>NC_135229.1:8343839-9026339 GCF_052324685.1 Brachyhypopomus gauderio
GAGATAGAAGGAGCTGGAGAGAGAGAGATAGAAAGAGTTGGAGAGAGAGAGAGAGATAGAAAGAGCTGGACAAAGAGATAGAGAGTTGGAGATAAAGAGATAGAAAGAGAGAATCATAGCAGGAGATAAGAAGTGGTTTTAGTAGTCACACGTTGCAGACGTATCTGTAGTGCTGACGTCCTATGTTCAATCTTTAACTGACCTTCCCTGTATTTGGACACTCTGATGTTTTAATTTTATGTAGTGTTTTTGAAGAGCTACATTGAGCCTTTTTTTCTAATCAAGCATTTGTAGTGAGAGCAGAAATCAGTTGCCTGTTTTATTATTAATAACTAGCAGTTATTTATTAATATGTTGTGCATTTGTTAACTTTGATTCAAATGTTTGGAGTTTTCCACAGCCATGAGCCTCTTCAGAAAGGCTTTAAATAAAGCCTGAACATCTTGTTTGATCAGTTTTGAGGTTTAAGAATGGAGGTGCATTGAACAGTTCTGTCTGACACATCACAGAGCATTTGATGACTTTGATGAATTTCTTTGAAAGTGAATGAATAATGTGTGAGTTAATGATGGCACTAATCTGTAACTGACTTCTTATCTCAAGGATACTGTGGAGGGTATGCTTGCCTAGTTGAGAGTTTAGAGTTTGTCCAATAAAGTCTAAGATTCTAATTATGGAATAATGAAAGTTTAACAAAATACTTTTTACATTTGATTTACATCACATTACATTTGAAAATGCTGATTATATGAGAATTCTTAATGAAGCTGTATTAAGCTGTTTCAAAAAGTAACTTATTGCAAATGAGTTCAAAGCAATATTAGTTTAAGTTAATGTTCCATAAGATACTGGGAATTGAAGTTCATTTAGTAACTTAATTCTCAGTAAATTAACTGCCCAAGAGAGCAGGACTGTGTATAGCCCAGAGGGCTCTCTGGGTCCGACTTCTGTGTTAAGTCTTTCTAATGGCCATTCAACTGTAGAGTAACCTCCTCCTCCCCCACTCTTATTGCTTCTCTGACACCTACCCCCCCTCTACAAACATAGACAGAGAGAGAGATTAAGAGAGAGAGATGGATGCTTACAAGCAGACAGAGAGATGTACACACACGGAGAGAGATGTTTTCTGGTTGTAACATTTGCTGTGTGTATGAGTATGTTAGTGTATTTGCCTGTGTGTGTGTGTGTGTGTGTGTGTGTGTGTGTGTGTGTGTGTGTGTGTGTGAGAGAGAGAGAGAGAGAGAGAGAGAAAGAGAGTGAGTGTGGGTGTGTGTCGGGTAAGGAAGACTGCATGTATGTCTTATGGTAATGTATTCTGTAGTGAATATGATAATCAGAGTGAGCTGTTATGGAGTCACACTCACAGAGCTCTATTCAGGACTAATCTCTTCATTTCACACTCCTTTTTCCCTGTGGCACATCTCTGTACAGATGACATTTAGCTGAGGGTGCTTTAGGGGTGCAGAGGACCCATTTCCGACCTCACGCCCACATCGGGTCAAAGGTCACTGAAGTGGAGCTGGAGGGGTTCATTCATAAAGAATCACCATTCTTTACGACTGTTATTATTTTGGCTAGAATGGAATTTTTCAGCGAGGGTTACAAGTTTTCTCTTCACAACTAACTAATTCTGTTAAGAATCTCTTTTTAGTCTTTGAGTTTGGCTTTGAGTTTTGCTTTAGTTGACTGTTTATTATCATAAATCTGTTAGTCAATCTGTCTCTGATTCTTATATCTGCATCTCTGTCTCTCTCTCAGGAACCAGATCATTTTGATCACTCCGTGGTGTTGAACCAGTTGCGGTATTCCGGGATGTTAGAGACGGTGAGGATCCGCCGTGCTGGCTTCCCTGTTCGGAGAACGTTTCAGGATTTCTGCTCAAGGTGAGTTTCATCTCAGTCAGGCAGTAACAAACAAGAGCTTGTTAAAATGGGAGAGAATGAAACAGCATTTCTGAATTTTCTTTTTGATTCCTTGCCCGCTAATGTAACACCAACACACACACACACACACGCACGCACGTACACACACACACGCACGCACGCACGCACGCACGCACACACGCACGCACGCACACACACACACACACACACACACACACACACACAGGAACCAAATGCATAAAGGGACAGTTGTGTAAGTAATGACCATGGCCCCATTTCCCAAAGTCATAGAAATATGAAAATGAAAGAAATATGAAAGAAACAGTGTTCTGTGTAATACTCACTTTATCATTTAAACATGATCTTGGATGTATGTGTGTGGGCAGCCCAGCACAGATATGCTGGAAAACCCAACTGGTGCCACAAAGCTGGCCAGTAATCACATTGTATTGGGGTGTGATGTGATAGTTGCTGGGTGAACTATTTAATATATTGTTTATTTTTCTCAGGTACTATGTGCTGATGAGGGGTGTGGCCACATGTGGTGATCTCAAGGAGGCGTGTCTCCACTTCCTCTGCCTGTTTGACAGCAACAGTGCAGGATGGCAGTTGGGAAAGACAAAGGTGAGCGTTGTCTCAAGATGTGATGCCTTCAAAATCTCATTTTTAATTGTTTTTAACTTTTTTACTTTGAATTTTGAATTTTGAGTTGGTGGTTTATTCTGATAGGTTAGGGTTAGATTTAAAAGGTTTGGATTGGCTGAGTTGGTGCTTTGTTCTGATAGGTGTTCCTGAGGGAGAGTCTGGAGCTGCGATTGGAGAAGAAGAGAGAAGAGGAGGTGCTTAAGGCTGCAGTCATCATACAGGCGCACATACTGGGCTACAGGGCACGGTAAATACACACACACACACACACACACACACACACAGTCCTAGCCAAACCACATTCACAAATGAATCATAACTGCACTGCGTCTTTCCTCTTCCTGGCCTGTAGGAGGCAGTACAGGCAGGTTCTGCAAGGAGTGGTGGTGATCCAGAAGAACTGGAGGGCACGGTTCTGGCGCAGACGCTTCCTGATGCTTCGCTGGGCCTCGGTTACGCTCCAGAAAAGGGTCAGAGGTCAAAGGGCTCGGCAGTTGTATGCGCGGCTCCTGGAGGAGAGGAGGAGGAGGGAGGAGGAAGAACAGAGACAAAGACAGAAAGAGGAGGAGCTGGAAAGGTTGGCAGGGCATTCTGACTCTGTTGGTGGAGGATACATAGTTTGAATAATTGAAGATTTTTGTTACTTTTTCCACTATGAGATGCCATGAATTATGTATTCTGTAAAATAATATTCTGTAAATAATTCATTGCGTTTGGGAAAATAAAGTAAATAAGGTGTCCTATAAATATTGACCCAACTAGCGTTAATATAATTTAAAGTAGATTTCATTGATTGACTTTGATTACAGTGGTGTGTTGTTTATTTTGTTGTTTAGAGAGAGACTCAAGCTTGAGGCAGAGCGGAAGACACGAGAGGTGAGTCCCTGCGGAGACTTCGGTTGCTGTATGAGACACAGACACACAGTTCAACAGTTCATGCTCATGTTTTATGGTTTTATTACATCAGCATCTCTCACCTTCTCTGCAAGTCCACACCAAGATAAATAACATATTCATGACTATAAACAGAATAGTCACACTTGAATTCACGCCCATGGTCATTCTGGGAAATGTAGTTTGACGTCATATGCACACAGGCAGAGGAGGCACGCAAAGCAGAGGAGGCCCAACAGGAGGAGGCCCGGAGGGAGAGAGAGGAGGTTCAGCGGAGGAGAGAGGAGGAAGCTCTCCTGCGGTCTCCGCTCCCCGAGGGGCCCCCGGAGCGGCCGTGTGAGGAGGAGGTGCGTCCGCAGGAGGTGTCGCAGGTGGAGGAGATCCTGCGTCTGGAGCGGGAGATCGAGGGTCTGCGGAGGCAGAAGGAGTCGTGGGAGCAGAGCCTGACTGCGCAGTCGCTAGCCCGGCTGCAGCGTCTGCGCGACCAGGAGCTGCTACGGCTGGAGGAGGACGCCTGCCGGGCCGCACAGCAGTTCCTCTCCTCCCTCAACTTCCACGAGATCGACGAGTGCGTGCGCAACATCGAGAGCTCGCTGGCGCTGCAGGAGGGCGTGGCCGGCTCGGCCGGGGCGGCACTGAGGGCCGACGATGAGGAGGAGGTGGACGAAGGCTTGGGCGTGGACGAGGAGGTGTTTAAGGACTCGCCAAACCCCAGCGAGCACGGCCACTCGGACGGACAGCGGACCAGCGGGATCCGCACCAGCGACGATTCGTCCGAGGAGGACCCCTACGCCAACGACCGCATGGCCCCGCCCTCTGCCACGCCCACAAACATGACACTGGCCTATCACAACCCACCCTGCAGCAGGGACGCTGTGTTCTGCCGGACGCAGGAGGACGAGGGGGCAGAACTGATCCCACCAGACGAAGACTCGGATTACGATGCTGATGAGTATGATGAAGGTGGCATCATCATGCCTCCCAGCATGCCTCTCTGTCTCTCCCACAGTGGCCACTGGTCGCTCGACCATCGCAGCTCCTTGGCAACCAGTACCAGTGCGAGCTCAGGGGCTTACAGGTTCAGCTCTGAGGGAGCACAGTCATCAGTGAGTCACACACACACACACACACACACACACACACACACACACACACACACACACACACACACACACACACAGACAACACACACAATCTCAGTAACATAGTTGCATCACTTGCCATGATTGCATCTTACATGATCATTCTGTTATATGTTCTCAAACACACACACACACACACACACACACACACGTTCTCATACCGTCTCCCTTTCTCTCAGTTCGATGACAGTGAGGACGACTTTGACAGGTTTGACACGGACGATGAGTCATCATACAGACGGGACTCTGTGTACAGTTGTGTGACCCTGCCTTACTTTCACAGCTTCCTCTATATCAAAGGTACAGAACCTCTCCTCTCTTTTCCTCTCCTCCCCTCTCTTATCCTCTCCTCTCTTATCCTCTCCTCCCCTCTCTTCTCCTTTCTTATCCTCTCCTCCCCTCTCTTATCCTCTCCTCCCCTCTCTGCTCCTTCCCTCTCTTCTCCTCTCCTCTCTTATCCTCTCCTTCCCTCTCTTCTCCTCTCCTCTCTTATCCTCTCCTCCCCTCTCTTATCCTCTCCTCCCCTCTCTGCTCCTTCCCTCTCTTCTCCTCTCCTCTCTTATCCTCTCCTCCCCTCTCTTCTCCTCTCTTATCCTCTCCTCCCGTCTCTTCTCCTCTCCTCTCCTCCCCTCCCCTCTCTTCTCCTCTCTTCTCCTCTCTTCTCCTCTCCTCCCGTCTCTTCTCCTCTCCTCCCCTCCCCTCTCTTCTCCTCTCTTCTCCTCTCCTCCCGTCTCTTCTCCTCTCCTCCCCTCCCCTCTCTTCTCCTCTCTTCTCCTCTCTTCTCCTCTCCTCTCCTCCCCTCCCCTCTCTTCTCCTCTCCTCTCCTCCCATCTCTTCTCCTCTCCTCTCTTCTCCTCCCTTCCCTTCCCTCTCCTCTCCTCTCCTCTCCTCTCCTCTCCTCCCTTCTCCTCTCCTCTCCTCCCCTCTCTTCTCCTCTCTTCTCCTCTCCTCTCACAACATGTTCTCATGTCACTCTGTGCACGTGTGGAGCAGGTGGTCTGCTGAACTCGTGGAAGCGGCGCTGGTGTGTGCTGAAGGACGAGACGTTCCTGTGGTTTCGCAGCAGACAGGAGGCCCTGAAACAGGGCTGGCTGCTGAAGAAGGGCGGAGGCTCCTCCACCCTCTCCCGCCGAAACTGGAGACGCCGCTGGTTCGTCCTCCGCCAGAACAAACTCATCTACTACGAGAACGACGGAGAGGAGAGGATGAAGGGCATGCTGGACATGCACGAAGCCAAGTAAGAGCCTAGGGCACTACACAGTAGGGAGGAGGGCACAGGGATTACTGCAAGGGCACTACACAGTAGGGAGGAGGGCACAGGGATTACTGCAAGGGCACTACACAGTAGGGAGGAGGGCACAGGGATTACTGCAAGGGCACTACACAGTAGGGAGGAGGGCACAGGGATTACTGCAAGGGCACTAAACAGTAAGGAATAGGGCACAGGGATTACTGCAAGGGCACTACACAGTGAGGAGTAGGGCACAGGGATGACTGCAAGGGCACTACACAGTGAGGAGTAGGGCACAGGGATGACTGCAAGGGCACTACACAGTGAGGAGTAGGGCACAGGGATGACTGCAAGGGCACTACACAGTGAGGAGTAGGGCACAGGGATGACTGCAAGGGCACTACACAGTAAGGAGTAGGGCACAGTGCGTGTAGTACAGACCTGGTAGGACTACAGGGCACATTGGAAGGGCACTATAATGTGGACAAGGGCCTAGTCTACACTGAAAGAGTACTACAGAGCAGGTATGAGTATTGGACATGCTGAAGAGATACTATAGAGTTGGTAAGGACCTAGGGAATAGTGAAAGGGCACTACAAAGCAAGTAAGGGCCTAGGATAAGAGCCTTTATAGCACACTACTTCACAGTGTCTAGTGCGATTGGTATGCTACACAAATCACATTGACATCATAACAGCACTGGCTGCTGTGTATAACTTCTCTGTGTATAACTTCTCTCTTTCTTTCTTTGATTCCATTAGAGAGATTGTTGATATAACAGGGAAAGAAAACGAAATAGACATTGTGATGCCTGAAAGAACATATCATCTCATAGCAGACACGGCAGAAGACGCCAGGTTTGTTTTGGTGTGTGTGTGTGTGTGTGTGTGTGTGTGTGTGTGTGTGTGTGTGTGTGTGTGTGTGTGTGTGCATGGATGGATGTCCATCTGCTCTGTCCCTATGGACTCATATTATTATGACCCACACCCGCTTCCTTCAAGATGGCCATATGGTGTGTGTGGGTTGGTGCTTGTGCATGTGTGGGTGTGAGTACTTGTGTTTGTGTGTCTGGCTATGTTGAATAAACTGGCATCACTCACTGGGTGATTGTTTTTGCCGCCTGAGAATGTCAAACTAGGTGTGTGATTGGCTGTTTCTCCATGTGCCCTGCAGCCATTGGTTCAGCGTGCTAAGTCAGGTGCACACCTCCACCGAACAGGAAATTCGCGAGATGCATGACGAACAGGCTAACCCACAGAATGCTGTGGTGAGCACGGACAGCACACATCACGCAAAGATTTTTAAACATGAACAGATCATCCACAGACACTACTTATATGTGACATGTGGTTTTGTACAATCGAAGAGAAATTACCTTGTATAATTTGATTAATAGTAATGAGAATTATATGATTGCGATGTAACCGTGATGCAATCAGTGTTCATTTCATTTTAGGGCACACTGGATGTGGGCATGATCGACTCAGTCTGTGCCTCAGACAACCCAGAGAGGTACACACACATATTGATATGGTCCCAATAAACAGTTAAGGACCTGTGGGGAAAAAAAAGTTCAGAATTTTTTAGGAAGCAGTCATACTTGTTCCTCTGATGGGGTTTGGAAGAGTAGGAGGTAACAGTGTGGTGATTTGCTCTGTGTCTTTGTCTCTTTCTGCCCTATCCCATTGTCCTCTTCCCCTCCCCCACCACATCACTGTTCCCACCCCGACCCCCGACCCCCGACCCCCTCTATGGCTCTGCCCCCAGGCCCAACTCCTTTGTGGTGATCACCGCTCACCGCATTTTGCACTGTAATGCGGAGAGTCCTGAGGAGATGCACCACTGGATAGCCCTGCTGCAGCGCTCCAAAGGAGACACGCGTGTCCAGGGCCAAGAGTTCATCATCAGGGGTGAGACACATGTTCCTCAAGTTCCTCAAGTTCCTCAGGTCAAAGCTAAAGGTGACATGTGGAAAAGTTGGGCCACAAATATTTTTAAGTTTTGCTGTCAGTGTATGAGCAAACATCATGTTTCTAAACCTTCTCACTTCAATTGACTACCCTACAATTTCCACCATGAAAGTCTCTAAAGCAGTTTTAGGTTCCTGAGGCTGATTTATATATTGATATATTTATATATTGATATATTTATATATTGATTTATTGGTTCTTCTTCTCCGTCTCCCTCACACCTCTTAGGCTGGCTACATAAGGAGATGAAAGGAAGTAGTCATGGAAACTTGAAGCTAAAGAAACGTTGGTTCCTGCTTACCCATAATTCCCTGGACTACTATAAGAGTTCAGAGCGAAATGCTCTCAAACTGGGCTCGTTACTTCTGAACAATCTGTGTTCCGTGCTGCCTCCTGATGAGAGAGTGTACAGAGACACTGGTCAGCACACACACACACACACACACACACACACACACACGTGGATATACAGTAAATTCAGTTAAATAATCCAAGAGGCAGGAGCATTAAAACACACACACACACCCTCACTGACATCTATGCATGTAGATAAATTGAAGTACTTAAACACATATGCAGTGATGCATACAGTCCATCAAGTTACTATAATAATGATATTAAGTAACATTATTACAATATTGTATCCAATACATTTGTAGCTAATTAAACAACTAATTAAGTTGCAAGTAAATGATGTTTGCGTGTATGTTTCCTTTTACATATTTATATGTGTGTGTGTGTGTGTGTGTGTGTGTGTGTGTGTGTGTGTGTGTGTGTGTGTGTGTAGGTTACTGGAGTGTGACGGTGTTTGGTCGTAAACATTCCTATAAGCTGTACAGTAAACTGCAGAATGAAGTGTCTCGCTGGGCCAACGCTGTACAGAACGTCATTGATACCAAACCATCCATAGACACCCACACACAACAGCTCATCCAGGACATTAAGGTAACACACATACTCACATACTAGCATTTATACACATACACACACACACACACACACACACATATATATATATAAGAAATGCGTAATAAATTATAAAAATCATAATTGCATTCAAATCATTACTTTGGTATATGTGTCTAATATTTCAGGAGAACTGTCTAAATTCAGAGGTGGTGGACCAGATTTACAAGAGGAACCCAATACTGCGCTACACACATCATCCTCTACACACTCCACTGCTGCCCCTTCCCTATGGAAATGTCCACTGCAGCCGTGAGTCAAAACCCAAACACACACAGATACATATACACAGACTTTGTATTTATTTATTACTTTGTACACATTCACATACATTCATATACACAAATTACTTTAATAATTACTAATTAAATTAAACATTTAAACTAATTAAATATTACTAATAATTTTCTTGAACAACAAAACATTTCTAAAACGTTATCACTGACTTGAGTCTTTTTCATTATTGATATATTTATGGAAACATCTAATGCAGTCTATCCAAGAATACAACATATGTACACACCCAACTCCCCTGGCCACCCTACAGGGTTATGGGTTAGGGGTTAGGGTTAGGGACATACCCTAAAATGAGCCCTCTCTCTCTTGCAGATGAAAGGGGGTGGAGCTACAGCACTTTGCAGGCAGAAGCCCTGAAGCTCTTCAGTACTCTTCATCAGCTGGAAGGAGTGGCTGACCCAGTGCCAATCATCCAAAGCCTTCTGCAGACAGGTCACGACCTTCGACCCCTGCGGGATGAACTCTATTGCCAACTTATCAAGCAAACAACAAGCCCCCCTCAGCCAGGCGGCCCCGCCCACATTAGTGGCTGGCGAATCATCACTTGCATGTGCTGCACTTTTAGCCCCTCCTCCCGAAGCATCCTCAAATACCTCAAATTTCACCTTAGGAGGTCAGTGGCTCTACACACCTGTGTGATGTGTGTATGAAATTATATAACCAAGAGAATGCAAATATCCCTGATAGTGAGTCTTGTATAAATAGGAGATATATTATGGATGTTTTTCTAAAGCAGTGTTACAAAGTGAGAATTGATTACTTTAAGTGTATGACTGTTTAAGTAACGTTGATTGATTGATTGATTGATTGATTGATTGATTAGGACACGGGAGTTATATCCGGGGACAGAGATGGAGCGCTACGCCGTGTTCTCCCAGGATGCTTTGCGACACGTGCGTGGGCGGGAGTGTGTTCCATCACGCGAAGAGCTCAGAGCCATTCTCAGCAGACAGGAAATGACATCAACTGTGTATTGTCATGGGGGCGGGTCCTGCAAAATAACCATCAACTCCCACACGACTGCAGGAGAGGTACACACACACGCGTAACACAGGGCTGTTACGGGATGGACGTACAGCACCAGTTAAAGTTTTTTACAAGGAATTTATGTTCTTGTCTCTTTGTGTGTATGTAGGTGGTCGATAAGTTGCTGAAAGGCCTGGCCATGGAGGACAGCAGGAACATGTTTGCTCTGTTCGAACACCACGGCACCACAGATAAAGCCATCGAAAGTCGCGCCATAGTTGCAGATGTACTCACCAAGTTCGAGAAGTGAGTTTGAGTTCAATCATCACCGACAAGAAACACATAATGACTGGATTTTATATGACTTGTCAAATAGAAACTATCAGTGTTTGGGACCAAAAGCTCAGCAAAGACTGAACAGAACTGTTCTTTTGTAAAGGGTACAGATGTTTTTTAATAGTTTATACTAATACAAGGCATTTTCATTCCTACTCAAATCTAACCAGTCGGTCTCTTGGTGTCTGTCCCAGGTTGATGGATGGAGGAGAAGATCAGGATGGAGGTTGGAGGTTTTATTTCAAGCTCTACTGCTTCACAGACACAGAGAACATCCCTGTGGACAGTGTGGAGTTTGCCTTCATGTTTGAACAGGTTTGGTCTCTCATTGAACACTGTCCATTTAACACAACAAATACATAATGGGTCTTAATGGGTCTAAAACTACATGTATGTCAGTAGGCTGCATTTTAACTGACAGGTATGACATTTTAACACTTACCCCATCATACCCCTTATTCCCATGGTATGATTACATCCATCCTTTCTCTCTGTGTCTTCCTCACTCTTTAAGGCTCATGAGGCAGTCATTACCGGACAGTATCCTGCTCCTGAGGAAACACTACAGTTCCTGGCAGCACTGCGACTTCAATATCTGCTTGGGGACTACACTACCCAGAATCACTTGCCTGACCTGGGACAGGTATTCCCCATGGCACGCCTGCAGGCACGTGTTCAACGCTTCGCCCCTAGCAACAGCAGTTCTACAACAACAGCAGAGAAAAAGAGGGGCAGCTTTCTGGAGGGCACGCTTCGGCGGAGCTTCAGGGGCTCGCTGGGGCGACAGCGACAGGGGGAGGGGTCAGCCGCCGTGGAGGCGTGGCTTCAGGAAGAGAAGGCGGGACTGAAGAGCTGCTTGATGGAGAAATGGAGGAAGCTGCATGGAATGTCTCAGGATCACGCAATGGTCAAATACATGAACCTGGTCAGAGAGTGGCAAGGATATGGGTCTACACTCTTCAACGTGGAGGTAAGGGAGCGTATACCCACACGGACACAAAGAAATGATTATACTCTGTTCCACATTTCAGTAGTGTTTCGGAAATTAAGTAAAATGAGAAGAAGTCATTGTCCCTCTCTTCTCTGTTCTTCCATCAGTGCATGGACGGTGTGTATCCTACGGACTTGTGGCTGGGCGTGAGTCGTAAGGGAGTGTGTGTGTATCAGCGAGGAGAGGCGTGGCCATTGGAGGTTTTCTCCTACGAGGCGATTTTGTCATTTGGAGCCCCACAGTCCAGCATGTACAAGATTAGTGTGGAGGGGAGAGACCTGCTCTTCCAGACCCAGCAGGTAACAAAACCTGAAATACACTAAGCGTGGGTGAGGTATTGCATAGTCTATTGCATAATATTATTCATGTGGGTTATTAGCTTCAAATTATTTCAAATAATCTTATTTTTTTTTGTATTTTTCTCTCTGTAGGTGATGGATATTGCCAAACTGATGAAAGCATATATAAGCATGATTGTGCAAAAGCGCTTCAGCACCTGTCAGTCAATCAGTAGCCATGGCAGCCAGAGCAGCAACTGGTGAACTTTCAGCTATCTACCTACCGAAATCTGCCTTACACACACACACACACACACAGACACACACGCACACACCAATAACTGAGTGTGGAAGAAAATAGTTCATATAGGTTTCTCTAGGACATTTCCAGATTTTATTAAACTATCTAAGTGTCAGTGAATACTCAACAGACACTCTGTAAAAAACAACCAACCAAAAAACAAGACTGGTGATGCGGTGATGAGGACTGAGTAAATAACCCATGATGTCATTCACCTGAAGTGCCTGAAGGCTCAAAAGACACAGCGGGTCTACAAGAGTCTTTAAAAAACCAAACACAGCACACGTGCATGGCAGGACGTGGGTCCACAGACTCAGTTATTGGCCATGCAGATGTTGTGGTTGGATTGGTGCCATTTGAATTCCAGATGCAGGTCTGTTAAAGTCCTGAATGTTTCCTAAGTGTTCTAGAAACGCTGTGTTAGCGACAAAGTTCTAGTCCAGTAGCATTTCACTGGAGCTCTGCAGGCAGAGACTCCAGCCAAAGACATAGAGCACTCACGGTGCCTTTCTGTAAGCGCACACACACATGCACAAATGCTTATGTGCATGCATCCACACACAAGCGTGCGCACACATGCACACAAATTGCACATACACACTCACCATTAGTCACAAGCAGGTAACACATCTAGCCTCAGAATTCCTTTGTATTATATCTGATTATAATGTGCAATGTCATATCTTATTACTGAAAAGCTGTATATTTTAAAGTCCTGTTTCTGTTTGTTAAAGCACACCAATGTCAAAGTGACCTTTGTTGCTACTATTATTATTCCAAAGTACTTGTATTATTGTTTACGAGAAGCTTAAAAAGGTAAAACCCCTGATTCACCAGCAATATGCAATTTTCTTCTTTCATTTGTGTATTAGCAGTGATAGGTAATAAAATGACCTGTGGAACCAAACCATGTTTATTGACAGAGTATTATCATTATCCTAATGATCATTATCATACCACCAGTGTTTCAGTGCAGAGGCACACAAAGGTCACATTTCCTCAAGACCTCCAGAGTTGGCCTTCAATGCTCTGATCATTTAAGGTTTTTTCCAGGTTTATCAAAGCTGTATTACTCTATAAAGTCTGTATTTCATTAAATGCATTATATTAAAAGTATAATTTCATTATAGTTCATATAATCAATATATTTCATTAAATATAATCGAAATCCCATTTTTTAAATATTTCTTTACCACTATTAGCTACATATGGTAATTTTTTAGCTACATATGTTAATTAAGGACTCAACATTTTTTCTGAGATACATTAATGATAATTTAAGGCTAAATGTGTATTAGAAGAGCTCCAAGTGTTCCACCCAGCTATGGAATACACATGGACCATAGCCCACACCCTGACATGTAGATCACCTTTTTGGACATTTCAGTTAAAAATACCCGTCTAAATGTCTAAATACCCATCTATCTTGTGGAAAAAAATTAAGAATACCAGTAAAAGGAAGTTATTTAACTAGAGATAATTTATCATTTACAGTTTATGGCTTGTCACTACGACACTGAAGTTGGTTACTTATTCGCAGCTTCTGATTCGTTTGGCTGTTTATTCTCAGCTTCTTAAGCCAGTTGGTTCCTTATTCATAATGGGTGTGTTCATGGCGCATGTTTGCTGCGCACTTTGTTTAAAAGAGATAGATTAAACAAATGAGCGATTAAACAAATGAGCACAAGGTCATATTTTAAGAGTTTATTGTTTCCCTTACTGATTTTGTCAGTGTAGGAAAAAATATATTAAAATATAATGAAAGCATTGCTTTTGTAAAATGGTTTCAATTTCAAGTAATTCCAATTGTATGCTATTTGTACATGATAACTGATTGAGTCTGCATTTCTAATATAAGGAAAATATATTCTTAGAAATACTCTTGAATTTAGATTTGAAAACTTAAAACAGAGAAATTACACATGCTGTTCTAGAACACAAATGAATCGGAAGAAGAAATATCAGCTCAGATTTTAGGGTTTAATAACCACAGACTAAACACAGGATACTTTCAATAGGGAATAAGTCTTTGTGTGAGGAGCATTTTTTGGCAAGGGTCATTGTGATCTCATACATCACAACTATGCGTAGGTATGCCATCACATGGCATATTGAGCAGTGGGCATATAGGTAAATGGATTTAAATGGGGAACTTCAGAGGCTTGCTTAAGGTGTTATTGATGGTGGGCCACAGAAATAACAAATGCATCATAAAGAACAGGCCCAACATCATTTTACGCCTCAAATATAAGTGGCAATATCGTATAGTAGGTTAATAT
Source organism: Brachyhypopomus gauderio (assembly GCF_052324685.1). Classification (NCBI taxonomy): domain Eukaryota; kingdom Metazoa; phylum Chordata; class Actinopteri; order Gymnotiformes; family Hypopomidae; genus Brachyhypopomus; species Brachyhypopomus gauderio. Next base: position 8,358,019 of record NC_135229.1, read on the forward strand.
TTTTTCTACACTCACAACATCAGTAAGAGAAACAATAACCTCTTAAATGTATGCTCGTATGCTCATTTGTTAATCTAGCTCTTTTTAAAGTGCGCAGCAAACACGCGTCGTGAACACACCAATTATGAATAAGAAACTAACTTCAGCGTCGTCTTGTCACTTAGCTTAAAGGTGAAGTGGGTTAGCTAAATTCAACTAAAATTTCGGTAAAGAAAATTAAAAAGCAAAACACAATCTTGTGATCGCCATGTTCCGTCAGGTGTCGCGCTGTAGTTGCAAGAAGCGATTACATTCTGGTGACACGAAGCGGACTCGACTGTTTCCAATTGGCTGTAATTGAGCTTGAGGGAAAAGTTAAAAGTTTTTATATTTACCTATTATTTAATTAATTTTAATTTAATATTTTTTTTTTTGTTTCCAGATTTCTAAATGATTTTGGGTTTGTCTTTTCAAATTGAAAATCCATTGAGTGTACAGCGACCAATTTCCCCTCACAAAGCAGAACGATGCATCTTCTTGATGTGGAGAGCTACAAACTTGAATGGACACTTCCCAGTTTCCAATAGGCTATTTGGTTTTCATTATATAAATTATTACATGATTTCATCACTGTGTGACATAGAAAATGGCGAAATTCCAAAGATGTTGCATGCAGATGAGAAAAGTGGTTTCTTTAAATAATAATGAATAGATAATTGTTATCATGGTCTGATGGGATTTCTAACTATATTTAACAGGTAAAATGGGAAATATATTATAGGAAAATAGGTCCCCTTTAAATAGATCCCCTCTCCCTGTCCGCTTCATCACAGTAGGTGGCGGCATGTACCTGCGGATTGGTTTGTAACTCATCATTGGTAAATTAGCCAAAACACGTGGGTGGGAATATAAAATGAAATATAAAAGAGGTCGTCTGGCTAAACGGCTGTTGGGTGTTACTGATCATACGTAATACATAAAGGTGATTATCTGACTCGAGATGCATCCAATTGCACAGCCGGAGAGCCAACTGCAGTTCTAGACCTGCAGTTTTAGACCTGCAGTTCTAGACGTGCTGTAGTTTTAGCCATGCGCCACCTAGCGGCTCGGAATGTAGCTAACGACAGCCAACCGCAGTTCTAGACCAGCAGTTCCAATGCATGCCGTAGGCTCAGGGGCTTGTATATTGTAATAATCCATTGTTTATTTGTTAAATAAGCCCATTGATTCTGAATTGTTTTAGCCAAATCTATAACATTTGACAAGTTTTAAACGATAATGTACACCACATTTTGTATTTAAATAGAAGTAGTACGCCTCATTTTCCCTGTTCTTTTAGGGAGTTTTGATTGATTTTGTCATTTACACACACAGCTTGTCTCCTGAAGATATTTTATTTTTAATTAAACTACTGGATTACTGGCATATGCTATTTTGTATTAAAAATCAGCAAAAATTGCATAATGTCAGGATGCTTTCAGTGAGTAAGCATACGTTTCCAGAATGTTAGGAGTGATTTATTTTACTCGTATACCTTCATTGGCATTCAACTAGCAAATATTATGTGATACTTGGGGTTTTTCGCTCACACGCCACACATCCGATTTCTCACGCCGAAAAAAAATCTAGTTTATTTACCTCTGATCCATATCTATGATTCAATGAGTTACCAGTTCGCTCTGGCGCAAACACTGGCGATCGCAATATAATACAAATTTTTGTCCATTTTACGTTCGCCACCACCCCCCCCCCCCCCCCGGCAAAAGTTTACGTTCGCAGGACTAGTATTTCTCTCAAAGTCGAAGTAGCTACAAAGTAGTCATAAAGGTAGCCAGAACTAACGAACTAAGACACACTAACGCTAGCCAGATTCATCCTTCATGACATAAACATTACGATAACACAAAAATGACCTTCAGACCGATCATATTTACATTTACATTTATGGCATTTAGCAGACTAAATATATGTGTATCATATATTAATATGCTCAATTGTATCAATATTCAGAACATAGTCTGGGTTGTTATGGGTTAATAATGATGGGGAAATGCTACTTTAGCTTGCTTACTACTTTTAGTATTAATAGTAGCGTAGTAAGTGCTAATTTCCTTCCTTTAAGTTGTTTCAAATTTAATCAAAGTAGCTACTAAGTAGCCATAAAGGTAGCCAGAACTAACGAACCAAGACACACTAACGCTAGTCAGATTCATCCTTCATGACATAAACATTACGATAACCCAAAAATTACCTTCAGACATTATCATATATCTATCATATATTATTGTTGCTTATAAATATTCTTCCATCTGCTCCCGCGACATACTAAAACACTATCTGGATATTACGTTACATACATCTAAAACTACGGCACGTCTAGAACTGCAGGTCTAGAACTGCAGGTCTAAAACTGCGGTTGGCTCTCCGGGTGTGCAATTGGATGATGTAGGTCGTTTGCCACGATTGAGCGCTTGCTGTGTCCTGTTTAAAATACACGTGTGTGGCGGAACGAGCGGTTTCAATTTCAATTTCAATGTCTATTTCAAATATGGAAAACTAAAAACAAAACAAATGATAAAACAGATAACAACAATTTTACATATTTGAAAAGGAATGGGAAGAAGTATAAAACTTATACTTCTTGTATAAGTTCTTCTTGTTGTTGTAGTACGGACAGATTTGAAGCGTGCACAGAGCTGCTGGAGTTTGACGCGGCAACCTTATTATGTAACGAGTTACTGGTATACGCTTTTGAGATTAATTAATTTAAAAGTATTCTGTGAAGTCCGTTTTATTCTTAAAATGTTATACGAAGACTCAAGGCCCGTTAGCGAGGTTGGGGGTAGTAAACTACTGGACAGACCAAACGTGGTTGGATTAAGGTAAGTAAGCTAAGCTAAGTTAGCTATCTAACCTGGTAAGAGCAAAAATCCTAAAAGCGGTATTTGTATTTAAATGGGGCCGGACAGCTGGACCTCCAGAACATCCCACAGCACCCACGGCAGATAACCCAGTCAAGACAGACTGGATCATTATTCATCTGGCGAGTTCTTTGTCGGTTTTGCTTATCCATACATGCGAACATTGGGTTACTGAGAGGGCCCAGTGTATCTGAACTAGGTAGTCACTAGGTAGGTGATTCCTCGACATGATGCAGTGCGTGTGGGTGAAGAGGCTGTAATAGGGTGTGTGGCCAGGCTGCCCTACACTTTACAGTATTCACCAGTGATTGATACAAACCGACAAATTCAACTGTATTGTTAATTTTATTGCTGCCCTCCTCAAAATAAGAATACTAAATGGCATGTGGTGCTGGTGCATTAATTTTAGTGCCACTGAAATGGTCTCATAATGTGTCTGCATCATAAACTTTCAATAATTAACATTAATGATTTTGAAAGTGTACTGCAGCTTATGGCAGAAGTTTGTGCTTTTTTGAGTCGGTGCGTTTGTGTAATGTGAACCAATATTAAAGTCACTTGGTGTGGCGTACTACTCTAGTGGAGTAATGGTTTCAGGATGCTTTACTGGTCGTGACTTACAGTAACACTGCAAGATCATTTGAAAGAATAACATTAAGCAGTTTTCTGACTGTTCATCCATACTGTAGTCTGCTGTATCGTATGGACCAGTGTCGTCTACCCTCATGATTCTTCAGATGCCGGCCAGCAGCACCAGCTGCAGGAGGTACGTTGGCCATTCAGGTCATCACAGTAGTGCTGCCTCTGGCACCTGACCTGAGCTCTCTGACCCCTCTGAGGTCCACACTGCAGTGGACCAGTGATGAAAATTAGCCAAATCTGAGAGCTGGGAGTCATGTCTGCCGCCCATGATTATGCAAGAGAAGCTGTGTGTGTGTGTGTGTGTGTGTGTGTGTGTGTGTGTGTGTGTGTGTGTGTGTGTGTGTGTGTGTTTGGTGGGGGGGTGGGGTGGTGATTGTGTGTGTTGGGGTAAGGGGGGGGTGTAGTTTCTGAGCAATGATGTAAATTCCTTGATTACTGAGGTGCAAGTTATAAAACTTGCATTTTAGTGATGGTTTCTACACTTGAACTGAGCTCAGTGGGGGTTTAACCTTTTCTCCTGTGGACTGTCCAGTTTTGAGGCTGGTGGAAATATTGCATTGGGGCAAGAATGCATGTACGGCCTAGTAATCTTTCACACAAATGGACCATCCTTTTCTGGTATATTTTTGGTACGATGTATTACGATTGTAATGTGTTGGTGGTTTTGAATGTAAAAATGATGCTAGATATTTCTGCCAGGGTCTGACCAGCTGTCACTCGTGGACAAAGTGGCTGCTGCCCCCATAGAGAATGCTGAGGCCTCCTACCCTGATCAAGGTAACGGTTTCAAGTATAAAAGAGGAAAACATAACTGTAGATATTGTTTTCAAAGACTCCATTACTTTGTTTGTCCAGTGCAATCTGTGGGGGAGTGATGCTGAATAGTATAGTATATTCTATTCTAATAGTATATTTTCAAGGAGATCAAGGTTGATCTTTGGTCTGGTGCTGCTTTTCTGAATGACACCCGTCTTGCATCTCCACTACAGAGCCCATCTCCACAGCTGGAGTGGCCATGGATCCCAGCAGAACCAGCAATGCTGAGAGCCACTGCACAGGGACTCTTGATCTGTTTACTGAAACATCACATCATTGTTTATTTTATTTTTAGAATTGTATAACCAATGATTGCAATGCATTTCTACATTTTCATAGTCCTTATCCTTTATCCTTAAAACATGGCTTACCATACAGTCAACTTCTAATGAAGTTGATAGTCGAGCAGAAGAGTTTTACCAATGTTTCTGCTCCAGTAGTTGATGCCCTAGTGAGGGGTAGTTTGCAGAGTTATTATATATAATTATAATGGAGGTTTTCTATTCCACTTGGAGCATTTAGCAGATGCTCTTGTCCAGATTAACTTACAAAAGTGCACACTAGGGTGCAAAGGTACGCGCCTGCCCTAGCCCAGTGCCCTGGGAGCAGTTGGGGTTAAATGTAAATGTGCCATATTTTGTCAATTGTGATTTTTCACTGCAATCAAAATTTGTCCTCCGCATTTTACCCATCTGTGCAGTTAGAACACAAACACACACTAGTGAGTACTAGGGGGCTGTGGATCACACGTGCCCAGAGCGGTGGGCAGCCCTAGCCCGGCGCCCGGGGAGCAGTTGGGGTTAGGTGCCTTGCTCAAGGGCACCTCAGTCATGGCCTCAGGTCTGGGAATCGAACCCACGACCCTCCGGTCACAAGACCGGTTCCCTACCACCAGGTCATGACTGCCTTGCTCAAGGGCACTTCAGCATAGGGCCCTAACCACCAGACCATGACTGCCCACAGCATTCTCTATGCTCTCATGGCTCAGCCCCATTTGCATTGGTATCTACATATGTCCACTCTTTCCAATTCCTAAAACAGGCCATTTGTGGGGACGCAGAGTTTGCAAACTGACCCATTGATTGGCCGTAGTTCTCCATTTCCCTCATTTTTGCCACAGTAGAGCACACAAAGTTATTTTACGGGCGCTGTCCACCCCTTTAAGGGTTTTCTTAAATACAGTGACGTGCACAGCACAACCTTTACTTCAGTTGCACTCTGTACTGTCAGCATCTGTCTTGCACCTGGGTCCAGGAGAAGTGTTAATTTGTATCCTTGCTGTACACTGTGCCTGTGATCTACTTGAGGTTTGACATTGCTGATTTTGTTAAAGCTGCTACTTTTTTATTAAATGAATGGAAATTAAGCTTAGGCTTGTGTGTTTATACAGTCATACATTTTTGATGCTGTTGTAATGCTCTAGAACAGGGATGGGCAACTTCCATGATAAAGAGGGCCAAAAAATTTTCAGCACTATTATTGGAGGGCCACATGACCACGCACTTCAAATAATTGGATATGAAATACACTACAAATTATTCTCAATAAGAACACATTTAAATGAATTCAGATCTGTATGTTTATTGCACCAACATGCATCTATTTTCTGCATATAAATGCATTAACGTGTCCTTAATAAGCAACAAAGACAAAACATTTGCTTAATAAAAAAAGTGCAAAAAGGAATTTGAACTCCTTCATATCAAAGAACTGTAGTGCGCTGCGGAGCGAGGAGGCGGACACACACGCTGAGAAGAGCGAGATTTAATAAGGGGAATAAGGGGAATAATATAATAATAATAAGGGGAATCCCATAGGCGAAGTTGGGAGAGCCGTCCAAGGTCTCTCAGAGAAAGTGACAGATGGAAAGCCACAGAATTTAGGCATTTTTTTATTGTACACAGTTCCTGTTCTGCTCAAAGATGTACTGCACACTGCAGTGTATGAAAATATTCTGCTTCTGTTTGTGGGAATTTTCATACTTGGCAATAATAGCCTGATCGAGGACTACTTGGGCTACGCCAATGACATTTTGGGTCTCTTTGTATCTCATTTTGGAGAGCTGTATGGCCCTAAATTTGTCTTCTACAATGTTCACAATTTAGTGCATCTTGCACAAGATGTAAAAAACCATGGTGCTCTTGACGGCTTCAGTGCTTTCCAATATGAAAACCACCTGAATAAAATAAAAAAGCTAGGAGACCTAGCTGTCCTCTAAATCAAATAGAGGGGAAGGCCTTTGTTATTCCATACAAAGACAAATTTGTGTCAATTCCACTTTTGCATGCATGCAATAAAGCAGTAAATCACCCTTCAGAACTTGGAATCATATGTTATATATATTTTTAACTTATTTGTAGATAGTACTGCAAGCCACACATCAAAAGGTACTGATATGTTCTAAAATACTAATATACTTTTAGTATTTTGTGATCAACAATGAGATCAAAAATAATTTATTACATCATAAATCTAATTTTCTTATTACCTAATTTTATGCTGCAATATCTGATAACAAAACATGGATGTTATAGATAATCATTATTCTTGATGCGCTACATGTCATGATACAGAGGGCCTGTACCGTGAGACGTAGAGCATCAAGAATAATGATTATAACATCCTTTTTTTTTTAATGAAAACATTGATTTCAAGCTTTTGAATGGCTTCTAGATGGAAGATTATTTATTTAGGTATTATCCGACAGAACACATTTAATTTTCGGGTCTGGGGTTCACAGTACAGCTTACAATGTACCTCATAGTGGAGTTTGTTAAGGAGGGGCAAACTGGACCAGTGGCAAAGTCCTGGTACATGGATGGGTTCTCCTGGTCTCCCTATAAAGATCAAAGCCGACTTTTAAAAAGTGTTTAACCCTTATCTTATGTTAGACGGGGTAAACAGTTCTTGGTGTCTCGGGTCAACACGGACCCGAATTAAATTGGCCTGAAAATTCTTGTTTCTCACCTCATAGCTAACTTAGTATGTGTGTAAATCCATGTAACCACAGTTTTCAATGTCAGGGTTTCATTTTTTTGGCTCCATGTGTGCCGATCTTTGCCCAGGCCGGGGGGGTGCGGGGCAGGGGGGGGGGGGGTTGCGTGTGTCAAACCCTAGCCTATCATTCATCCACTACTTTTTACACAGACTTATCAAGTGCAAATTTGAAAATTAAACTATAGATTGAACCCTGTAAAACCATAACAATGCCCAGAACAATGCCCAGAACAATTACCAGAACAATGCCCAGAACAATGACCAGAACAATTACCATAACAATTACCATAACAATTACCATAACAATGCCCAGAACAATGACAAGAACAATGACCATAAAATTACCATAACAATGCCCAGAACAATTACCATAACAATGCCCAGAACAATGCCAAGAACAATGACCAGAACAATGCCCATAACAATGCCCAGAACAATGCCCAGAACAATGCCCAGAACAATTGTTTGTGTGTGTAAGCTATAAACATCGAAAAACAAAATTTTGTATGTATGCACGTGTGTGTGTACGTATATATCAATATTCTGCAGAAAAGTTTGTGTTCCAGATGGAGAGGGCTAGGGTAGGGTGTGTCTGTGTGTGTGTGGTAGATGTATGTGTGTGGGTATATGTATGTGGTGTGGTGGGTGTGGGTGTATGGGAGTGTGGATTGGTGTGTGTGTGGTAGGTGTATGTGTGTGGGTATATGTATGTGGTGGGTGTGGGTGTATGTGTGTGGGAGTGTGGATTGGTGTGTGGGTGGGTGGCTGGTTGGGTGTGTGTGGGGGTTTGTGTGTGTGTGTATACGTATGTATCAATATTCTGTGGGAAAGTTTGTATTCCAGATGGAGAGGGCTTGGGTAGTGTGTGTGTGTGGTAGGTGTATGTGTGTGGGTATATGTGTGTGGTGTGGTGGGTGTAGGTGGGTGGGTGTGTGTATGTGTGTGGGAGTGTGGAATGTTGTGTGTGGGTGGGTTGGTATTTGGGTGTGTGTGGGGGTGTGTGTGGGAGTGTGGATGGGTGTGTGTGGGTGGGTTGGTATTTGGGTGTGTGTGGGTGGGAGTGTGGATGGGTGTGTGTGTGTGGGTATATGTGTGTGGTGTGGTGGGTGTAGGTGGGTGGGTGTGTGTATGTGTGTGGGAGTGTGGAATGTTGTGGGTAGGTGGGTGGATGGGTGTGTGTGGGTGGGTTGGTACTTGGGTGTGTGTGGTTGGGAGTGTGGATGGGTGTGTGTGTGTGGGAGTGTGCATGGGTGTGTGTGTGTGGGAGTGTGGATGGGTGTGTGTGGGTGGGTTGGTATTTGGGTGTGTGTGGGTGGGAGTGTGGATGGGTGTGTGTTTGTGTGGGTGGGTGTTTGGGTGTGTGCGGTGAGTCACACCTTTTATGTGATGGGAGCAACAGCAAGTATTCTATGCCGGGTCAGTGGTGACCCGTAACACCATGAAGGGTACTTTTGAATTTGAGACATTTTAAAATTTTCTAAAATTATAAAAATGCCTTTATTGTGTTAAAATAGCTGTTTCTGAAGATCTCATGAAATCCTATTCCAATACAAAAAAGCAAACAGTACTTTTTACACACCTGAACTTTGAAAACGGGTCAAAATTGACCCCAACACGATATAAGGGTTAAAAAGCTGAGGTTCCTCAGCCAGATAAAGGGTGGAAAAAACACAGTGTTAGAATCCTTTATGAATCAGGTAATAAGGACATGCATATGTTAACATATACAATACAAATACAAAATATTATTATGACCTTATCATAGCATGACAGATGGTCCTTTTTCATGGCTGTCATTCTTTCCCCCCAGAATCATTTAATAAGGTTTTTTTCTAAATGGAAAAAGTCGTGCTATACATCAGATCTTAACTCTGACACAGAGGTTTTAGGAAAGAGAGTCGGCTGTAAGCTGTGCATTCTGTACAATTAATGTTTTAAAACAATTCTGTGATAGAACCAGTTATTAACATACTTTTACTTGTAGAAGAAAAGTATACTCTTCATCAGACGAAGATGAAATGCCACCTATGAAAAAACAAATTCCTACTGCCCCAAGAACCCCAGCCCCACCACAGACATGTAGACAGTCTGGACCAACACATAATGGTACTGCATTTAACTTCACAATATGGATGCTCTCATAATGGTTATTACTGTACTTTTACAGTACTGTTTGAGACAAAGACACATCCTTGATACAGCTGAATTTTTAAAATAAAAAATCAGTATACATTCCATATGCTAAAGAGAAAAGTAGGCCATGAAACTAGCAAGGGGTGCGATGACTGCATTAAAGGCTTGGCAAAGCCTCAACAAAGAGGATGCTCAACACCCACTGATGTTTATGAATTACAGATTTCAAACAGGCATGACAGACAAGAGATATGCAACGACATACTAAATATGACTGCTTTAATGTATCTATCATTGCCATTTATCCAAAATATGGTGTCTTGAAATGAGGGGGGACTGGGCTAAAAAGAGTTCTAATTTCAACATGGTGAAACCGAAATGTAAGTCTGGAATGTGTACTTTAATTACATCTGATTTGTTTGAGATCATTTTAACTGTGGAGCAACAACTACAGAAGAACTACAACTATCCTCAGCATTGGGCAGCACATTCCAGTCGGGAGCAAGAGCAGAACGAGAGTGGTGCAACAAACCATCAGATGTTCATGATATAATGTGTGACGGGCAGGGTGAGCGAAAATAAATGGAAGCGATCACGCCAAGTCTCAGGGAAATAGGATGGTTTAATATGTAAAGTGCGCAAACCAAAACCCTTGAACTGATCCGAATTAAGGATATAATAACCAGCGGTCAACTGGTACAAAGACAAGACATATATAGACGAACAAACGACCCTCAGGTGAGACGGATTGCGGGCTCCGCCCACCTGAGGGACGAACACAACGCCACACCCACAGAACAAGCTGCTGCTGTAGACGGGGGCGACCAGTAGGGGGCCGCCGTACCGTGACATAATGCAGGATGTATTTAAATAAATACTACAGCATCTATACCACAAACCATCAGATGTTCATGGTATAATGCAGGATGTATTTAAATAAATACTACAGCATCTATAGCACAAACCATCAGATGTCGATGGTATAATGCAGGATGTATTTAAATAAATACTAGAGCATCTATAGCACAAACCATCAGATGTTCATGTTATAATGCAGGATGTATTTAAATAAATACTACTTACGGATTTTGGAACGGACATGACTACGAGAAGTGGGTTGAGCATAGAGGCAGGCAGGGTGGTAGGTGAAAAGACGCTGCAGACTTACGTGTGTGGGTGGTGCAAGGTCACGTCAATGAGAGGGCTGAGGATTCACCAAGGGAAGATGAAATGTTTGAGTGGAGGAGTGCAGGGGCCCCGCATTGAACAATACCTTGCACAGAATTGTTCGAGTCAGTCGGCTGAAGTCCAGCGGCAGGTTATTTACCACAGTCCGCAGGATATCAACACCCTTGTTACTATAGAGGCCAACTCAAGCACAGGAGGTGGAGAGGAGGATAGCGGTGATGGGCCAGGTGTTAGTGGAAAGCAAAAAGGAAGAGAGAAAGGGTTAGGGCACAGATCGAAGGTTAAATGGCCTGGGGCAGGTGATAAAATGTTGTGGAGGAGTGTTAATGATGATTTGAAAGGGATGTTGGAAGGGTTGAAGGGAACAGCGGAAAGTAAGTTGAACAGGCTGGGTAAAGTTATCTATGATTATGGTGTGGCACGATTTGGTGTTGTGCAGAAGAAAGGAGAAAAGCGCTATACAAATATATTTGATTTGATTTGATCCAACTTGTAAGCTATGTGCAGGAAGAGGTTCATTGAAGCACATCCTGTCGGCATGCAAAGTGAGTTTGTCACAGGGACGTTATACATGGAGGCATGTATACTCAAGTCATTGGCAGGTGCGCTTGATAAGAAGCGGTTGGAAGTTAATGGCATGCCAGTTGCTAGTTAACTGCCATACTTTAAATTGACATTGTTTGTTTAGTTGTTTAAAGTAGCATATATTGTATTACTGTTGGGCTACTAAGTAGTTTTGATCTGCTTTCCTGTACGTTCTTGTAATAACTTGATTATCCAAGGATTTTACTTGGATCTTACAAGTGCTTACAACCCTTATTCCCTAACCATCTATCTACCTATTAATCTACCTACATCTCTCTTTCTATCTATAACCATTGTGTCCTATCTCTCTCTCTCTCTCTCTCTCTCTCTCTCTCTCTCTCTCTCTCTCTCTCTCTCTCTCACTCTCTCTCTCACTCTCTCTCATTTCCATGTTAACAGCACCTACACCACAGCAAGGGTAAACAAGGTGGAACATGCCCAACATACACATGGCCATCTCAGGACACAAGACAAGGCCAGGATGTTCTTCATCATACAAATGGTAAGTTTACCTTAAACTTTACAAGCCATATACACACCTTCCTTGTATCTATGCTTACTGTCTATTTTATCAGCTCCATTTTGGAGCATGTTATAGTTTGTATAGATATTTGTCAGTATGTATAAATAAACACTCATATTTACAATCACTTCTTAGATTACTAAAATTAATGTTTATTTAAACGTACTGTAAACAGCGCCCACTGCACAACATTGACCCTCAAGGCGATTCATCAATAATCAGTGCACACGTACGTTTGGTCTTTAAGACAAAGTAGTTTATAAATTGCTTACAATGAGTAAAAGTATAACTTGTATCATATTTTTGCAGCTGTAGACAGAACAGGCAGACGACAGGATGCAGTACATCACGAAGATAGCTGTGTTCGCATTCTGAAATATTTGGCAGAAGTGGTATGTCATCTGAGAATCTTTTTACTGAAAAAATAGATTTCGGTTGCATTTGGGACCCAATAATACCCGATTAGTAAAACTCAAATACTACGCCCAAATACTACGAGTCATATGTAGTATGGTTAGGGTTAGGCTAACCCTAGCCCAATAAGGATGCATAAGTACGATCAATCATATTATATAGTATGAATAGTATAATATAATTGGCTATTTCGAACACAGCTGAAGTTTCGTGGGGGGGAAAGTGTTGTTTCAGGTTTTATTTGGCACGGTTGTCCAGATAGTTCTAAGCCTGTTTGGTGAAATACCTGTAAGAATAGATCTGAGAGGTGCAATGCTAAATGGATGAATATAAATCAGGTGTTTTCAATCCTTGAAGGATGTTACTGCAGTTTTTCATCCCAATCCAGCCGGCGTGACACCTGATTCCACCAGCTTAATCAGTCTTAGCCTTCAAAGAGTCAATCGATTTTTAGAGACACATCAGGCTACTGCTGATGAAAATTGTGTGATTTCAAATGCCATTCTAGGGCTGTGTTTAGTCAGAATGTTTGATTTATTTAGAGATCTTGGATTTATTTATTTCAGTTCCTTATCAGATCAAACTTGTTTGTTTAGACAAGGCTCTAAGAATCCATGCATGACCAAGTCTCCATGGAAACATTCTGGTCACTTCCAGACATAAGTGTAATGTTTTAAAATGTTACATTTTCTTATTTAAATTAATGGTTTGAATTTGATATTGGTTGGATATTTATATATAATTTCTTTATTCAGTGTATTTTGGGATTTTTGGCCTTTATATTATGTTGAAAAGCGTGTTTGTGTGATTATGTTGTGTTTTATCTTCATTTTTGTCTCCTGTGATCTTTAGGCGTACTTGCAAACCAGTGCAGCTGTATCAGACACGGGCGAGACACTGGCCATAATTTACGAGGACAACATTTCATATCTATGGACTCAGACAGATGAGGAGAGATTGGACTAGTCAAAAATGGGTGTGTTCTGGGTCAGTGTGTCATATTCAAAGGCACAGATGAGGGGAGATCAGGGAGTCTCTATCGCTGTCATGAAGTCGTCAACCTCTGGAGCTCCACTTCTGAGGTGAAGCAGAACCTCTTCTCTACGTGTTTTAAAAAGTCTTCATTCACAGTGTTTGGATTTTGACAGTTTCTATTTATAAATGAAACCTGAAGTAAACGAGTGTTGCACTAAACCATTGGTGGTTTGTGAGCTGTTTTTTGATACATACTGTACAAACTTTGTGAATCCATTGACTGCGTATTATGAACCTTTTGTGATTTGGATTGGACATTCCAGTTTATTTGTTCTTATTATGTAACTTCATTCATTTTCATTTTGTTCCGTTACAAATAGTCTTGGACACATTGATGAATAGTTTAGAATAGTTTATATATATATATATATACACACACACATTCCACTTTCGTTTTTTGTGACATTTAACAGGAGTGAAATGAGTGCCCAATATGAATCACTAGATGGCAGGGCTGAGTTATTAACATTATGAAAGACATAATGAACACTACAGCACAAGGGGTTGACAATAAAATAAACACTGAAATAGAATGACAGAAAAGGAATGCTGTAGTGGGTGATGAGCACAAAATACTGCATAATACACATCTTTAAAGCAAATAAAAACATTTTCCAGGTACAGATAAAACTATGAATCAGTTTTACATATTTGCAGTGCCAAAATAAAATATTGTAGTTAGTTCAGATCTGTGTAAAGAAACTGGTTCTTGTAGATCATACGCCATGCAAGCAGCATTTTAACTTTACACATTTTTAGATTGTAGCTACAGAGAAACAAACCTAAGACCTGTTTTTAAAAAGATAAAATATAAACCTCCATAATGACTCTAGGTTTTTAATAAATGTTGCTATTTTGTTCTTGAAAGATAAAGTTATTGAGAGTAGAGAATTGTCTACTCATATGTATTCATAGCAACTGATTCGTTTTATTGTGACAAATAGTCAAAAAGATACGTCAATTGCCTTACATACTCGGTTGGGAAACTCGAAAGGGTCTAACCACCACTGGCGGCTGGTGCAAAAAAAATTGAGGGGGGCGTAAACAAATTAAAAACAAATGATGGATCAGAACCGATATGAAATTGATCACTCTCCAGGGCTCTGACGTTTTGATTTCGATGCATAGTGAGATTTTGTGGGCAAAGGCAGGGGTGGTGTTGGTGGGGGTGTCGGAGCACAGGGGTGGAGGTAGCTTGTATGTGTGTGTGTGCGCCACCCAGGGTAGGTAGGGGGTAACTCAAGCATTGTAACTCTAACAGAGCTCTTCAAAGGGTGACTGTTTTCATTTGACCAGCTACAAAAGAAGGGAAATCTACCGTTTTTTCTCAACTTTACTGTCATGGTTGTACCAAGATATCTTAGGAGACCCCACACATACAATGCATGTATATGCTCCCCACCCTAAAGCCCCCGCACACAGTGAGCAACTAGCTGAGCAAACGGGCATGCGTGGTAGAGACCAGAGATCTGAAAATAACTGTTGCACTCCAAGCTTATATGTCGCTTCTTCTCCCATCCACCTACTCTTTTAGTAATCTTCGCTTCCATAGATGTAGTTGAAAACCATTTCATATCAAGTTGATATATCAGTATCAAGTTTATTACTAAGCAAAATATATTGTTGCCAAGTCTGCAGCTAAGCAAAGATGATTTTCAAAACACATCCCACAGATCCTTGAGAAAGCTGAGGCAAGCCCTACTGTGTGACGGGCAGGGTGTGCGAACCAAAAAGGAAGCGATCACGCCAAGTCTCAGGGAAAAAGGATGGTTTAATAGAAAGTGTGCAAACCAAAACCCGTGCAATAGATCCAAATTAAGGATATAATGACCAGCGGTCAACTGGTACAAAGACAAGACATATATAGGCAAACAAACGACCCTCAGGTGAGACGGATCACGGGCTCCGCCCACCTGAGGGACGCACACGACGTCACAAAACAACAACAAGACAAACAAACGACCCTCAGGTGAGACGGATCACGGGCTCCGCCCACCTGAGGGTCGCTCACGACGTCACAAAACAACAACAACAACAACAACAACAACAACAACAACAGCCGCTGTGGACGGAGGCGACTGTCTCAACACTGGGAGACTGGACATCTGTAAAAGATGAAAGTTGTACAGAAAAATAGCATAAGACATGATGTTTAAAGGCCATAGGACTGTGAAAGAGGGATTTGGGTGTTAAAGGTTTTTATCCTTCATGCTGCACAACTAAAATAGGGTCTGAAGAACTACGCTGACAAAATGGTCCCCTACTTATTTACTCCTTTAGACCATCTCAGATAAACCTGTTAGTAGGTCATGCTTACACTACAACATTGCACAAGTTAGAACAGTAAAATATTAACAAGTACCATCTGGAATAAATATGACAACGGTCTCGTCCTCCGTGTGAACACGCAGATTGTTTGTCCATTAGGTCTTTGGTAAAATATTACCACACTAAATCTCACCTGAAAACCCTGTACTTTGGGCTTCCTCTGTCTTTGAGCTTGGGGCAGACACGTCAGAAACCTCAGCAGGAAGCTCATCTGCTGGCCCACCTTTAGTCTGTAGTAGAGAAAATGAAGACATGCGATTGATTAATCAAGTGCTTGTAAACTATGTTATCTCAAGACGTTTTAGATTTGATGTACCTTGTGGAGCTAAATTTTAACGCCTCATTCATGATTAGCAATTTAGTAATTTTCAAAATCATATTAGTGTTTTTGTGTACATGCTAAAAAGGGAGGAGCCCGGTGAAGCTTCACGAGTGACTGTGTCCTAATGTGATAGTAAACGGTTGATTATATATTTGTATATAAATTCCCTTTATGTGCACACTTGTTTACACTTAATCAGCCAGCTTCCTTGATCTGAAATTCTACTTGACGAATTGATTTAAGAAAAAATTAATTACTAATTAACTAAGGATAGAGGAATAAAGAAATATTGTGCTTAAGCGTTTCTTTACCATTTGACATTGACCAGTCATCAGTTTAAGTAGCAGCTCACTCTGAAGACGGGCGGTGGCGTCACGGGTGGCGGCGATATGGGCGGCGGCGTCACGGGCGACGTCGCGGGCACCGTCGCCACGGGCGGAGACACGGCGAGCCATCTCAAAGGAATTTACGCTCAATAGTTCTCTCATGGTTGCAGAAAGCAATGATCAAAAACGGCTGTCTGTCGCTCCTTTTATAGTGACTTTGATTGTGACATCGTTTCACAACAAATAGCTGTCTGACTGAACAGTTATCTTGTATTACGTAACAAATACGAGCCTCTTGTAATTCCAGGACGAAACATGAGAGATCGTGAAGACGTTAAGATTGGGCGTTTTGAAAATAAACCACCATTAAATAATGTGATAAAAAGTGAATTATTTCGAATCATTTCGAGTATATGTATAAATATTTAACTTAATTAAGTTTAACATGCTGGGAAATATTTAAATGGACCTTGAAAGTGACGTACAAAAGCTTGAATTCCACCTTGTAAAGGTGTATGAACCCTGCAAACACGACTGTTCATTGCGCTGAGGAGCGGCGCGCGCGAAGTTACAAATTGTGCACTACCTCGCGAATCGACACCGCGCGAGGCCCTCGCGCACGGAGCCACAGCGATTAAGCCTGTTAGCATACTGCCTTAAGGCTAGCCATTAACCTAGACTCATTTTAGCTTTGGCTAACGCTAGGAAACATACTCATGGAAACACACTTGGCTTGTCTGACCTGTTGTGAATAAGTTTGAACAGCTGTGAATACAAATATGCAGGCTCAATTGAGATTCAATTGAGGCACTAAATGGCTAAAAGGATCAAAATTAATTGTATTGGCAAAATGATTTAGATCATAGAACTAAATCACATGCTGAGATTAGCTTTGTGTGTGTGGTCTTTCATGTAAGCAATACTTTTCAGTCAGTTCCAGTATTTGGCCATTAGATGAAGCCCAAGTACTACCATACAGATATTAGTGACAAAAGACATTTTAGTGAATTAAAATGTTCATTTCTAGTCAGGCAATGTACTTTTTGTTATGAGATGTAATTGGAAAGTTATTGACCTCATTGATCTCAATCATACAAGACCCATTACTTGTCTGTATTCTGCACAACATAATTGCAGCATGAGTTTTTATAATTTAGGTTTTTGGATACTGTAGTGCCCCCGACAGGCCAATTCGAACCAAATTTGGCATACCTCACAAGGGCCTCAGTCTATAAAAGGCTGTCAAATTGGGTGTTGATCACTTACATGGTTTATGAGTTACAGCAATAAAGGTCATTTATGGCATGTCTTTAATGAACTATTATATATTTAATCTTTACACAACTTTCTGGGTTTTAGGTAATCTGCATTGCAGCTCATGTATTCACAATAATGAACAGCAATGTAGATGACCTAAGACAATCCAGCAAGTATAAAGATTAAATATATAAAAGTTCATTATCTAGAATGACATATATTAAATCTTTATGCAGACAAAGTGATATGACAGAAGTATATGATCAAACTGTTTATATCTCTCCCATAAATATTCTGGATCCCTCTCAAAATACAGTTATAAACAAGATGATCACAACTGGCATATGACAATTGACTCCAAACATTTCATGGTATAGTGAATAACAATGTTCAGAATGAAGATCAAGATGCATAAAGCTTATTATTTCTTTGTCAAAGTTAAAGTAATCACCAAGTCTAACATGGCAAGATTATTAACTACAAGTCCCATAGTACTTTTTTCTAACACTCAATAATTGTCTCTTTGTGTGCAGGTCAGGTGCCGCCTTCATCCAAAAAAAGGTATGAATTGAAAATACAAAAGTTCCTTTAAATGGCTATGACAAAACAGACTGAATATGACAACGTTTTGTATGCTGCTTTATTTTGTAGTATGTCTTGCAGAAAACCATCTTATTGGGCAATTAAACGAAGAGCGAAAGAATGGGTTGATAGAGACATACAGTCAATTCAGGCAACAGAGTGGGGGTAGAGCAAAAATTAGAAAGAGAAAACAATACAATAGGTCTATATGGCGATGATGACAACATGGAGTTCATGGACTGTCAAAGTACTGTGTGTGACAGTGACTTTGGTTCCTGTACTAATGATTTATTTGAGTTTAATTCTGGATCTGACTCTGAAACGGAGTGTGACTCTTTACAGGATGAACTTGCGAGATGGGCAGCTGAGCACCACATTACGCACAATGCCGTAAATGCCCTGCTATCTGTCCTTGGCAAGCACCCAACTTTACCTAGAGATGCTAGGACACTATTAGGTACAGTGAGGTCAGGTGAATTTGCAATTCAGGAGAAAGCCGGTGGTCAGTACTGCTACTTTGGTGTGCTTCACTCAATAAAGCACATTCTACAAAAAAACAAGAGGTTATTGATCAGTAGCAAACATTTGAAACTTCAAATCAACATTGATGGGCTGCCACTTTTCAAAAGTTCTCCAACACAACTATGGCCTATTCTTGTAACTGTTGTAAACTTACCACACCATGAGCCTGTCACAATTGGACTGTTCTGTGGTGCAAGAAAGCCTGACTCTGCAAGTGAGATTCTGGATGACCTTGTATCAGAGATAGTTAAACTGGAAGATGGGTTTGACTTTGAGGGAATCAGGCTACGCTTAAAGGTCTCCTCTGTGGTTTGCGATGCACCGGCACGTGCTTTTGTTAAGTGTGTACAAGGTCACACAGGGTACCATGGGCGTGAGAAATGCACACAGGACGGAGTTTACATGGACAACAGAATGACATATCCAAGAACGGACATGCCACTCAGAACCGATGAAAGTTTAAAAAATAAGACAGATTCAGATCACCACCTTGGCATTTCAGCTATAGAAAGAACATCTTCGAGAATGGTGTCTGGGTTCCCTCTTGATTATATGCATCTTGTGTGCCTAGGTGTCATGCGTCGACTTCTTCACCTGTGGCTGAAGTTAGGTCCTCTCACTTGCAGGCTGTCTGGGTTCCAGCAAAATCTATTAACAGAACGACTGCTGGGTGCTCAGAGCTGCGTGCCTCTAGAGCAGGGCCATTCAACTGGCGGCCCGCTGGCCAGATCCGGCCCTTTAATGAATTTGTACCGGCCCGCGGCCCATCTCCCCATAAATAATAACAACAAATTACGTTCGCAAACCCCCCGTCAACAATTTACGGTCGCTACCCCCCCGTCAACAACAGTATTGGTATAGGTCTGAAAATTGTCTGGCCCACAGGTCAGAGCTCTCTGCCAAATCTGGCCCGCAGAAAGATATAGTTGAATAGCTCTGCTCTAGAGTTTGCACGTAGAGTATTACTCTATAGCAGCAGTAAAACTGAACACGACTGAGCAGTCTGATGCAACATTTGAACTTTTTAAGTTTGAGATTATTTAGTGCTGCTCAGTCGCTCTAAGCATTACCCTTTAAACAAAAGACTTGTATAATGTGTTATTGAAAGAACAGACCAATCACTGAAATGTCTATTGCTGCTAATTCTTGTTCCTTTCTTCCTTCAACGTGTTTAATTCCAAATGGCATTTGTACGTTATTCTGTCTAAACTTGTATTTAGCATTCATTTCATAATATGTATTTGTATTCTGGTTTGTATAGATATCATGATGGTGAAATGCAATGAATGTTTTAATGTTTTCTCACACTAATAAATAGGTTTTAATGGACAAGCTGAAATTTCTTCACCTGTCTTTAAGGGTCAAAGTTGAGACATTTGTGAAAAACACAGTGGCAATGGATGATTTAGCATTTCATGTCTACCTACCTATGTTTTGCCATTAAGAAATACTGATAGCCATACAACCTCAACTGTGCTACATTGGTCCTATGGGCATGTTCAGAGTTGTCCAACCCAGATGTCGAGTAGCACTGGTAACGTTTATTAGTGTTGAAGGGTGATCAATACTGTATGGGAACATGCAGTTATACCATATAGTGCCCCTACAATGTTATCTACACTAGAGTGTCTGCAGCTGCAAGATGAGTAACACAATCTTCAAATTAAGTGTCTGGTTACTGTATTTGTTCTCTTTAATTTACTGTGTACATCCAAATGCTGATTGGAATCAGAATGCAGATTTTGCTTTGAACATCCTTTCAAAATCAAATGCTTAATTTTATATTCTCTTTCATTTTTCTCAGTTGCCAAGATGCACGTCTTGAGATCTGTAAACACAAACACATTTCTCTAAACTGTAAACACAAAGCCCAAATTTCAAACCGCCATTACACACAACATAGGAAAACAATGATCATAAAGCTTTAGTAATCTTTTACATTACATTTATGGCATTTAGCAGACACTCTTATCCAGAGCGACTTACAAAGTGTTTTGCTTCTAATAATCATTGTCGCAAAGAAAAAAAACATTTATTTTCACAAATAAATAAAAATGCTACTGTGTGTGTGTGTATATGTATATGTGTGTGTGTGTGTGTGTGTATAACAGGCCACTTTATTAGGTACCTGTGTCCAACTGCTCGTTAATGCAAATGTCGAATCGGCCAATCTCATGGCAGCAACTTAATGCATTTAGGCATGTAGACGTGGCCAAGACAATCTGCTGCAGTTCAAACCAAGAACCAGAATGGGGAAGAAAGGTGATTTAAGTGGCTTTGAACTTGGCATTGTTGGCGCTGGACGGGCTGGTTTGAGTATTTCATAAACTGCTGATCTACTGGAATTTTCACACACAACCATCTAGAGACAAAGTAGTGGTGAGATTTGTTTTCTTCATTCAGTAATCAAGGGTGCTTGCCCTTGCAACATTAATTGAGTTCTCTTACTCTCTGAGGTAATGATTAAACTAATACTGGCATTGACATAATGCCAGCGAATGGGATTCTCTGGATATCTATACAATATTAAGGCTCATACCATGTCCAAGCAGTATCACATATCAATAAAATCTTCAGAATTGATGCAGATGAGAACTCCTAACATAAGTCTTACTAGAGGAAAAGTTATAATGACGCTCAAGGACAGAAAGCCTTTATTGATCTCTGAGGCAGTGACCGTAAGGGCACTGCACACTATAACATCCCTTTATTTGTTTTGTATTCATTCAGAACAGCTCTCCTAAGTGGACCCAGAATACTAGCCGATCCTTTTAAGTCTTTAGATTGAAAAACAGTCCTTTGATGTACACGTAATAATGTAAAATTAGCAAGATTAAAGGATCATCACAGCATTCACCCTCAAGTTCAGGAAATAAGCAGGTACGTTTTCATTTATGTAGAAACTAATGTTGTCTGACTTCTGCATGGTGAGCCAATTATTGCATACCACAAATCTAGTGTAAACCACTTACAAGTATTAATTTAGTTATGAAATATAAACACAAATATATTTTGATTGAGTATACTTTTACATGTATACACTTTTATTCTTCTTTTGTTTTGCACCAGTCCTTGAGGAACATTGTTTCATTTCACTATATACTGTACTTCAAATACAAAGAGATGAGCGATAAATAGGGTCAAATTTTGCATGATGACACATTAAAGGACACATTAAAGTTGCCATTGATTGTATATTTCACAAACCTGATGTGTTTTTTTCCCACAGGTGATCATGTGTACAGGAAGGTGGGCAAAGTGCACAGGAGACCTGCTGTTCCCATTGGCTCTGTGCTGCGTTGTAGCCAACATCCTCCTGTTTTTCCCCAGTGGAAAGGTGTGGGCTACAAATGAGATCACAAATGGCATCTGGTACTTCCCTGGAGTTATTGGAGGAGGAATACTGGTGAGCTTTTGTGTGTGCTCAGAATCAAAATGGTGATGTCTCTGGTTATAAAACCAGCTGTTATTTACTGATTGAGTATACCATTCCATATTTGCCATATACATATGGGATTTATATACCATATGTGCTTTTTATGCAGTTGTTTGATATGCTGCTTTATAATATCAATATAACTTATCATTTGACTGAATTCCTGTAAGTCCTTATGTCTGTAGTACAGTAACATTTAACCTCCAAATGATGTATTTTACTGATGAATGAAAGAGCTCATCAGAATAAACTGATTACACATTTTCTATTTCAGGCGGTACACTGTCCTTGAGAAATATTTAAGGAAGTTTGACCTGGAACAGATATGGAACATTTACTTTATTTCTATATGTTTAAATTAGATTTAATAATTTCAGTAGCAGATTTAGCAAAGACTGAGAACGATTATATACCCAGGTTTCAAACCCAGGTGCTACATGTAAACATATGCTCTTATGTAAACATAAGTAAAGATCTCCATCACAAATAAGTCATAAAAACCCCAAACAACAACCTTATAGTTCTCAAAACGAGAAAAGTAGATAAATACAACAGAAAGAAGTTTTCTATTTTTTCTCACCATTAATATAATGCACAATGACCAACCAAACTGTTTTAAGTAAATGGCCAATTTACAGCAAATGAAAAATATATATATTTTTATACATATCAACATAATTTCACAGGTGTTCTTACCTGCTTCTTTAATGAGGGCAGTTGGGACAGAGGGAAGCTGCTTTTCCAACAGATGTGGGGTGAGATGGCCCAACATGTCTAGCCTGTATGTATGATTGCTGTTGTATG
Organism: Brachyhypopomus gauderio; assembly: GCF_052324685.1. Taxonomy (NCBI): domain Eukaryota; kingdom Metazoa; phylum Chordata; class Actinopteri; order Gymnotiformes; family Hypopomidae; genus Brachyhypopomus; species Brachyhypopomus gauderio. Next base: position 8,380,829 of record NC_135229.1, read on the forward strand.
AGACATGCCTTTATTGTGAAAGAAAGTCCTACAGTGTTTCCATAACATGATTTCATTGAACTATTTTATGAGCAGCTAGCTTTCAGGTGTTTTAAAGCATATTAAGAATAAATTAAGTATATTAAGTGTTCAAAGAAATGGTTATAAGATGTAACAAAATAGTCTACAAACTATAACTTTTGCAACCATTTAATGTTATAGATGATGCTCTCCGTGGTGATGTCTGGTTTGGGTGTTGCTGGAACACTGTATTGTATTGTGGTCTCTGTCGTCGGGTTGCAGGATGGTCCCCTCTGTGACACCGGAGACGGGGTGTTTGTCTATCCCTTCGCCAATCAAACTTTAAAGTAATACACAGTTGTGCAGACACACAAACACACCAACACAAATATTCCTTTAAAAAGGAAATGTATTTTGAGCCTATTCTTAGCTCCCATCTATTTTAATCAAAGTACTGTCAGATACAGAGTTTTTGAGAAACTGAAATTGCTCATTAGTAATTTTCTGTAAACACAAAAATGTCTAAAGAAATCAGTTGATCAAATCTGTAGAATAATTCAAGGAAAAGAAATTTCAGCGTGCTTCAAATCATGTATTAGACAAAGGAGAAATAAAAAGTAAAACTAACCCCAAGTATGTTTTTTCTTCTTTCAGCGACAGTTACTTGTTTAAGCAGGAATTATGGGAGATGTGTGAACAGCCAGGAAATGTGGTTCTGTGGAACGTGGTTCTGTTTTCAATTTTACTGGGTGTAGGAACCCTGGAGGCAGTGCTCTCCCTGACACAGGTGGCCAATGGTCTTGTGGGCTGTCTGTGTGGAACCTGCATGAACCACAGACAGGGACAGGTATGCTCAGTACCAGAGAGAGAACATCTTATCTTCTGCAGTAAGAGAAGGTTGAATGTTGCCTCTACTAATGACCACAACTTTGTGAAATAAGAAAAAAAGGACAAAACAGCACTCAGTTTTATGTTTTGTTACAGGCTTCTGTGGATTGACCGTTCTTCATATTTGAGCAGTGTTCCTGAGACCTGTGGAATTTGCTCTGCTATTAGTGCAGGAAGTCCAAACAAGATCATTATCAGGGCCCCATCAGATGATTACCTTATTAGATTGTCATCGGTGCAATTTTCCACGCTATGACCTCACGACTGGATTCACAAAAACACTGTAAACCAAATCAGCAGTATGTGCACATTTTGTAAATCTGGAAATTTGTGAGAAAGTAAATGTACTTTGAATGTCAATGTTTGACCAGCATTTTCCTTTAAACATTATTTTCACAATTTTTATTCCTCTGTGAAATATCCAACACTCCACATAGTGCAACACCAGCATGGTGCACTGGACTAGCAAACATATGGATTATGATGTTCCCCACACACACACACACACACACACACTACAGGCCAAAGGTTTGGACACACCTTCTTATTCAATGGACTTTCTTAATTTCCATGACTAATTACATTGTAGATTCTCACTGAATGCATCAAAACTATGAATGAACACATGTGGAGTCATGTACTTAACAAAAAAGTTGAAATAACTGAAAACATGTTTTATATTTTAGTTTCTTCAAAATAGCCACTCTTTGCTCTGATTACTGCTTTGCACACTCTTGGCATTCTCTCAGTGAGCTTCCACTAATTAACCCTGATAAGGCAAACCTGAAAACCATTTCAGGTGACTACCTCTTGAAGCTCATTGAGAGAATGCCAATTCCTTTCACTGGAACTAAGGGGCCAAGCCCAGCTCTTGAAAAACAACCCCACACCATAATCCCCTCTCCACCAAACTTTACACTTGGTCCAATGCAGTCAGACAAGTACCGTTCTCCTGGCAACCACCAAACCCAGACTCGTCCATCAGATTGCCAGATGGTGAAGTGTGATTCCTCACTCCAGAGAACGTGCCTCCACTGCTCTAGAGTCCAGTGGTGACGTGCTTTACACGGTCATAACTTTTGCTGGTGCATCTTTTCCTGACATTTTGTGTTTCCACTAGACTTTCCATTGATATGCTTGGACACAGCACTCTGCGAACAGCCAGCCTCCTTAACTATGAACTTTTGTGGCTCACCCATCCTCTGGAGGAGATCAATGATGGTCTTCCCCATATTGAAGCAAACTGAAGCTGAATTAAATTACACCTTGGGAATTCAATTTTTTATTTTTTAATATTTTTGTTTTATAAGCCAGAAGTCCAAATAAATACGTGACATCGTTTAAACTGGGGGCCCTGAATCTATAATATATTAAAGTTAAAATCTTTGAACGGAATTATGGAAATTAATAAACTTTTCCATGATATTCAATTTTTTTTAATGGGTCTGTATACCATGATATGGATACTTTCAGTGTAGAAAATACATATTTCATATTTTAGAATTTCCCTCCAAAAAGATATTATATTGCTGTTCACTATAAATCAAATACTATTTGCCATATTAAAAGACACAGTAAGAAAATACTCTGCTGGCCTGCAAATAGAAAGTTTATAAACACTGTTTATTAACAGGCTTAGAGACCAGCCCAAAATACAAGCGCTCTTTTTAAGAACAAAAAAGACAATGTTTGTGATGCAGTTTCAGTAATGCACTCAAAAATAAAGAGATTTTACAATTAAAGGTGAAATGAGGAGAAAGTAGATATAAAGACATTGTAGACATTCGACACGTGTTTAAGGACAGGGAGTCAACGCAGCCATTAGAAGCTCCATTTTGTAGACAAAGTTCTTGCCTTCCATTCTGCCCCAGTGCACTTCCTTATACGGCCCTCGCAAATGACTCCATTTCCCATCCTGCAACACGTCACTTTTTGGCAGGTCTTTGGTCTGGCCGCGTGGAAACTGGACCAGAACCTTACAGCCACTCTCAGGCCCGTTCCGCACTGCACGCAGACACATGGACACACTGAGCAACTGTGCAGACTATTCATCAGTTTCATTTAAACACCCTCCATATTTGAGATATTTTAGTACACAGTATCTTTTGTATGCAAATTCACTGGACACATCATCACCTGACCTGCACCTTTATTCATTAAACTATGAGTCCTTGGTTTAGACTCTGAGCACTGATGAAAGGCTATAGAATGGAAAAACCAAACTGGACATTTATGGACTCTCATCATAGACCTACAAGGTGTCCCTAAAGATTAAGTTTCGTTTGTGTAGGTATCTAGCATATGGAGAGCATATGGGAGGGTATCAGAGATATATTGTGTACTATGTGGACATGAGGAATCCACCTGAGATGTGTAAGTACCTGAGATGGCGTACTCTCCATTAGGTGATGCTACTGTGATGGCAGAAGCATTGCCGATGCTCTCAATGGCTCCAAGTCCCACATGGTTACTGAAGCTTAGCACATGCCAACCCATGACCTTCGCTAACTGCTGTATCGCATGTACCTGGTGCTGAGACATCTGACACACACACACACACACACACACACACACACACACACACACACACACACACACACACACACACACACACACACACACACACACACACACACACACACAGATTCTGAAGACTTACATTCTGCTTTAGGAGAAAGAATAATCAGCCCCACTTGGTTTACATTAAGTATAATCTCACAAACCATACTCCTATGTGTAAGTGTATGTTTACCTGTGAAAGTAAGAAGTCTTGTAGCTCTTGCTCTTGATGGGAGAGAGTGATGACTCGTCCATCTCTGTGTACAACTCTGATCTGCTCCACTCCAATATTCAGTTGCAACTGGATAGACCTAAGAGAGACAGTAAAAGAGGTTGTCTAGACAGACAGACTGTACCCACTAGAACAGGGGTGGGCAATTAATTTTTACAAGGGGCCACATGAGAAACCTGAATTGTGTCAGAGGGCCACACAAACGAAAATGACGTCATTACGGTGGCCCCGCCCACCTTGCACGAACTTCCGCAAACGGTGGAGGCGTTTATACTTGCTGCGTCACATTCTGTGTAGTGTTCTCCGAAACGATGTGTGTTAATATAAAGAAACACCCCTCAAAAGCAATGGAAGGAACATTTACCTGACTAATTTTAATGTTGCTTTTTGTTTCAGATTTGAAAAGTGCTGGAATTTAGGCTAAATACTTGAAAATGTTTGAAATTGTAACTACTTCGTTTCACAACAAATAGCCATCTGAATGAACAGTTTTCTTGTATTACATTAACAAATACGAGCCTCTTGTAATTCCAGGACGAAACATGAGAGACTTTAAACGTGAAGAACGTGAAGACTTTAAATAACCATTAAATAATGTGATAAAAAAGCGAATTATTTTGAATCATTTCGAGTATATGTATAAATATTTAACTTAATTAAGTTTAACGTGCTGGGAAATATTGAAATGGACCTTGAAAGTGACGTACAAATGCTTTAACTCCACCTTGTAAAGGTGTATGAACCCTGCAAACATGACTTTGTCCATCGCGCTGAGGCGTGGCGTGCGTGCGAAGTTACAAAATTCGAGAGGTGCACGACCTCGCGAATCAACAGCGCGCGAGGCCCTCGCGCATGGGCAGAGCCACCGCGATTACGTAATTTTCGCCCCCCCGCGCCAGGTATAAACCAGGCTTAAACCTAGCTTTAAAGCACTTCTACGGCACTTTCAAGGTCCATTTCAATATTTCCCAGCTGACTCAGGTTCTTTCTAAGCTCGGTTTCTGGAACGGAAAACCCTGAGTTTTCGTTAATTCTGAGTTTACTTACCCGGTTTCTTTACTGAATCCGCTTTCTGGAATACCCCCTGTTCAGTCAGCTATTTGTTGTGAATCGAAAATACAGTTACAATTTCAAGCATTTTCAAGTACTTTAGCCAACATTCCAGCACTTTTCAAACCTGGAACACAATTCACAATTATAATTTGTCACGTAAATGTTCCGCCGTTCGCGGAGGTTCGTGTGAGGGGTGCGGAGTCGCGCGCTACGTTCACTCGCGAAAGTATAAATTTTGCCTTTAACTTGTCGCTGATCGCCTACAGTGTTTCTTGCACAGCTCACACACAAGCACGTACATCCACACGGAATTAACAAAAACGTAGCGCTTTCAAAATAAAAGCGTCACAGTTGTATTGCATGCACGACATAGATATTTGTTAAATTTATGATTGGCCTCTCGCGGGCCGGACAGGGACGCACAACGGGCCGGATGTGGCCCCCGGGCCGGAGCTTGCCCAGGTCTGCACTACAAGCTTAGTGTGGCTGGGTCTGTCTCTAGTTAGTCTTTGTTTTTCTCTTACTTGCAAATCTGCTCATAGCCCTGTGAAGTGATGAGCACTTTGACGCTGGACTCATACACATCGTTGATATTGGACCAGTGAGCTTGAATCTGAGGATCCTCTATACGACTTGCCAAGCTGTCAATCGTCCGTGCTGTCCTGAGAGAAGCAGAGACAGTGCTTACATACTTCTAAGAAAGACAAATTGTCAGTGAAAAATAAATTGTGTACACGTGTGGATATACATTACCTACTCCTGAGGAAGATGTGTTTGGCTTGTTTGATTATTTTCTCCAGCAGGCCCTCACTGTGCTGCAGAGAGTTAATTTCAGATTTGTCGTAGGCCATTGGGCCAGCCAGCCGCAAACGCTTTGGTCCAAATGGGGCACTTGCAGGGTGGGGCATCACTGATGAGCTCAGATGCTGCTTGTGGAACTAAGCATACAGGGAATAAAACCAAGAGAGTCCATTATGATTTATAATATTAATGCTAGGGTTAGGGGGTATACCTCTCTAATAACCTGTGTGTTTGGGGGTATGTATACCTCTCTAATAACCTGTGTGTTTGGGGTATGTATACCTCTCTAATAACCTGTGTGTTTGGGGTATGTATACCTCTCTAATAAGCTGGTGCAGATTGTGCTCCAGCACATACAGATGGTCGTCTGGTTTGTTTTGGTCAGGTGACGTCCTGTGGTTCTTCTTCTCTGTATTGGAGTGGCACAGAGACATGGAGAGCTGCAGCCCTGCAATTACACATTTGCCATGAGCTGGAAAGGTAGAATGGAACTTCACATCTTCACACACACACACACACACACACACACACACACACACACACACACACACACACACTCACCAAGGACCACAAACACTAAACTGCAAACCTCACACATTCACACAAAACTTCTTTTCATATACAGATACTCATACCACTACCCAAAATACATTATTGATCTCTCGTGGGAGAGCTGGTGTGTGCGTGTTCACCGGGGAAAGGCTGGGAGATAATTTGGTTCTTGACGACGATGTGCGGAATGTGAGACTTTATCTGCACTGCCTCCCGAGAAAGCTGAGCAAAGATCTCCTTACACAGAAGCACGTTCTGAGCAGCTTCCAGCTTTAGATGCCAAGCCTGGGAACCTGAGAGAGATGTTAGATGATGACTTCATTAAATACTCGTCTACCTTCTATTGAAGATCTGATGCAGGTATATTTCTAAGTAAAACCGCATGGTTTGGAAGTTACTTGGCAAAACAAAGATCAAGGTAACTAAATATTTTTAAATGTTTGTATGAAAGTAAGCTAAATACTAAACATTCAGCATTCATTGTGCTAAACTAAACATTCAACAACATTTCAATAAAGAAAAAAGAAACCACGAAAAACTAATGACACTGCTCTGAAAGCTTTGACACAATCAACAGACTTTGGGAAAGTATTCATACATCATTTGTGTACACCATACGCTCAGAAGAGCAACATTAATGTAATTTGAAAGTAAACGGAGTATGCATTTTTACGGTGAATTTTTTCTCAGTACCTGGCTTGGCCTTGGGCTGCCTTCTGAAAAGGCTGACCGTTCCTAGGTCTCCTATATCAGGGGACTGTTTCTGAATAGAGACCTGAAGACAGACAACATTATTTCCTCTTTCATCCTACCATCAAAATGCATGTGGCTTTGTACTGTGTCACTACCATTTCTAACAGCGTGACTCTAACCTTAATGTAGGCTGAGCCCTCCAGATCGCTGGGGATCTGAACATTGAGAGGACAGTAGTCATCTGGAATTTTCTTATCCAAATCGATATCAGTGTTCTTAATCACCTCAAAGGTGCCATGGTGGTTAAACAGGGACCCTACAGTGATGGACATTTACAGAAAGCAGATCAGTAGAGCATAACACAGCCATAAAGGTAGTGGGTTACTACATAATCCCCCCAATATAACACGCATCTTAGAACCCAACTAGAAAGATTAGCTGCGTAGCATCAGCAGACACATGCTAGCACACAACCCTGTACTACTCACCAGCACTGCGGTAGCTTAAGTCTCCGAGTATTTTGTCTCCAACTTTACGCAGTTTCCACTGCGAGCGCAGCTGCAGAAGTTCGGTGTTAAAGTCACGCTGACGCCGCTGCTCCTGACTCTCTGCCACAGACTTGCTCAGCTTTTCTGCCCCCTTAAGGAGCAACTGGGCTGCGTTGGCCAAAGATTTCTTCTTACTGATAAGCTGGAACACCTGAGGGGTCTAGATCGACATGAACAAAGATTAATGGAGGGACACATTATCAGTTCATATTGGGAGCCAATGCCTGGAAAAAATCATGGATGTTTCTTGGATCATTCTGGGCAGCTAATTTTACTCTTCCTCCTTTCTTGCAGCTGGTGGACAATCTTTGGAAGCTAGATCTTGGGTGCACTGGTCCATGCATTGCGAATGATTTTCTAGGCCTGGCCATGTTTATTGTGCGTGCGGAGCATCTGTCACACATATGAAAACTAAAGCTAGCCTGTTCTAGTGTAACACACATATGAAAACTAAAGCTAGCCTGTTCTAGTGTAACACACATATGAAAACTAAAGCTAGCCTGTTCTAGTGTAACACACATATGAAAACTAAAGCTAGCCTGTTCTAGTGTAACACACATATGAAAACTAAAGCTAGCCTGTTCTAGTGTAACACACATATGAAAACTAAAGCTAGCCTGTTCTAGTGTAACACACATATGAAAACTAAAGCTAGCCTGTTCTAGTGTAACACACATATGAAAACTAAAGCTAGCCTGTTCTAGTGTAACACACATATGAAACACTAGAACAGGCTAGCTTTAGTTAACACGCATATTAACACGTTGTTACACAGCGAGTCTCACAGAAGCAGCCAAAGTTTCCTGGAAATTTGAGCCAAAGGTAACAAAGGATTTAAGAAAAGGATAGAGCAGCTGTTTTAACAATCACTACAGTTTATCAGTGAGAATGTCTTCAGAATGATGAAAAACCATCATAGGTGCTACGTCATCAAGACGTTAACAGAATGCCAGTGGCAAAATTAATGAAACACTAAGGTTGGTATATGGCCAAATGTTTCCTTTTGTTTGGTTTCGGTACCAAATTTTTATTTCAGTGCATCCTAGTTCATAGGGCCAGAAAGAAGGGTAGATGCTATATGATGCACATACAATTTACCCTTTACAAACCAGTAAAGAAAAACACCTTTGCTAAAAGGTGGATAACCAAGTATAGTGCAGTCATGGTGATAACTGCAGCCCCTGTGATGAAGCCCTCCATTCAATCACTTTAGCCTCCAACACACAGATGTGATGGACACCAAGTTCAAGGCTGGTCTCCATCACATCTGTGCATTGGGGGCTAAAGTGACAGCATGTGTGCTGTCGGTGTGTATTTTCACCACAGTAGAAGCACAGGCAATAGATTGCTATCTGTTGCTTTGTTTTTAATCATCTGTAATTAATCTTAATTTATGAAAGGTCTGTTACCTTTGTAGCAGTGGGATCTTGGGAAACAGGGTCAAGAGCCATGTACTTCTTCTCCTTGATGATGCTGAGTACATCATGCAGCACACACATCTCAGTCAGGGCACCACGTAGGTGGTTCCTTACAGAGTCCCATGGCCACAAACACGGCTGGAATTTCACAAGGCCTAAGAGAAATTACACACGTCACATAAGCAAGTGAGAACTTGTTTTATGAATAAATGTGGTGAAAATGGGTTTGCATTCATTCTGCACTCCTCCAAATTCTGCAGGAGTAGGAATGAAGCAACGTTGACGGAAGCAGCCAAGTCCCTCTTACCCTCATCCTCTTCTGGGTCTTGCTTGTTCCAGTCAAGGTCCCTGCCTTCCCCGTTTGGTTCCTCCTCTTCTGAGTCAGAGCCCTGGCCAAAGTCAATCCGCTGTGCAAGCTTTGCGAGACTTTGCGACATGGAGAGGGGTGGCACATATGTCTCCACTCCGTCCAGTGACACCTCCTGTACCTGTCGCTCACAGGACGACTCAATACTCACACGCACCGCAGGGCCCCCCGACATCTTAACCTCTGACTCTGCATAGAATCAAACCACGAAAATGACTAAATGATCATTCCACACAATACTTATAATTAATAATTATATATATATATTTTTTCTATATATATATATATATATATATATATATATATATATATATATATATATATATATATATATGCATTCTGGTTATATATATGCATCTCAATAAATTACAATAACATCAAAAAGTTCATTTATTTCAGTAATTCAATACAAAAAGTGTAGTGTTAGTGTAATAGACAGTAAAGGTCAGTTTTACTGTACATTATTTATACAATAACAATGCAATAGCATTCGCTTTTAGGAGTTTCTCATGAAACATGCATATTTGTGGCTGTTGCAATATTCCCTCTTTTGCATAGATAGCAATCTTAATATTGGTAAGTTGATATTGTGGGAAAAGGTAGAAGGCCACAATCATAATAAATTATATTAACAATAAAGAACAACACCTTTTTAGCTGTTCTTTATAGTTCATTTACAAACTATAAAACTGCCACAACGTAGCAGAAGCCAGCTATGTTATGTGTTCATGTAGTGAAGTAGCTACCCTACGTTACTAACTAACTTCATCAGCTTGCTATCAAGCCACTCATGGATACTCTGGCGTCTAAATAGCTATAATGAATCCGTTAAATTAACGTTAACTAGTCGATTATTTGACGGTCATCCATCGTGGCAGATACTGAAGGGAATCGACTCAGGACATGTAGCTAACTGGCTATCTCTAGCTAACAGTTGGCTAGCTGGCTATCTCTAGCTAACAGTTAGTTAGCTGGCTAACTCTAGCTAACAGTTGGCTAGCTGGCTAACTCTAGCTAACAGTTGGCTAGCTGGCTAACTCTAGCTAACAGTTGGCTAGCTGGCTAACTCTAGCTAATAGTTGGCTAGCTGGCTAACTCTAGCTAACAGTTGGCTAGCTGGCTAACTCTAGCTAACAGTTGGCTAGCTGGCTAACTCTAGCTAATAGTTGGCTAGCTGGCTAATTCGCAGCAGTAAAGAAAGGGCTACTGTAGCCAACAACCCTAGCTAGCTAAAAAAGCAGAAAACGCAAGCAACATTTCACATTCTCAGTTATAATAGCTAAACATCAAATTACTTACATATTTGAACAGACAGTTGATTGACTAGGTGCGTTATGTTCTCCACAGTACTGACTACATTTAATCCAGTGGATAGCTAATAAAAACACCGGAAACAACACTATAAATCTGTCTATGGTGGTTGGCGAACCAGTGAAATGTGCATTGACCGCCCCCTCTGGAGCATGTTGGAAAGGACCTGGGCATAATTATTAGTCATTATCATTTTCAGCTACTGTTCTATGATAAAATTATAGATCAGTGTAAACAGGCAAACACCATAATGAAATAAGATGAACTACAAAGAAAAGCATATGATAAATATATTTGCATAAATTTACAAAAAATTATTTTGGATATGTTCTAAACATGATACAAACTAATGCATTTTTTATTATGGTGCATGTTTTCCTTTAATTCCTTTATTTATACACTTGAAAGATAAATAATGAAATACAAAGATTTGGGTGAGATTAATTTTGGAAATATTTTTGGAAATTTTTGTGCTGCTGGACTGTCACATTTCTGGACTGAAATAGAAAAATGAACAGGCCACTTCCTTTACTTTTTAAAATAAATACTTTTGACATGCTGGAACCATGGAAGAGATCAATAAGTAGAAGTGGTCAGACAGTAATTGTATATTATGCATTTCTTTTTGATTCATGCCACAATTAACAGGACACAAATGTACTTCGTTCATTCTAGAAGTTGCAAGGTAACTAAGCAACACCAGTTCATATACGTTGTTAGTGGCGCAAAAAGGGGGTATGCAGCGTATGCGACGCATAGGGGCGCTGCACTAGAGGGGGCGCCAAATCGATGAGATATAATACTGAATTTGCATCCCCCCACCCCCCTGCCCCTCCTGCTCCTCAACAACTAGACACCATAGCTGTCCTGGATGTAAAATTAAGAAAGATAAGAAAGTGGTTTGGTTTATATGAAAAAACACAATTGCAATTGCACTTCTACAATTTCAAAGTTATCATCCTTTATCGAGGTGAAGTGTACCATACAGCCAGATTTTATGAGTGAGATGTATTTGTAACGATAAGGCATTCAACAGACAATCTAAGGAGTGCAATATCGATCCAGGGCAGATATGAATACTCACATGCATATGGATACAATTATATGGATGAACGAGAGTTTTAGAGGTGATCAAGACTTAGAGCTACAGCCAGGCTATACTCCTCTAGAAATCTCCACACACGAGTAGCCCAGCCTCCCTTACAGCTGCATCATGCACCTTTTTATAGCCACTTCTATTTGTGTAAAGTACTATTGACACATTTAAGAAGTGACCTGATGATAGAGTTAGGGTTAGGATAGGCCGTAGGTTTGAACATTGCCACCATCTGTTTCAAAAGAGCCTTGAATCCAAATGATAATTTGGGCTCAATTACTTAAACAACATGTCTCCTCCTAAATTTATAACTTTAATATAACAATAAAAATTATAAAACCACCACCTCAACGATCAATGAACTCTGATCTTTTGTACTGATCCTCACATTTTAGGCCCTTTTTTGTATAACAGCAAAAGTGCACATTTGCAGACATTCTTTCACTCACCCTCTTCCACACACACATACAAATAAATGACTAAAGTGTAAAAATCTGATTTATTGCCAAGAAACCTTAAAAATCTTGAATCCAGCATCTTTTCAATAGTACACATATTCATGAGATCAAGATACAAAATTACAACATAACTGTACAGTGACTGTACAGTGAAACACAGTCTGAACTGTTGCAAACGTGCATTTCATTATGAAAAGAATTTCACAAACAGAATCTGGGACTACATGGTCTGACATGCAATTTCTGCTAAATAAACATTTGCCTAAAAATGAGGTGTTTTCCGTACCCAATATGTACCTGTCAGTTTAAATGTTGCTGGTTTGAGCCATAACTATCAAGTCCATAATGTTATCACATACTACTTATACACACAAACTCAGTACCTCATTCAAAAGTAGCTAAGCATTTCTTATAAAATCCAGTTTAAAATAGTTTAAAAGTAATATAAAACAGCAGTAAACATGAAAACATACCACATTTCTTTGCACACACAAACTCACATATGCAGAACAAACACCCAGCAGGACACATGGAGTGGTGTCCAGTGTAAACTCCATGTTCTCCCAGTCTACCCCCACCACCACAGCAGTCACCCACGTCACAGTATTGTACAAACTGACTGAAATGTCAGTTCACTCGTTGGCGTACAACCTTCTCGTCCCCAGACCTCTTGACACAGTCATCTGGCAGAAGAGGAGAGACTTCTACAAAATCCAAAGAACATACATGCACACACAGACACACACACGCCATGTGGAACAAACAAGGTCACATATAATAACACATAATTTTCATATGTATGTATGAATACATCCAGAGAATACATCCTTAGTTTGTGTGTTTTATTTTTTTATAACTTCAAAATAATCTTTATTTTATCTCATAGTTATATATTGTGCTACCCTAACAAGAATAACTTCACCAATTTCATTCATTCACCTTTCATTTCCACACAATTTCTCTTGGTCTCGTTCGTTTCCTGGTTCTTGGTCTCATTCGTTTCTGACGTCTGTGGTATCTTCTGTGTTCTGCCATCGATCACATCCGTCTTCACCTGTCCCAGTGTCTGTAGCAGCAGCAGGATATCAAACTGCTCTTCGCCGTCGTTCAGGTGCTCCAACACCTACACATGCACACACACACACACACACACACACACACATCAGTGTGGTCTACCACTTTGATTTACGCATGGTATTAGATACAAAAACACAGGCATAAATGCGCACGCACCTTCAAGTGCTTGTAGCTTTTAAGTTCACTCAGGTTCTCCTCCAGGAACAGCAAGTACATAGACAAATCGTCCCATGCTCTGGTTCTAAACTCCATCACCCCAAGTGTGGGCAGCTTTTCGTATGGCTTCAGAAAAGCAGCTGAGCTTTTCATGGGAAGCAGCACAGCGTACACACACACAGGTGTCAGAAGAAGATACACACATAGGTTGATGTAGCTGAGTAGCTGAAAAACACCCACAGCCACCAGTTTGCACTGCATAGCAGCAGGTACGGACAAGTCGTTGAGCAGCACGCCTGATCGAATGTTACAGGAGAACTCGTCCGTCGCAGACAATCGGATGTAGAAGCCCAGGTAGACACAGGTCAGCACCAGGACTAAACATGTGATCACTCGGCATATAAGGTACCGTACCAAGATGCCACGGGAAAAACGCTTGGTCTTCAGATACTGTTCCACCAGCGGGTACCCAAAACAAGTCTCTGTCAGGTCTGCCTCTGAGCTAACACACACACACACACGCGCGCACACACACACACACAGTTATGATTACAACCTCAAAATCATTAGCAAAGTCCATCATTACACATCAGTGTGTGATACTTGATGTTTACTCACACACACAGTGACAAATGAAGTGTAATTACATTGGTTCATGTGCCAAGAATTTCTGACATTAGTTGCTTGAGGATTTGTGTTTGATAGAGTAGAGTTGCTATTAATGTCTTATGATAGACAGATGCCACAATACACCTTCAGAAGAACTGTGGAGTCCATATTTTGATAGGTCAGAGCTGTTTTAGTGGCACAAAGCAGACAACTTTTTACACTTGTAGTTTTATTGTTATGGCCGATTGATGTTTACAGGGTATGAATGTGTTGATTCATGTTACAGTCACAGGTTAGAACTTTTCTTTTTTATTTATGAAAACCTCATTACTGTTTGCACGTGTGAGAGATAAAGAGAGACAGATAGTGCTGCTTTGCTAATTGTGCCATGTGGCATTGGTGTGTATGTTTACCTGTGAAACAAAGTCTGCTAAATGGTGTGATTACCTACATAAACTTGTGTTTGTGTATCTGTGCAAAACAGGCACATTTGTGTGTGTCCATGTGCATACCTTCGATTATCAAGGTGTGTATGGTTGCTGTTGAGGCCCTTGGCAAGTTTGATGGCCTTGTTGTATGCACGGTCCAATTCCTCCATAATAAAAGTCAGATCGGAGGAGAGAACTGGTGCGGCTGTGAATCGCCAAAACAAGGCTGGAACGTAAACTAGAACTGCTACAAATAAGAGGATATAGGGGAAGAACTTTAGGGTGGGAGAGAGAGAGAGAGAGAGAGAAAATATATCATCAATGAGAATGTGCAGGCAATAACAAATAGACAAAAACAGCACAAAACTACGATGTGCTTCAAAACGTTCATTGTCTGTTGTAAAACTTTTTTTTTGAGCAGGGTGGAAGTCAGCTCAATTAGTCCACATAAGGGAACATGAGAACAAGGATATCACATATGCCTGTGAGAGTCTGTGATGTGTATAGAAGTAACAGGTCCAACTTTAAAACAGGAATACTAAGGTCTGATGCTCTGTGTGTTATGTAAATTGACTACCTTATGCAGTGAGAGCGGTAGCCCCCCCGTGTCCTGTCTCTGTACGGCTGCCCAGCAGTATGCGTCCACGAAGGCGGCCTGTCGCCAGGAGAAGTTAGAGGGGGAGAAACAGCTGATCTGAGTGCCTGAAAATAAAACACACCACTCTTAATTATAACCTATTAGATTTCTGCAGAGGTGCATAGATGAATCCTAGATTTCTTTTTAATACTATTTCTAAACTTACAAAAAATCAAGCAGGCACAGAACCTCAGATTCCAGTAAACCTCACTAGTAATGTATTTATAGATTTCTTTGATAATAAAATAGAGAATATTAGACAAAATATAAAACCCTTCATTAGCAATACAACTGGTATGTCATCTGGTTTGGTTGATATTGATTTAAATTACATACCGGGAGAAAAACTTGATGCTTTTCATCCACTCCCAAAATCAGAATTAGAGAAAATAATTTCTTCCTTAAATTGTACTACCTGCACATTAGACTCAGTTCCCTCAAAGTTATTAAAAGAGGTATTACCAGCTGTAACTGAACCTCTTCTAACTATAGTTAACTCGTCCATTACAATAGGTCACATGCCCAAATCATGTAAATTAGCAGTTATTAAACCTCTGATCAAGAAACCAAATCTTGATCCGACTGTGCTATCTAATTATAGACCCATTTCAAACACATCATTTATATCTAAGATCATAGAAAAAGCTGTTGCCCAGCAATTATGCCTATAAATCTGCATAGGAATAACACATTTGAAAAGTTCCAATCTGGTTTTAGGCCCCATCACAGTACTGAAACAGCATTAGTTAAAGTAACAAATGATCTCCTCCTTGCATCAGATCAAGGCTATGTATCACTGTTAGTGCTTCTTGATCTTAGTGCAGCTTTCGACACAACTGATCATAGGATCTTGCTAGAAAGGTTAGAACGCTGGGTTGGAGTCTCAGGCACAGCCCTTTCATGGTTTCAGTCTTACTTAACAAATCGCTATCAGTTTGTAGAGCTCAATAATATTTCATCCAAACGTACAATGGTTAAATATGGGGTCCCGCAAGGCTCCATCTTAGGACCACTATTATTTACATTATATATGCTACCATTGGGCACAGTTATAAACAAACATGGTGTCAATTTTCACTGCTATGCGGATGACACTCAACTTTACATATCAGCCAAACCCGATGACAAACTCGGTTTAGGAAAAATTGAGGCCTGTGTAAGAGATATTAAATGCTGGATGTCTCTAAACTTCCTACAATTAAATGAGGACAAAACAGAAGTTCTCCTTGTGGGCCCTAAGGCCGCAAGACAGAAAATTCCAAATTTAATGCTTAATCTTGCAGACTATCCCATTACACCTGGCACAGTAGCCAAAAACCTAGGCGTCATACTCGACTCCGACCTATCATTTGATAAATATATAGATAATACTACTAGGATAGCTTTTCTACATCTCCGCAACATTGCCAAATTAAGAAATGCATTATCACAGGATGATGCAGAAAAATTGGTGCACGCCTTTGTTAGCTCTAGACTAGACTACTGCAATTCACTACTGTCAGGATGTTCAAATAGGAATCTAAATAAACTTCAAGTAGTTCAAAATGCCGCAGCTAGAGTTCTGACCAGAACTAGAAAATTTCAGCATATTAGACCAGTCCTATCAGCCCTGCATTGGTTCCCAGTTAAATTTCATATTGATTTTAAAATTCTATTATTAGCATATAAAGTACTACACGGGCTTGCTCCTGAATACCTCCAGGAACTTATTTCCTACTATGAACCCCCATGTCAACTAAGATCACAGGGTGCTGGTCTGTTATTAGTTCCACAAATTAACAAGGTAACAGCAGGGGGAAGAGCCTTTTCTTATAAGGCCCCCCAGCTTTGGAATAATCTTCCTAAATGTGTCCGGGACTCTGACACAGTCACAATCTTTAAATCTAGGTTGAAAACCCACTTATTTAGTCTAGCGTTTGATAATTAATATCCCCCTTAGATAAAGGTACAGATCCAGGGGTTCATAGACGAAGGGTTTTATGGTAGACTGGGGTGCTGGTGCTGTCATTGCTCGTGGTCACTCAAGTTTGTTGACAGTGCAGTGGACGGATGCCATTGTCTCAGAATGCCCCCAAGCCTATGTTACCTTCTGGTTCTGCCTTTTTAGCTAGGCTGTAATAATTTAACTTAGTGCCGGAGTTGCTGCCACACTCCAGAAATGTTTATAATTTTACCTGTCCTGTATATGTCCTCATACAGAGCTAATTTTCCCTGTTTCATTTCTCCACATGGCTGCCCGCCTGCTTGAGGAATAATGAGATGAGGAGAGACAAGCGATCCATCCTGGCCGGCCACCTCCTGCCTAACCGGATGCCTACACCATGATGGACATTATTACATCTTTTTCGGTCTAAATGGACATTATTGCATCTTTTACATTCTGTCTACATTCTGTCTATATTGTTGTTGTTGTCATGGTGACCGGTGTCGGCCAGAGGAGGATGGGTTCCCCCCCCCGAGTCTTGGTTCCTCTCAAGGTTTCTTCCTCATGCAAAAAACTAGGGAGTTTTTCCTTGCCACTGTCGCCCTTGGCTTGCTCACTGGGGGCTAGGACTCGGCACTTGTAAAGCTGCTTTGTGACAACAACTGTTGTAAAAAGCGCTATATAAATAAAATTTGATTGATTGATTGAACTGATTTGTTATACAGGTAGCAATAATGATTTAACCAAGTTAATAAATGTAAAACCCCCAAATAAGAAATTTCATTTTCAAAAGTTAAGATTTCCTCTTAAAAAAAAAAAAAAAAAAAAAAAAAAAAACATAACTAAAACGTATTTCAAGTAGAACTACGGGGTTTTGCATCGTCTCATGATTTTACATGGTTGTTTTTTAAACTGGGATATGGGAATGTCACTTATACAAGTTTTTGTATCTACTGGATTGTGTTTATGCATCAGCTAGAGGCTTCTTTTAAATTCATTAAATTATGTTTTTTATAGTTCAGAGGCATGTACTACAAAGTAAATGAAATACTTTCAAAGCCATCTGGATTCACTTAACCAAACAGGTACGTGTAATCAATACCTATTTTTTTTTGTTCTTGTACAATCACATTTAGCTGGACAATAAAACTGTTATGCACATGTTGAGTGTGATGATCAATAAAAACAAACCATGCTGTTTAGCCCAGGTGGTTAAAGCACACATTTATTTAGAATGAGCTCTTTTTTATGGAAAAGAGAGGAAAGTCTCCTTGTGTTTCAGTAGACTATATGACTCCATGATTTGTCCGAAGATATAAATCTCTTATAAACAAATATAAGACACCATTGGCAACAGACAGCAATCACACCATAATGAGAAACAAGATAACCAGGCAGTTCTAGTTTAACCAGACTGCCATTGACTTCCTAACATTTTTCAGATAAGTGCCAACACTGAAACAATTGGAAAACTCAGGAAGCAAATAATTCGGTTTTTCAATCTCTATTTTACGTTAATTTCGGGGCAACACGGTGGCTTGGTGGTTAGCACGTTTGCCTCTCAGCACTGGGGTCTTGGGTTCAAGTCCCTATCTGAGTGGAGTTTCCATGTTCTCCTCGTGTCTGCGTGGGTTTCCTCCGGGGTCTCCGGTTTCCTCCCACAGTACAAAAACATGGAGGTTAGGTAAATTGGCATTCCCTGATTCCCTGACAAATTCTCCCTGAATGTGTGTCTATCTCTCTTCATGTCCATTAAAAACAGTTGTCTGAGTGTCTGTGCTTGTGTGCCCAGTGGTGGATGGTGTCTGTCCTCTCTCTCCCCTTCCTGCACCCCATTCAGTCCCCCAGGGGGCTGTAGATCCTGGTAGAGAGTATGCTGTGCGCAATTGGCTGCTGCTTCTCGCCGTTGTGTGAATGCTAGTGTAAAAGTTGTACCTGTGTTAAAATTGTAAAGCGACCTTGAGTACTTGAAAGGCGCTATACAAGTTGAACGTTCATTCATATATAACATACATACAGAGACTATATAACACTAAGTGTTTTGCGCATAGATAAGCTCAAATCAGCAGGCAACATATCAGTATTTGCATCACTAATGACAGGAATGTGGAGAGTGTGTTGCGCGTTGATATGCGAACCCGCATATATCGCGTGAAATGTTGAACTGGGGAAAAACCCAAACGCCAATCAGCATGTGCCACTATCTCTCCAGCCACAATCACCATTTACAAAACATACTTCATGGACATCCACATTACAAGCCAGCAAGCTAGAATTATCTACAATAAAACCACTTGCTAACGAGTAAAAATAACCATTCTTGGATGTTAAATCTTTTGTCATGCAGACGTCAACAATCGTAATTGATCAGTTGTTGAGTGAGAAAGCCTAGGTTTTCGTGTAAAAACACATAATAAATAAACAAATAAAACCTACAATAAATACAGGATATGTACTTTTAAACAAAATTACTAAATCATTACACCCTACTTGGTTTTTTTTTTTTTTTTTAAACCAAATTTTTCCTCACTAATCCAAAACTTTGTGAGACTGGGACAGCTGAGGTATGCAAGCGTGCCTACTAACATTCAAAATTAAATACAAACATTACATACCAAAAAAGAGTCAAGGATTATGAGGTTCTATACAGCAGGCTTACAATCTGTATGCTACTTATCTGTTGAAAAGCCTGTGTTTAGAAGTTTTGCCTGACATAGAACTTGTCAGAACTTGAATTTCCTTATTTTGACCAAATAACCCCCTTTCACTTTAAAACACTATGTGCTCTTCTTTTGGGTTTGGACCATGCATATTGTTTTATATATTCACATGTAGTTTCTAAAAATAATTATTGTATCCCTTGAGTGAAGTGCTGCTGCTACAAAACAAATTGGAGCCAATTCAGTTCCTTTACGTTTATAAACTGAAACAAGAAGCCACGACATTCAGCATGATTTTTTGGTCAAATAGAGGAAATGAGGAGTGATAAAGATGAAAGACAAGCACTTGTATTGATATATGCTTCATCATTTTTGGGCAATGCATGAATTTATTGATAGCCTCAACATGGAAATGCATCCATAATAATGCTATTGAGAAGCTGCCAATCATGAGAAAAAACTCCTACTTTTAACGTGGTTGGGAAAACTAGTTCTGAACACAAACAAATAAATAAATAAATAGCCTAAATAAATAATCATCATCAAGGTGTTTGAGATTGAACTGTGACAATTATAGTATTATATCAAAAACATAATCTAACTATACATAACAATGGCTATACCACACACACCTGATCACCTATCATTTACCTTTAGTCGTCACCAAAAATACAAAATCTCAAGTTTAAGTACCTTCCTTGTGTATGTCGGAACTAACTAACTTGCACTGAATATTAATGTATCATTATTGTATAGGCTTGTACACACAAGATATGTGTATATATATATATATATATACACACACACACACACTCACACATACATACATACACACACACATATATACATACATACATACATACACACACACACATTATATTTATATAGGGCAACAAGTTATTAGAGTATGCACTGATATTTTTAGCCATTTGGCTAGCTAACTGCAGTCAGCAGTTATATGAGCATATAAGCTGGAAAAACAGATATAAAAATAGCCCACCTATATAAAGCTTACCTACAGACACCTCCTGAGCAAAGGCGAGAGAAATGAGCAGCAAAGGCAGTCCCACAGCAACACAAGTGACCATCTTATCCAGAGCCAGGTCCAACCTTATGCCTTTGTACTTCGCTTCTGATGTGGGCTCCTTGAGTAAAAAGTCCGTGAAAACGTACTCTGTAGCAACGTGGGCTATAGCCATGTTTAATAATAATGAAATTACTACTTTGCAGCGTATGTTAAGAGGATATCGAAAGAAACACGTCGACGCTGAATATCAAACATAAGACTTCAGTGAGGTCTTCCAATGCGCATGTTCTTGTTGTTCATTTGAATTGCCGCAAGGCTCATAACGCCAGCTACTAGGAAAAAGGCAAATTGCCATTCAAGGAAAACACAGAATTCGTTGTTTTCTTCTTCCTTTTTCACGTGTTCTTCTTTTATTTCTTGCACCGTTTAGGGCGACTGGCGTTGGTCAGTGTGCATTACCGCCACTTACTGGACTGTAATGTGTAGGTCCGCGGCCAGATAGACCTACGTACACCAGTTAAGAAATACAAAACCATGCGAAGTAAATGTCGACATTAGAAAGCGGACCGGTCTTCGTGTATTTGCAGCATCGCGAGTGTCGTGTTAGGCCCTCTCCCAGTGTCTGAAGGGGACAGTTGTTCCGGTGAATTCATTTCCGTGTTTCCGTCAAATCATGACGCCTCCGACTAACCATATGTTGACATGCTAAATATATGCACCAATCAAAAGCATTCTGGACATTCTCTTTTTTTATTAATAAGAAATTATGACAATATAGTTTGAATTTTACAATATCAAACAAAACACACGGACTTTATTAACGCTGTACTATTGCTCTCTATTCTAGGGAAGTTTCAAATTCATAAAGCCAGACCTATGAAGTCTAAGCTTAATTTTAGACTTTTGCTTTGATGAGTCCCTTTATACACCTTTGTGTCTTTGAACAAGAATACTGCTAAAACCCAGAACATACTAAATTCTCATTCACACACACGCAAATTCCGAACTGTAAAGTGCCTAGTGCACAGTATATAATATGGGAATATAATATGCGGCTTGGAGGGGGATCTGTCATGGAACGGACGCCCCCTGCCGGCCGGCTCCGTCAGCAGCGACAGTGATTCATGTTGTGTTGGCATTGCATTGAGTTGTGTTCATCCCTCAACAGGGCCTGTCCCATTAGGGAGTTAGCCAGTTTAGAGTCATTCGTCTGTCTATACATGTCTTGTCTATGCACCAGTTGACTGATGGTTGTTTCCTTGATTTGGATTAAGTCACAAGTTTTGAGTTGGTGCACTTTATTCTATTCATTCCTCCTTATTCCTGATAATGGCGTGACGGCTTATTTTTGCACGTCCCTCGCCCGCCAAAATTAGAGAACATTTGCTGTCCCTCCCTCTCACATCACTTGCCAATCACTCCCATGGCCACAGGTGTATAAAATTAAGCACCCAGGCATGCAGACTGTTTTTACAAACATTTGTGAAAGAATGGGTCGCTCTCAGGAGTTCAGTGAATTCCAGTGTGGAACTGTGATTGGACTTGTTGCACAGGTGGTATCCTGTCATGAAATTTCAGCTAACTGTCAGCTGTATTATAAGAAAATGGACTAGTAGTTTTTTTATCCAACAATAGAAAATCACATAGTATTTATTGAAATGTTATTGTGGGTTACACAGGCAAACATTAAAGAGGGGCTATTACAAGTTCAACATTAATGATTATCTGTTTTGCTTTTATTACTCAATCTACAGAGAACGGTTCTTTAGCCATATATTTCATCACACTGACATGCGTTCACACATTTGCATATTTGTTCTCTGAAGCTTAAACTTCTTCTGAAGAGTTAGGATTTCATGATTACATGGTCATGTCAACAGCAGAAAGAACATCTTCGCAAATGTGCACGATAGGTGACTTGGACTTTTTCTGTGTCTTTTTTCTGTCCCTCGTCACTAGTCGGGCATGGGTCAAGAACATCTGAGGTACCTCAGCACCCCTCCAGAGCTCATGGATGTACAAGGACAATAGCTTCAATCCTGCATCGGAGTGGAACAGACATGACATAAATATACACTGGATGATAATATAATATGTACCATTTAACCAGTTAAGTACTTATAGTGTGTCTTACCTGTTTTGGTACCTTTATCATGAGTTGGGTGCAAACAAGCTTTTAACACAGATGTGTGAAAAACATTAGACGTTCCTTCTTCCTCCAGCAAGTGCACCATAATTGTGGTGAAAAGCTGAAGTGTATCCAGATTGGAGCTGCATTTCTTCTGCACTCTGTATCCACATGTCTGGTGGTACAGCACTAAGAGGTCACGTCTCAAAGCTTCATCATGGAGCAAAGACTGCGCAATCTCTTTATGGGGCACTATAACTCGCTGAAACCATTTCAGAGTTTCAAAGGTCCTATCATCATCATATGATTGGTCAGACAATGTTTTTAGGACCCATGTAAGGAGAATGTGAGCAGTTGCATTGATGAGAGTGCTGGACTTTCCATCATGAAGGTCAGGGCAGTTAGGCAGGAGAGGTTCCCAGTGTGTGAGAACACTTGTGAGGAGGGATTTGCACTCCAGCAGTGACTTCGCACGACTGTCTTCATCTTCAATCTTACCCAGATACTCCAAACAAGACTGAGGGAGTTTGGAGACGTTCCCTTGCACTTTCTCCTTTGCATTAGCTGAGAAAACAAGTTTGTTAACTGTAAGAAATCATGTATCTACACCTACACATACACCATGTATACATCTATATGATGTGTCATCACAATCACAGAACAAGAACATGAATAAAACGTAAAATCAAAAAATAAACTGGATGTTTCTTGATCATAAAATTCAGAAACATAAAAATCCCTACATAATACGTACCCATCAGGGCTTTAATGTTGTGCGTGTTGGCTAGGTTTTGAAGTGCACACAGTAAAGTGGAATCCTGAGACAGTGTTCCCCAGCACAGAAGCAAGGCCAGAGCTGCAGAGCAGGAGAGCACTTGGGCGTGCAGCACGACACATCTGGCCTCCCCTTCACCATGCGCAGCTGCGCTGTGATGCCACAGCACAGAGTCCAGGATCTTCAGGAAGCACAGCACTTCCTGGGCTTTCACTCCATTCCTGAATGGAATAAATTCAGAAAACAAAAATGTTCAACCCATGAAAAGGTGAGAATATTCTGAAAATATTCTGTTATTTACCACAATAACATTATGCAACTGAACTGATGATTATGGCGTAAATTTAGAGTAAGTTTGGTTGGATTGTAAAATAGGGTTTTTCCTGACTCAAACCAATTAAAATGAAATTCTTCAGTGAGCTCACCTAGGACAAGATCTTTCAGGGCACAGATTAACCAGTATGAAGCAGCCCAGATCTGTTCATTTATTTCACTTAAAATTCCTTTTATGCAATTCATGAGAATTTTCACTAGATGTATGTAATCTATTCTATATTTGTAACTCTCATTTTATTTGTCCAACTTGCATTTTATTTTGTAACTCAAAAGATTTTGAAAAAAAATAATTATCTAATTTTCACACTTCAAAATTCAATTCAGTTTTTGTTTTTTAAACATGAATTCACATATCCACAACTGACCTTGCTTTGAATCCTTTTAATTCCTTGCCTCAAATTTCTTTATTCTATAGGAATTTTATATTCAATTTCAAATATTCTCATTGTTAATGTCCAAATTCACAAACATTCATCTTTTTGTGCACAGCAAAATGTATATCCTGATTTGTTATATCAATTAGGCCAGTTCCTCCTTGCTGTTGATTCATGACAAGCTTATTCAATTTTATTATTTATTAATTTGATTAATTATTATTAAAACTATTATTTTATTTGCAATAAAAAAAAACTGTCCTCATAAGTAAAAAAGGTACATTCAGAAAGTTCAGAGTTCTTGCTGAATTCTAAAGGAGTGTCACAAGAATTGCTCAGGAGGAAAACCAAACTGCATAAATGCTGAAAGTGAGAACCTTCACCAAAAATGAAGACCGAGTGAGATGGTAAGATGTGTCTGATCTTGAGATAACTCGATAATTTACAGGGCTGAGAAAATGGAAAACTGAGAAAGTAATTGCCAAAAGGCCTTTGAGAAAAAGATGTTTGGTTACCTTAGGTGTTTAATGACAGAGAGCAGGGCAGACAGAAAGTCACTGATAATTGGCAGAGGTGGCCTTTTGCCTGGTCTGTGTGGTTTCTTCTCTTCTACACTGCTCTCGCGTTGCTCCACTGTCTTTTGGCCCAGGTTTGTGAACCACAGGGCACTGAGCAGTTCAATCACAGCGCCAAGTAGCCTGCTGTCAACACACCTACTGAAAACATACTGATTAGTTGACTTATTGCATAAATTTATATATTTATGGTCATGGTAATGGTGACGTAAAGGTTTGTTACAGTTGCATGTAAGCTGAGCCTTTTCTTACTCACTTTCGTTCTATAAGCTGTACTATCCATGTTAAAACTCCATCAGCCTGGGTGAGGCCATAAGATGCTTTGGTCACAAGAGCAGTCTTCTTAAGTACACGGAGAACCTGGATCTGGCAATGAAGACACTAGTTGCATTATTATTTTCCTTAGAAAACAAGCAGACAACTGCAACGCACAGAGAAATTGCTAACACACACACACACACACACACACACACACACACACACACACACACACACACACACACACACACACACACACACACACAACACACACACACACACACACACACACACACACACACACACACACACACACACACACACACACACACACAATAATATTGTCAATAGTATTCTCGGGGTTGAGGTCAGGACTTCGTGCAGGCCAGTCCAGTTCATTCCACACCAGACTCTGCCATCCATGTCTTTATGGACCTTGTTTTGTGCACTGGTGCAGAGTCATGTTGGAAGCTCCAAACTGTTCCCACAAAGTTGGGAGCATAAAATTGTCCAAAATGTCTTGGTATGCTGAAGCATTCAGAGTTCCTTTCACTGGAACTAAGGGGCCAAGCCCAGCTCCTGAAAAACAACCCCACACCATAATCCCCCCCTCCACTAAACTTTACACTTGGTCCAGTGCAGTCAGACAAGTACTGTTCTCCAGGCAACCGCCAAACCAAGACTCATCCATCAGATTGCCAGATGGAGAAGTGTGATTCGTTACTCCAGAGAACGTGCCTCTACTGCTCTAGAGTCCAGAGGCTGCATGTTTTACACCACTGCATCCGACGCTTTGCATTGCACTTGGTGATGTATGGCTTGGATGCAGCTGCTCGACCATGGAAAACCGTTCCATGAAGCTCTCTTCGCACTGTTCTTGAGCTAATCTGAAGGCCACATGAAGTTTAGATGTCTGTAGTGATTGACTCTGCAGAAAGTTGACAACCTCTTCTGACAACTATGCACTTCAGCATCCGCTGACCCCACACCGTCAGTTTACGTGTCCTACCACTTCATGGATGAGTTGCTGTCGTTCCCAAACACTTCCATTATCTTATAACACAGCTGACAGTTGACTGTGGAATACTTAGGAACAAGGAAATGTCACGACTGGATTTGTTGCACAGGTGGCATCCTATCACAGTTCCACGCTGGAATTCACTGAGCTCCTGAGAGCGACCCATTCTTTCACAAATGTTTGTAAAAACAGTCCGCATGCCTAGGTGCATGGTGTTATACACCTGTGGCAATGGAAGTGACTGGAACACCCGATTCCGATAATTTGAATGGGTGACCGAATACTTTTGGCAATATAAAACACACACACACACACACACATTTATAGGGTTAACACTATTATTACAATAATAGATGTAAACAGTAAATGCAATATATATTACACTTACACTATTTTAAAACACCTACTTCCTAACTTCATTGCTGGTGCATTTTTATAAATTTACAATTACATAATGCACTGCTGGCCAATTAATCAACCACTTTATTCATCACTGTCAAGTTTCTGAACAGGTGAACCACTGCTGACCAGGTACTACCTTGTGTGTAATGGACATACTATACCTGCACACGCTGATCACACAGAGGACTGCTGCAGAAGCCAAGAAGAGTGTGGAAGATGTTCTGCTGTTCACAGCGTTCGTAAGACAGCTCATCTCTCATACCCTCTTCCAACACACTTATCATCCACTCCTGCTCTTGTGTGTGCTGACAGAGGCAATCGGTTTCAAAGTCAAAAGAATGCTGGATATAAACAGTGATTTATCACAAAAAGATGCTACATTACCTCTAGATCAAAGCTGTAGAACAGCTTGAAGAATTCAGGAACCCTCCTGAGATCCACGTATTGAGTTCTCAAAAGAAACCTGTTTATCACCAGGTACATGTGGTCTTCTGTAGGTGAGACGATTTTGACAATAAGCATATTTATATGATCAATACATCTCATTTACATCTCATTATCCTCCAAGTCCCTGAGCTATAAAAACAAATACAAGTTGAATAAAGTTGTCCATAAATAACACTTACCAGGTCTTAGAATCTGCTGAATAATTTTGGCAATGTAAGTGGCATGCACAAATGAAATCCTGATATTGTGCTTGTAAATCCCATTTCTGACAGTTTCCAACAGGTAAAGCAACTGGGGACAAAATAGCTTGTTTATAATTCAACAGTCCAAGTTTTATCAGCACTAATAGGAACTAACAGTTATGCAGGTGTGTACCTGTTTCTTTTCTCTGAAGTAGGAAGCCTCCAGATGCTGGTAGAAAGAACCCAGTATATGGTAGGCAGCAGCCCTCATGTTGTGGTCATAACTGCTTAGGGCCACTATAGTGACACCTAAAGCATGACTGGACACAAACTTCTTACAGTCTACTACAGACTCTGAAAAAAGAGAAAAAGAGATATGTAAAACAAACACTTCATGAACATTCTCTCTCTCCCTCTTGACAAACTGACAAAATGCCAAAGTGACCAAAACATCAGCCAGAAAGGATGAGAACAGAGATGAGGTCTGTGGTCACCACCTGCAGAACCACTCCTTTATAGGGAGTTCCATTTGCACAACAGCACGTGAAACTGATTCACAATCAGCGTTGCTTACTAATTGAACAGGTTGATTTCACAGAAGTGTGGTTGACTTGAAGTTGGAATTGACTTGTGGTGTTCAAGTGTTCCCTTTATTTTTTTTAACTATGTGTGTGTGTGTGTATATATATATATATATATATATATATATATATATATATATATATATATATATATATATATATATATATATATATATATATATATATATATATATATATATAATGCATAAAGCAAGGTCCATGAAGACATGTATGACAGAGTCTGGTGTAGATGAACTTGACTCCCATTACTGGCCACTTCCACATAATGCACATTTTTTGTGTCCGTTGAGAATTAAAATGACATTTAAACTGAAATCTGAAAACTATTTATATATCACCAACAACTGTATAATTTTGCCTGCTGAAAACCATCACTCATTTAGAAACAATCATTTTCCTTCCGTGACTGTTGTTTGTCTCTGTGTAAAATATTAGTATATAAATATAATCTTGGTAGCTGATACTGGGGGACAAACATCTTTTCTTGAGATACTAGCATCAAAAGTAAACAAAACATCATTACGGAAAGGTTCTCTCATGAAGTCAAATGAGTCTTGGACATTAATTAACACGTGCATGACTCCTGTACAACAATAATAGTAACTTAATAAGAATAAAATACTTCAATTCATATACAGTAAACTTAAAAATGTCGATGGTTGTAACGGATTCTTATTGTTCATGAGTTGTTTTGGATGAGTTCGAGTGGTGAGTCATTAGAAACGAGTTTCAGGTCAAGTCTGAACAATTTTTGTAGGTGACTTAAGTGTGATTTCGATTTCAGTCGCTAACTCAAGTGCCCATCTGTGGGTTAAAGTACTATATTGATTACCACCATTCTAATTTATGGATAGCAATGTAATACAACAAAGACTTTTGTGCATATAGAGGTGGGTTTACCTGGGCGGAGAATAAAGCTGAACAGAGGAAGAAGGAAGCAAGGGTCATACAGACACATATCATCTGAGACACCTTCTGTCTTCTCTGTGAAAATAACATCTTTATCTTCCTAAAAACAAACACACAATTTGAGTATTTACCAAAAGAATAATCACATATATTATTACAAATTAAAATAATCATCAAAATATGGTCTCATTTTAAGTTAGTAATTGAAGATTAAGCAGAACTGGTTTTAAAAGTAAGATTTGATAAACATTGAGAACACTTAAGTCAGTTTGACACAACCAACTACACAAATATACCGAGACACTGAGTACAGTAGGTTTCTAATTGTGAGGATTTGTGATTAGTGACTGGTTCTGGGTATTTGAATGTAGAGAGAGCTGTTAATACTGAATTGTCTCTGGTCTGCTGTATTTATTTATTGCACTTTATGTTGTCTATTGTATTGTTGAATCATGTTGCACATGGTTCCAGAGGAATGTAATTTCGTTACATTGTGTACCTGTACTAAGGTGTACTGACAATAAAAGCTCCTTGACTTGACTGAAGCTTAATTATATCTGTTAGAGAATAGGGGCCTTCTGAATATGTAAGGATGTCAATTCAATTGGAAGCAAGTTGGTTATTTTGTAATGTAGGTTAATATATATTTTTGGGGTGTTTTTGAAAGGCGTTACAAATAATCAATTAGCTAATGCAGTCTTAATACATTATTAAAATTGCTTAACAAGTTTAAAGTCCACCATGACACCTAACTCAACTGTCCATCAACTGTGTTTGCTTGAAGCAGCCAGTTCTATATTATTAATTATTATTAATTATACATAACTACAAGGACTGGTAAGGCTACTGGGTTTTAGTGCATCTGTGCATGGATGTCTGTTAAGACACCGACATCAGTGTCCTGAAAATATCGTGCAGAATTCTCCTCTGAAAAATGATGGAGAATGCAACCCTTTCTTTCACAGGAAGCTACCCAGATGCTTGTGCAGTCTCTCGTCAACTCAAAGCTGGACTGTTGAAACAGGTCATCAGACCACCTTTCTTCTACGGGTCATCAGACCTCCGATTCAGAATGCTGCAGCACGACTGGCGTTCAAACTCCCCTAATTCTCAAGTCACTCAATTGCTGCATTCTTTTTCACTGACGTCTAGTAGCTTGATGCTTGCCTGCAAAGCCAAAAATAGACCAGCTCCTACATGATGTCCATGGTCAAAGCCCAATCCGTACCACGAGCATGGAATACTAGTGGCATTAATTCCTGTAGTTTAGTAGAAGTCTGGCTCAAGGGGATCTTGAACTTTGACGCATCTATGCTACTATCTAGGATGCATTCTGTGATCAGATGCAAAGCACTTAGTAAGTCGCTCTGCATAAGTTGTCCGCTAAATGTAAATGTAGAAGTGTGTGTGTGCTGGACACTGAGGCACCTTGGAAAAAAGGTGGCGGTGTAGTGGGAAGAGTGCTACAGTTTTCAGCATCCTGCCTGTATCCAGCTGAGCCAATAGCTGCTCACAGCTCGGCTGTTGCCACAGTGACGGTCCCAGGCTCTTTCGTGCTTTGTGGTACTCTACTGCTGCAGCACCCCACAGCAAACACCTGAACATGTGCAAACATAGGGGGTCATCTACAGAAGACTGTAGCAAACACATCAATGAACACATACTGCAACATGGCAAAATGCCTCTATAGCTCAAGACAAAATGAAATACTTACTGAACATCTATTAGACCAACATCATGATTTTCATACTCTTTCAGCAACAGTAGAAGTTTCTGATCTGTGGGCATAAGAGGTGGTGGTAATCATTAACACAGACGTTTTACTACAGAAACTATAAAGTTCTCCTAATGTATCTGTATCACCAAAAACAGATATATTGAACCTCCTTAGGAAAATACATCAAGGTTTTTTTTTCACATTCAGTTCACAAATAGATTAAAGCTACTTGTTAATCATAATTTTCTTTTTAGTTGTAAAAGCTGAGTTAAATGCTTAAATATTTGTTAGGCCAGCTAAAGATTTTAAATGGTTATAATAAATATAATAAATATTCTATAATAAAGCATTCTTTCATTTTTTCCCCGCATCATACCTAAAATGTCTGCACAGTCCTGTGTACACACACAGGCGCGCTCACAAAGACAGACATCCAGTATCTCCCTCCACAACCATATATATGCACCCTGTTACACTTTCAGACTTGGACCCTAATAATCACCATATGACCACGCTTAAAAGTTCATCCCCTAGAAAATTTAGACCACTTATATTATCAATATTAATCATGTTGCTTTTGTCATTTTTTTTTTCTTCAAATGCATTGTTTAATTTATATTCTTTTTCCTCTTATGATTATTATTGTCCTGTAACATTATGAATAGGAATTAAGTTTTCAATTTATTTGTTGATATCAGAGGTGGGACCAAGTCAGTGTTTTGCAAGTCCAAGTCTTTATCCTCAAGTCCCGAGTCAAGTCTCAAGCAGAGACAGTCAACTCAAGTCAAGTCTCGAGTCAAGACAAGCAACCGTCAAGTCCCAAGTCTGAAACTTGGAATTTCAAGTCCTTTCGAGTCTTTTTTTTTTTTACAGTCACCAACGCTTTACGAATGCTACGCTGATGCGTTTCTTTACTCGTCTTGCCGGTGTCCGCCAGCCAAAAGATGACAGATTTCATTTACATTTTATCTTCTCTTAATTACATAAATGTACTTAAACAAGAATGTTTTGTTACATCATTTTACACGAAAATAGCAAGCTTCATCGTAAGCAAGATGCTGTCATTACGAATGGTTATTCTAAACATTTGGATAAAATGTTTAAATATAGACTAATAAAAGGTTAGGGTTATTTTTTCATTGTTTTCTGTTATTGTGGGGTCACAGTGTAGGCTACTATTGTTACCTGGAGATTCAGTGGGGTCACATATTCTGATGGCTGCCGTCAGAATTGGTGACCCCAGTTAAAAAGGCTCACCTGTACATCCCATTCATGATTTCTTTGTTGGCTGCAATGGTGAGGGGATGGTAAATCTTGTTTAAGTACATTTATGTAATTAAGAGACGATAAATGTAAATATAAACATCTGTCATATTTTGGCTCATGGACACCAACAAAATGAGTAAAGAAAGTGAATCAGCGTAGTTTACGTAGCATTCGTAAAGCGTTTGTGCCTCTGAACAGAAACTGTGAAATAGTGCCCCCTGTGGTCACAAAACTCGATGGTCACAGAATCTGGTGTAACGCCGGTCTGCGTCAGAAGGACGGAAATGAAATTAATGGGGCGCACTTTATAAATATTAATATGCGTTTTAAAATTTAGATTTAAAAAAAATCAAGTCTTTGCAAGTAAACAGGTTCAAGTCCAATTCAAGTCCCAAGTTATTGGTGTAAAAGTCCAAGTCAAGTCTAAGTCTCTGAATATTTTTTCAAGTCAAGTCAAAAGTCTTAATATTAATGACTCGAGTCTGACTCGAGTCCAAGTCATGTGACTCGAGTCCCCACTTCTGGTTGATATCAATAAATGTAATTGTCAGTTATCATAAGATATGTTTCCTAGCATTTTTAGGTCATCTCCACAAAAAATGACCAAAGCAACACAAAATAGGTGCAGGGTGAATATAAGAAAATATTAGGTCTGTGAAAGGTAAAAATTAATTAATACAAGAGGTAAAATTAAGGTGTGTATTTTAACACTTTAGTTTATTTAGTTACCTGTGGTGCTCAATGTAGCTTCATATGCACCAAGAAGAACAACAACATGATGGCTGCTACAGACTCCAGGGCAACTTTTCACCAAAGTGAGTAGGAGAGACACCAGTGCCTCTGAAAAGAGAAATAAAATGGAGGTTAGTTACTAGAAATGCCTGTTTATACAGACTAGTAAAAAGGCACAACATAGAACGATCAACAGATTTGATGTGAATATGTAAATATGTCTTTATCTCAGTGCACTTAATGACCAACTGAAGAGATTCATACCCTTAGATTCAGGATTAATGTCTGTTGCATCTTGGGAGGTGGCAGACAGCATCGTGGGTAGGAAGAGGGAGTGACCAGTGACCATTGTGTGAATGGTGCTTAGGGGCAACAAGCCTTGAACAGCTTTTACATTTATGTACATCAACTCCAAGAAAGAGTTGAGAGCATCAAGAAATATTGCGTCTTGGTAGCGGTACCTGAACGGGCAAGGATGACTGCATAAGTACATGGCAACAGGTGTAAACATTCATTCACTCATTCAATGTAGAAGAATCCATTTTAGAAAAATCCTTATACAGGTTACAAATACAGAAAAAACTATAGAGCAAAAACAAACCAAAACTCCACTCACTTTAGACCAGATTTTACAAATGATTTCCAGTCTTCCTGTGGAATATTCTCTAGTGAAATCTGCAAGATCAAAATGTACGCAAGATAAATATTATAACCCATAACAACAACCTCTCCAGGTTATACAGCTATACAACAAATAAAGTATCCTCTGTAAGACATCACACAACTTTTAAATGTTGAATTAAGATTTTTTAAACCTACAGAATCAAAAAACATCCTAAAAGCTTTGCTATTTTAGTGGTGAAACTACGTAAGAGTAACATAGACTACCAAAAAACAAGCACATCTGAGAGGTGTTGTAAGTAAACAGGTATGTGAATAGGATAAAATTGCTGAGGTTTGGGTCTGAAGTTCACACAAAGAGTTTAGCTGTGTTACTGTAGCATTTGACAGCTGCTGTAAAATATGCCTGAAGAAGATGGAACACACACAGAAACATAAAATAGTTGTACACACACCAGCAGGGTTTTCAGTCTCTGTAGCATAGCTTTCTCCATTTTAACCTCTGGCTTATTTTGCTCTTTGTAAGTTGCTGATAACCAGCAGAAGGCAGCAGTAACCAAAGAGTTTTTCCAGTGCAACAGCTCCTGTGAGTCGGCCAACTTCTCAGTAATGGAATCTGCAAGCTGCCACCTAAACAGAAAAATGTTACTATGAAACCACATTGCTGCTGGTTTTTCTCCATTTTAAGGGCTGACTAAGCTTATCTGTTAACACCACAAACCTGAAAGGAATGTAATCTTACAGTAAATGTAGGGCTTCAATGACTGGTCAATGTTAATGATGTACAAAATACACCAAAGTGCCATTTTAGGTAAATTACTGCTTTGAGTAGACAGCATGAATGAAATATTAGTGCATTTTACCACTTCGAACTATTTTACCTTTCATAACCTTCTGGTTTATGAAGAACTGCAGGTAAGTCATTTATCAACTGGCTGAGTTCAGGAGTCACATCTCCTAGAGAAACAAGCCTAGAAAGGACCTCCACATGTTCGCTCAGAGACACGCCAGCCTCAGGGTGTAGCACAGCGCTCGATAACTCAGTCAGCAAAGATCTGGAGAACATCCGCAGGACTTCTTTTTTAACTGAGTAGAACAAAATACACAGGTTAAAATGTTATTAAATACACATGAACCCACATATGAACATTATATTACACATTCAGAATAGATGATTCAACATTCAAAACAAACATTCAAACCTGCTAATATCTTTGCTGTGTAACGACAGTACTGACCGTTTTTAGGTCGGCAGGGATCTTCGGTGGCAGCTTGCTCCAGGTAGCTGGTCAGCAGGCAGAGAAAACTGCTGTTCTGAGCGATGATCTGTGTGAAGCTGGTTTGTTCTAGGCACCAGAGCTCAAAGCTCAGGCAGTGAGTGGTGCAGTTCTGCACCAGCAGGGCTGCCAGGTCAAAACTAGAATTCTGCTTGAGGCAGCAGAGAAGAACATCAGTTGGGACAAACGCAGCACTGCTTGGCTCCCTACACAGCACCTGCACACAGTGTATGAAATCATTCAATTATATTTCAAAATAAAAGTACCGGTAATTAAATTTTTAGTAAATAAACACAATGCTCAGCAATTTTCACATAAAACCCCTTCAAAATCATAAATAAAAAGTACCAAATTTACAGCAGTGTATAAAAGTAGAAGTGCTCCGACGTGAGACGTTTAAAATTGTTTTTATCTATTTCAGCTTCACACACTTACCTGCAGCAGGTAATCCTTGAGTTGAACACTCTGGCAGGACGTGTACAGGAGACCTAGGCTGTGCAAGTGTGCCTGAGTCAGACAGAGGGTTGTGGTTTCTGTGTCAGGGGCCTTTGTAAGGACCTTCAGTATGGCCTGGCCATATACACTCAGCGCGTGCGTCTCAGTTAGAAGGCTGCTATGAGGCATTAGCAGCAGCGCACTCAATATCTCCTTCACGCTGGAGGACTCCATGTGTTCATGCAGAGCGAAGAAGGCCCTGAGAGACGAGGACTCCTTCCTTAGGCACCTGAGGAAAAACAGGTTTGTGTGTTAGATTAAGGATGCCAATAAGGATGTTGTTGGTCACACACATGTACAAAATGTGACATTTTTTTAGCCTCTGGGTTATTTAATGTTAATGATAATATCAGAGGTTGGTCTTGTAGTAAGATGATCAAACAAAATATGACCATGAGAAGTCGTGTAGACACCAACACTAAAATTCAACTTTCATAAAGTAAAAATGATCCTTTTCTTATCCTGTATTTTTCTATCTGCTGACCTTAACGATAAATACACTGTGTCTTACTGTGTACCTGTCGCACTTCTGTATCTCTTTGAGCAGGGCGTGCTGTGTGGCGGACATGTACTGGCTGAGGAGGTCCAGGGCATGGACCGCTCTCAGCGTTTCAGCACAGGACTGCAGGAGCAGCAGCACACCCTCCGTTAGGCGGCCACAGAGCCGCTCCGCTCTCTCTGGATCCAGCCAGTGGGTCGGCACCACACCCAGCTCCAGCGCCAGGAACCACTGCTCCAGAACCGGGTGCTTGAATACTGACCGGAACATATCAACTAAAACCTGCACAAAAACCGTTTTTATACAGCTTGATAGATGGATCCCTTTCTGTTATTCCAGAACGTGTAATTCCCATATGTCAGCTTCATTAAATGGTGCATACAGCAGCAGTTTTATTAACAGACTTGATTGGCACCTGTAAGCATCTGCAAGGATGGGTTATAAGATCAGATAAAGGGTACAACTCCTGTTCAAAGTTCATGGCTGAAATTGTTTGCAGTGGGCCTATATGCATGAATCACAAATCCTGGTTCCAAATGCACCAACATGTTAAAAACATCACGCATGGCTAAAAGAGTATATGCTGATGGTACAGTTTTCTTGGCACCATGGTTTCATTTTTAGTTTTTGAGGATTTTTCTTGTATTTTTTTCCTGGCTCCTATCATCTCTGTAAATTGAGACGTATAATGCTGCATATTAGGTACCATACTGCACTGAAAAAGCATGTACTGACCTGGAGGGAGAGACATGTAATATTTTAATATTAAACTTTAATATTTTCAATCTTTGCAATAAGCATATGTAGTTTCTCCATCATAAGTGCGCCATGTGTGCTTGTTTATTTAGTTGTTTGACTTTCAAAGATTTGAAACCCTAAAGAAGTTTTTTTGGTCTAGTAGTGTCAACAATTACCTCAATAAATAACTAAATCAATAAATTTTATAGAACCACTAAATGTAGAAGTTGTAGAAGAATTTGTGAAACTTTGTTTTAATTCTGTAATTTTTAAGAATTACTTGCTGATTTTATTTATGTATTTATGTCAGACATCATGGTTAATCCACTTTGAAAAGGAAACTAGAGCATAACTACATTCCCTGTGGAGTGCTTTCAACAAATCTTCATTTGTACTACACTGTACTACATCTGTACTACACTACCTTCATCTGCACTACATCTGTACTACACTACCTTCATCTGTACTACACTGTACTACACAAACTTCTGTACTACACTGTGCTACACTACCTTCATCTGTACTACACTACCTTCATCTGTACTATATCTGTACTACACTACCTTCATCTGTACTACACTACCTTCATCTGTACTACATCTGTACTACACTACCTTCATCTGTACTACACTACCTTCATCTGTACTACTACACTACACTACCTTGACAAGCATTAGTATTTGTTAGCATTCATGGGCAACTTCACGCAGGAGATTCTGACAGTGTTCACAGTTAGGACAGTCATGTCTGTTCAAGGGTTGGTCTGGCAGTCTGGTCTGATTGGACAGTGACTGCATTTCAATATGACATGCTTGCCACTCACATATTCGGCATTTTATCTTGAGTCATTCACTAAAAGTAGTGCATACTCTCAGAACCCTCATTACATCAGAAAGACATTTATATACCTGTTCTGTGTTGACTTCCTGGACTACAGATTTCATTTCCAGATCAAGCTCATCTTCCTCCTGAGACTCGAGCGGTGTGGGTGGAGTCTTGGCTGTGCTCTGGACTTTGGTGAGCAGAGCACGTAGCACCTCCAGCAAACAGCCTACTACGTCAACTGTCTGGTCTTTGGGAAGCTACAACGGTACACACATGAGAAATAAACTGCATTACATTAGTAGAAGTAGATTAGTAGAAGACAAAAATGCATACTTTTGTAGACTAGTGCAGTGCAACTTACACAACTGGGTGTTTTGGCATTTGATTATCGATTAGGATAATCAAGCACACTGGAAATTTGCTGGTATTAGAGGGTCACTGAATAATGTCCTTGATATCACAGATGTACTGTACTGTATGGAAGTCAGTCTCAAAGCAGAGTGTCTATAAATTGCCTAATGTCTGAACTGGAAATAATGCTGAATAGCATAAGTATAGAAGTATAGTGTTGCTATAAAAGTGGCATTTTTTATGGCATACATGAGCAGCAACTAATTTAATTATAGACTTCCCTGTAAGGACACATAACTAGAGAGTACTGTGTCTCATGTACATAAATACAACACAAGTGAAGTTTAACACAAGGGGGGTTGTAATCAAATTAGATTACATAGAGCCTCAGATCCTGAATCCTGAAGTCAAGATATAAAACGTGTTATGTAAGAAGGAGGAATACCGAGCTGTAGGTCTCCACAAAGGACCTGAGGTAGAGCAGGGTCTGATTGACAGCCTTTTTATACTGGGACACGTGCAGAGTACATAGTGAATTCTCCAGAGTCTGCCAGAATGAGTCTGTGAGAAAGGCGTCAGGTCCTTCATTGTAGCACGACTTCAAGAACGAATCAAAGCTCAAAGCAGACGGAGCAGCAGGGCACTCTGTGAGGTGGAGCTGAAAGAGATGAAGGGGCCGATGGGACAAACCAAGAGTTTGTTAATGAACTACAATCTTTGTGTTTATATAAATAAACGTATGCATAAAACTCTTGTGCAAATAATGAAATGCTCAGAAAACCTTACCTGCATCTCCTGAAGTGGATGAGGAAGCCATTTAGAGTAGTAGAGATTGAAGGTGGTAAGACACAAATAATGTGATGAATTCTCAGGAGAGAGAAATTTCATATCAAAGTGCTGGAGAGTCAGACACAGAGTCAGTGGATCCCGCTGACAGTGAAGGATGTCGCACAGAACTGCACATATGTACCTACACACCACACCTGCAAAACAACATCACCATTTCAAAGGACAATTCTTGCACAAAACATCAAAAAAGCATTTTCAGCATGTAAAAGTACTGCAAAAAGGTTTTAACATATTTGTTAAGTCTACCATTGTATCT
This sequence comes from Brachyhypopomus gauderio, assembly GCF_052324685.1. Classification (NCBI taxonomy): domain Eukaryota; kingdom Metazoa; phylum Chordata; class Actinopteri; order Gymnotiformes; family Hypopomidae; genus Brachyhypopomus; species Brachyhypopomus gauderio. Next base: position 8,418,955 of record NC_135229.1, read on the forward strand.
TGCACAAAGCTAGGGCAGTATTAATTAGATCACTAAGGAGACATGCAGTAGTTTAAGAATCTACTTAGGTTTGGGGAAATCTTCACCACTGAAGATGAGATCCACCACTGTGGTGTTATCAAAAAGTACAGGTGAGCAAGACTGTGCTGGTATTTGTAGGTGACCAATAGCATTTTGAATTATACACAAAGTGAGACAGGAAGGCAGTGTATAGAAGTACATATGAGAGACACCTTCGCTCTAGATTCTGCTAGTCATATGGCCATGTTTCAAGAATGCAAAACAGACCTTTATGTCTCAAAAACTCAAGTCTTTCTTTGTGTGGTTTGCTCTTAAATCCACTGCATATTGTGAAGCTGTGATGTTCCCCATTTTAGTTAAAAACAAGGTATGACATTGGCATCCACTGAAACAGCCTTTGTTGTGTCTGATAGAGTTCTCATTTCCTTTTTTATCTTTATTTTCCGTAAATAAGGCAATGGATGTTGTAAAAACCTTTTTGGCTTTAAGCATTTTCATATGTGGTGCTTTTAGTTTCTGTCTGAATGAATCCTTTGTGTTGGAGGGGGGTTCCTACAAGACAGGATGGATCCATGTTTTCATGCTGTTGAAGACAATTTCTGACTCTACCATCCGAATATCGCAGCAGAAATCAAGACTCATCAGACTAGGCAACGTCTTTCCAATCTTCTATTCTCCAATTTTGGTGAGCTTGTGCAAAGTGTATCCTCAGTTCCCTGTTCTTAGCTGACAGGAGTGGCACCCAGTGTGGTCTTCTGCTGCTGTAGCCCATCCACATCAAGGTTCGACAGGTTGTGCATTCAGAGATGCTCTTCTGCATGCCTCGGTTGTAAAGAGGAATTTTTGAGTTACTGTTGCCGTTCTATCAGCTCAAACAAGTCTGGCCATTCTGCTCTCATTTGCTTTCTGGGTGGTGTGTGTGTGTGTGCGTGTGTGCGTGTGTGTGTGTGTGTGTGTGTGTGTGTGTGTGTCCTCTGTTTATCGTTAGGGAGTTAGGGCAGGTTATTGTACATTTCTTTAGCTTGGATTTCTAAAATAGAAAGTTAGGTCTTTTTTGTCAAGACAAAAGGTCTTTTTTTTTTTTGGCTATATCAACTTCGGGAGTTTTTTTCTTTTTTGACCTATTTTGACCCGCCACAAACTATCTAGTTGCCCCTTCTCCCCGTCTTTTCTCTGTTTGCGAGCTGGTAGCCACTAGTCTGTCAAGCTCAGGTTTGAAGTTTTTCACATTCACACTTTTTCACACTCTTTTCCATTGCGCATCCCACTTCATCACATAACTAGGTTAGCTAGCTTTTATATTACAATAAAGCACTTTGTCCTGCAGCCCAAACTTCTCAATATTTAGTGATGCAAACAAAAATGAGCTTAACACCAGTGTTGCCTCATCACTCCCCAGCAGAACTGACTGTGTTTCACTATATGTAACTCTAGATGAGATGCATGAGGCATCAAAAGATTGGTGCTTTTTCATTACGACAACCTGGTGAAGATTTGATTCGGAGGAACTGATTTGGTATTCTGGATAATTGAATCAAATTGCACATCTTAATTTGACTCCAATGTTAAAAGCCTTGGGTATCCTGAAAGGTGCTATATAAATTGAACATTCATTCAATGGGTGACAGATACTAGCCAGTTTGCTCTTGAAGCAGTCTCTGTACTCTCTGAAAATACCTCACCATGTGCTCCCAGGTCTCTCATAAAATACCAGAGTGCAAGAAAATTCAGAATATCAACATGCAGGTTTAATATATTGTAATACATTTTAAAAAGCAATATCAAGAAAAAAAACAAGTTCAAGCACTTTACCTGTCTCATCTGTGAGGTTTACAAGTTGTTTGTTCCTTGCTTCTAGCACAGCTGGTACAATGACACTGAAAGGGAAGGCCTGAAGAATGATGTCATCAGTGAGGAAGCGCCCATTCTCACTGTCCTTCTCACTGTCCTCCATGACCACATTAAACGCATCTTCATCTTGAACATCTGTAAGACAACCATAGGTCACACTTCTGAACTTCCCACAGTGGACAGCTGATAATGCTGAATGCCATCCTGATACGTACCCAAATGAAGAAAACATTGCACTAAATCAAAATCAAAGATTAACATAAAGTTTGAAAATGAAAAATAAATGTTCAAATTCACAACAATGTGTCTGAGTGTAGGGATGTCCCGATCCAGCTTTTTGAACTTCTGTTCCGATACCGATATTTATTTGCACATCCGATCCTATACCGATATCGACCGATACTGATACCGGCCTATCCGAGCATGTATTAAAGTTTAAAGTTATTTAGCAAACTTACTTTGTTGTCAAACTCATGCTGAATTAAGTGTGTTTGAATAATACACAATGGTTGGTAAGGAGAAACTGACCTGTTTATTTAGCAATTAATAAACTCAGAATAGACAAAATAATAAATAACAAACAGAAATGGCATCAGTAAACCAAAGCTTAAAAAGCCATAAGCGCAAATAATACTGTAAATTGTATTTTTTTTAAAGTGGCAGTTTGTCACGCTTCGCAAACGTTTCTGCCAGTGTTAGTTGTGTAGGACCTTTCTTTTTGTCTTTGTTTTCTTTGGAAACTCTTCATGTTGTTTATGGTGGTATTTAGCTAAATGCTTAATTAAATTGGTTGCATTAAAAGTTCTTACAGCTTTACCACAACGCTTGACTTTACTGTGGCATATTTTGCACTCTACTTCTTCGTCTTTGTCGTCCTTTAAGGTAAAAATAATCCCACACAACTGAAATTTTTACCGATAACTTCAAATTGACATGGTCGTCTTAATGGTTAGGAGATGCCACTGAGCTAAATTGGGGAGATGCTATGCTCGTGTGCTGAAGGTGTGCTGGAAAATGCTAACCGTATTTTACTCTCACTGGCGAAAACACAGCAAAAGCTGGAATGGATTATCTAAATGGGTGCGCTGGAAAACCCGGATTGAAATATCGGCGGCCGATTCGATCCAAATATCGGATCGGGACAAGCCTATCTGAGTGTGTATAACTGCTCACCATCAATGTGTGATATGGGTACACTGTCTGTATCTCTGTCCTGCCCACTTATCTCTGCCTGCACACACACAGTATGCTGAACCATAGCTGCAATTTTGTCCATGTAGACAAAAGGGTCAGACACCACCCTTGACAGAACCTGCAACGACATACAAACATAATCCAAACCTCAAAACACACACATATATATATAGGGCAGTCATGGCCTGGTGGTAGGGAACTGGTCTTGTGACCGGAAGGTCATGGGTTCGATTCCCAGACTTGAGGCCATGATTGAGGTGCCCTTGAGCAAGGCACCTAACCCCAACTGCTCCCTGGGCGCCGGGCTAAGGCTGCCCACCGCTCTGGGCACGTGTGCATCACAGCCTCCTAGTAATCACTAGTGTGTGTGTGTTCTAACTGCACAGATGGGTTAAAAGCAGGACAAATTTCGATTGCTGTGAAAAAATCACAATTGACAAAATATGTCACATATATATATATATATATATATATATATATATATATATATATATATATATATATATATATATATATATAAGGGGTGGGCATAGATTATTTTTTAAAATCTAGATTAATCTCACCGAAATCTTGAAATTAATCTAGATTAATCTAGATTAATCTATATTAAAATGGCTCATATGCGTGCTACCATATAATATAATTTTGAGATAGGGTTTCTTAATACAGAGGGTGCATTAGACCAGGGGCTCATCTCCTGTTTCCAAAATGCATCAATGACTGCTTGAGGAAGCTGTTCTACTTTGATACTTGAAGAAAAAAAAAAGCTCAATAAAATGTAGGCTACTCGTGTTCAACGGTTTATTCAGTTAACATGAATTTGTAAGCCTACATACTGTACATTAAATAACATGTTTATTCAGCTAAACATGATATTTGAAATGTAAGCCAACATTTAGTACATTTAACCTCACGGACGTAATTTTCAAAAGTCAGTTTTGGTCCTCTGTAGTTTTAACGGTTAAAAAGAAATATTTAAATAGCGACGAATCTAGCGCTAGGACCATGCAGAAAACGACTGCTCCGAGCTCCGCTCCGGTAACTCTTTACGTTCCTAAAAATGAATTTTCCATGAAGCAAACCTGGCGACTTCGTGGCTGCATCCATGTAAAAACACGTACGATTTGTAATTCACAGGTTTAAAAACTCGTTCACGCCCCTACTGTGCAATTTGGTTAGGAATACAGCCGAGCTAAACTATCAAGTTGAAAGTCATCATAGTTTGCTTATCCATTTTGACCCAGTTCCCAACCCAACTTTAAGAATAGATTAACGGTGATCCTTTTTATATCGCCCGATAAGAGTATCAAATTAACGCCGTTAACGGCCCATCACTAATATATAATTAGTGGCTCTAACTGTGGCTCTAATATATATATAATAATAATATATATATATACACACACACACACACACACACACATTTGGAGTTAGGGAGATAGACACAATAAGGTTATTAAGAGCAATGCAGGAGTGTCACCTGATCTAAAAACTGGATGACCGTCTCCTGTTGTAGCTGCTCCAAACCCAGAAGGTGATCCAGCCATAGTTCCAGCTCTGTCCAGGTGTGCTCAAACACACCACTGTCTCTCAGCACCTGACAATGACATCACACACAATGCTTCAATAACCTGGAGAGGTTTAATTTCTTTTATGCAACAAATACCAATTCAAACCACTCCCACAAGACAACAATAATTATATGCATAAGATTCAAGAATTAAATTGAATTATATTGAAACTAACTAATTAACGTAGTGTGTGAGACAGGTGGACACATAACTAATGGACTGAATGTCTAAAAAAAATTCTTTTCAGTACCAAAGCCACCAAAGCCTACTAGATTACCACAACATTGTCAGATCCACCTAATCTGTCAGTTGCTATGATCACTGGCTATCTGGCTTATGTTGACATCAACATGCCAAATCAACTCTGTAATCCTGCTTCAATAAATTATTGGTAACCACTGCTTACCCTGAACAAATAATGCACATGTACCAAACTGCTGTAGGCGTGCTGCGTCCCCAGATATGATGAAGTACAAAAATCAAAGTATTTGATGCTGAGAATGACCTTTGAACTTGAACGTGAACACCAGGACTCACACTCACCTTGAGGACAAGCATCCTGGTCGATGTCCTCAGGTGACTCCTGCTACTGGTGACAAACATCTTCAGCAACAGGTATAAGACGGACCGAACCCCTACTGCCTCGCCTGGATCCACTACGTCCTGGGGACAACGAGAACGTTTGATTAACTAATTAGTCTATAGCAAACAGAACTGAAAACAGAATAAACAGTGACAGCCAAAGAAAACTACCAACAGTAATGGTGTGTAACAAACAGTAATGTGGGTGTGTGTGTGTTGTTGTTGTTGCCGCCACTCCCTTGTTAGCATTCCCCATGTTATCTTGTTGCACCCGTCTCGTTTCCACCTTGTTAGTGTGTATTTACACCCTTGTGGTTTGACCACCAGTCAGTTTTTGAATTGTCACATGTTGTAAATTACATAATATTGCCACGCTGATACGTTTAGATTCCATATCAGATGCAAAGGAACTGGTCCACGCTTCTCTCATCAAGACTGGACTACTGTAAAATTCCTTTAATTGGATTCTCTTAAAAGTCCCTAAAGTCACCAGTCCCTGGTGAAATATTGAATTGATTAAAAAATTCTTCTGTTGACCTATAAAGTGCTAAATGTTGCTCCCACAACATCTGCAAGAACTCACTGCAAACTGTGCCTGCTGCGGTCTCAAAACGCAGGTTTCTCTTAGTTCCAATAATTAGCAAGACAGAGGCAAAGATCTCCCCACAGATATGGAGATCCTCAGTCTATGAACAGACCTGGAACTTGAACCAGGAGAACTTGCTGGGAGGAAGCTCTAGCGCCACCTGCAGGATCTGGTACTGCAGCACAGGGGAGACCTCCTCCTTCATTCCCTTCTCCGACACAATGCCTGCGGAAATGACAAAAGTTCATTACAAACTCAATTAACAATGTTTAAACAATGTATTCATCATTTAAATATCCAGTGTGAACACAGCAACTGAGGCAAAACACTCACCTTTTAGCAGTTTGCTGAAGTCAAACTTGCTCTGTCTGATGAGATGTGGTACGACTCTCTGATACAAACAAATCACCTGGAGCAGCAGAGCCTTAAACACAATCAGCTGTGGCTCCCTCTCACCTGTCTCACACACAACATTAAACACAATCAGCTGTGGCTCCCTCTCACCTGTCTCACACACAACATTAAACACAATCAGCTGTGGCTCCCTCTCACCTGTCTCACACACAACATTAAACACAATCAGCTGTGGCTCCCTCTCACCTGTCTCACACACACAACATTAAACACAATCAGCTGTGGCTCCCTCTCACCTGTCTCACACACAACATTAAACACAATCAGCTGTGGCTCCCTCTCACCTGTCTCACACACACAACATTAAACACAATCAGCTGTGGCTCCCTCTCACCTGTCTCACACACTCAACATTAAACACAATCAACTGTGGCTCCCTCTAACCTGTCTCACACACACAACATTTAACACAATCAGCTGTGGCTCCCTCTCACCTGTCTCACACACACAACATTAAACACAATCAGCTGTGGCTCTCTCTCACCTGTCTCACACACACAACATTAAACACAATCAGCTGTGGCTCCCTCTCACCTGTCTCACACACACAACATTAAACACAATCAGCTGTGGCTCCCTCTCACCTGTCTCACACACAACATTAAACACAATCAGCTGTGGCTCCCTCTCACCTGTCTCACACACACAACATTAAACACAATCAGCTGTGGCTCCCTCTCACCTGTCTCACACACACAACATTAAACACAATCAGCTGTGGCTCCCTCTCACCTGTCTCACACACAACATTAAACACAATCAGCTGCGGCTCCCTCTCACCTGTCTCACACACACAACATTAAACACAATCAGCTGTGGCTCCCTCTCACCTGTCTCACACACTCAACATTAAACACAATCAACTGTGGCTCCCTCTCACCTGTCTCACACACACAACATTAAACACAATCAGCTGTGGCTCCCTCTCACCTGTCTCACACACAACATTAAACACAATCAGCTGTGGCTCTCTCTCACCTGTCTCACACACACAACATTAAACACAATCAGCTGTGGCTCTCTCTCACCTGTCTCACACACACCATTAAACACAATCAGCTGTGGCTCCCTCTCACCTGTCTCACACACACAACATTAAACACAATCAGCTGTGGCTCCCTCTCACCTGTCTCACACACTCAACATTAAACACAATCAGCTGTGGCTCCCTCTCACCTGTCTCACACACAACATTAAACACAATCAGCTGTGGCTCTCTCTCACCTGTCTCACACACAACATTAAACACAATCAGCTGTGGCTCCCTCTCACCTGTCTCACACACAACATTAAACACAATCAGCTGTGGCTCTCTTCTCACCTGTCTCAGACACACCATTAAACACAATCAGCTGTGGCTCCCTCTCACCTGTCTCACACACACAACATTAAACACAATCAGCTGCGGCTCCCTCTCACCTGTCTCACACACACAACATTAAACACAATCAGCTGTGGCTCCCTCACCTGTCTCACACACTCAACATTAAACACAATCAACTGTGGCTCCCTCTCACCTGTCTCACACACACAACATTAAACACAATCAGCTGTGGCTCCCTCTCACCTGTCTCACACACAACATTAAACACAATCAGCTGTGGCTCCCTCTCACCTGTCTCACACACACAACATTAAACACAATCAGCTGTGGCTCCCTCTCACCTGTCTCACACACACAACATTAAACACAATCAGCTGTGGCTCCCTCTCACCTGTCTCACACACAACATTAAACACAATCAGCTGCGGCTCCCTCTCACCTGTCTCACACACACAACATTAAACACAATCAGCTGTGGCTCCCTCTCACCTGTCTCACACACTCAACATTAAACACAATCAACTGTGGCTCCCTCTCACCTGTCTCACACACACAACATTAAACACAATCAGCTGTGGCTCCCTCTCACCTGTCTCACACACAACATTAAACACAATCAGCTGTGGCTCTCTCTCACCTGTCTCACACAAACACAACATTAAACACAATCAGCTGTGGCTCTCTCTCACCTGTCTCACACACACCATTAAACACAATCAGCTGTGGCTCCCTCTCACCTGTCTCACACACACAACATTAAACACAATCAGCTGTGGCTCCCTCTCACCTGTCTCACACACTCAACATTAAACACAATCAGCTGTGGCTCCCTCTCACCTGTCTCACACACAACATTAAACACAATCAGCTGTGGCTCTCTCTCACCTGTCTCACACACAACATTAAACACAATCAGCTGTGGCTCCCTCTCACCTGTCTCACACACAACATTAAACACAATCAGCTGTGACTCTCTCTCACCTGTCTCACACACTCAACATTAAACACAATCAGCTGTGGCTCCCTCTCACCTGTCTCACACACAACATTAAACACAATCAGCTGTGGCTCCCTCTCACCTGTCTCACACACAACATTAAACACAATCATCTGCGGCTCCCTCTCACCTGTCTCACACACACAACATTAAACACAATCAGCTGTGGCTCCCTCTCACCTGTCTCACACACTCAACATTAAACACAATCAACTGTGGCTCCCTCTCACCTGTCTCACACACACAACATTAAACACAATCAGCTGTGGCTCCCTCTCACCTGTCTCACACACAACATTAAACACAATCAGCTGTGGCTCTCTCTCACCTGTCTCACACACACAACATTAAACACAATCAGCTGTGGCTCTCTCTCACCTGTCTCACACACACCATTAAACACAATCAGCTGTGGCTCCCTCTCACCTGTCTCACACACACCATTAAACACAATCAGCTGTGGCTCCCTCTCACCTGTCTCACACACACAACATTAAACACAATCAGCTGTGGCTCCCTCTCACCTGTCTCACACACTCAACATTAAACACAATCAGCTGTGGCTCCCTCTCACCTGTCTCACACGCAACATTAAACACAATCAGCTGTGGCTCTCTCTCACCTGTCTCACACACACCATTAAACACAATCAGCTGTGGCTCCCTCTCACCTGTCTCACACACTCAACATTAAACACAATCAGCTGTGGCTCCCTCTCACCTGTCTCACACACAACATTAAACACAATCAGCTGTGGCTCTCTCTCACCTGTCTCACACACACCATTAAACACAATCAGCTGTGGCTCTCTCTCACCTGTCTCACACACAACATTAAACACAATCAGCTGTGGCTCCCTCTCACCTGTCTCACACACACAACATTAAACACAATCAGCTGTGGCTCTCTCTCACCTGTCTCACACACACCATTAAACACAATCAGCTGTGGCTCCCTCTCACCTGTCTCACACACACAACATTAAACACAATCAGCTGTGGCTCCCTCTCACCTGTCTCACACACTCAACATTAAACACAATCAGCTGTGGCTCCCTCTCACCTGTCTCACACACAACATTAAACACAATCAGCTGTGGCTCTCTCTCACCTGTCTCACACACACAACATTAAACACAATCAGCTGTGGCTCTCTCTCACCTGTCTCACACACACCATTAAACACAATCAGCTGTGGCTCCCTCTCACCTGTCTCACACACACAACATTAAACACAATCAGCTGTGGCTCCCTCTCACCTGTCTCACACACACAACATTAAACACAATCAGCTGTGGCTCTCTCTCACCTGTCTCACACACACAACATTAAACACAATCAGCTGTGGCTCTCTCTCACCTGTCTCACACACACCATTAAACACAATCAGCTGTGGCTCCCTCTCACCTGTCTCACACACACAACATTTAACACAATCAGCTGTGGCTCCCTCTCACCTGTCTCACACACACAACATTAAACACAATCAGCTGTGGCTCTCTCTCACCTGTCTCACACACACAACATTAAACACAATCAGCTGTGGCTCCCTCTCACCTGTCTCACACACACAACATTAAACACAATCAGCTGTGGCTCCCTCTCACCTGTCTCACACACAACATTAAACACAATCAGCTGTGGCTCCCTCTCACCTGTCTCACACACACAACATTAAACACAATCAGCTGTGGCTCCCTCTCACCTGTCTCACACACACAACATTAAACACAATCAGCTGTGGCTCCCTCTCACCTGTCTCACACACAACATTAAACACAATCAGCTGCGGCTCCCTCTCACCTGTCTCACACACACAACATTAAACACAATCAGCTGTGGCTCCCTCTCACCTGTCTCACACACTCAACATTAAACACAATCAACTGTGGCTCCCTCTCACCTGTCTCACACACACAACATTAAACACAATCAGCTGTGGCTCCCTCTCACCTGTCTCACACACAACATTAAACACAATCAGCTGTGGCTCTCTCTCACCTGTCTCACACACACAACATTAAACACAATCAGCTGTGGCTCTCTCTCACCTGTCTCACACACACCATTAAACACAATCAGCTGTGGCTCCCTCTCACCTGTCTCACACACACAACATTAAACACAATCAGCTGTGGCTCCCTCTCACCTGTCTCACACACTCAACATTAAACACAATCAGCTGTGGCTCCCTCTCACCTGTCTCACACACAACATTAAACACAATCAGCTGTGGCTCTCTCTCACCTGTCTCACACACAACATTAAACACAATCAGCTGTGGCTCCCTCTCACCTGTCTCACACACAACATTAAACACAATCAGCTGTGGCTCTCTTCTCACCTGTCTCAGACACACCATTAAACACAATCAGCTGTGGCTCCCTCTCACCTGTCTCACACACACAACATTAAACACAATCAGCTGCAGCTCCCTCTCACCTGTCTCACACACACAACATTAAACACAATCAGCTGTGGCTCCCTCACCTGTCTCACACACTCAACATTAAACACAATCAACTGTGGCTCCCTCTCACCTGTCTCACACACACAACATTAAACACAATCAGCTGTGGCTCCCTCTCACCTGTCTCACACACAACATTAAACACAATCAGCTGTGGCTCCCTCTCACCTGTCTCACACACACAACATTAAACACAATCAGCTGTGGCTCCCTCTCACCTGTCTCACACACACAACATTAAACACAATCAGCTGTGGCTCCCTCTCACCTGTCTCACACACAACATTAAACACAATCAGCTGCGGCTCCCTCTCACCTGTCTCACACACACAACATTAAACACAATCAGCTGTGGCTCCCTCTCACCTGTCTCACACACTCAACATTAAACACAATCAACTGTGGCTCCCTCTCACCTGTCTCACACACACAACATTAAACACAATCAGCTGTGGCTCCCTCTCACCTGTCTCACACACAACATTAAACACAATCAGCTGTGGCTCTCTCTCACCTGTCTCACACACACACAACATTAAACACAATCAGCTGTGGCTCTCTCTCACCTGTCTCACACACACCATTAAACACAATCAGCTGTGGCTCCCTCTCACCTGTCTCACACACACAACATTAAACACAATCAGCTGTGGCTCCCTCTCACCTGTCTCACACACTCAACATTAAACACAATCAGCTGTGGCTCCCTCTCACCTGTCTCACACACAACATTAAACACAATCAGCTGTGGCTCTCTCTCACCTGTCTCACACACAACATTAAACACAATCAGCTGTGGCTCCCTCTCACCTGTCTCACACACAACATTAAACACAATCAGCTGTGGCTCTCTCTCACCTGTCTCACACACTCAACATTAAACACAATCAGCTGTGGCTCCCTCTCACCTGTCTCACACACAACATTAAACACAATCAGCTGTGGCTCCCTCTCACCTGTCTCACACACAACATTAACCTTATACTGCAGATTCGCACACCCGGTGGCCATTTTTAACATTTTTGACATAGTTCACATTAAAACTAGATATCTCAAGTTGTACATATAGGAAAATTATCATTCATGGCTCAAACTGAAGTAGGCAGTTGGGGGAACATATTAATACACTTCAGTATCATATTCACATAATTTGGTTTATTTTAGAGCCTCTATTGCAGATGCTAATATGCCAGGAATGTCACAAATGCTGACTTGAACTTGAACATGACTGGAATGTATATTCACATAGTTATTCAAATTAGGTATCAGAAATTACAATAAATTTCGCTAGGGTCTTTTCTAACAACACAGAAAAAATGGAGCAAATCCATGCAAGCATTGAAAAGTTATTCAGCTTTATCCAAGGTATGTCAAGTGCACCACACCTATGTCTAAATATGCCACACCCAACACACACCATTAGCCAACTAAGCTAACATGCCAACAAATTCCTTACACGAAACCGAGGAGCTACGACAAACAACAATGCTGCACATATTACAGCAAGACCAGAAAATTCCAATGACTAAATTTCATGTCCAAATATGAACGTTATGATATCATATTTATGTCCAATATAGTCCGACAGCATAAGCTAGGTTACCGTAGCCAACTCCGGTAGCATCCGACACGATACAGAGTGCTGCAGCACTCAAACGCTCTAAAACTGTTTATAATCTAACGCTTAGTTAATGTTTAGTATTAGAATATATATTTTGTACAATATCGCTTATGAAAAATTATCCATTGTTACTCACAGTACGTAGAATCGCGTCGTAGCCGGTGTACCGTCTTACTTCCGGGTTGGCGAAAATTCCGAAAATTGCTCATATATTCCACACAAAGTAATCCGTTTATGTTCAAAAGTATCCACAATCCGCATAAAAACGAACAAAATAATCCATGGCTGCTTCAGTTTCGCCGAACAGTGTGTTCTGGGGAGCTTAGCTTAGGTTAGCAAAGGGTTAGCTTATGTTGCTATGCTAGCGGCCGAAATTGGAAATGAAGCGCCAGTTTCCGAGGGCTCAATTTAAAAATATACTTGACCAATCATGTCATATGAGGGCTGGCTAGCTTCGGAAGGATGTACACTATTGGTTAGAACAGCTTTCAATCACTTCTGAGGCGCCAGCTTGTCTCTGTGGGCTTATTGGTTCACCCTCCCCCCCTCCCCTTCGCACCTCGCCGTGGGAGAGGTTGTAAAACCTGTCACTCAAAGTCACTACCCCACTTTAGACCAATAAAAACCACTCAAATCAAAGCAGAACCGCTGCAGCTTTGTAATGAGGGGTCAAATCAGCGTTAAGAATGCTTCTGTGACGCTTAGGGGGCAGATTTGTCGGAGTGTCTCATTCAGGAAGCGGATTTTGGAAAATTTTGCAGTGAGGTGAGCAAGCTTTTTAAGGTACTTAACCACAACGGATCTACGCTGTTAAGGTCTTAAATTAAAGCCTTATTAGTAAACGATTTTTAGGTGACAAAACATTAAGACATTTCACAACATAAATATGTTTTGTAAACGGATATGTCGGGAGACCCCCCCGCGGGGTGCACTTTTGTGGTCAACTTCAAAGCCGGATATCTCGCGATCGGCTGCACGTAGACGGCTGAAACTCGGTAGGCATGTAGATGGGATAGGAAATTTTGATTTAAGCGCTTTTGTTCGGAGATTCATTAATGTTTAATATGTTTTATATCGCCGTAAAGGAGCTGGGCCCGCCGGCGGGCCCACTAGGGGGCGCTTCTGCATAATAGGGTTTAAACACAATCAGCTGCGGCTCCCTCTCACCTGTCTCACACACACAACATTAAACACAATCAGCTGTGGCTCCCTCTCACCTGTCTCACACACTCAACATTAAACACAATCAACTGTGGCTCCCTCTCACCTGTCTCACACACACAACATTAAACACAATCAGCTGTGGCTCCCTCTCACCTGTCTCACACACAACATTAAACACAATCAGCTATGGCTCTCTCTCACCTGTCTCACACACACAACATTAAACACAATCAGCTGTGGCTCCCTCTCACCTGTCTCACACACACAACATTAAACACAATCAGCTGTGGCTCCCTCTCACCTGTCTCACACACAACATTAAACACAATCAGCTGTGGCTCTCTCTCACCTGTCTCACACACACAACATTAAACACAATCAGCTGTGGCTCCCTCTCACCTGTCTCACACACACAACATTAAACACAATCAGCTGTGGCTCCCTCTCACCTGTCTCACACACAACATTAAACACAATCAGCTGTGGCTCTCTCTCACCTGTCTCACACACACAACATTAAACACAATCAGCTGTGGCTCTCTCTCACCTGTCTCACACACACCATTAAACACAATCAGCTGTGGCTCCCTCTCACCTGTCTCACACACACCATTAAACACAATCAGCTGTGGCTCCCTCTCACCTGTCTCACACACACAACATTAAACACAATCAGCTGTGGCTCCCTCTCACCTGTCTCACACACTCAACATTAAACACAATCAGCTGTGGCTCCCTCTCACCTGTCTCACACGCAACATTAAACACAATCAGCTGTGGCTCTCTCTCACCTGTCTCACACACACCATTAAACACAATCAGCTGTGGCTCCCTCTCACCTGTCTCACACACTCAACATTAAACACAATCAGCTGTGGCTCCCTCTCACCTGTCTCACACACAACATTAAACACAATCAGCTGTGGCTCTCTCTCACCTGTCTCACACACACCATTAAACACAATCAGCTGTGGCTCTCTCTCACCTGTCTCACACACAACATTAAACACAATCAGCTGTGGCTCCCTCTCACCTGTCTCACACACACAACATTAAACACAATCAGCTGTGGCTCTCTCTCACCTGTCTCACACACACCATTAAACACAATCAGCTGTGGCTCCCTCTCACCTGTCTCACACACACAACATTAAACACAATCAGCTGTGGCTCCCTCTCACCTGTCTCACACACTCAACATTAAACACAATCAGCTGTGGCTCCCTCTCACCTGTCTCACACACAACATTAAACACAATCAGCTGTGGCTCTCTCTCACCTGTCTCACACACACAACATTAAACACAATCAGCTGTGGCTCTCTCTCACCTGTCTCACACACACCATTAAACACAATCAGCTGTGGCTCCCTCTCACCTGTCTCACACACACAACATTAAACACAATCAGCTGTGGCTCCCTCTCACCTGTCTCACACACTCAACATTAAACACAATCAGCTGTGGCTCCCTCTCACCTGTCTCACACACAACATTAAACACAATCAGCTGTGGCTCTCTCTCACCTGTCTCACACACAACATTAAACACAATCAGCTGTGGCTCTCTCTCACCTGTCTCACACACACAACATTAAACACAATCAGCTGTGGCTCCCTCTCACCTGTCTCACACACACAACATTAAACACAATCAGCTGTGGCTCTCTCTCACCTGTCTCACACACACAACATTAAACACAACCAGCTGTGGCTCTCTCTCACCTGTCTCACACACACAACATTAAACACAATCAGCTGTGGCTCCCTCTCACCTGTCTCACACACAACATTAAACACAATCAGCTGTGGCTCTCTCTCACCTGTCTCACACACACAACATTAAACACAATCAGCTGTGGCTCTCTCTCACCTGTCTCACACACACAACATTAAACACAACCAGCTGTGGCTCTCTCTCACCTGTCTCACACACACAACATTTGCAAGATCTGGATTGAAAATAAACTAATCCTGATGCACAATGAGTTACCAAGTTCTTCAGTTGTATCCTCATCCTTTGCTTCTGGTTCCATTATGGCTGCTTGAGTATTCGCCTGCTCCGTCTCCTTCTGTGAGAATGACTGCCACTTCGACACAATGGACAGCACATCTGGCAAAATCTGTGGCAACAGAAGAACGAAGCATCAAGACAATAAGTCTATAAATATATAGACACTGAATGCATTTACATGCACTTAATCCAATAACTGCAGAAAATCAATGCATGCACTTGAATATTCAGATAATGGGGAAAGCCCAAGTTTACATGAGTCAGGCAATAATTGGATTTCTACTTTGAAGGCAGTGAAAAATCTCATAGAATGTGACTTCAAATTTCCTGACACTTCTTTAAGTTAATATGGATCTCATTTTTATGTTTAGTAATGATTACTACTAGCGTGCAATTAAAATTCTTAAATTCCATGAGCATGTATACATTTCAGTCTTGCCCAAAAGGGTTTGATAGCCATTTCATGGGTGCTATATAAAAATCTGATTCCAGGAGAACTCTATGTTTGCAAGCAATCCAAAAGAGCTCAGAGTAAGAGCATACATGTGCTAACCCGAACCCTGTACCTGAGCTAAAATACAGCTCCCTTAATCTGATTTCTAAAATCTAATCTCTAGGCCATATTACGATCTAAAAATTGGGAACTGTTTACATGACAACCTGAATAACCAGATAACTGGAGAAATCAGATTATGATTAGATTATTAAGTGAATGAGAAAACACTCGTAAAAAATGAGTTGCAAGGAATTAATTTACTATTAATTTAAATATTTTAGCTTTCAAATGCATTTTATCAGATATACAGTTTATTACACAGTTTTAAACTGTAGATATGTAGTTTAAAGCAAACATTGCATTTTGATTTTAGGTTTGATATTATACATTTCATGAAGAGACAGCAAAGCCACACTGGATTAACTTGGAACTGCTAAGCACAAGGAATCAGTTAAAATAAGCTTCCCAAATCTTTCCTAATTTTGGAATATGCTGCACAACAATGTATGTATACAAACAAGGCTAAAATCATTAGAACACCACCAACGCATAATTTACTGAATGCTAAATTTAATGTAACTTATTCAATTTTAAATTTGGAGAAAAAAAAATCACTTCAGAAAAAAGTCCCATACAGGATCTGCAAATGTGCAATAAAAGAACTGGACAATGTTAGATGACTCAGATGGGATATGAGTGCAAGTTAGAGAATTCCTAATGTTGGTGTTTTGCTACTAAGTTTGTGTATTATTTTACAATATTCTCACCTTGCTCAGTTCTTCCCTGTAAAGCTGAACAAACTCTTCCATAGCGCTGGGACTGTGTGCGTCGAAACTCTCCCACAATGACCTCGTCAGGCAGTATTCCATATTCTTCTGAGCTCTCTTTAGGATAAATGCTAGCACAGACATCGTAGCATGCTGGGCTACCACACTGCGCACCTGATCAACATTAACCATATATTAGCATTGGCATGAATCACCCATTATATCTATAAAGAAGCTGGCTGGAGAAAGAAAGCCTAACTCTAACCTCATTAGTGGTCACACAGCGTATAGAAGAGTCATTATAATATACATACTTCTGGATGCTGGATGTATCAGAAGAAAACTCTTGAATTCTATCAACAGCTATGAAAACCCAATTCATTCCAGTTCAGTGTGGTCAGTTAAACCTAAATGAACCCTTTCCAGTCCGTAGAATATTGCATTTTTATAATGAGATGGTGGCTGGTTGATGGTATCCAGCACTCAAATGTTAAAATCAATTTAGTGATTAGTTAGATTTTGCAACAGATGTCTAGATTTGGTGCAGTTCTAAGATATTTAAGAAAGGAGATTTTTCAGGCTGTGTTGTACAGGCATTCAGTCATACATCATACATCTCTGCTTACTATAACTGAGATGATGCTTGCTCTGGTCCACTCTCTCCAATCTCTCATTCACAGCCTATGTAAATAATATTTCCGGCACAGCGTTCCTACACCTCAGGAACACACCGTCTTTACAGGATGCAGAAAAGTTGGTCCAATCATTTTTCACTTCCAGATTGGACTACTGCAATCTCCTTTACCACAAAAAGCTCAAAAGCTCAAACAAAGCTTATTTTTACTTTGGTGTAAAAGTAAAAAGAAAAATCTTGCTGAACCATGTTAAAGCATATTAATGAATAACTACTGCTAATTATTACATAGTTTTATCTACAAACAAATCTATAGTAGTTGCAGTACAACTACTACACAACTACAACTACTTGGGATGCAAGGAGCTAAAAGTGGCTGCAGGCTTACGCTGAGACCCTGAAGGAAGAAGGTCTTGTTGCAGACGGGAGGAAGAGACGTGACTAGAACCATATTGAGCAGCTGGGGAGCAGGGACCATCTCTTTCAATCGGAATGCCACAGATACCTCTGGCTGTGCTTGATAAATCTATGAGATACAGAGAGAGAGAGAGTGTGTATGTGTGTGTGTGTGTGTGTGTGTGTGTGTGTGTGTGTGTGTGTGTGTGTGTGTGTGTGTGTGTGTGTGTGAGTGAGTGAGTGAGTGAAAAAGAAAGAGAGAGAGAGAGAGAGAGAGAATGTGTGTATGTGTGTGTGAGTGAGTGAGTGAGTGAGAAAGAAAGAGAGAGAAAGAGAGAGAGAGAGATAAAAAATGACAGATAAAGAGCAGGGAAGACAAAAACAAAGAAAGAATGAGTTCAATGTATACAGGTGTCATGTAGCACTACTGCTAGTCACATATCCGGCTGATATGGAACTCACTTTCTTCAGCAATGCTATGCTCTCCAGCCAAGCTCCTTTCAACCGTGGTGTGAAGGAGAATTGGGTTTCTTTGAAGTATCGACGCAGAATATCAGGGTTACACTTCAGAATGCTGACAAGCAGATCAGCCACAAGTTCATCTTCAGCAGCTTGCTTTAGGTTCCCCAGAAACTGCAGTAAGACAATGTTCCCAGGCCTGGAAACAAAGGAGCCGGTGTGCCTTTAAGCAACAAAATATAACACAGAACTGCAAACAATGTGCAGATTCTGACAGATTTCTTGACAGATTTTATTGATCCTAGATCCTAGTTGTGGCCCAGTTTACAGTGATGATGTGCTTGTTACACGTTTAGTTTGTGTTTGGTCACACCTCAAGACAGACACACGCATTTAGTTGCATGACCATTGTCGGTCACTGTTATGTTACATATATATTCAGTACCAGTCAAGAGTTTGGACACACCTACTCTTTCTTAATTTTTTACATTTTAGGAAAAAGTGAATGCATCAGAAAACACATGACTGTCTCAAATCAGAGCAGAGCAGTTTTGCTCTTCTTGTTCTCTTAACCAGCTTCAGGTCACAGACCCTCTGATACCTCAAATTCTCACATATACAGAGTTATGTATTTATTCTACCAATTAGGCAAGTGTCAAACTTAAATGCATCTTCACATGGAAAAAACACTCGTCTGCCATGACTAGGGGGTTGCACCTGGCAGAACCCTGTTACACAAAATCTAGAGAAGTGATGTAAGCAGCCATATTTACTTCAAAGAGCCATTAACTTCAGAGCTGCTGTAAATCTCACTTACCTCCCTGAAGTACCCAGACTTGGGTCATGGAAGCTGATTCCATGTTTACGTGAGCAGCAGAGGTCAAGAAGAAACTTATGAACCAACTCTCGTACAAAGATCCCACCAGCCTCCTGCTCATTCATAACCTAACCAGGAAAAACATGATAACCAATATCATAGACACAAACATTCTCATTGTTCATTTGATCTTATCTCTACCACACTATGATTAGTAGTGACGTCCACAATCCCATTTGAGCTTAACTCTACCTCACTATGGTCAGTAGTGACATCCACAATCCCATTTGATCTTAACTCTACCTCACTATGGTCAGTAGTGACATCCACAATCCCATTTGATCTTAACTCTACCTCACTATGATCAGTAGTGACATCCACAATCCCATTTGATCTTAACTCTACCTCACTATGATCAGTAGTGACATCCACAATCCCATTTGATCTTAACTCTACCTCACTATGGTCAGTAGTGACATCCACAATCCCATTTGATCTTAACTCTACCTCACTATTGTCAGTAATGACATCCACAATCCCATTTGATCTTAACTCTACCTCACTATGATCATTAGTGACATCCAGAATCCCATTTGATCTTAACTCTACCTCACTGTGGTCAGTAGTGACATCCACAATCCCATTTGATCTTAACTCTACCTCACTATGATCATTAGTGACATCCAGAATCCCATTTGATCTTAACTCTACCTCACTGTGGTCAGTAGTGACATCCACAATCCCATTTGATCTTAACTCTACCTCACTATGGTCAGTAGTGACATCCACAATCCCATTTGATCTTAACTCTACCTCACTATTGTCAGTAGTGACATCCACAATCCCATTTGATCTTAACTCTACCTCACTATGGTCAGTAGTGACATCCACAATCCCATTTGATCTTAACTCTACCTCACTATTGTCAGTAGTGACATCCACAATCCCATTTGATCTTAACTCTACCTCACTATGGTCAGTAGTGACATCCACAATCCCATTTGATCTTAACTCTACCTCACTATTGTCAGTAGTGACATCCACAATCCCATTTGATCTTAACTCTACCTCACTATGATCAGTAGTGACATCCACAATCCCATTTGATCTTAACTCTACCTCACTATGATCAGTAGTAACATCCACAATCCCATTTGATCTTAACTCTACCTCACTATGGTCAGTAGTGACATCCACAATCCCATTTGATCTTAACTCTACCTCACTATTGTCAGTAGTGACATCCACAATCCCATTTGATCTTAACTCTACCTCACTATGGTCAGTAGTGACATCCACAATCCCATTTGATCTTAACTCTACCTCACTATGGTCAGTAGTGACATCCACAATCCCATTTGATCTTATCTCTACCACACTATGATCAGTAGTGACATCCACAATCCCATTTGATCTTAACTCTACCTCACTATGGTCAGTAGTGACATCCACAATCCCATTTGACCTTAACTCTACCTCACTATGGTCAGTAGTGACATCCACAATCCCATTTGATCTTAACTCTACCTCACTATGGTCAGTAGTGATATCCACAATCCCATTTGATCTTAACTCTACCTCACTATGGTCAGTAGTGACATCCACAATCCCATTTGATCTTAACTCTACCTCACTATGGTCAGTAGTGACATCCACAATCCCATTTGATCTTAACTCTACCTCACTATGATCAGTAGTCACATCCACAATCCCATTTGATCTTAACTCTACCTCACTATTGTCAGTAGTGACATCCACAATCCCATTTGATCTTAACTCTACCTCACTATGATCAGTAGTCACATCCACAATCCCATTCCATCTGTAGAGAGAAGCGATGTGGGACAGAGTGGAGGCGTTGAAAAAACGCACTTTCTGTGTTTTGCTTATGGCTGTATTTTGTACTACCTGCAGATCAACAAAAAAAAAGTTTGTTTAAAAAACATAAATGCAATTTGCATGTGTATGTAAAGTGTGACACACAAAAATCAGAAACTGTAAAAATGCTCACTTTAGTCTGTAACGTAGACAGAATCAGACTGATTATTGATATTCGATCTTCTTTCAATCCTGTGCTAAAAATTTCTGATAGGAAGTCTAAACATGAAGACAAAATGTTTCACACAAATTCCATGTTCACAAAAACATTACTTGTTACATTTATATAGCATATTTCTCAAACCAAAAAAACACAGAAATCAACTTTTTACAATCAAAACATAAACACACACACAAAAACACACACACAAAAACAGCAGCACCAAATAAGGGCACAGTGTCTATAATGGAAACCAGTTCTCTGGGGGAATACACCAGCTGCAGGAGAAGGAAAGGGGACAGTGCACCATCCATCACCGCACATACACACATATATTGATACATATCTATATTCATACCAAATTCACCTTCAGGACAATTTAGAGTATCCATGCAGCCTAGCTACCATGTTTTTGGACCAGATACAAGGAGAACATGGAAACTCCATCCAGATAGGGACTGAAGCCCAAGACTAGTGCTGAGAGCCAAATGTCCTAACCACCAAGCCACTGTGCTACAATATCCAAACATTTTTAGGTAGATGTTACCTCTGGTGTCCACCATGTGTCCTACAGTCGAGCTGTCTCCATACATCAGAAGAGAGAGGGAAAACTGAATGTACGCCATGCGAATATCTGGCCGTCCCTTCAGGTACAAAGAAAACATTTAGAAGGCACTAAAAGTGATGCAATTAATTAAGACTTCAGAGCTTACAGTAAAGAGCAAAAGAGCTTACAGTATTGTCTCTGCGGCGTGCAAGACTGCTGAGAGTTTTGTTGAAGACCATGTTGCTGAAAATCTCTCTTGCTGCATCTGCACCCTGAGATACCATCGCAGCCAACAAACAGAGGCACTGCCGAACAAATCTGCACACACACATCCACATCTAACAAACCCCCTTCAAACTGAACACTACACACAAACGTCCACATCAAACAAACCCACGTCAAACTGAACACTACACACACACATCCACATCAAACAAACCCCCTTCAAACTGAACACTACACACAAACGTCCACATCAAACAAACCCACGTCAAACTGAACACTACCCACACACATCCACATCAAACAAACCCGCTTCAAACTGAACACTACACACACACACGTCCACATTAAACCCACTTCAAACTGAACACTATAAATAAAACTCAATGATGACAAAAAATATCAGCATTATGCACAAAGAAAATGTTATAATGCAGAAAGAATGCTATGAATTAAGCCATTACAGATTGCTTAAACATGAGTGGCATTGCTTACATATGGGCCCAGCTGCCAATCAGGGTGGGCCTGGCCCACCCAGGCCCGCCCGTTGATCCGCCCCTGTTTTCAGCAGTGGTGCCTCACTGCATTTATGAATCATAAATGTACGTTCCCCAAACAGGGACAATTTTTATTAATTAAGAGATATAGAAGTCAAGAATTGCTGCAATGAGACCATTCAGGAAATTCTGCATTAAAGAGGAGTTCAGGTCCCGTGTTCCTATCTAAACTACCTACACATTTTTCAGAATCAACAGTTAAGACTTTCTTCTTAAGTAAAAAAAAAAAAAAAACATCTTTCTCGAATCTAGTCATAAATCACCAGGAGCTGAGGATTAGCCAGCAGAATTATATAAAAATTCTGGCCTTTTTATCTTGCCTATTTAAGTAATATCTCCTCATATGAACACCGCTAATCACATGACCATGTCATCAGCAATAAATAACATGTATCCTTATATTTTGCTAAATAATAACATTGTAATTTGCCCTTTGACTTAAATTCTTTATAGAATAAAGTCAAAGGATAATGTATTTACATTTACTTTTTTTTAATACAAATTGTGCCCTCATAAAGCAGATTTACAAATTACTTTTGGTTCACTGTATACTGAAGTTAGATGCACACGCATCTCTCTAGTGAGTCTCCCCTGGACGACATGCAACAGGAGTTCGATTTGAAAGTTATACTCACATCACAGCAAGAGTGTGTGAGAACACCTGTGTTATTTTGTTTTTGATAATTTGGTAAAAATGATACACACACACACACAGTCAAAAACAATTCTATGCTACAATAAAGCAGTCATGAAAGTGGTGAACTTACTGATAATTCATTGAAAATAAAGAGGACTTGATCAGCTTCATGTGTGTTGAGACAGTTTTTTTCACAACAGTGGAGCCAACCATGCTGAAATGAGAGAGATCGCTCGCCGTCCGCAGCAAGATCAGCTCTAAACTCTGGAATATCAGCATCAGCTGGACAAAGGAAAGATAATCATCACATATACAGGATATTCAGGCCTGGACAAGTGAAAATTATCATCACATATACAGGATATACAGGCATGGACAAGTGCTACACAGCCCAAAAGATAAAAGCTAATTAATCTTAAAAATGCTAAATTTATCATTTATTATTATTATCATTAAATTTATAGGATTACTACAAACACCCAGGTACCATAACCCAAGTTAACACATGTTCTGTTGATACATCACCTCAGCCTCAGGATGGTTCTCTCCTTCAAGTAACGACAATATTTCTGCACATTCAGCAGAAATTTTTATGTAGCCTTCAACTACATCATAAAGGTTTTCACATGGGAGTTTTTTTGCAGTTCTTATGAAGGTTTCCAAACCTAGAAGCAAAGCAATAGCAATACAAGATTATAAATGAATATTATGTATTATACTGAAAGATAAAAAAAGAAAGTAAGGACTGTGAACAACATTTGAGGTGACTGGACAAAGCTCTCTGTAACAGCATGAAAACTAAAGCTATAATATTTCCTTATTATAAAATCAATTGGTTTCTATGGGAAGATGGAGGGATGAAAGAAAATACAAAAGGACATTAAGTTGCATCAATATGAAGTGCAGACAGGTGACCAGTAGGTTAATTACAGCAAATCCAGTTGTTTGATCAGCTGAGTTATAGAATCAATGCTGGGAGGATGAAGGTAAGAATGAATAGATAGAAGGGATAGAAGAGTGCAGGCAGTATGCACTTTGGTCTGTTGAGACTCAACATGAAATGTAAAGATAGACATGATCCAGTAACAAGATTTCAATGTGTTTCTTAGGAATAATAACAAAAAAAAAAACCACAAAAAAAACAAAACGTCAGACTACTGATGAATCAACAAAACTGAAGAGTTTCATAATGCTCTTAATGCACTATTGCTCTTCAATGTAGACACAGAAATAATTAGCAAGCCACCAGATCAGAACCTATAATCTCATCATTAATACACCCTGACCAAACTGGTCTTGACTAATGGAATAACATAACATTTCACATTGATGGAGACATTAGGCAATGATGTCCACTCACTCCACATCTTTTCTCAACAATATTACCCTAAACAAATCCCCTTTAACCTGGTTTAAATCTTTACACTACTCCTTTACATATTCCACATCTTACCTGGAAAACAAACCACCAAGAATTAATCAAACCACATAACAATAATCTATAATGCACAGAGGCATTGAAGGCCCCAATCTTCAAGAATAAATGACATTACATTCTCAAATGGATCAAGCCTATTCAGCCAGATGAACCTTTGAGAAAAATAGAACAAACCCTAACAAGTGAACACCAAATCTCAGACTGTTTATCAGCCACATACTTTAATCTACATTTTTATTTTAATCTACATTAAAAAAAGCATTCGGAAATCTGCTCATGAGACAGCCTTGTCAGAAGAATACAGAAGAATACTCATGCCATACATTATCCCATATCAAATAATTCTGCCAGCATATAATCATGTTATTTTATGTTTGCTCCATTTAATGAACATGACAAGTAATAAAGATGGGTGCATATCTTTGTGTAGCACAGCTCCCCCTAACAGGACGACCATAGTGTAAAAGCGAAGACTAACACGTTTGCTTCCAAACTTTACTGAGTTTAGCTGTTTGATAGCTCATGTTCTGCACTACACCGCTGCTAAAAACCAACTACAAAATAACTTATTAATTCAGAGAAACGACCGTCCACGCGTGGAACACAGCTAGCTAACAAAGTTACTCACTACCACTATTTGGCTATTTACCTTTAAAAGCTCTGCTGGGATCCTTTAGCATAGCTTTAAATACAGTTCCATTAAACTCGTCTTTATTCAGTCTCGATTTCTTCACTGACATGAGAGACTCGGATAAACCGGTGTTTTGACGTTTATTTGCCATGTTTCAAAACGCTGTGGATACTCCAAGAAACATCAACACACGTGTTTAGTTTCCCACCAGCCCCACAGTACCCAGTTCAAGTACGGTGGCTGAAACGGTTCACTTTTCACTTTCCGGAAAGCGAATCTACGGCCGCCGGAAAGTGTCATCATGACGCACATACATAGCATGAGATAGTTTAGACATTTAGGACAGAGGTCCTTCATCAGCTGTGCAAGCAAATTGCTTCATATATATATATATATACATATATATATAGACACACACACACACACACACAGTTCAGTTTATTATTAAAGTGTACCCCAAGGTACTTGTAGGTACTGACTACCTCTACATCGACTTGAAGTCTGTCCAGACCGACTGAAGTCCACCACCATCTCTTTTGACTTTGAAGTATTTAGCAGAAGGCTTTTTGTGGCACAACTCCACCCCACCCATCTTTGGAGGACAACTTTGTATTTGTACAGATCAAATTATAGCAATTCTGTATAATACAGTGCAATAGTGATAATAATTGAGGTTAGGTGGACCATAAGAAGATAGGAGAAGATAGAAAAGAGGGGGAGAGAAATTAAAAAGGGAAAAGACAGAAAGGCAGGGGAGAAAAAAAAACCCAGCTCAAATGAGCACTGCAATGGTTCACCAACTGCTGCTCCTAAAAGAAGAGCAGAAAGTGAACCTTTACTGGGTTTCTGTATTTCCCTCCCTGTCCATCCCTGACGCATCCAAGAACAACCGTGTCATCTGAGAACTTCTGCATGTGGCAGGTCTCAGAGTTGTAGCTGAAGTCAGAAGTGTAAAGTGTGAAGAGAAAAGGGGACAGTTCAGTTCCCTGTGGTGCTCCTGTGCCTCTAATGACCATTTCTGATGTGCAGCTCCCCAGCTTGACATATTGTGACTATTAGTGAGGTCATCTGTAATCCAGGTAGCCAGGTGTGAGTCCATATTCATTGCAGTCAGTTTCTGGCCAAACAGGTTTGTTCTTTATAGATAGATAGATAAAATGAGAACAGCTGCTCCCTTTCATCCTGGCTCAGCAAACATGCAGCCAACTAAGCCAAGATACAGCGATCAGACGAGGTCAAACCACGACATCCTTCCGTCCGGGCTGCCTGCCTGTCTCCCATCCTATCTAAATGATAAAAAGTCTCTCTCTCTCTCCATCTTTATTTCTTCAACTGAAGGCATTCCCCCCATGTATTCAAATACAGTCTTTACAATTTTAAATTTTTTCCCCCATTGTTAATAATTTTCCTTTCTCCGAGTGTCTTGCTCATGTATTGTCTTGTTTTGGACAATATTCACAGCGTTTCTAATGTATAAGTCCTCTGAATGGGCATGCGATATCTGAATTTGAACCATGTTTCCAAAATGTAGCACACAAGCTGTAGAATGGTGTGCTACATTTTTTTCTTAATTGGTCTAGCATTCATGAATTTGCATTGTATTTTGTATATTGTATATCCAGTTAAAGCTTAGGGAAGAAAATGGGTTGGACAGGGATGTAATAAGGTGAATTATATTTTTTTTAAAAATCCAACTAGGAAAAATAGCATTTATTAATTTTACATGGTAAGCCAAAACAGAAGGAATGATGAGGCCAACTGAATCACAAACTGAGTTGTAAATATTTGTGTACATCCTACACATCTGGATAATTTTAATGATCAATAATAATTTAAAAATAAATAATATAAAAAAAAACAAACACCTGAACACATGAAGAATTAACAACATGCCAAGGAAAAAATTCCTACACACACACACACACACACACACAAAAATAAAAATAAGCAATTATAAGATCTTCTATGTTTACGCCTTAGATTCTCCAAAGTCTTCTCCTGGACAAAGAGAGAGCATAACATTGAAAAAAACCATACTAATACACATTGTGTTCATACACAGAATGTATATACAAACATCACACAAACACTGTAAAACTGAAATATATCATTATGGATCGATTACAGCATTCAAGATGAAGATATTAAGAACAATGGGTTCATATATTCAAAGTAATATATTTGAAAATTAATAGTCGGTTCACATATTCTGTAGTGGGTATTGCACCTTTTGACACTCAGTGGCTTTCTCACTGTTCTTACCTTAAACATCTTGTTGAATATGGCACTGCTTCCCCCGTTTACTTTCCTCTAGTTGACTGTATAGCCTGAACAACACAAAGTGAGATTATTCAATACAAATTAAACCGTATAGCTAGAAAACAGCTAAAAGGCTGAAGTCGTTTGCAATGATATGGGTTGGGTCAGATTTTTTTTCAAAATTGCCAAGGTGTGAATTAGTGTAATCATCGAGTACACTATAATGTACTTGCACTATATTGGCAAAAGTATTCGCTCACCCTCACCATGTCATTGTGATGAGGGTCCTCTGGTGTGCTTCCTCTAGCATCCTCTTCCTCTGGCTTCTCTTCAGTTTCTCTCTCACCATACTCCTGTTCTATAAGAGCAGGGGGGTTATAGTGCTCTTCTAGTGTGGTGTCTGACAAACTGACCAAAGAGATCGCAGATTCTTCAAATATGTCCTTCTCGGAGTAAGGCTCCTACAAACAGAAATACCAAAGCTTACACGCACAGACATATATATCACACTTCTAAACACAGCTTAAGCAAGTATGCATCTTAACCAGAGAAGAATGACTAGTATTTTCTTTAAGACGTTACCAGTATATTTTTCCACTTAGAAATGTGTGCAGGACCAGATGCTGATTGGTGTTCAGTACTAAAACTATGTGGAAGTCCATAGTGCAGTTGGAGGTTCAAGGGCACTTCTGATCCTGCATCCATTGCAGGAAACTCTCTCTGTATGGGTTCTCTCTGTAGGGTAGAAACATTCTGTCATGTCATTGTGTGTGACCACAGGCTAGAAGTTATTGATTTCACATTAGGAACAGAACGAAAATGCGAGTCCTCAAACTATCCTACTTGGCGTTTAGAAAATGTAACTAGGAGACTGACAGTAACTTTGGGCAGTGTTACCAGTCATCATCCTGATCTCTCTAGTCTAAAGCACAAAGCTTTAGAGTAATGTGTCATATGATGTCATCTGAGGTTGAATGTACCTAATTTTAAGACCTGCTAAGGCAGAGATGTAAAAAATATTGGAAGTTTCCTATTCCATAGTTCAAATCCTACTTAACAGATCGATTTGTCCTTGTACATAATGAATGCCCAGAATGCACAAAAGTAAAATATGGTGTCCCAGAAGGATATGTATTGGGCAACATATCTTATATGCCACCATTAGGCACAATTATTCATATGTCCACTAATACTAAAAAAAAAAAGTATGCATGCATTTGTTGATGGGCAGAGACGTCCATGTGAGTGGGAGCTACAGCCTATCATTTAATTTTTAAAATACAAACTCAAGAAAATGGTGGATATTTTTTCCATTTACAAAATATATATATATATATATATATATATATATATATATATATATATATATATATATATATATATATATATATATATATATGTGTGTGTGTGTGTGTGTACATAAGTACATACTTATGACCATGTGATCAGTTTTTCATTTGCAAAAATATCTACATTTCTGTTTTTTTTCTGTCAAGATGAAGTGCTGAGTGTACATTAATGAGAAATAAAATGAACTTTAATTTTATCAAATGGCTGCAATGAAAATATGTAAAGGGGTCTGAATACGTTTTATACCCACTGTACGTACATATATGTATGTATATATGTACGTACCTCACTAGTCAAATGGTTGGACACACCTGACTAAATGCATGTTCTTAATAAAAATAATTAAAAGAAAAATAAAAATAAAAATGGGGGTTGTGATAGTGATGCTGTATCAATTGCCTGTTACAATATTGAACATTGTGCATATTAATGTTGTGTCATTCTGGATAAGAGCATTTGTTAAATGCTGTAAATGTATGTCTATAATCAAAAGTTAGGAAATTGGCAATTCAATTTAACAAATCTTTTCTAACAAATCTCAAAAAGCCATGTGCAGTATATACATACTGTAAGTATAATAGACACCATTTCATGCTTAGTATTGACCTAAGCATATTTGTCTGAGTCACAAGTATTCATGTACTGGTGATTATGCGCTACAAATGCATATAAACAGGATATTTTCTTTTTGAGCATTTTGCTACATTTATATTTTCAACATTTGGAAGACAATTGTAGTCATTCATATGATAACCGTAAGAAACGCAGTTTCTTACCTGCAAAGGGTCATTCCTAAAGTAATAGGAAACTGATGGTGCCCAACGACCGACTTCTACCGCCTGGCAATTGTTAGAGCTGGACTGGGGGCTCAAGCAGACCTTCAATAAACCTAAAAACAAGAAAATGTAAGAATTGACTTTTACACACGCACACAGAAAATATCCAGTGAGCTGCAGTTCTGTGGGTGCAAACGCCTTGTTGATGCTAGAGGTCAGAGGAGAATGGCCAGACTGGTTCGAGCTGATAGAACGGCAACAGAATCTCAAATAACCAGTCGTTACAAGCGAGGCATACAGAAGAGCATCTCTGAACACACAACATGTCAAAGCAGATGGGCTACAGCAGCAGAAGACCACACCGGGTGTCACTCCTGTCAGCTAAGAACAGGAAACTGAGGCTACAATTCGCACAGGCTCACCAAAATTGGACAATAGAAGATTGGAAAAAAACACTCTCAATCATTTGGATGTTAGGGTCAGAATTTGGCGTCAACAACATGAAAGCATGGATCCATCCTGCCTTATCAATGGTTCAGGCTGGTGGTGATAGTGCAATAGTATGGAGGATATTTTCCTGGCACACATTGGGCCCATTAGTATCAATTGAGCATCATGTCAACGCCTGATGCTGCGTGATGCTATCATGTTAATATGGACCAGACTCTCTGAGGAATGTTTCCAGTACCTTGTTGAATCTGTCACGAAGGATTAAGGCAGTTCTGAAGGCAAAATGGGGTCCAACCCGGTACCAAAAGGTGTACCCAAGTGTGTGTATATTTATATATAACACACACACACACACACACACACACACACACACACACACACACACACACACACACACAGACACAGACGTAGGGAGACTCCATGGAGAACATCCTCCAGCATGACCGGTTTGGCAGTGGGTCAGTAATGTGTGGAGAGGAATTTCTTTGGAGGGCCGCACAGACCTCCATGTGCTAACCAGAGGTACCCTGACGACCATCAGGTACCAGGATGAGATCCTAAGACCCATTGTCAGGCCATATGCTGGTGCAGTGGGGCCTGGGTTCCTTATGATGCATGACAATGCTAGGCCTAATTGACTGACGCTTTCATCCAGGTCTGGGAGGAGATTCCTCAGGAGAACATCCACTGCCTCATCAGGAGCATGCCCAGGCGTTGTAGGGAGGTCATTCAGGTACACACTACTGAGTCTCATGTTAACTTGTCTTGAGGAATATCCACAGAAATGGATATCCTAATCCTTAGCTGGATGGAATATGACCATCATCATTTTTTTTTTGCCTTTTTTGGTGCCGTTTAAAGCTTTGCACTCTGATTTCTAATGCCAAATGACAAAATTTTTGAAATTTTGAAAATATTTCTGTTATTTATTAATCGCTGATTACAGTTTTAACATTTAAAATAAAGTTCAACTCAGCTATTAATAATCATTTGGAAAATGAATACTTTAAAGCAGTATTTTAAATATCTTGTCTAAATTTCTATCTATTTAAGTATCTAAACCTAACTCCTAGGTGCAAATAGATACATTTATAAACTAAACTAACTCTTTTTGAATCTGGATATTCTTGATGGTACATTTCACAATTAATTAATAAATAAAGTGCTGGTGACACTAGAGAGGAACATTTAAGTTCTGAACAAACATGGGTGCATGTTGACAGAGTGCTAAAGGTTATTTGAAAGACTTGGCGAGTTACATAGTGCGCATGATGCATCTGTACCTGTCTGAACTTCTCTGAGTGATGTGTCCAGTTCATTAGTGTATTTATCAATGATGCACTGTAGACCACTGTTGAACTTTGAGGGGTCAGATTCTTTAGGCAGCCTGATACCAAACATGCTGTCAGAACAAGTCAAAGAGGCTTCTGTTCTCCCAGCTGATTCACTGCTGAAGGGAGATGAATCTGAAAAAAAGAAATGTTTGTTGTTACTTAAATTTATGATTGTTTCTATATTATTAAAGCTACAATTAACCATGCTGCACTGGTGGTGCCCACCCAGTAAACTAGACAACCACAGAGGTTAAGACTTAAGCCCTGGAAGATTTGAGGGTGTTTGTGCGTTTGTTCGTACATTTGTGTCATCAATAGGTGCCTAATTTATGGAGTTTACTCTGGTCCTTGTGCGTCTTTTCTCAGCGTCTGGTGACCCTGCCGTAGCTCTATTGTATACTGCAGGGATGAGCTGGTAGCACTTCGTAACACAGCAGTGGCACCTCACAAACCACACAACATCCCATGAGTTCAGGAGGAAGACACGCGGGTGTCATGCCGGAGATGTACGTCGTGCCAGACGGAAGCGTTACACACCTGTTCTTTCCTTTATCATTATGGGGAACATAAGCTCTCTTCCAAATAAGATGGATGAACTGTCAGCGTTGATGCAGCATCAGAGGGAAAGTAGCCTCAAAATGTTTATACCTGGATAACCTGGCTAACTCCGCTAACACCGGACATGATAATCACTCTAGACAGGAAAGCAATCTGCACTCCTCCCTCAGATCACAACCTGGTTGATCTTCAGCCTGTGTATAGACCCATTGAACCCAAGAGAACCAGCAGTCACCCGCACTGTGAAGGAGGGTGTATGTTTCTGGACAATGACCTAACCCTAACTCACAGCTTTACAGACTACAAAAACTTGTGTGGAGAACACTGCACCCACCAAAAATATTTGCTGTTTTTCCTATAATAAACCATAGATCAATATAAAGGCTCTTTTGAAGGAATAAAAGGAGTTTTAGATCAGGAAATTGTAAAATTGATATTGGTTCACTAAAACCACACCTTCAACAGTTCATTTCTTAAAATCAATCTATAACTACATGTACACATCCTAATAGCTACTCTTAGACAAACAGAATTTGAGGTCAAAACTGACTGAAGTAACAGGTACGTTCACTGTGGACACCTAATGCCCACCCACCTGTTTTGCTGCAATTGGGTTCATAGGTGGAAAAGCTGCCTGTTGAGATGGTGGTAGAACACAGATGATCTGGCTCAGCAGAAAGATCTGGCTCAGCATGTGGTAAAACAAACTCTTCCTGGACCCACATCACATGCAAGCAAAAAAAATAAAAAATAAAAAAATTAGTATGATGAGTTTTATTTCTCACATTAAACACAATGCACACAGACTTGCATCATGACAGACATTTCCAAATAAATAAATAGATAGATTAGATCGAGTGAGCCTTTCGGCATGAACCTAGACTAGCCTAGACTAAGGCTGGCTAACTAGCCAATATGGTCGAAGGAGGATCAGCTCAGCTGGCTAACTAGTACAACTACTAGTAGATTGGTGTTCACATAACCTAGAAATCAACACCTCCATGTGAAACTGGGTCTTGGACTTTCAGTGAGGCTAGGCAACCACATGTTTCATGAAATTGTTCATAGCCCGGACTTGCAATTGTATTATTTTTTTTACCGAAAATGACACAGCCATCTCCCAGGAGAAAATAATAAGACAAAAGTACTAGAGGCATCATTGTGAGAGAAAAAAATATTTGTTATTTTCATTTAAACAAAAAGTGGCATATACAAAATTATTCATACCCATCTCAATAATCAATTGAAAAGCCTTTATTGGCCATCACAGAAATCAAACGCTTCCTATAATTGCTTACCAGCTTTTTGTCTCCACTGTTATTTTTGCCTATTCATATTTATGTCACACATTTATGTCATATTTATGTTTATGACTTTATTCCGATACAATTACTGGTCTTCGGTCAGTGATTTCACCTTGTCACCTGTGTATATAGCCATGGTCTCAGTTTTACTCGCACCGTTGTTGTCTACCTGGATGCACCTATAGTTTGCACCATGAAGTTCAGACACATTAGGCAGGAGGGCTGGTGCCACCTCCCTTCATTTTGGTGTAGGGTAGAATAACGTAGATAGTTTTATGTTACACACCAGGATTAGGTTAGACAAACCATAACCTGGATGTTATTTATGTCACCATGTTCTATTTATGCACTTGTATATCCGTGTTATCTGTGCATTTTGTTATTGCTAGACATAAGCCTTGGTTTTGCAGGGGGTGTAACAGATGCATATTCTTGCACTAAATAAGGTCAAAAGTAGGTTCAAATTGTGTATTTCATGCTTATTTAGAACATTTTTTGATGAAAAAAGTATCATGTATCATCAAAAAGTATTATCGTGTTTGACTTTTGTAACTAACAATTGCTAAATCATGAGCAAAATTCCTTTTGGCCTACTGTATCTAAATGCATCTCCACTAATACAATAAAAGTCATAATAAATCAAGAATCTAGGCACCGTCAGGCTAAAGCTTTGTGTTGAACTTACCTCCTCTAACCGCGACTGGTCCATGGAGTCTGCACCTGAAAATCAAGTTAAAAGTCTTCAGGGCATTCAGGATTGATCCAGGAACATGGTCCTGTAACACAGGTTTAGGCATTTCCCCCATTAGGCTCTAATGTATGTTTATCTGTGTGCAAATCTGGTGAGTATATACCTGTGATGTTTCTTTGTGCATTTGAACCAGTCAGTTCCAGTTGTAAAGTCTCTCTCCATGACAGTCCGCTAGCTCTGCTTGTGCTTTTGTTGCAACTCATGACATCAGAGCCCGAGGTTCTTCCCTTGGTATCCCCTGACCCCACACTGGGTGGAGACATGGTGACGATGCTGGATTCAGAGTGACCCAAGAGATCTTTCGATGACCTCTGCATACACTCCTCAGTATCTGTATCCAATAAGAACAGATGATAGTGATTATGCACAACTGTTCAGCACAAGGGCTCTCTATGGCATGAGTAAATGATAGCGGTCTGTCTAACTGTTAATGGTTATCAAACCAGCTAGCATTAACTATCCAGGGATTTAGTCTGTGTAGAATATAAACACAAAGTATAACAGAATGCAGGTTTCCTTGATTGAGATACAGTAGAGCTAATTAAGCAGATATACTGGCCAACTGCATGTACATATGTATTCTAGCTAATATACGCAAGGGTGTGTGTGTGTGTGTGTGTGTGTATGTACCTTTGTCCAAACTAACATTGGCTGGTGTATCCACCTCCAGGATGGTACTCAATTTGTGCTGTACTAAGTCCTGCAGAAGGATGTGGAGTGTGCGCGGTGGGTGGGAGACCGGGGTCAGTACTTCCTCACCTCCCTCCGACCTGCACACGCTGCGTTCTGAGGATCAGTCAGAAGTTCTGTCATCATGACAAGTTCAGTCATCGCCACTGTGCGTTTGGTGATGCACACATATAGTCCCCAAATGACAAGCTAGCAGTCTTACATACATCCTACATCACCTTGTATATAGAATATTCAACCCTGTTTTTTCCAAGGGCTCCTATTAGATCTTTAACAAATTAATAAGCAACTTATTCCTAAAAGTAACGTGTCTGCTGATATTACTGTTAGCCACCTTTTTTGCATATGTAGAGTTTGATGTATCAAGTCTTTTTTGATGTGTCAAGTGTTTTTTGTTTGTTTATTTCAACGTGATGGTTTGCTTTGTCATTACCTTGAAGAACTGAACATTAAAAGAGTTTATGAAGCCACCTAGATGAATTTGACTTATTTTAATTCATAAACATCTGGGGAAAAAAAACAGTTTCTTTTTCCAATATCACAAATGTATATATTTTACCTCTGTCCGTTTTGGCTAAAATATGATGTGTGTACAGTGGAAAATACAGTGGAACCCCCACTGGCAATTATATTTAAACAGAAACAAATTTCAGTCAGTCTCAAATTTCTAATCAATTGAATTAGTAATTTATAAGGAAAACGTTTAAAACTATTTAAACTGGATATTTGACAAAGCAACAAAAGCAAAAAACAAAAACAAACAAACAAAAAAAATCTCATGGTTTTACATGAATTTAAATGCAGTTTTACCACTTGCCACCAGGAAGGATGAGCTGGTGCCGGCTTGGCCAGGTGTGCATGGGGGAAGATGTCTGTTACTCTCCTCCATGAGTGAGCTTGACTCCTCCTTACAAGACCAAAACCAGAGAAAACCTTTCAAAAATACAAAATAATACAAGTAAAGCTATTCTATGTCCGATTTTGTCTTTCCTGTTTTTCTGAGGGTCAGGTACCTGAACATGGTCTTCTCTGAGTGAAGTTTGAAGGGTCTGTGGTCCCCACCTTTCCATTTCCACCACGGAGCCCCTGACTACACGGGACTGCAGAGGACGCGGGACCAGTCTGGTGTCTTCTGAAAAATGTTGACGATTCCGCAGGAGCTCCAGGACCACAGAAGGGGGTGGTAAAGGAATCTCTTTCAGCTCAGAAGAACCATGTCTGGGACTCTCGTTTGATAAGGAGCTTGAAACCAGAGCCATGTCAGTTTCCTGTTGGGTGTCTGAGACAGCCTCAAGGTGCTGGGGAAGTTTGGAAAGGAGATCCTGCAATGAATTAAGGTAGCGTTGGGTTAAGGCTTTGCAGGCCATACAGCAGTGTGCGGATAGAGCTGGACAGTGTGTTTGTGTGTGCGGGTTTAAGACTGGTAGTACAAATCCAATTTGCTGACCTGTGCTGGGTTTGCAGATGTCTGAGACTCTGTGGGTAGAAAATGCTGATAACACTGTGGTGTCTCCAGAGGGATGGGGGGGCCAGTGTTTCTCTCCAGAACGTGTGTGAGGTCAGTGGGGATTGCCGTACTTTGACAGCCACACTTTGAAATCGTTTCCTCAGTTACAGGATGTGTTGGGGCCATCATGGCAGCATACTGTACTCTCAAGGTTCTCTGGTATTCCTCCAATTGCCGCCAAGCATCTCGAACACACTCCTCATGAAGTCTACAACACACACACACACACACACACACACAAAACAGCTCAAAGACATAAAAAAAACTACCACAACTGCTATATATATATCACTTGCCAACGAAGTACTCCTATGAAAATGCAATAAGAACAGCTTTAACACTCTGAAGTTAATTTTGTACGTATGAGTATTTTTTTAATTGTAAACCACCATCGTGCATATCCATACTAACCGTTTCTGGTCCAAAAGTCTCCGCATGGGAAGGCTACCCTGCATATGATTGAATCCCCTCACCTGTTAAACAACAAATAACGGTTTGCCCTGCTAGACGCACTATACATACAGTTCTTCAGTTGGAAGACCTAAGAGGAGCATTGTTGACATACTCAAGTTTAACATTTAAACACTGTTCATATCCTGAAATGTCACTAAAATAACTGCTGCAAGAAAGAAAATCAATCACTGTCATAACGATACACACCTCAACCCCAGATGGAAGATTCAAGTCAGGAGGAGGTCCAGGGGGAACTTCTTGTGGGTCTGTTGGCACATTCAAACTACATTTCCCATAATGCACTGGTGAATCCTGCTGGGGCTCCGGCTCATACTTCTTTGCCTCTAACAACTGGAGCTCCAAATTGTAACGCTTCTCCTCCAGTTCCTGTAATAAAGTAAGCTGCTCCTGCTGTTGCCTCAATAGCTCCCTCTCCTGGACAGAAAATTAAAGATAAATCAAGGAAAAAATGAAAAAATAGCTAGAAGCTGAAATAAGACCGACTGAGACAAATCAACAAAAAACTTCTAAATGTACTTTATAAAAGAAAAAAGAAGTATGGATGTGCCCCGAGTAAACAGTACCCTCTCCGTGGCACACACCTGCACTCTTCTCTCTTCTTCTGTGAGCTTCACCTCTAGTTGCTGCGTTGAATCAGCCACTTTGGACCCAAGAAAAAATGGAAAGGGCGCAAACCAAAACTCACTAAAACTCAGTGACATCTGTCATACTAGCAACTGTAAATAATCCAACCAACTAACCACTTTTGGTCTCTAACTGCCGTGGTGT
This sequence comes from Brachyhypopomus gauderio, assembly GCF_052324685.1. Lineage (NCBI taxonomy): Eukaryota > Metazoa > Chordata > Actinopteri > Gymnotiformes > Hypopomidae > Brachyhypopomus > Brachyhypopomus gauderio. The sequence continues at coordinate 8,456,621 of NC_135229.1, forward strand.
GTCCTGCTCGGGGCTGAGGGCTTGTTCACACTCTTGGTTACTCATAGATCCTGTTTCAATACTGCTGTTGTCTTTTGCAGCGCTTACATCACCTACTGGATGCTGATGTGAGCTCCACTGATCACGTTGATTCCTGATGCGTTCCAACAGCCTTCTAAGAGGTTGCCGTCCAGAATCTACAGAGGGACCTGAAAAATGTGAACACAGGAAAGAGAAAAAAAAAATCTGATTGTTTTCTTTCCCACATTCTTGCCCCTTAAAAGACAAGTACCAAGTGTTGCCAGATAGCAGTGTATTACAGGTGGCTCATATTACATAGAGCTAAAACTTTCCACTTGCTTACTAGATCCGTTGTCCAGACACTTTCTTAAAGCAATCCTACCTCAAGTCATCAAATCTCTATTAAATGTAAAGAACTCCTTCAGCATCAGATATGTACTGCACATGTCTTAAATGTCAGTTTACACATTTGTGTTCTATTGTCAATAAAATATGGATCTACGGTATCTGCAAATAAATGCATTCTACACAGTGGCCCAACCTTTTTGGAACTGAGGTTTTATATTTCAGACTTCATCACAATTTTGTGCAAACAATCCCCTTCTATGCATAACGTTTTCTTAAATTTCCCTTAAAAATGACCAAAAACTGTGAGACCACTTAAAATTAATTTCCTACACTGCATTAGCTAATTCTTTGCTTACCTACAGGAGGAGTAGCTGACTCCTCCTCCTCAAGAGGTGTTATCTCATGGTCAAGGGTCACATCCAGGTCCTCGTCGTGACCTCCATCATATGGGGCAGGAAGAGGCTCTGGCACAAGCTGAAGCACCAAGTCTCCTTTGACGTCTGGAACAAATCCAACTCATAGTTCTAAGCTGCACATCTCTACTGAGATTCTCACAGTAAGTCACATTAGTGATGGACAAGATTCTCCCTGATAACTGTCCTCCATTACTCATGCTTTTCATCTTGAATCACAATGTAAAACAACTAAGCTTGCAAACACAATCACTAACAAAGAACAAAAAGTTAATTGAAAATAAGTTATGTCCAAGTTGCTGCACAACTACACCAAAATATCTGAAAATATTAAAATGTACGTTTTCCTTTACTGCTTTTATTTGTTAGATATTTCATGTAATCAATAGGTTATTGATTATTGAAATAAACCATTATTATCCCATTAAACAATTCAAGTTCAACTAGTATAATTAGGTTCATAAGTTAGCAACACTTGGTCTCTCAGTGCTTAGACCAATTAACCCAACTGTTTAATTAACCTCCACGAAAACGTGATTTGTTTAAATGAATTGTCACATTTTGAAATATGGTGCGCTTAATTTTAAATGATGTTGGAAGGCTCTACATCTTGTGAAATCTCATGTGGAGTCTAGTAAAGATTGACAGATGATAGACATACAAGATAATGGTCTCTCTCTCCATCGTGGACATCGTGCAAAGGAGCAGCCTTTGAAACAGGCGTGAAGCTGAGGTGTTTGCTCTCTTAGCTGCAGTGTACTGGCCCACGGGGGAGACCTCTACCTTGTTCTGAAGTGTAAAGGTTCTGAAAGGCAATTTCAAGTTTCTCCTGCTGCTCAGTTTTCAGCTCTTGATGTCTGTAGAGGGGCTGGAAGATGTGAGCAGGCACACTGTTCATCAGACGACTTCTCCGCTGCAGATCAGCCTGTTGCAGTTGCTCCAACTCACACAGCAGCCTTGCGTGGTCCTGTGACAAACACAAAGGAGTGTGTTAATAGTTCATTCATATACTGCCATTTTGGAGTCACATATTGTTTCGTCAAGAATTTGGAATTAATTTACGAGTAAAAAGAAAGTACATCTCGCTCGAAGGACATACCAATCCACTTTGCAATGTCAACCAAGCAGTACTACGTACACTCTCCCAACATAGTTGTTAATCAGATTCGCCAATATTGCTATATTCCCAATAAAATCATCAGCACATGTGTGTTACTTAGGTTTGACTGAGAACTCCTGAAGCGTAGAGGAACTTGATCTTATAAAGCTCAGACTTCAAAGTATGTTAGATGAATGAGAGCCACGGACATCAGTAATCCTGCTGGACTCAAAGAGGAGTATCAGAAACAGAAGACCTTCGTCATTGTAATGTGTAAATGCTCCACAGTGCAAAAGAGCAATGATGAGGAATATAAGTAAAAGTAATAATTTAAAGATAAAAGCTGTGAAATCTTACAAAAAAAACTAAGCTAAGACACAAGACAAGACACACTCCAACAGTAAAATTGCACAGGTCCCAGCTTGTAGAGAGGCATTTAGGACTTGTACCAATGTGGGATAAACACAGGATTGTGAGGTGGTTTGCCCTTGTGTAACAATCCTCCAATCAGACTATAATGTCTCCTAGACAAATATCAGTAGTCCTATTAGCAATATACCCTACTGGACTAGACTTCAGTCATTTGGCAATTTAAATGTCAGGTTCTCAAAACACCAGACGCCCTCTTCTGTCCTACACCCCACTTACATACCCTGAGCCCCGCCCCAGGTTAAACCAATACATCGCGTAGGTGTCTTACAGAAGGGTATATTTAAAAAGGTAAATAAAGGTAAATGTAATTCCGTTCAAATTACACACAGACTCAAATCACTGACCAACTCCTTCATCTTTGCTGTATTTACACCACAAAATCTGCTGTGCCATTTTGTCCTGGTAGATGGATTCATCACCATAGATGAGCCCAACTACCATTAGGTCATTCATTGGCTAATTTGATGCCTGCGCTGCCGTAGTGAACCGTGGAGCAATCATATGTATACAGCAGAGATGTTCAAAAGTGACAAAATACAACTCCAACTCAAGTGTCAAGTAAAAACCAGGATAAGCTTAGGCACAGGAGATGGAAAATAACTATGTTAGCTGTGTTGATGGTGGCCAGCATAAACTAAACAAACCAATACAGGTGTGTTTTGAAGTGCCTTATGATGTGTGATGTGGTCATTCCAGTATCTTTAATTTGTTTCCCGCTCTTTACACATTGCCGTCCTTTGGTTATGTCCAAGGATTTTAAACTCCCGATAGCCAAAGGTTCCCACGTACTGTATATATATGACTGGTGCACGCACGCACGCACACACACACCCACACACACACACTATTATAGAGTCCAATATATATTAGTCCAATGTTTACCTGAATGACCTTCTCCTTCCGAAGAGCATGGTCTCCTCGAAGCTGTGCCTTCTCAAGCTGCTCCTTCCTATCACGAGCTTCTTCATTCTCAAGATCTTCCAATCGCTGGGCTTCCAGAACAGCTGCCTGCTGGGCATTTAGCTGAAGACATATAACCACCAGTTATAAACATCAACTAATTCAGAAAAGTTATATGACCCTGAAGTTACACATATTGTCATGATGTGAGGGCAGCACTATAATATATAATACACAGGGATTTACCCTCTAAATTATTTGCTTCCTGGAAAAAAAAGAGTTAGAGTGTCAAGCTGAAATCTAACAATTTTTCATATTTTCTCTACCACATATTTGTAGAAATATATATTTTAATGTGTTGAATTTAACTGCTTTAAATCATAATGTTTAATTGCTGAGCTCTCTGAATGTTTAAGATGTTGCATGTACATGTTGACTAAAATAAATATATCTACAAAACATGATTTGGTAACAGTTAATGAATCCGGTATTCATAAATGAATCCGGTATTCATAAAACATTGTGCTTTCATAAAAATTTAGAATGTATTCATAACACTTTATAACACTTAATTTAATCATCCTTTATTGCACATAAATATTTAGTCACACCCATAAAATCATAACACCATAGCATGGGTCTTGATGACAAAGTGTCAATGGGGTTAGAGGTGATGCATGTTTTAACACTGTGGACATTTATAATGCCTTATATGAATGAAAATTACACAAAACTTTGCAACAGTGGTTTCAATTTTAAGAAGATTAATATATATATATATATATATATATATATATATATATATATATATATATATATATATATATATATATAATAATGTATTGTCACTCTGTTATGAAGCCTTATGCTACAGTTTTATAGCATCTAAGGGGCGTTACTTAAAAAAATGTATGTGAAGTTACTGAGGGTCTGTAATAATATCCTATTACCTTATCTTATTTTGAGTACTTTATAAATCTTTATGAATGCATTTATGTTTTATGAATACCAGAAAGAAAACCAGAATTTAAAATTGCTCAGGAAGTAAAATCTTCAGGAGAAGACTCCATGAGATTTTACTGGGAGTGTAGCTGTATGCATATGAAGGCCACTGATACACAGTTTGTGTGTGTGTGTGTGTGTGTGTGTGTGTGTGTGTGTGTGTGTGTGTGTGTGTGTGTTTGGGAAGGAGGGATTCAATGGCAATATAGTAGGTCCATGCCATGTGTTCATACCTGTTCATAGTTTATTTCTCTGTGTACCATGGCTTCAGGGAGATGGTGATGTGTGTTGGAATAATGTTCTAGGTTGGCCATTTTGGGTGGTGGGAGAGTCTGAATTCCAACATTCTGAGAGAGGAACAGAACAGTTAAATCATCTGTGACATTTTTCAAATAAGTTGGCTGTTTAACCATTTCAATTCAGATAAATACATTTTCTAAAACTAGGTTAAACTGAAAGTCTACCCACAAACATTTCAAAGAATAATTACTAGAGTTCAAACACAAAAGAAAAAAACTGTATGTTGGGGGTTCAGTGCATCTGAACTCCTCCAATGTTTTTAAACAATTGACAGCAAGTATTTCATCATTATTCAAGATTAGCCCAACGGAGAGCTGTACCTCTATGGGGTCAGGGGCACGGCGAGGAAGCCTGGCAACATTTTTTGCCCTGTCCTTCTCCACCGTCAGAGCTTTCTGACGAGCTTCATAGCGCCTGTATAACAAATATATTGCCTGCATGTAAGGACTGGGATAACTTTCATCGTTACAACACAAATTTGCATTAGTTCACATTATTTCCTGCATTAATAATGATTTCTAATGTAATTTGCACAACATTGACTATATATGAAATCACTCAGCAAGCAAGGTTACACCAACTGTTGATTTTGCTATTAAGATACACTACATTCCCTTTATAACTCAGTATATAAAGGCTAAACGAATTCGGAAACTTTTTGTAGATAGTGAAGGAATTGTTGTTTTAACAGTTTTTTCAAATTGTACCTATTAGAGATTTCATTGTTAAATTATCAGTTTTCTAGCCATGCGATAAAAAAAATGCTAAATATTGGGCATACCACTATGGTGATGCAAATTCCCAGGTTAAACCAGCCTGCCTTGCTCATATTTTTTCATAACTGAAACAGCTGAACCTGTCTCCAAATTAAAAAAACATGAACTTTTTGGTTCCTGAAAAACTAAATGACTCAAAAGAAACATTACTTGTGTCGCAGATGATGGTAACTGATTTTGAACACGTTTCTGTCAATCCTGCTGCAAAATATGTTTGTAGAATAAGAATAAGTTGTAAATATGTGTAAAGGGTTGTAAACCTATGGGCTGCACTGGGACAAGCCCCACATCGCACAACGTGGGTGTTTTGAGGCACAAATGATTAACCTTCCTCGTGTTGGCATTCTGTTACTATCTTGTATGCTAACGGGTTGGTTTTGACCCGTGACTCAAATCAGCCATTAGATACCCTAAAAACAAATCATCCATTTTGTTTGTTATCTCTTGGTTACATTGTTCGGGATCCTTATCTATGACAGTATTGGTTTTAATGTTTGTTGTGGCCCCCTGGGACTTTCTATTGACAGCATACGCAACAGTATACACAACTCCAAACTGATTTGGCCTTACATGACTAGACATGTATGGCTTTCCTTGTTTTGTGAAAAAGGCAAGATAAAAGCCCTTAACTGAAGATGACATGGTTGGAGGAAGAGTTGTCTGTGGGCTGCTGGTATATAGTGTGTTTATCATTTCAGTTTTGGCAATTATTGTTTTCTAATTATACTAACAGAATATTATGTATATCAATAACAAAGGTCAATTTTAACAGAGCATTTTATAATTTAGTAAAAAATATATTATTTAGTTTAAATAGAAGTTCCTGACAAAGTCAAAAAATTCTTTATGTAAGCTAGTACTTTTTTGCATTTAAACCCTAAAAACGGGTCAGTCACGACCCCAACACTAGAGGAAGGTTATAAAAGCTTGTTGAAGTATACTGTCCCGATAGTAGGACCCCAGCACCTTGAAAACCCCTTTGTCAACCACTATGCATGTGCATATAAATGAGTGTGTATACAATGTGTGCGTGTGCAGGTTCTGACCAGGTTCGTTCCTGCTCTTGAGCCCTTCTGCAGGACACCAGGTTTCTGAGAGCGTGCTGATGCCGCTCAGCTGCTTCCTGCTCGTGACGTTCTCTTCTCCACGCCACCGCATTCCAGTCTGGCCCCTACACATACAAAATGTTCCAACCACTATTATGGATTATCAACACTAGGAACAAAAATGTTTTTAAAGTAGAAATTTAGCCTAAATATATCTGTATATAGAAATTATTTGCACTTTAAATAAATTCACAATGCGTATTTTAGAAAAACAAATGTTTTAATTGTACTTTCATCTACGTTTCACACTCACAATATCATCGTCGACGTCTTTATACTCACGTTCTGTTTGGCACCGCGATGCCCCTGACCTACAGCTCGGACGCTGCCCTCCAGCTTCTCCTCCAGGCTTTGTATGGTTTTTCGCCGCTGCTTTTGCCACTCTTCTCGAAGACTCTGAGCTAGACTCTCAAGTTCTTTCTCCTTCCTTTGCTTGACTTCACGTCGCACCTGCAGCGCAAGGTACCGCTCTTGTTCCCGTACCTAATCACAGATCAAGTCAATTAGTCAGTTATCTATCTAAACTGGACGTACTAGATGTTAGGTAGCCAACACCAAGTTGTTAAAATAGCTAACTGGGGAACAAGCCGATCGAAATACTTTGACAATACATTAAACATCTACTGCTTCATAAAACGTACCGACTTGTACATATTTCTTTCATAAACAAATCGAGCTGTCAGACATGTACACTGTTGACTGGCTGGGTTAGACTCTGGCTGGGTTAGACTCTGGCTGGGTTAGACTCTGGCTGGGTTAGACTCTGGCTGGGTTAGACTCTGGCTGGGTTAGACTCTGGCTGGGTTAGACTCTGGCTGGGTTAGACTCTGGCTGGGTTAGACTCTGGCTGGGTTAGACTCTGGCTGGGTTAGTCTAGCTAGCTCGCTCACTCACTCACTTGCTGAACTCTTAGCTTCCTTCTTCTCTCTATTTCTTCCCGAATTAGTTGCGCCTCTTCGTTCGGGCTCAGTCGCAGCTGCCTCCCCGTTGTCGTTCTCCCTTTCATACTGGGACAGTTTGTTTTCTTCTTTCTTGAGCTGACTGTACTGTTTACGTTAGCCACAAGCTAGCAACTAGCTACATGGGCCAAATAGTCTAGTTAGCTATGCTAAGCTAGCATATAGCCAAGATAGTTCCTTGAAGAATAAGTAGCTGTTTAATGAAGTTTAGCTAGCTAGTTTTCGACCTCTATCCAATTAAATGCTGACGGAAAACAGAGCGGGTTCGTTGTTTTAGTTTTTTTTCTGCTAAAATTGGTTGATTAGTAAAATCGCTTTAAAACGTCAGATATGGAATAGACTCGGTTTTAAAGAGCCCGCCCAGAGACGTTTATAGACGTTCCCATAATGCAACGCGCAACTAGACGCACCGTTGCGTTAGAGACGCGTCCCATATTTGGTCACGTGTGTAGAGGTTCATTCGTACGTTCGTTCGCCATTCACTACATATAATTTACTGACTGGGAGACAAGCTTGGTCACGTCGAAACACCTTTCAGAAACGACATTAAACATGGGGCGATTTGTTCTTCCTGTCATTAACAAATCCAGCATTCCAGCCTTGTATACTGTTGATAAGGTTATATTATAAGCGGTTTCAGGAGCAACCTTAACAGACATGCGCATGTATTTTGGTAACAGAAGTGTAGCGGGGTGAACTCATTTAACAGCCAGATCAATTATAAAATGTAATATTACAAGGTATCGGATGCATGTGTGTCAAAGCATTATTCCACATTTTTCCTTACACAATGCCTATGCATAGATTTAATATGGTCCTACAAAATAAATGACTCGAAATAATGATGATAAAACCTACCAATCAACTTAATTATCGGGCTCGTTATATCATGCTATACATCTGAGACGCATAAAGTGGCTTATATAACGTGGTGATACAGTAATGGGAAGCAGACGTGAATGATCAGTATGTATGGAGACCAGAGATCACAGAGCTTCTGGGATGAAGCCCAGACAAGTTCAAAACCATCCTTGACCATTTAAAATAAATTATAAAAAAAATTTTAAATTAATTTTATTTATTGTTTCCTTGGTTTATAATGTGCATTAAAATTGTTTGCAGTCTTAATTTTCTTCCATAATCCTCCTATCCTGCATTGATAGTTACTTTTTATTTCCTAGTAGTGTTTAGTTATTTTGATGCTTACTATTAAAGTATACTTTTCAAAGGTGTCTTAAGGTGTGTTTTGTTTACTTGTTTACTTACGATGAGGTCAACTGGTATCCTAAATACATGATTCTAAGATGTGGAAAATTATGGAAAATGCTCAGTGGGAAATGTGCATAGTAATAATAATAATAATACATTTTTATTTATAATGCACTTTATATTTCAGGGAAATCTTAAAGTATATGCGCCGCATGTGTCTGTGCCTTAATTTGGGTTTAGGCTAGAATCTCCTCCACATACTCTATATGATGTGTTTGGGTTTTTCATGTTAGGGTTTGGTTGTTTGTCTATGTTTTCTGCAAGAAAGCTAATGTGGGACTGCCGAATGTAAACCAGTTTTGTTTTTTCTCATTTTTGTTGAATATATTTATCCTTCACTCTGAAATTGTTACTCTAGAGCAGGAGTGGCCAACCTGCGGCTCTTTGCCTGCACAAACGATCTGTGTCGTGGCCCGGTTACCTCATCAGCTCTGAGGGCGACACACTGCTACATCTTCGTAGTGCGCGGTTTGCCTAGTGAACCACTAACACTTTTTAAAACCGCGTAGTGGAAAACGGGAGACTAGTGGCATGAAGTGTCTGTGCTATTGTGATTCTGAGCAGAGTCGGAGTGGCTAATCGGGAGATTCGGGAGGATTCCCGATGGGCCGGCTCATGTCAATCTCTAGTTTGGGCCGAATGGGAGGGGAAAATAATTTTGGGCCGGATTTGGGCATGAAACTCCCGGGCTGAAAAAGTGTCCCACTCCGGCCCTGATTCTGAGTCTCGTTGGTGAGACGCGGTCTTCTGTTACACGTTTTGGAATAAACCACATACGAGGTGCAGCAAGGCACCGCACACGACTGAGGGAGCTTCAAAACTACTGACACTGCCACTGACCTGCGCTCACCTTTAGGAAGAAGCTAAAGGTGAGCGCAGGTCAGTGGCGTTGTAACGAGCGTTTATCCACTTTTTACCTAGAAAACAACAGTTGCGTACAACATAACTCGTAGTGTGCGCGCATACATGAGCAACCTCGCCGTGGTGAAGTCCTGAAGCACATCACGCCTTATGTTTATATCGAAGTTTGTGTTTGTTTTGTTAATGTGCTTGAGTTCACCCCAGTGTATTTTCGTGAAAACACCGCGTCCCAGTCAGGACAAGATCATTTTAATAGACAATTTGTGTCAAGTTTGCTCTCAAAATGGCAGGACAAAAATGCACAGCAAAACAAAAATATGAAGATGAACAGAGGACGTTTTTAACAGAGTAGGCAGCCCTAGCCCAGCACCCGGGGAGCAGTTGGCGGGTTATGTGCCTTGCTCAAGGGCACCTCAGTCATGGCCTCAGGCCTGGGAATCAAACCCACAACCCTCTGGTCACAATACCAGTTCCCTACCACCAGACCACACTAATGTATAATTTCTGCTTTAATAATGGGAAGTATAAGGGGAGTATAATTTCAGCAGATGTTGTGGTGTTATTGCCAAAATTATACTTCCCTTATTAACCGCCCTCCCACCCCGCTGAACATAGAGACATGTGCTTTATAGGTTATGACCCACCGCATCCAAGAATAGAAACCGCGATTTTCATCTGCAGCGTCTATATGCGCGTGCACGCGAGGGGAGAAGAATTCTGCCGAGGAGTCTGAATCCAGCACAGCACCGCCCAGGAGTCTGGACCTTTACTGCTGGTAATGCGGGGGGTTTCCGAGAAATGACTTTGGAAACTGATACTAGGCTATATACAGTGTGTATTTGGAGATCCAGAGCTAATTGATATTTCATTGCAATGTGGTAGTTTTGTTAAAAATATGTTCATATAAGTCGGTGTTAAATTTGTGAGAATTCCCTGATTCTAGTGGTGTTGATTTTTAAAGGCACAAAGCGATACCTGGTCAAATCTTTTTTTTTTACTTAACAGCATATTCTTTTCATAATTAAGCAACAATAATAATTGGAGCGCAGTGTAAATGTTTGAGTAATACAAACTTTCTTTTTAACTTTCCGTTTGCACAGTCCGCTCCAAGAACATTTTCTGTAGTACAGCGAGCGGGTCCCTTTAATGTGGGAGGATCCGCCCAGCCGTCTGCTCCGTTACTTCAGGAGATACGGGGACAAACCACTGCAGAAACAGACACCGCTACGACTCACACACAACACAGGAGTACTGCGCTGTGCGGGACAAAGGGGTATACATATCTAAGGTGAATGTATAATCTGAGCCTTATCTGAGGCACATTTGTTTTACAATTGAAATGAGTCGAAATATACTACCTAACTGGTCGTTTTTGTTACGCTTATAAATGTGTGTTTGTGTTTGATTGCAAACAGGCAATGCAATCATAATTTTCTCATGTTTATTTCTAATGTATGTACGTACAGTATAGGCGTAATTTGTGCTAAGTCATAATTTCAGTGCCGTTTAAAATTGCTACGTTATATAAACTTTATCTTTTACTTTCACTTTCACAACACATGTAGCCTAGTGCAAAGCTACGTAAACTACGCCGATGCGCTTTACGAACGCTACGTAAACTACGCGGATGCTCTTTCTTTTCTATTTTTGCTGCTGTCCGCGAGCCAAAATATGACAGATGCTTGTATTTACATTTTATCGTCTCTTAATTGCATAAATGTACTTAAAGAAGAATGTTTTCTTACAGCATTTTACACATGCTGACATTTGATTATAGTCAGGCTTACCATCCCTTCACTTCTGCAAAATAAAAAAATTAATAAAAATCATGAATGGGATGGACAGGTGAGCCTTTTTACAGGGGTCACCAATTCTGACGACCGCCATCAGAACATGTGACAGGTAACAATAGTACAATAGTATAATCTCCATGTACCAAAACAATCAACCGTCACATATTCTGATGGTGGCCGTCAGAATTATTTTGTGGTGTTTCTGTCTCTAGTGAGCTGAAATGGATCTTCTCATCCAAAGCTTTTCATTGCATTGTTGATCTGTGTTAACCTGCATATGACAAAAAAAGAATTCAATACAATAAAAAAAATCTGTGTTGAATTTTACTAATTCTTTTCAATACACACTCTCACAGCTTTATGTTTACAGGTGCATCTGTAATAATCTGCATAATTATGCATAATCTGCATAATTTTTTATTATATTGTTGATTCCATCACACACTTACTAGTCCTAGGTTTTTCAGTTATTTTTCATCAAACATGTGTCATCAATTCAGCGCCTATAACTCATTCTATACTCGCCTATAAACATTTTGAAATTTGCATACAGTCTGCCTACCTATAGTGTTCACATAAACACTGTCCTAAAACATAAACACTAACCCTAACCATTTGCTCAAATTTACTCATTCCTTATATGGCCCCTTGGTTCCAGAATCAATCAATCAATCAATCAAAGTTTATTTGTATAGCGCTTTTCACAACACATGTCACTGCTTGCAGCTATATTTGTACATAGTTTGTGTTTTTCACCTATAGGGAATGGTGTAGTCCTGTGTGTAAACCTTTGCCCTGTGTGTATGATCCTAATTTGTCCGTGATTACACTTAGTGTTGTTCTGAAATAAATCAGCTTTGTTGAATTGCATTATGTTGTGTTGATCAAACCTTTAGAGTCATGAAGGAGCCACTCTGTCTGATCGGCAGTGACTCTGAGGGACAGCTGTATGTTCTGAAAGAAGCTAAAGCAATTCTGGAGAAGATAACTCAGCCTGTGGTGGTGGTGTCTGTAGTGGGGCTGTACCGCACAGGGAAGTCTTACCTCATGAACCGCCTGGCAGGAAAGCAAACAGGTAAGAACATGCTTTCTGAAAAATGTATATATGTATACAACATTATATATGCAGCACCCCAATCCTTGATATACTTCCCCAGGTAGAATTATAATAGAGAGGGGGACTTAGGTTTGCCTTCAGTCAGAAATTTATAACACCCTATATGCTCACTATGCACCCTGCATAGGGTCCGCAAATTAAGCCAAAGAACAAACAGAAGAAAATGTAAAAAGAAAAAAAAACCTTCCTGACTAATAAGTAAAGAACAAAAATGATGACCCATGTCTCTATTTAGCAGCAAAACCAATCAACTCAGGTTTACTCTGTCCTCTGTCCCACATTCTCATTATCTTGTCCACTGGGAGATAAAACAGAAATCATTATATTTGGCAACAGCAATGAAAGGCACAGACTAGCTGCCTACTTAGACTCTAAAACTCTACACTAGCTCGTAACCTAGTCGTATTAATAGATTCTGATCTCAGTTTTAGCAGTCATATTAAATCAGTAACTAAGTCAGCATTTTATAATCTTAAGAATATCAATAAGATCAGAGATTTCTTGACAAAAGCAGATCTTGAGAAACTCATTCATGCTTTTGTCTCCAGCAGGGTTGATTACTGTAATGGCCTCTGAATAGGACTCCCAAAAAAGACAATCAAACAGCTACAGCTGATTTAAAATGCAGCTGCTAGAGTTCTCATTAGGAGCAAAATAAGTGATCACATCACCCCCATTCTTAAGTTCATACACTGGCTACCAGTACAATACAGGATAGACTTCAAGGTGTTATTACTGATATATAAATCACTTAATGGTGTAAGACCAGTGTATCTATCTGACATGCTGCAGAGCTTTGAGCCATGCAGAAATCTTAGGTCACTAGGAACTAATTAGTTCAAAGGTAAGAACTAAGCAAGGAGAGGCAGCATTTAGCTATTATGCTGTTTCTAAATGGAACCAGCTGTCTGAAGATACTAGAGGAGCTCCAACGTTAGATGTTTTTAAATGCAAGGTAAAAACGTATATATTTGAGCTGGATTTTGGTTAGTGTAGGTACTGTAAACGTAGCCTATTTTAATTATTTAATTTATTTTATTTGTCTTTTACTTATTCTTATTGTGACGCCGGGGGCGTCGGGACAGAGGCAGCCGGAGACGTGGGTTGAACAGAAGGTGGTTTATTATCCATGGCAACCAGTAATACTCGTAGTACGTAATGCACGGTAAAGCTCGTAGCGCATATACTGCAGATGCAAGGTAAAGCTCGTAGCGCATACACTGTAGATGCAAGGTAAAGCTCGTAGCGCATACACTGGAGATGCAAGGTAAAGCTCGTAGCGCATACACAGTGGATGCAAGGTGACGCTCGTACACACACACGGTAGGGACGTGCTGTCAACCAGAGACGCTCGTGTAGCGGCAATGTGCAGCACTGGACCAGACGACCTGCGGGCTTAAGAAGTGCAAAGTAAACAAGAAACAGGTGCTCAGTATGATGGTGATTGCGACTGTGGGAGTGGCTGCGTGCGCGGGGGTGTGTGCTGGGATCGGCTGCTGGCCGGGTTGCGCGCCCTATGGTGGCGACCCGGCCCCCTCACCGTGACAGAGCCCTCCCCCAAGGACCCCTCCCGTCGACTCCCACGCGGTCTTCCCCGTCGCCGCGGAGCTGGCTGGTCTGGATGTTCCCTGTGGAAGTCGGCGATAAGGGAGGGGCCTACCACTTGAGAGGCCGGTATCCAGGAGCGCTCCTCCGGTCCGTATCCGACCCAGTCCACCAGGTACTGTAAGCCACCTTTTCTGCGCCTCGAGTCCAGTAACCTCTCCACGAGGTACGCGGGTCCGTCCGACAACTGCAGCGGCGAGGGCGGCCGTGACGTCGAGGCCTCCTCCAATGCACCTGCTCTGTATGGCTTGAGAGCGGACACATGAAATGCACGCGACACACGTCTGTCTTTGGGCAGACTGATGCGGTAAGTAACTGGGTTAAGCCGCCTCAAGATGACGTATGGGCCGGCATATCTCTCCCCCAGTTTACCTCTCCTACCCAGGCGTCCATCTTCGGTGGAGACCCACACCTTATCCCCTACCTGATAAGATGGGGTCTCTCCCCTCCGACGGTCGGCTTTCCGCTTGAATCGCCGAATCGCCTCTCTCAGCCGCTGATGGGTGTCCTCCCACACCCGCTCGCTCCTCTTGCACCACTCCTCGACGATGGGCTGGTCTGAGGACGCGGCGTTCCAAGGATAGAGCGGCGGCTGGCGACCGAGCACGCACTCGAATGGTGTCATCCCCGTGCTGGAATGTGTGAGGGAGTTCTGCGCGTACTCGGCCCAGGGCAGAAGGGCGCACCATGTGTCCGCGTGCTCGCTGCAGTACGCGCGCAGGAACTTTCCCACCTCCTGGTTCGCTCGCTCCACCTGTCCGTTAGCCTGCGGATGGTAACCAGAGGTTAGGCTAACAGTGATGTTAAGCTTGGATAGGAACTCCCGCCACACACGCGAGGTGAACTGCGGTCCCCTGTCCGACACGATATCCTCAGGCAGACCGAACTGCCGGAATATGTGCCGAAACAAGAGATCCGCAGTCTCCCAAGCGGTGGGCATGCCCTGCAGGGGAAGGAAGCGAACCATCTTCGAGAACCGGTCTATTACCACCATGATGACCGTGTTCTCCTCGGACGGGGGGAGGTCCGTGACGAAGTCCAAAGCAATGTGCGTCCATGGTTGCTTGGGTGCCGGGAGAGGGAGGAGCTTACCCGCAGGAGGAGTGTGTGGCACCTTGCACCGCGCACACACCGCGCAGGACGCCACCTGCTGCAGTACGTCCCGATGCAGCCCCGGCCACCAGTAGCGGGCCCCCAACAACTGAGCCGTTTTTGACACCCCTGGGTGCCCCGTCCCCACTGACGTATGAGCCCAGCTGATGAGGGCACTACGGTGCGCGGGGGGAACGTACTTACGGTGCGGCGGGCAACCTGGATGCGGGTTCGCTGCCTCGATCTCCTGATCGATCTGCCACTCCAAAGCCCCCACGACGCACTCAGGCGTAAGCACCGGCTCCTCGCTTGTCGACTCCGTACTGCCAGGAAAGGACCTAGATAGCGCATCCGCACGCTGGTTCTTCTCTCCTGGCCGGTATGTCACCTGGAACTTGAAACGAGAGAAATACAGAGACCACCTGGCTTGACGGGCGTTCATCCGTTTCGTGGTCCTGATATATTCCAGGTTTTTGTGGTCAGTAAGCACGGTGAATGGATGCTTAGCTCCCTCCAGCCAGTGTCTCCACTCACCGAACGCCTTGCGCATGGCCAACAACTCACGGTCTCCCACCCCGTAGTTACGCTCGGCGGCGGTGAGCTTCCTCGAGTAGGCTATGGGACGGAGAGAGCTATGCTTCTTCGGTCGCTGTGATAGCACCGCGCCTACTCCCACGTTCGACGCGTCTACCTCCACTATAAAGGGACGGTTAGGATCCGGTTGGTGCAGAACCGGCGCGTCGACAAACGCTTGCTTCAGCTGGTTGAACGCTCTCGTAGATCTCTCTGTCCAGCGAAGCTTAACTCCTCCCCCTCTCAGCATGTCAGTAAGGGGCTCTGCGATCTGACTATATGCGCGAATGAACCGCCTGTAGAAATTCGCGAAGCCCAGAAATCTCTGCAGCTCGCGCCGTGTGTGAGGCTGCGTCCATTTCACGACCGCCTCCACCTTCCTGTGCTGCATGTGCACGGAGCCTGGCCTAATGGTGTAACCTAGGAAGTTCATCTCGCTGAGATGGAACTCGCACTTCTCGAGCTTGCAATACAACCGATTGCGCAAGAGCGTGCCCAGAACTGCCCGTACATCACGCACATGTTGGTCGTAGGAGGGAGAATAGATCAGGATGTCATCGATATAAGCGACAACGCATCTATTCAAATACTCCCTTAAGACCTCATTAATGAACGCCTGGAAGAACGACAGAGCAGACGCCAAGCCATACGGCAAGACGCGATACTCGTAGTGCCCCGTAGAGGTACTAAACGCCGTCTTCCATTAATCACCCTCGCGTACGCGAATAAGGTTGTAGGCGCTGCGCAGATCTAGTTTAGTGAAAACTTTAGCCTTCCTTAACTGCTCCAGCGCCGACGGCACTAGAGGCAGCGGGTAGGCAAAGTTCACTAAGAGGGAATTGAGCCCTCGGTAATCTACGCATGGCCTCAGCCCACCGTCTTTCTTCTTTACGAAGAAGACGCTGGCTGAGGCGGGAGAGGTGGAGGGAGTAATATAGCCCTGAGCGAGAGCCTCCTTAACATACTGAGCCATGACCCGCTCCTCTTCCTGAGAAAGTGGATAGACTCGACCGCGCGGTGGCGTAGTACCTGCCTTGAGTGTGATGTGACAGTCCCAGGGTCGGTGAGGTGGTAACTGGGTTGCCTTGGCAGCGCTGAACACCTCCGCTAGATCACGGTACGGAGCGGGAATGACTGGAGTGGAGCTGATGTTAGGGCTCTCAACGCTGGTGGATTGCGCGAACACACGGGAGGGAGACCGGGTGCCCTGTAGGGGCGCTACCCACTTCAGCAGCTTACCCGTGGACCAGTCGATAACGGGGTTGTGGAGTTTAAACCAAGGGAGACCTAATGTGATGGAATAGCGTGTGGAAGGGAGTACAAAAAAACTGATCTGTTCCCTTCGGCCCTGAACGTGTATGGTGACTGGTGCAGTGCGGTGAGAAATAAAACCCCCGCCCACAGGTCGCCCGTCCAGTGCATGCACGCGTCTCGGCTCCTCGAGTCTGATCAGGGGCACCCTCAGCTGCTCGGCGACGCTCCTCCGCATCAGGTTCCCCGAGGCTCCCGTATCCACTAAGGCAAACACAGATAAGGACATCGCCCCGTAAGACACTGACGCTTCCCACGTTAAGAGACTTCCCATTAGAGCGATACTCACCCTAGCCCGCCCCCTCCTTGGACTAGCGGTACGAGTGAGGGGGGGGCGGCAGCACCCATCTCCATGGGCTCGGCGGGCGTGGTCTCACGGGGCGGTGTGTGCACGGGAGCCTGCGGGGTAGGAGGAAGCGCCGCTCCTCTGCCTCGCTCCTGCAGCAACCTGTCCATGGTTATGGCCAGGTGCACCATCTGATTCAGGTCCTGTCCCTCGGGCCGACAGCTCAGCTCTGCCCTCAGGTCGGGCTTCAACCCCGCCAGGAAGACGTCTGTTTGAGCCGCTTCTCCCCAACCAGTCCTGGCGGCCAGGGTCCGGAACTCCAGAGCGTAGTCTGCGGCACTTCGGCTTCCCTGCCGTAGTTTTAACAGGCTCTGGCCGCAGACCCTCCCATGGCTGGGGTGGTTGAAGACCGCCCGCAGCTCGCGAACGAACTGATCATAACTGCGGGTACAGGGCTTCTCCGCGCTGATCTGGGCTGCTCCCCAGTCCAGTGCCTTGCCCTGCAACCGGTTTACCATGAAGCCGACTTTCTCCTTCTCCTCCAGGTGAGGCATGCTGGTAAAATAGAGCTGGCACTGGACCAGGAAGCCCTCACAGCGCTCCGGGTCCCCGTTATAGGGCTCGGGTGGAGGAATCGGCGTTCTGGGCGTCGGAGGGCGCGCAGTTGCCTGTACCGTCAGAGCCTGGATGCAGGTCGTCAGGGTATTCACCACTGAGCGGAGCTCCTGGAGCTCCTGCTGTTATCTGCCCAGGATGATGCCTTGATGGGCCAACACCTCTATAGCAGAGGCGCCCTCGCCTCCGGCTGCTCCAGGCTACACATTCTGTGACGCCGGGGGCGTCGGGACAGAGGCAGCCGGAGACGTGGGTTGAACAGAAGGTGGTTTATTATCCATGGCAACCAGTAATACTCGTAGTACGTAATGCACGGTAAAGCTCGTAGCGCATATACTGCAGATGCAAGGTAAAGCTCGTAGCGCATACACTGTAGATGCAAGGTAAAGCTCGTAGCGCATACACTGGAGATGCAAGGTAAAGCTCGTAGCGCATACACAGTGGATGCAAGGTGACGCTCGTACACACACACGGTAGGGACGTGCTGTCAACCAGAGACGCTCGTGTAGCGGCAATGTGCAGCACTGGACCAGACGACCTGCGGGCTTAAGAAGTGCAAAGTAAACAAGAAACAGGTGTTCAGTATGATGGTGATTGCGACTGTGGGAGTGGCTGCGTGCGCGGGGGTGTGTGCTGGGATCGGCTGCTGGCCGGGTTGCGCGCCCTCTGGTGGCGACCCGGCCCCCTCACCGTGACACTTATTTTCTAATTTATTTTCTGTTTCCAGTTTTATTGCTTTTTATTATTATCTACTTTAATTCTTTTATCTTTTAATCATTTTATCTTATCTTTATATTGTAAATTGTAATTTAAATTTCTATTTGATTTCCTTTAAAATCTGTTTTTTTATGTATTATGGGCAACACCTTCCCAAGGTGATAGACCTCAGGTCGTAATAATTTTCTTTCTTTTCTTGTTTAAAGCACTTTGAATTGCCAATGTGTATGAACGGCGCTATATAAATAAACTTTCCTTGCCTTGGGAATTCAAACACCCCTTTAGAGCCAGTTAAAGTAACTAATGTTCAAGTAACTCATTTTGATCCAAATTTAACTAAATAAACTAAGTTTGTCCCTTCTTATCCCCTTTGACCATTCCAGCCCTTGGGGAACCAATCATAACACAAAGTTTAATCATAATACTATTCAAAGCCAAACCATAAAATGTTTGGAGTAAATGTGATGATAGCACATTCTCATACATCTCAAAAAATGGGATTTGATTTATAATAATTTCTCATGTTTGTTACAGGATTTGCTCTGGGCAACACCATTGAATCCAAAACGAAAGGCATCTGGATGTGGTGTGTACCACACCCCACTATATCAGATCACACCCTGGTGCTGCTGGACACTGAAGGACTAGGGGATGTGGACAAGGTGAGCACAGCATTTTCATAGCTGTGTCCTCTGTGGCAGCAGTATCTATAAACATTGCCCCTATTAATATTGTTAGCTCTTTTTTCTAATTCATATCATATTTTGGGTTTGCTAGTTGTGATAGATTTGTCAGTACATTAATGCAAGGTATTGTAAAAAAACAAATGACTAATAACTTTAGTAACTGGCCTGCTGGAAATCTTATTGCAGATAATTTCTGCAAAGCACACAGAAATATACTGACCATTCAACTTATTGTGTAGATACATAATCCACCAAATGAATGGGAATGTGGTCCTCATTGGCTTTTTAGGGCGATGAAAAGCACGACACCTGGATCTTCTGTCTGGCTGTTCTGCTCAGCAGTACTCTGGTGTACAACAGCTTAGGAGTAATCGACAACATGGCACTTGAGAAGCTACAGTATCCTTCAACAAACCTCATATACCACAATGTAATACAGGGTGGCTGGATAAGTAGAGACAGGTATGTGGTCATTGGGTCAAGTTAGTCTGTAACAGAAATAAAACCAGTACACACCATATATGGGACCAAAGTAAGGAAACAGAGCACGAACACAAACAATTTCAAATAACACTGAATACAAATGTACAATTACAATGACCAACCACAAGGAAAGGAAACCACAGGTTAATGAACAGGAAACCAGGAACAGCTTAAACTAATTAGGAGAGGAGACTAGGAATAAACTATGTAGAAACAACTAGGAAATACAGAAAAACAAGAACATATTGAAACAGGTAACTATAGCGACTAAACAGTGGGGAACCATCACACATGACAACACACACATATGTGTAATGCACACAAGCACAGTTGTTCTCTTGAACAGTGTTTCCTGCAGTTATGTGTCAGAGCTGACTGAGAACATCAGGGTGAAAGCACACATGGGCAGAGATGAGGATGAATCTGCTGAGTTCATGCGTGTGTTCCCATCCTTTATCTGGACCGTGCGAGACTTCACACTGATACTGGAGAAAGACAACCAACCCATTACAGCTGACCAATACCTGGAGGGTGCATTGGTGCTCAGACATGGTAAGTAAAGACAGGTGCTACTGATTATTACACAGGTGATAACTGAGGGTGTATAACAACAAAAATGGTGTACAACAAATGAAGTATGAAATGGTATACATTATACCTGTACAATATCTAGCAGATCTGTCATTGAAATACCACATGAACATAATAATAATCTTTATTTGTATAGCACCTTTCATACATGCGACTCAAAGTGCTTTACAGAATAATTAAAACAAAACATTAAAAGGAAGCAAAGATTTAAAAAACACATTAAAAGAATGCAAAGATAAAAAGGAAACAAACATTATAAAATTGTGACGTGCGGTGCGAAGGACGAGGCACAAAATCCTTGCGTCACTCACGGTCACATTTATTAATACAAATAAAGCGCAGTCAGCGAACGTAGTAACACAAACACTGCAACGTGTAGACTCGCGAACGCACATTAAATAGACAAATCACATAAGCCCCAAATTTTGACAAGACGAACCACAGGTGAGACCAATAAACACTTGGACACCACCGCACCCACAGAGATCCACAGACGTAGATGACTTGACATAGACAACGTAAACACACGCCCAAAAGTCAGGGGCTGTAATGTGACAAAAATAAGATAATGAAATGATAAATTATAAAAGTAATAAACAAAATAATGTATTAAAGTAAATAGGATATCAAAACTATTAATTAGAACAGGCATAAAATGTAACTAAATAAAATAATGTAAGAGAATAATGTGATAAATAATAAAAAAATGAATTAATTTGAATTAAACTAATTTAACTAAATGCAGATGTAAACAGGAATAATAATTCAAATAAAAAATTCTAACCTAAACAGGAAGGTTTTGAGACTCTTCTTGAACGTGTACAGGGATGAAATGTCTCTGAGCTCCTCAGGAAGAGAGTTCCAGAGCTTTGGGCCATAGTGCCTAAAAGCACCCTCACCAATCGGCTTTAAGGAATCATTAGTAAATTACTGTTTGAAGACCTGAGAGACCTGACTGGAACATATCTAACCATCATTTCACTGAAGTAAGTAAAGTAAAGTAAAAAGGAGCAAGGCAATGAAGAAATTAAAAAACAATCACCAGAACCTTAAAATCTATTCTAAAACTGACAGGTAATCAGTGCAGTGAGTGGAGTGCAGGTGTAATATGATCCCTCTTTCTCCTGCGGGTCAGGACACTTGGAGCAGTGTTCTGAACTCTCTGTAGGTGGGAAATAGAGCTCTTTGGGAGAGCACATAAAACTGCATTACAATAATATAGCCTTGATGTGGTAAATGCATGGACAAGTTTTTCACTATCAGCAGGAGAGAACATATCTCGGACCTTAGTGATGTTTTGATGGTGAAAATAAGCTGTCCTGCATCAAATTATTCAGTCAGAGAAATAATGAGAAGCAATTAAGTCTTGTTCCTGTTATTATTTCTAGGACATTCTGCTAAAATTGAGCAGTTCAACCTGCCTAGGCGCTGTCTGAGGAACTATTTTGCAGAGCGGAAGTGTTTCGTATTTCCCCGGCCAACCAGCGATGAGAACCTAATAAAGATTGAGGATCTGAAGGAGGAGGATCTCGACCAAAGATTTCTCAAGCAGGCTGAGGAGTTCTGTAGTTATGTGTTCAGCAATGCCAAACCTAAAACAGTCACAGGAGGACGCACTCTCACTGGCACTGGTCAGTCACAACCTTAAAGCCTGTCACTGTCTATAAAATCATACCTTACTAGTTTTATATGGAATGAATGAATAAATGAATGAACAGACTGATTGTGTCATGTGCTTTTCCAGTATTGGGCAGTTTGGTGGAGGTCTACGTGGAGGCAATTCGCAGTGGTCGCGTTCCCTGTCTGGAAAACGCAGTGGAGACTCTGGCTCAGATTCAAAATGGAAAGGCAGTAGAACAGGCCATGCAGGTCTACATCAACCAAATGTTTATTTCACTGTCTCTTCCTATGGACCCAGCTGAGCTCTCAGATCTCCACCAACAAGCGGAGAGGAAGGCTGTTGAGGTCTTCCTCAGTACTTCCTTCAATGATGCTGAGCAAAAAGCACAAATGGATCTCATGGTACTTCACAAACACACCTGACACATAGTAAAGCAGATTTAAAGAATATATCATATTTGAACTGTAATATTATCCATAGGTAATATTTCATAACAAACATATCACTCTGTTTTTATACCACACTCATTCTTTTTCTGACTCCCTCAAATCATATGTCTCACATCCCCAAGGGGCAGATCCAGAGTGAATATGAGGGACTGTGTCATCAAAATCAAGAGGAGTGTATTCTTGTGTGTAAGTCAAAGCTGACAAAAGTTTTTGCTCCTTTGGAAGAGGCTTTAAATGAGGGCTCCTTCATGTGGGCTGGCGGATATGAAGAGTACCGTAGCACAGTCAAGCACCTTACACAGGAGTACAGAGCATACACAGACGGGCAACTTATGGTATGTCTACACATACGATTTGCTTTTGTTTGCTTGGTCCTGCAGTAGTGCAAACACAGAAAAAGTGAGAATATCACTTCAAATAACACAAAAAACTACATTTTTATTATTTATGTATTTTTAGAATGAGGATGTATTGACTGAGTATTTGACGGAAAAAGAAAAGTTTGCAAAGATTATTCTAGCAGCTGATCAACACCTCACTGAAGCAGAGCAGGAGAAAGAAGGTGAACGCACACACTTTCTCTTTTGGTTGCACAGTGCCGATTAGCTCTGTTCTTTCTGACTCACTGTTTGTATGTGACTCACATGTATGTCTTGGCCATGGTGGGTTTTTCTCTTTCTCAGTGGAGCGATTGCGGATGGAGGCTGTGGAGCAGAGGCAGAAGGGTTTAGAGAAGCAGAATGAGCTGCAAGAGCAGATGTTGAAGGACCAGCAGAGAACATACGAGCAGCACATGGATCAGCTGATGGAGCGCATGGAGAGAGAGCACAAGAGAGCACAAGAAGATAATGAACGAGTAATGCAAGCCAAACTCAATGTAAGATTTGTGTGTTTTAGTTAGTAATGGTGATGATCACTGGTGAGTATGTCTTCTGTTTAGCCATAAAAACCTGCATTGGTTCATGTACTTTGTCGGACGACTTCTCTGGTTAGGACACAGACTGTTTTAAGTACTCTGTTAATGGATTTGCCCATAATAAAACTCACTCTGCTCAGTGCACGTGTCACCTTCGCGCTATGCGATGCCTGTCAAGTTAAAATACGAAACTTACTAGAAAAAGTATTAGCATCAGTCCAGCTGGCAAGCATAATTTTTTTCCAAACTATACAGGGTCTTCATATCAACCTTTCAGAGTGTGTTTTAAGACATCCAAAAAAATGACATCAGTTTTGCTAGTGTTTTTTATGCTGCATGTGGCGCTTTGATTATGTCCATCTGACTGAAAACGTTTGTACCTGAAGGTGATGGTTTAAAGGCTCGCTGTGTGCAGCCATGCTGCATGTAATATGAGTAATGAAATTAAAAAAAATGGATTAGATAGAAAATCTCTAGATTAGATTTTTGTTTTTTTTTTCCTACAGCAAGTCTTTTGAGTTAAGTCTGAGTTTTTGGCTCGAGGCGCTATCTATGTTAAATGAATATAAATTAGGTGAACAATTTGTATTACAAATCATATGTGAAGACATACCACTTTAGGTACATTAGGTACATCTATCTGTTAACCCATTGTGCCTTCTTTGTCCTGAACTCCAGTCTAATGTTGTGTTTATGTTACAGGAGCAGCGTGTACTGTTGGAACAAGGTTTTCAGGATAAAGCTAATCAGATGAACAAAGAAATTGAGGGTCTGATGAGAGAGATGAAGAACAATAATGATTCTAAGGGCTCTGCATTTAGTAAAGTGGTGGGTACTGTTGGCACGGCAGCATCACTGTTTCTGCCTGGCATTGTTCCCAAAGCTATTGGCATTGGAGCCTCTTTTCTGTCCCGCTTGTTTTGAACTACAACTACAAACTACTACTACCTCAAAAGGGTTACAAATTAGTTCCATGTTAATAACTCACTATTTAACCATTATGTTACTTAACTGACTATTATGCAATGGTTGTTACTCAGTAAATGAATAAGTACTTAGAAATGAGGAGTTAAGTAAAGTGAGACGAAGATCAATGATGATGCCAAACACTCTACACTTAGTAAAGTGGTGGCCACTCTTTTTTCTTCAGTTGAGGTCAAAATACTTTTTGTCTTTTAGAATCAAATTCAGTGTTTCTTTTTTTAAATGCTAGAATGGCCTAACTCCAGCCTACCTGACTGACGTTTTTACCCTGTAACTATCATAGTTGGTGAACTGAGGATCATGTTTCAGTACTACAGTAAAACCAGGTGTTCTCTCCCTGCTCTCCCTTCCACTCGTGAATTATCAGAGATTACTGACGGGGTTGTTTCTAATGTCTTGTTGATCTGGTCACCGTTTAAAGAGTTGTTACAGCCCATAATGTTATGTGGTTTATTTAAATGCCTTGGTGATCTGGTCGTCACGTAAAGAGTGTTACTGCCCATGTTACATGTGTTATGTACTGTCGGTGATCTGGTCGTCACGTAAAGAGTGTTACTGCCCATGTTACATGTGTTATGTACTGTCTCATTCATCAAGTCATCACGTTGAGTTGTCACTGTTTTGTCTTTATAATACCTAGATATAACAATACAGTGAGTTGATGTAATCCCAGTGTTACGTGGTCTGTCCAGAATGCCTCGTCGGTCTCGTCACCGTGTCAGGAGTTTGTCAATTGGTCATCTGTCTTTGGGTTCTAAATTAAATATACAGTCTACTGCAAGTGCAACCCTGGTCTCTACGTGTTTGTGTCCTACTCCACCCGTCAGCAACAGAAACGTTACACACATCTTTGAGCGCGAACTAGTCCCTGGATTTTTCACATACATGCACATATGTGGTATCAAAACGTTCAGAAGAGTCTGACCTTTAAAATTTATCCAACAAAAATGCTAATTTCATCACTACCTAGTCAGTATAAGCCAATGAAATGAGGGGGCGTAAACTCAATTGTAAATTTTGCGCTTATGGAGCTCTAACTGAAGAAAACTTGCATGCAATGAGATGACACTTCACAGACAGCTTCCCTGTGAGGGTCTGGGGCAGCTCGCAGAGGTTGCCATACCTCACTTGCTAGGGGGCGCTATAACATGCAAAAATTTGCCCCATGCACTCAAATTGGCCGATCCACATGAAACTTGGCAGACATCATCTATGGGCCTCTGGGAACCAGGTCCTAAAGCAGACACGCCATACTTCCAAAATGGCTGACGTAATCGGCCAATCAGTGATCGGCACGCATTTGAGAGGCTTACCATTGGTCGATCTGCACGAAACCTCTTTGGTGTGGACAAGTGCACGCCCCCATGACATAATCCAGCCGGGTGTCGATTGGCCACTGGGGGGCGCTATTGCAAAAAAAGCAAGTATATCCCCTACATAATTCCACTTGGGAACATGCAATTGGACTTGCAGTAGTGCGAACAACTTTCCCATTACATGTCCTATTAAAAAATGCACAGTTTATTTACAGTTAATAATAGTTTGAAATCATCACTTTTCATACTCCTCCTAGGATTTTCATACTATCATGTCAAGCAAAGTCTTATAATACTCTACAGACTGTGAAATCAAAAAACAATCCAAAGATTTTGGATTTTAGGACACTTATACCTGCTAAATATTTTTTTAATGGACAGCATCGATACATATAATATTCATATTCTTGAAGCTCTTTCATATTTTATCCAATTCTGACCAAAATGCACAAGCCCATTCAGAATCCCATCCTGAACAAATTTGTAAAGTTTCATCTAAATCGGTTATCGTATGGCTCTACAGTGCAGTATTGTATACAATGCATAAAAATGCATGTAAAGTCCCTCTGTCACCTTCTCCTTCTCACACGTACGCAGGCTGAAACTCACACACTCAGTCTCTCTCACACTCTCACCCACATTCCCCCTCCCATCTCTGTGCCCTAAGTAAACATTGCTCTGGCTACCTAGATCTCTCTGTGTCTATTAACCAGGCACACACACATACAGGCGCAAGCAGGCCTTCCTATAGCATTCACAATGACACTTCCCTAGCCATACCCACCCATATCTCAGTGACTAACACATGCTCATACAAACTGATATTTAGCTTCTTTTTTGTCTCTCTCTCACACAAACACACAGACACACACACACCTTTATACCTATATGTATGTATAGTTTCTATGTATACTTATGTATGTATGTATTAGTATATGTTGTCATAGTTTGAGTACATACACTACCACACACACACACACACACACACACTTCTACCTAAATGTATGTATAGTTTGTATGCATATCTATAGTATATGTATAGTATATGTCAGTCATGCCAGTGATGTCAGTCATAGTCAAATCAGACATGCCAGTCATGTTAGTTACATCAGTCATGTCAGTCATGCCAGTCATGTTCTGCCAGTCATGTAAGTCATGTCATGCCAATCATTTCAGTCCAGTCATATCAGTCATTTCAGTTCAGTCATATCAATCATATCAGTCAGTCATATCAATCATATCAGTCAAATCATCAAATCATTACAGTTATGTCAGTCATATCAGTCATGTTAATTTTGTTCGTCATGGTAGTGATGTCATTCCAGTCATGCCAGTCATGTCGGTCATGTAATGCCAGGCTTTGCAGACTACATTCATACTTTGAATACACGGGCAGTCATGTTAGGCATGCTAGGTGTGTAAAGAGTGAATTAACAAAGCATAGTCTCTGGCTCCCTCAATCTCTCTCTGTCGGTAATATACAGGCCCAATCATGTATAGACACATGCAGGCCTACCTATATTGTTCACATAGATGCAGCCCTAGCCAGATGTGCTATTTCTGTGTCTCCCTTTCTGACACATGCAGATGTCATCACACACTCTACATCTGTAGACCACACACTGGCCAAACCCAAACAGCTTCTTTTCACTTTTGGGTCTAAAGGACCTTTTGGGCTTCCTTTTGCTTATTGAGGCCAAAATGCCTATTTGTGTGTGAACCCGCCTATCGCCGATTGCGGCTATATTTATCATTAGAATTTAGTCGACTATCAAGAATTTAGTTGACATTACATATACACTTGCACAAAATGAAACATTTATTAACCAGTTACAGAATATTACTGTTTGTATGTGCAATATATACAAAAACAACTTTATTGACCTGAACTTATAGTTAGTACGCATAATAATAACAAAACATTGATGACCAGTAGGCCCGTTCTACCTGAAAAACATGGAGTTTATGAACAATACATATTACATTCTATATAAAACTGGTTGTCTTAAAAACAGCAATACCATAGCCTGCAGATGTCGTTTCATTTGTCGTATTTTTCCCAACATCATCGTCCCACATGGTTTACACACTGTCTTGTTTTTCTCAAAGTCAAAGGAGAAATGTGTCCATATATCACCTCTTATCTTTCTCCCTGCTGACATTATCGAATTAACTTCGAGTAGAATTTCATGAGTGACCACAGTTCACACAAGCTAGTATGGTCTTCCTGGGTTCTGTGCGATGCAAAGACATTAGTACTGATAGTACGGTTACCCGGTTTGTCCTGCCTCTCCGTGTACGCTAAAGTAGTTACAGTTGGATCTCTTCTTAACTTATCCCTACCTTTCACAAAACTAAATCAGGTCTGATTGGATGTCGTCGCTGGCCAATATCATCATCTCGTTTTTATTCGTTGACGAAAATGACCATTAATTTCGTCATCGTTTTTATCCCTTCGTATAGTTTTTATTTAGTTATCGTCTTGTTTTCGTCATGAAAAAAGGTTCGTTGACGAAAACTATGACAAAAATTATTCGTCAACGAAATTAACACGACCCATCACAGCTCCTCTGTGCCTCCAGTCTGCAGCCCAGCATGACTCCACAGAGCCTTTAGTAACTTTACCTCCAACCTGCGGGCCTAATCCAGTGAATGAGATTATACCCCCTGTATTTCTTCCGTCTTCTGTGCCTGTTGCCACATTTGTCCAGTTCTGTTCCTGGTTTTATCTTGTTCCCTGTTCTCTTGTTTCTGTTCCTGTGCCCATTCCTGTTACTGTGTTGTTGGTTCAGTTCTAGTGCCTTTCCTGTTCTGTCCTCTGTTGCATTGCATTCTGGTCCTCATATACCGTGAAGTTACAGTGGGAGAGCCACACCACAATACCACAATAACCAGTCCAACATCAACAATTCAGTAACCATCGGGATAACATACATAGACAAACAAGAAAGAGCTAAATAAAAAAAAAAACACGAAAAACTGTAGGCAGACACAAGTAGGCAGTGCCATAGGAACAGTCACATGTGACAGACTCTGCTGTCTCAGTCTCTTCCAGAGGCCTTCTTTCTATCTCTCTCTCTCTCACACACAAACACACACACACAAACACACCCCTCCTCTCCTCAGAGTACCTCTCAGACATACACACATCAACTCTAGTCAATCAATAACTTGTTGGCTCACCCACAAGTGCACCACACCCCTTCCATTCCCATATCCAACAGGTTTGCCCCATTCCTTGAGGCACGTGCTGTGAAGCCTCCTGAAAGAGCTCTGGTTACTGGAGGCTCCATTCAGCGACATGTGAAGTTAGCCTTTTGGAACACCAGCAGCAGTAGTTAATTGTTTTCTGTAGTTAGCTGTATTCCAGGGGCCAGGGAACCTGACAATGCAGGTAATCTAAAAATCTTCAGCAAGCATGGGTTCTCTAATGTAATCATTTACATAAGAACTAATGATATATGCCTTTGCCAGTTAGAGATTACTAAGAATAATATAGGGGTGTGTCAATTAGCGAAGAGATGTCGCATGCAATAGTATGCTCTGGTCACATTCCAATGTGGCACAATAATATAAGGCATAATCAGTTATTTGCACTAAACTGCTGGATGTCTGAAGTACTGTTCACAAAAATGTGTTGCTGTCCTTTGCTGTAGCATTAGTCACAGTCTTATGGCAGACTTACTTAATTGATGACAATCCAGAGCAGAGGCCAGGCAGCAGACAGAGGCTAATCCAACCAATCCAATCCAATCCAAACCAAGAGAATAATGTCCTATTATAACAACACTAAATACCTATTTAGTATAAAAATAAATGACACACTGCCAACACCTTTAACCTAAGGCTAGTATGACTAAACATGAAATCCCTAACATCTAAGGCACTCATTGTAAACGAAATCACCACTGATCATTGATTTAACCCCTTTGTACAAAGGCCATTTTGAGCCCCTTGTACCTGTTAACTCTAGTTATCCCAATGTGTACATATAGCAAAATTATCATTCAGGATTCAAACTGAAGTAGACAGTTGGAGTTGGGCCAACGTATTTATTCATATCCGGGCTTACATTTCCATAGTTTTGGTTCTATTTGAGAACCTCAAACACAGAAGAAAATGTCAAAAAGACAAAATGCTTTTGTTTTGATTTTGGGGATGTACATATACATGTACATGGTGATGTGATTTTTTTTCTGTTATATCAACTCTGATTTAATAGGGCCTTGTCTGACGAAATTAAAAATATTGAATACATTCATGTAAGTATTGAAAAGTTACACAACATTGCACATGAAATGTTGCAAGGAATGTCCATAGTGCCACACCCTTGTCCAAATGCGGCACACCCTGATCCAAGACCCTGGCCCTTATACAGCAAGAGCATGCAACATTTTTTTTTGTTCAATCAAAACAACAATGTTGGACATCTTACAGGAAGACCTATCTATGATGTCCAAAAGTATACGCAAACAAAATATCAACTATAACAATATAATCCACGACAGCTTCCATTTCGCCAAACGGAGTCAATCACGCGTGTTCTGGAGAGCTTAGCTTTGCCTAGATTAGCATGTTTACAACCTGGCTGTCTTGTTGTTTTGTGAATGTCCTTCTCAAAGAAGGCAGTGGTGTGAGAAGCCGCCACCACTCTCCGGTCCAACAAAAACGAAGGAATACAAAGTTAGACAGATGTAGCTTTGCAGTTACGCTGAGTGGTCGCTGATAGGTCTAGAATTGTTTGTCGTTCTCAGCAAAGGAGAGGATTACGCAGTTTTTTAGATGAAGTGAGCAAGCAAATAAAGGTATTTAGCAACATTCTGATGTGATTCTGATGCTTTGATAGTAAATGAATTTAAGGTGACAAAACATGTCATGATCAAAAGAGTATGTAGATGAGTGAGAACACAAACTACAGTGATAAATAGTGGGACCTTCTTAGATAACTGCTTTTCTGTCACTTTTCAATTCTTCATGTATTTACAGACAATAAGAGCCACTAAGTCAGAATTTGTTTATGTATACAATACATTGTATTAAATATGTATTATTTTCACTATATTTATCATTGTCAAATTCACAATTTATGTCTTTCCTAAGTGGCCTCACCATGTTGCTAATCTATATTTAACCATAAAACTAATTTAAAGGAATAATTTAAGTAAATGTCATCTTAGAAAATGCCTCTCTTCAGACCTGACTTCATGACCCTATATTGTAAAACAGTGGACAACACATCTTTACCAATATCCAGAACAGGCATGAGAATGTCCTTAAGAAAACTACCAGATTTTTCTTGCTTTTCCTTTTTAAGTTGCTCAATTTCACTGCCCAGCAGCTCAGCCTTCTCCTTGAAGCCTTTCTCCAGGAGAACCTTCTGTTCTGCTAGTTTGCTCTCCATAGCTCTGCCCAGCTCCTCTTCATGCGCTTTCCTTTCCTCCTCAAACTTCTTCTCCATCTGTCTCATGCGCTCCTCCTGGTTCTCTTTTTCCACCTGCATAATTTGTGTCATTTCCTTCTGTTTCTCCTCAGCTGCTTTATTTTTCTGCTCCAGTAGAGTTGCTTTTTCTTTCTCCTCTGTCCATCATCAACAAAGCCAGAGGGAGAGAGAAGATGAGGTTAGAAGAACAGGATGTTCACTGTTGAACTATAGAACAATGATATTGTTGTTACTCAAAATGTAGCATTACAAAACCAAGCAATATACAAAATATTAAAACAAGCAATTAGTTATATTAATAATTTATTGATGTATTGTAAAAGCACTTTTTGGTTTTAATTAACATCTAAAGAAACAATATTTTATCATGACATTAGCCCAGCAAAATGCCCCATAACTTATTGTCTTATCAATAGTGTAATTTTACCTTGAATTTGTTTTTCATTTTCAGTCAGTTTCTTGTCAGTCTGGAGAATAGAATTTGCCTCCACATTTCTATTAGTCAGAAACTCCTCCAGCACATTCTCAGCCTACACACACACACACACACACACACACACACACACACACACACACACAAAAGCACATCTGTCATTAAGACACATGCATTCTTGATGTCATCAGTGGCAGGATATTGAGTAAATGCTTTTGTAAATGCATAATTCTTACTTCGACTCCCTTGTGAGGCTCCAGTTTATACTTGGTAACAATGTCTTCTCTGTCCCTGCAGTAGAGCTCATATCCTCCAGGTTTTGCGTATTCCCCATGCTGGAGACGCTCACTCATCTCCTCGTACAGATCAGACAGCAGCTTCTGGCACTTCTTCTCAGACACCTCGGCATTCTGAAGAAGCAGCTCAGTATAGTGCTTTTTCACTGCCACCTGAAAACACGTAAAAAACTCTCATACAAGTTCAGAAATGCACACACTGAATATTATCACTTTGATTAAGTATCCTTATATACAAAAAAAACCCTGTCATGCAACCCGACTCCAGAGACTCCAATTCCCAGAATTCTCAGCACTGCTGCCCACATTATTATATTTCAGCGTTTCCTATTA
Source organism: Brachyhypopomus gauderio (assembly GCF_052324685.1). NCBI lineage: Eukaryota > Metazoa > Chordata > Actinopteri > Gymnotiformes > Hypopomidae > Brachyhypopomus > Brachyhypopomus gauderio. The sequence continues at coordinate 8,488,743 of NC_135229.1, forward strand.
CACTGTTACGCCTCGCCACCGATCACGGCGGTGACGCGTTGGTTTAAACGTGGTGAGGACTCAAACGCGACCCGTTAAAGCAAACGGCAAAAAACAGCCAAATGAAACCTCCGCGAATGCGGGAAAAAAATGAAAACAAAAAACCCAGAGGGAAAACAACAGAAGGACAACACGGAGAAGCTCGACGTGTGTATAGACCAGGTAAGTATAACAAACAAAAAATACGCGGAAAGAGATACAACGCGTCCACAAAAGAAAAACGAAAAGTACACGGAGACAAACTCGACGTGTCAGAGAGGAAGGGAAAAAATAAGAAACAAAAGATGAAGCTATGGTAACAAGACCTATAGCTTCTACCTGGTACCTGTCAGTCTGTTAACCAGAACACTGGAGAACAAACCAACGTAAAACAAAGAGGGAAAAGACGGAAGGAAACAAAAAACAACCTGAGAACGCTCAGGGTAGAAACAGGAGAACTAGAGAAACGAGGAGTAGTCCGGAGACGAGAGAAAACTGGCTTGGGCTGTGTGTGTACGGAACAACAAACAACTTCAGCAATGAGTTGCTGAAGTCGCTTGTCTTAAATAGGCTGCTTAACAGGTGCAACCTATCGGGCTTGATTGCCCCTGGTTCCAGCTCGCGGGCTCCGCCTAGAGGCAGCAGGAGGCACGTGCCTGGGTCGAACCCTGACAGAACCCCCCCTCTGGGCCCGAGTCCCCGCGGGCCCAGGGCCACAGCCCTGTCGCGATAAAAAGAGGTGATCAGGGAACGATCCAGGATGCGCACCCTGGGGACCCAAGACCGCTCTTCAGGCCCATAACCCTCCCAATCCACCAGAAACTGGACCCGCCCCCTAACCCGACGGACGTCCAAAAGACGCCGCACCGCATAAACCAGACCCCCACCAACCATACGCGGCGCAGGAGTAGCCGGGGCGGGAGAAGTACCACACAAGTACGGCCGGAGGTGGGACACGTGAAACACCGGGTGGACACGCATGGACGGAGGGAGAACCAGACGGTAGGTGACCGGGTTGATGCGACGGTCGATCTTGAACGGACCCAGGAAGCGAGGAGCCAGTTTCTTAGTACCACCCCGAACCGGTAAGTTTCCAGCCGCCAACCACACACGCTGACCAGGACGGAAGGACAGCGCAGGGAGACGGTGCTTGTTGGCGCTGCGGCAATAGGCGGAGGAGGCCTTCAACAAGGCCGAGCGGGCCCGTGACCATGCCTTGCGGCAGCGCCGAAACTGAGCAACAGCGGAAGGCACAGCCACGGCTTGTTCGTGGGCTGCAAACAGCGGAGGGGCGTATCCGAACAAGCACTCGAAGGGTGACATGCCCAGGGCCGAATACCACAGCGTGTTGTGTGCGTACTCGGCCCACAACAAGTGGTCAGCCCAGGACGCAGGGTTAGTGGAAGCCAGGCACCTGAGGGTCTGCTCCAGGTCCTGGTTTACACGCTCGGTCTGACCATTGGACTGGGGATGGAAACCCGAAGACAGGCTAGCGGAGGCAACGAGAAGGGACAGGAACGCCTTCCAAAAGCTGCTGGCGAACTAGGGCCCTCTATCGGACACCACGTCCTGAGGGAACCCGTAATTGCGGACTACATGGATGAGTAAGAGAGACGCGGTCTCCCGGGCGGAGGGCAGCTTGGGCAGGCTGATAAACTTACTGAACTTGGAAAACCTGTCTACGACCACGAGAATAGTGGTAAGTCCTTTAGAGGACGGAAGCCCGGTGACGAAATCAAGGGAGATATGAGACCATGGTCTGGAGGGTGTGGGTAACGGGTGCAACAACCCCCTAGGCTTGTTGCGTGGCGCCTTACTTCGGTTACACACCTCGCAGGAGGCCACGAAGTCGCGGATCTCCTGATCCATAGCTGGCCACCAAAACCTCCTCCTTATGAGCTCGGCGGTCCGCCTAGCGCCAGGGTGCGCTGCGTAACGCTCAGTGTGTCCCCACAAGAGGACCTTGTGCCGGGCGGTCGAGGGGACGTAAAGACAGCCAGGAGGAACACTACTAGGCCCGGGTTCATTGGCGAGTTCGTCCTGCACAGTTTTTTCGATACCCCACCTGATGGGTGCCACTACAACCCCCGGGGGAAGCACGGTTTCAGGAGGACTGTCAACATGAGGAGGTTCCCACTGACGAGACAAAGCGTCGGGCTTAGTGTTTTTAGAACCCGGACGATACGACAAAGTGAAATCGAAACGGCTAAAAAACAGGGCCCACCTGGCCTGTCTAGCGTTGAGACGCTTGGCCTGCTGGAGGTACGTCAGGTTTTTATGGTCAGACCAGACCAGGAAAGGGTGACGAGCTCCCTCCAGCCAGTGCCGCCACTCCTCCAAGGCCATTTTAACGGCCAGGAGTTCTTTGTCCCCTACGTCATACCGCCTTTCCGTGGGGGTGAACCGATGCGAAAAGTAGGCGCAGGGGTACAGCTTAGGCGGTTCCCCGACTCTCTGAGAGAGAACCGCCCCAACGCCCAAATCAGAGGCATCGGTCTCAACAATGAAAGGGAGCTCAGGGTCCAGAACCCGCAACACCGGAGCACTGGTAAAAAGACCCTTAAGCATCTCGAACGCCTTCTGGGCTTCAGGGGTCCACGTGAATTTCCCCAACTTCTTACTAGTAAGGGCAGAAAGCGGAGCAGCAAGGGAACCAAAACCTCTGATAAACCGTCTGTAGAAGTTGGCAAAACCCAGAAAGCGTTGAACCAAACGAACGGACGTGGGCACGGGCCACTGAGTTACGGCTTTGATTTTGGCGGGATCCATAGCCAGGTGACCCTTAGCGACTATGAACTCCAAGAAGGCCACCTCGGAGACGTGGAACAAGGATTTCTCCAGTTTAACGTAGAGGTGATTCTCTAGTAACAACTGGAGAATGCGGCGAACATGTTGCTGATGCTCTGGGATGGTACGGCTATATATCAAAATGTCGTCGAGATAAACATAGGCCATGGGTTAAAGCAAGAAATTTTCATTTGACTGAAAATTTTTCCTGGCAAAAGACAATGCTAGCAATTACTGAAAATGTGTAGTTGGGACACGACCTCTATTGCCTAATTCTACACAATAAACACATTTATAAAGTATATTTATCTAAACAGCCTGTGTAAGGAGAGAAGAGAGAATCTATGAAGCGACAAAATGCAACACCTGAGCAATAAATGTACATAAATCTGGGGGTCCTCTTCAGAAAACTATTTAAAGATCAAGTCAAATTTAGTGAATCCTGGTGAGTTTTAAAAGGTATGAAGCTCTCTTGTTTTTATCAAATTCACTATTCACAAAAACATAAGCCGTAAGATTACCTGCTTTAAGTAGGTATGTTACAAAAAAATTACACTGGATAGAGCTTTTAAATACAAACAGAACAAAACCATCCATGTTAAGCCTGGTTTAAGCCATTATATTTGACGCGGCGCGTGCGGGCAGCGCGGGCGACGCGGGCGGTGCGTGCGCCGAAAATGACGTAATCGCGGTGGCTCCACCCGTGCGCGAGAGCCTCGCGCGCTGGTGATTCGCAAGGTCGTGCACCTCTCGAATTTTGTAACTTCGCACGCGCCGCGCCTCAGCACAATGAACAAAGTCATGTTTGCAGGGTTCATACACTTTTATAAGGTGGAATTAAAGCACTTGCACGTCACTTTCAAGGTCCATTTCAACACGTTTTCAATGTTACATTTAATTAAGTTATATATTTATACATATACTCGAAATGATTCGAAATAATTCGCTTTTTATCACATTTTTAATGGTTGTTTATTTTCAAAACACCCAATCTTAATGTCTTCACGTTCTCTCATGTTTCCTGGAATTACAAGAGGCTCGTATTTGTTAACGTAATGCAAGAAAACTGTTCAGTCAGACAGATATTTGTTGTGAAACGAAGTAGTTACAATTTCAACATTTTAAAGTACTTTAGCCTAAATTCCAGCACTTTTCAAACCTGGAACACATAGCAACATTAAAATTCTCCTGTTTTTGAGCGGTGTTTCTTTATACTATCACGTATCGTTTCGGACAAGACTGCAAAAAGAATGTGACGCGTCAACTAGCCTCCGCCGTTCGCGCAAGTTTGCACGAGGTGTACAGAGTCGCGCGCTACGGTCACGCCAGGCAGGAGGGAGGTCACTTTTCTACATAATGTCCGTAAATCTGAAGGCGGAATGACCCGCAAGTCAATCAAATGACACCGCCGTCATCCATCCAGCGTTGATGAGCGCCAGTGAGAATCATATTTCGGCCACAAAAGATAGCACGCACGCGCGTGTGGTTTATTATGATTTGACGGATTTTTTCCCCAAAAAAATCAAATGACGGAAATCCGTCGTAGTGACGGAGAACTTTAACCCATGACATAGGCGTACTTATCCAGAGCCTCCCTAAGAACACCATTAACGAACCTCTGAAAAGCCGCGGGTGCGTTCATGAGTCCAAACGGCATGACTAAATATTCGTAATGACCAGAGGGTGTATTGAAGGCGGTTTTCCACTCGTCGCCTTCTCTGACTCGCAACAGATTATATGCGCTCCTGAGGTCTAGCTTAGTAAAAACCGTCGCCCGTTGAAGGGCCTCGAAGGCGGAGGACATAAGAGGCAAAGGGTGACGGTCTTTAATGGTGATCTTGTTAAGTCCCCTGTAGTCTATACAAGGGCGGAGACCCCCATCCTTTTTTCCTACAAAGAAGAAACCAGCACCAGCGGGAGAGGTAGAGGGACGGATGGTACCAGCAGCGAGCGCTTCCTGAATGTAGGTTTCCATAGCCTTGCGTTCAGGTAGTGCCAGAGAAAACAAACGCCCCCTAGGAGGAGTAGTGCCAGGTAAGAGATTGATGGCTATGTCGCAGGCCCTATGCGGGGGTAGGGAACCCGCCTTGCGCTTGCTAAACACTTCTTTTAAGCCGTGGTAAACAGCAGGGACTTTTTCTAAACCTGCTATTTCCTCTGGCTTCTCCCCGGGTTTACTGCAGCGTGGCACCAAGCACGACTGTTCGCACACTGTACTCCACCGGTTGATAGAAAGGTTGAGCCAGTCAATATCAGGGTTGTGGCGTTGAAGCCAGGGAAACCCCAAAATCAGCTGCAGTTTAGGAGCAGCGATGACATAAGGGGTTTCGTGATGGTTCCTAATAGAAACCGTTAGAGGAACAGTTTGGTGGGTTATATCACCTGAAGTGAGCAACTTGCCGTCTACGGCGGACACTGAGAGGTTTCTCTAAGGGAACCAGAGGTACGGAGAGGGAAGCTACGAGGTCGGAGTCGATGAAATTTTCAGTGGCCCCCGAGTCTACGAGAGCCACAACCCGGTGTTCGTCTGAATCCCTCCATGAGACTACCACGTGGGGCATCAGACCGCAGTAGGGGACGTAAGCGCCATGACCCGTCGGTGCAACCCCATTCACCGACGGGTCTGCCCTTTTCCCTGTAGTTCGGGGCACTCTGCGATTCTATGGCCAGCCCGACCGCAATAGAGACACTTGCCCTCCCGTAAGCGGGTTTGTCTTTCCTGAGGAGAGAGGCGAGTGTGCCTTAACTGCATTGGCTGTTCTGACGCTTCGCTGTCCCCTTGGGTAGTCTTGTGTACGGGAGAAACCGGTTTAACACTGGGCGGTGCGAACAAACGGCGGTGTTTACGATCCCGTAGCCGATTATCCAACCTAACTGAGTTCTATGGCGTCGTCTAACCCGCTGGGTGGCTCTCTGAGGGACAGTTCGTCCTTTATCTCTTCACTTAGACCTTCTATGTATATAGCCCCTAGTGCTTCTGAACCCCAGTCGCTCTCTGCCGCCAGAGTGCGGAACTCTAATGAGTATTCTGCCACAGTCAAACTGCCCTGTCGCAACCGCAACAGTTTAGACGCGACAATACCTCCAGAAGCCGGGTGGAAAAACGTCTGCCGCATAGCCCTAGAAAACCGTTCGAAAGAGGAACAGAGTTCTGGTTGATTCTCCCACACGGGTGTAGCCCACCGCAGTGCTCTCCCTGAAAGCAACGCCATCACATAGGCCACTTTAGCACGCTCGGTGGGAAAACGGGATGGTTGCTGCTCGAAAATCAGAGAGCACTGTAATAGAAACCCCCTACACTCGTTGGGATCACCACTATAAACGTGCCGGAGCGGGCAATGCGGGTTCCGTATGGGAATCGGCAGGCAGCCCCACAGCCCCGGAGAAAACCGGAGGGCTGGCAGCTGTCACGGGCGGATCTGGCTTTTGAACCGCGAGAGAGATAGCCTGGAGCTGGGTAAGTACTTCCCGAAGTGATCGCTCGTGCCTGCCGATAGCCTGCCCTTGCATAGCGAGAGCATTCCGCATCTTGTCGGCTGACGGGTCAGCTGAGTCCATAACAGGCTGAAGTTGTTCTGTTACGCCTCGCCGCCGATCACGGCGGTGAGGCGTTGGTTTAAACGTGGTGAGGACTCAAACGCGACCCGTTAAAGCAAACGGCAAAAAACAGCCAAATGAAACCTCCGCGAATGCGGGAAAAAAATGAAAACAAAAAACCCAGAGGGAAAACAGAAGGACAACACGGAGAAGCTCGACGTGTGTATAGACCAGGTAAGTATAACAAACAAAAAATACGCGGAAAGAGATACAACGCGTCCACAAAAGAAAAACGGGAAAAACGAAAAGTACACGGAGACAAACTCGACGTGTCAGAGAGGAAGGGAAAAAATAAGAAACAAAAGATGAAGCTATGGTAACAAGACCTATAGCTTCTACCTGGTACCTGTCAGTCTGTTAACCAGAACACTGGAGAACAAACCAACGTAGAACAAAGAGGGAAAAGACGGAAGGAAACAAAAAACAACCTGAGAACGCTCAGGGTAGAAACAGGAGAACTAGAGAAACGAGGAGTAGTCCGGAGACGAGAGAAAACTGGCTTGGGCTGTGTGTGTACAGAACAACAAACAACTTCAGCAATGAGTTGCTGAAGTCGCTTGTCTTAAATAGGCTGCTTAACAGGTGCAACCTATCGGGCTTGATTGCCCCTGGTTCCAGCTCGCGGGCTCCGCCTAGTGGCAGCAGGAGGCACGTGCCTGGGTCGAACCCTGACATACACAACACTATATGGCCATAGACTTTCTCTCTCACTCCTTGCAAAGAATTGCCTACATATTCTGGACAGCATTCCAAGCACTGCTATCTGCATTAATCTCCATGTACTTGCTTTGTTTTAAGTCAGATTTGCCCTTTTGTACTTTTGCCTGGTTTTGATTGCTTATTGGTGTTTTCACATAGACTATGTTTGATGTCGAGTTTGGATTCTGGTTGTACTTTTTCTGCCTCTCTGGTGTAGACGTTTGTGAATCCTCCTCTGTTAACAGACCATTGCCGTTAAAGGTCTGCATACATCAGACATGGACTATACTTCAGTCACACCTTGCATGTATTTAAGGGCGTACTCACACTAGGCACGGTTTGCTGGTTCCGTGCTGGGGCCCGGTTATCCCCCCTCCCCACTCCCCCTCTGGCCTGCACTCACACTGCCTTCATCAAGCCGGCCCGAGCACGCTTACGTCATCACAACGTGACTTTATTTGGAATAAAAGCGCGCTCGCACAACACGATAGAGTTCACGATTCTCTTTTTATTGTATTTTTTGAGTCGTTTTGGGAGTGCAGAAACACGGTGCAAGCACAGATTTATCGATAATTTAACACAACGATTGTCTGCTAATCGCTTTGCCGCTATGACTGTTTAACGTGAGCGTCGCATCACTGACGTCATGTTTGAGTTCCAGCTAAATGAACCAATCAGACGAGGCACCAAGCGGGCCCGGGCACGGATAGCGCTCACACTAGAAGCGAACCGTGCCCGAGTCCAAGCGAATTGTGCCCTGGCCAACCTCTTCAAGCGGGCCCGAGCACGGTTAACTGGGCCAGGCCCGGTTGGAGCGCTCACACTAGCCAAGCGAACCGTGCTTCGGCAGGGAACCGTGCCCGGGCCCAGATCACAGACCCTAGTGTGAGTACGCCCTAAGTTTATGTAAGTTTATGCATGTATTTAAATTGCATGCAAGTTTTAGTTTATTGGTCTCCATATGCTAGTACATTGCTACTCTGGCCTAATATACTAGCATGGGGATTTCATTCAGCAAAGCACTACTGCAAGTTGCTCTGGACAAGAGCATCTGCAAAATGCTGTAAATATAAAGGTCAAACATTAAGATACTAATATAGTTTAGTAATGATCAGTGATTGTGTGGGTGGGTCTGAGTGTTCCTACGTTCTCAAAGAACATGCAGTACAAAGTTTAATGTTTCTGCTAAAATGTAATATATATATTTTTTTTATAAATATGTTTTCCTCAGGAAATGTCTTAATAAAAAGTGTGTGAGTATGGATGATGTGTGTGTGTGTCTCACCGTGAGTAAGTTGAGGTACTCTGAGTTTTCATCTTTGAAGGAGTGTTTCATGAACTCAGTGGTGGCAATGTTACTGAAGTTCTGGTGTTCAGCAGAAATCGTTGTCAGACTGACTGGAAACCTAGTCTTCACCTGCAGAAGCATCAGGATGTTTAGGACCAGTGTCTGATATGGGTATGATACAAATGGCAAATGGTTTTGTCTAGCAAATGGTTGTCACTTTGAGTAAATAAACTTTTGTGAACTTCTGTGATATCGTAGTAGGGCTGAACGATTAATCGCATTTGCGATAATTTCGCGATTTTTTTAAACGCGATTGTCTAATCGCACAGGCTGCGATTTAAACTGGTCACGTGACTTGGGAGCGAGCCGAGCCGAGGACGAACGGAGCAAACCCGAGCAGGAGGCAGGGAGGTGGAGAAGTGAAGTTAACACAGCGCACTTTAACTTGTTGCACAACGGCTTCAGGCTCGACAGAAGCTGACACAACTGAAAGTCTAATTACCAAAGAGGGGCAGCACATAAGTTGTGTGAAATTACTTTGGCTTTTAACACTAGAAGTCCCTGAAATTTCAACCACCCCCCTGAAGTCCCAAAAGAGGGTCCAAAGAACCTTAGTCCAAACTGACACCTCTGGTGGCTCCAATTAACATCCATTCATTTGCAAAAGTGCCCATTGCCTGAGGAATCAGCAGGGGGGAGAAGAGCTGAACTTGCCTCCAGTGTTATGTAAATGAGGCGTGTGTCAGGTATGGGTGGTTGCTGCTGAAAGCTTGCACCTCCTTGGCTGCCATATGAGACTGTGCAAGATCTCTTGCAAGAAGTCTCCTCATCTACAGAACCATATGTTTGAGATTTGATTTGTGAAAGGTTGAAATAATGTGAAATTGACACAAACATAATATTTGAATTATAATGGCATATAAGTGGCATATTGATTAGTCAAAATGGCTCTGATATTTTTAACCTTATTTTAAGTAGTTTTGTCTTTTGAAAAACTGCTAATAGGTAAAAATGTTTTTACATAAATGTATACAAAAAACCCTCAGCTACTTGAAATAGAATAATATTATTGAGCAATTTTAACTTCAAGATCAAGATTTCGCATGTGTGTCTCTTCCAAATACAGCCATAACCAGCAAACAAAAATAGGAAATTTAGGAAATCTTACCAAAAGAGATATCACTACTACAGATTTTCACTACTCTCTGAAAACTAACAATGTGTTGTGTGTGACGTTTGTGACCCTAGGCTTGAAAATTGCTTCATATGGGCTTTTCAAACTTTTTTTTTGGCCCACCTCCACCCTTTCACCTTTGGAGGACAACTTTGTTTTCATGTAAGGATCAAAAGAAAACAATTCTGTATAATACAGTACAATAGTGATAAAAACAATTGGGGTTAGGTGAACCACAGAGGTGGGGACTCGAGTCACATGACTTGGACTCGAGTCAGACTCGAGTCATTAATATTAAGACTTTAGACTTGACTTGAAAAAATATTCAGAGACTTAGACTTGACTTGGACTTTTACACCAATAACTTGGGACTTGAATTGGACTTGAACCTGTTTACTTGCAAAGACTTGATTTACCCCAAATCTAAATTTTAAAACGCATATTAATATTTATAAAGTGCGCCCCATTAATTTCATTTCCGTCCTTCTGACGCAGACCGGTCCTCTGCTTTTCTACACTCTGTACGTGTGTGTGTGTGTGTGTGTGTGTGTGTGTGTGTGTGTGTGTGTGTGTGTGTGTGTGTGCATGAGCTGCAGCACAACCAATCAAATGGGGTGTTGGCGAACGTAAATTTTTACCGGGCGGGGTGTAAAATGGACACAAATTAAGTATTATATCGCGATCGATCGATCGCCAGTGGTTGGTGCCAGAGCGAACTAGTAACTCGTTGAATCATAGATGTGGATCAGAGGTAAATAAACTAGATTTTTTTCCGGCGTGAGAAATCGGAAGACGGTCAAATGCGTGTGTCTCACGCTCAATGCGTGAGGGTTGGCAACCCTGGGTTCTGTATCTGAACTCAGGTAAGAGAGCCTCTCTGTCACCATCATAATATCCAGTTCTATCTCAGCATGGATTGTGTATTTGAACATCTACGTCGAGAAAAAAATATATTGACAAAAGTGGAGCGAGTTTTCAGCTATGGGGACATAATTCATCGTGCACAAATGACATACAGACTTTTGGCCAGCAAATGCAATGCAGAATAGTTTACTGAAATGTCTAAAGTTGCAGATTCCTGTTAATTGTTCAGTTCTTATATTTGTTTGTCTTGTGTCACTCACACATGTTCTCCAAGAAACCAGATAAGAGAAGAGAGGGAAAATGCTGTTATGGTTCTTTGTATTGTACTGTGAAAATATCAGCACTTTTTATTTGAACATGGAGTTCTACTTATGACTTTTTCACAGAATATTTATTTCTGGAAAATTGTAGTTTAAAGTATGAATATTTTTGCAGCTAAGTTTAACAAATTGAACTGTGCAATAAAGAGGTGTACTTTTAATTTTTTTTATACTTCGTGTTTTCAGCACATGTTTTATCAAGATTTGAGGAGAATACAGATTTAAAAAAGAACGCATGTCTGTTATTTACATTTAAAATATACCTGCAACATTGGTAAAAAAAAAAAAAAAAGACTCGAAAGGACTTGAAATTCCAAGTTTCAGACTTGGGACTTGACTTGACTATTGCCTGTCTTGACTCGAGACTTGACTTGACTTGGGTGTCTTTGCTTGAGACTTGACTCGGGACTTGAGGTATAAAGACTTGGACTTACTTGAGACTTGCAAAACACTGACTTGGTCCCACCTCTGGTGAACCATACAGGACAGGAGAGAAAAGAGGGGGAGAGAAACTAAAAAGGGAAAAGACAGAAGAGCAGAAAAAACAGCTCAAATGATTCACCAACTGCTGCTACTAAATGAAGAGCAGAAAGTAAGACATACAGCACAAATGACTGATGTATGTGTGTGTGAGTGTGTGTGTTTATGTAAGTGCAACATAGGATAAATGTACAGAATGTACTTATTAGCAAGGCCCCAGAGGCCAGAGGCAGGCAGAGAAAGACCAGGGAACCCCACCCGCCCACGGCCCCTCCAGGATCATGTCCAAAGCCTGCTGTGTACTGGAAACCTTTGCTATCCTTGCTTCTCAGTCAACAGAGTAAGTGAAATGTGTGGTGACATGAATTTTCATCCACATGTAGGTGGCTACAGTCATCTTTCTCTTTATTATAAAACTGACAGACATTATTTGAACTATAATTCCAAAACATCTCAAGTCTGCCTCCTTTGTACTAATTTTTCTCACTGCAAAAGGTGACATGATTATTGGTCAAAATAGCTAAAGTTCAGATTTCTCTGAAAGGGTCTTTTCTTCTCCGTCTGAGTCAATGGATCAACATAGCTCACACTATCACCCATCCCCCCGTCTACCTAGAAGTGGCTGCATGACAAAGGATGGCCTCATGGCCTCATGATCCAAAATACCTCAGCACTGGCTTTTGGCAGGCTCAGGTAGAAATGTAGTAATGTTAGTAATGTTTTTCTTCTAAAAAAGATAAGTGGGTTCAAAATAACAATTTTGAAAAAAATTACCAAATTAATTGTGTTGATCCACCTCAAAAAAGGTCATGCAAAAGTCTGTAAGCTGGTCCTGAGTGTGTCTGCCCATCCCCCAGCTGCATTGTTGTGCAGGGGACATGCATAAGGTGAGAGAGGCAGTCAGAGGGCCTGGCTGAGAGCAGAAGCTACAGAGGACATGATGTAAGTTTAGAAATATATACAATAAAGTTGAAATGTTCTCAACAGAGCACTCACATACAATTATCCACTCAGTCTGCCACTCCCTCATTTGGGGAGAAACCTACACTATTGTGGCTATTCCCAACTTTAGACAATTTAGACAATTTTTAATCATGGAGGGGTCTGAAATTTTCATCTTAGGTGCATGTCCTCACTGTATTGGAATATTTTATTGTCTGAGTGAAAGAGAAACAAAATGGGGTCACTAAAGTGGGAATAGCCACAATACTGTAGCTTTCTCCCCAAATGAGGGACTGGCAGACTGGGTAGATAGTTGTATGTGAATGCTCTGATGAGAACACTCATGAACAATTGTGCAAATGTGAGATGTGTGGACTGCTACAGATACACGTGTGGCAAATGTACCAGGGAGATACCCTGGCAATGCCAGGCATGTTCTGACAGACTGCTGAGTGACTGCTAAAGTGCTAGTCACACAAGAAGGACATGCCACTCACACACACACACACACACACACACACACACACACACACACACACACACACACACACACACACACACACACAGCCCTGCACTGCAGCCTATTGTAAATATGTGTGGAATTGTTTTATTCCTTGTATTTTTTGTATAATTTTATGGCAATAATAAAAAGCATGGAACATAAAAAAGCATGGAAACATAACAGTTGTTCTTTTGTATGTTTCTCATGCTGAAATTTCAGTCCTCCTGACTTAGACACAAATGCTTCTGGTCATTACTCACATGTACCTGGTTATAAAATTTCAAATTTTCTATTTAAAATATAAAAAAATAATTTATTGTTTGTGCTTTGTTGCTCAGATAAAACTAAACTAAATACAATATATATAACCTTTATATTATAAAATACAATAAACTGAATAGAACTAACTAGAAACTAAATGGCCAAACTCAATGAAAAACAACAATTAGTTGTGAGCTGAAGCATGCCCCCTCCTGTGGTGCGCCAGTAATGGCCTTATTTACAGAACAAAAGTGCCTGCTTACAGCTGATAATAGGGTGTTAGCTAAAATCCTTCAGTTCTCTCGACCCTTCTCTGGGTTCCGATAGTAGAAGTGTTGAAAGACCCTTCTCTGGGACTTCTAGTGTTAAAAAGATGCTGCTCAACGTCAGGTACCCTGCAAAACATGCCTTGCTACTGTTGCTACGACGCGAGGTAACACTACAAACCTTCAGCATTAAAAAAACACCACAAAGCCTCGTATGATATTTGTAAGGCTAAAATGCCAACGACCAGTGCTGCATCTTCAAATACGCCAAAGTGTTTCTCTGCGCTTATACAGCTTTAGTATGCGGTGAGCAGCGAAATACCGTAAAATCTCGCATATAGGCGCAATAAGATTTAAAGCACGGATGAATCGCGAAAGCGCGGATAGCTTGGCCGCGGTCCAGCAGACAGGGTTCACTGACCGAACCGTTTGAAAGTGTAACTCCTTATGGATGTAATTCGAAGCGGCACGCTGAAATAACTCGGGCAGTAACGGAGTTCATAGTGAAAGACATGATATAGTTAATATAGTGAACAAGCCCGGCTTCATGGCTTTGTTAAACACACTGGATATGCGCTACCAAACGCCCTCACGCACATATTTTAGCCAAGTTGCTATACCTGCAGGGCTGCCAACTCTCACGCATTGAGCGTCTTAGACTAAAAAATTAGTAGTTCGCTCTGGCGCCAACCACAGGCGATCGATCGATCACGATATAATAATAATAATTAAATTTAGTCCATTTTACACCCAGTGGCGGACTTAGCAATTTGGAGGCTCAAGGCGAATTTAGCTAGGGGGCCCATCAACATTAATATGCGAGAAATAAGTTCAGGTTCACACTACAAGATTTTAGGCTGGTTTTCAGTCGCCGACTGTTTTTGTAGATCGCCGACAGAAACTGTGGTCGGACGCAAATCGGGGATCATTCGGCGCTCGCTCAGTCGTGTAGTGTGAACTGCTGAAAGACGCTCGCCGAGTGGCCGCCAACTCATCGCAGACGACCGGCAGATATCTAGCATGTTTCATATCTAGCATGTTTCATATCTAGCAGTCGGCGACTGTGAGTCAACAGCAGCGTCTAGCTTCATACAACTTTACTACAACACTGTGTTTAAGTTATTGTGACAGCACTGGAGAAATAGTGCGATTGACTATATATATGTTCACTGCAACGGAGAGATGAAATAATTCTGGCAATTTGGGACTATGGAGTGGTTAAACGGTAAAATAATAATAATAATAATAACGAAAACGTGGAGCACATGTACGTTGTTTTTATTTTCTTCGTGGTGTTGCTGGTTCTCGCGAGTGTTTCATTTTCATGTTCTCGTGTTTTTGGACGGCAGCCAGATGAGTCGGCGATTCCCCAGTCGTTTAATTCGTGAGCCCACGTCACCGATCAGTCATGTAGTGTGAAAGCCACAACAACTGAAAGACTTGCGATTACAGCACAACCAGTCGTGTAGTGCGAACGGCACAAAAACCTGATGACTGAAAAGTCGTGTAGTGTGAACCTGGCTTTAGCTAGACAAGGGGGCCCTACAGTGGGAGGGGCCCAAGGCAATTGCCTAGCAACGCCTCTATGCAAAGACCGCCTCTGTTTACACCCCCCCCCCGCAACCCTGTATCTGAGCTGTATAAAAAATGCCGAAACAGAGTTTCCTGAAGTGGAACAATGGGAAAAAATCGCGATTTTAAATCGCAATCGCAATTTATAGATAAAAAATTGCAATTAGATTATTTTCCAAAATCGTTCAGCCCTATATCGTAGTATTATTTATTCACTGTAAAAACGAAACATAATTATTTGCCGATTTGTCTGACTCCCACACATTTAACTCAAATATTTAGCTCGGTGGTTCACCCAGGAGAGAGAGTGTGTCTAACCTGTTCCATCCCACTCTGATACACCTTAAGACCCTCTTGTACAGCTGCTTGATTCTCGATCTTCGCCATGGCAACAACAGCATTTTCCAAACAGGGCACTTTGCCACTAGAGATTGTATCCACATACAAACTTGCAAGGTGACCAAACACTATCATTGTACACACACACACACACACACACACACACACACACACATACACACACACACACACACACAGTGATTGTATTAATAGATAAAGCTGCCTGAATAGATGAAAGATTATTGAACTATTGAACAGTTCTCACTTCTTCCTGTAACTCTTTGTCCTCCTTTGAGTGTTTTCACTTTGCTCTTCATAAAGACATAGTCACAGAAATGCTGTGTGACCTTCAGAAAGTCAGGATCAATGTCACGTTCATCCAAGCTTTCAAGGCGGGCCATATTGTGTTGCGAGGCAGGCAATGGGAACACAAAACACTTGCGGCTTGGAAAGTAGTTCCGAATACAGTTTCGTGGAAGATTGTACCTGGTGTCCTTCTTACCGAGACCTGCAAGACAGGAAAATTAAAGATAAAAAACATAAATGCATGTATCTTAGAATGTAAAAACCTTTAGTATGTGCCAGATTCATAAAACATGATGGTAACTGCTACAACACACAAAATGTCTGGTGATTAGGGAATTGGTCTTGTGACCGGAGGGTCTTAACCCCAGGCTCTTAACCCCAACTGTTGCACAGGTGCCAGTCTAGGGCTGCCCACTACTCTGAGCATGTGTACACCATAACCTCCTAGTGATCACTAGTGTGTGTGTGCACCATAGCCCCCTAGTGATCACTAGTGTGTGTGTGCACCATAGCCCCCTAGTGATCACTAGTGTGTGTGTGCACCATAGCCCCCTAGTGATCACTAGTGTGCATTTGTATTCTCACTGCACAGATGAGTAAATGTGGAGGACTCATTTTGATTGTGGTGCAAATCGCAATTGACAATATGGCAACTTAACTAAATCATGGCATAGCAGCACAATTTTATATTCTCAGTCTTTGTCCATTTATAGTTTTTTCCTCTGTAACAGCCACATTTCTTAAGGCTGTTTGTAGCATTCTGAAATTCTGCTCAAGCCTCCATCGCCTTCTTACCACTGCAGTTATGAAGCTGGAATCATGTAAACTCCAAACATACTGAAAATGGGCCTATTGCGTTTGTCAGTTACCTAAATGAGTGCATGTGCATAATCTTCTTGATGACTTGCATGTGTAATGAAACATTGTTAGAGAAAAGATAATCCAATCCATAATCCCCCAGGACATTTTCTGTTGGATATCTTCAAGCGACAATTCTTTTAAATACAGAGTGTATTCTATTATGAATGACTAAAATTATATGCAAATGAGTACAAAGTGTAGAAGCACAATATATCATACAAAATCAGTAAAAAAAAACCCAATACTAATCACTAACACCTTAATTCCTAACCCAAATTCATTACTAATCACTAATACCTTAATACCTAACCTTAACTCATTACTAATCACTAATACCTTTCTTCAGTTGAAGAGCAAAGTCCAGGTACTGATCTTCTGTCACTTTACCCTTTTTCTCAATCACCAGCTCTAGAACGAAGTCTCGCACAGTCCAGATAAAATTAGGGAAGAACTGCACAAACTGAGAGTCCTCTTCCTCCTCATCTTCATCCTTTGCTTCTTTCGTTGGGGACTTGATCTTAATCTGTTCTGCAAGCTCGGTGACATAGCTGCAGTACACTAAGGAATAAGCACTTCATAATAAAAGTATGATTGTTTATAATAATAATACATGACATTTATATATAGTATGATATTAAATCACTCAACTCTCAATGCTTACTGCCCCAGAAATAGGTGGTAAGGTATCAAGTCTGGGATTTCTCTGGGGGTGTTCTTTCTTCTCCCGTGTTTTTACGGACAAGTTTTTATTTGCGCGTTGAGATTTCCGCGTCATTTTTGTGTTGGTGTTTCTAAAACTGTGTATGTGTTTGCTTTACTCTCGCGCTGACTTATATCATTGCTATCTATTCTGTCAACTCTAGTCGGCACTTGGGTCCACCTCTCTCTATGTTTTTATTTGCGGTGTGTACACGTTACACTCACTTATGGTCTCAAGGCTGAAATGAGTTTTCTCCACAGGGTGTAGACCCTCTATCAATGTGATTTTATATAATGATGATGATAATGATTATATATTTGGATGTTAGTGAATGAGTGTGGTTGATTTTAATATGGATACTGTAGGTTTTCCACTGCTGTGTTGTCAATAGTTCCACGGCTGTTGTAAACCAGAGTACTGCTAAGCAGGACAGCCAGACAGAAGATCCAGGCATCATTCTTGGAATCACCCTATGACAATAATAATAAAAGAGCATTACATTGAACCTCATGTGACCAATTTGATCCCAGATTCCAATTAGATTCCAGATAGTCCTGTGTTGCACTGATTCTAAAATTCTAAATAAATTCCAAAATTCTAAATAAAAAAAATAATGTCATGTTTTTTGTGGTGCATTGTAGGTGCTGTGTTCACCTTGTCCACATCCCCCAGTCCTTCAGTGTCCAGCAGCAGCAGGGTGTGATCTGATATAGTGGGGTGTGGTACACACCACATCCAGATGCCTTTCGTTTTGGACTCAATGGTGCTGCCCAGAGCAAAACCTAAGCAACAGAACCAACACCAATCATAATATAAATTCTTTGGGAACCTGTGTGTGTGAGGCAGCACTCAGTCGTGGTACAACATGTATTGGTTAGTTGGGTTTTAAATGCAGTGAGTGAAGATGTCACTTGAAAATGGCTTTTTTCAGAAGCAGAAGGTGTTGTTTGTCGGGACTAGAAAATATGTCTTGTGAGGGGAGAATTTTTATTTTATTTTTGTATTGTAGTTTCTTCTTTTCTACCAAAAAAATACTAATAATGTATTAACCTAATGTTAAGGAAACTTTATTTCGTTACATTGTTTCTAAACAAAAATGCTGATTGTGATAATAAAGTATTTCGTTGTCACATACAATGTTTGGAGAAATTTTTTCCTAGGTCTTTTAGATCCTTTGCATCTATGAAGTTTAAATATAAAAAAGTATCGGTATTGGTATTGATATCAGATTCTTGCCCTGCAATTGCCTGGTATCAGATCGATACCAAAATTCCTGGTATCGCCCACCTCTAGTAACAGTCACTGGGAAAGAATGTAGATTTCACCCCAATGTGATGCCTGACTCTGCCTTGTTCATCCTGTCTGTTTTTCTGTTCCCTCCTAGTTGTTTGTAACCCCGTCTCTCGGATGCCATTGCCATGGCTGTGGAACTGTTTCTGTGGGGTTTATTATCTTTTGATACTCTGATTTAGAAACGTTCTACTGTTTAAGAATTTTATTGTTGGTTAATTAATGAATGTGGTTAATTGTTTAACTACATACTCTCTCAGTTATCTCTATAGTAGGCCAGATTAACTAATTAAGTATAAGATAATGGTAAATGTATGCCAATACCCCCACTCTCATCAGAGAATGACTGACTGTACCAGAGAATGTAACTAATCCAACTCAGGCAACTCGTCCTTGACACCTCTCTGTGGGCTGAGAGAGGACAGGTGAGGAGTACCTGCACAAAACCTTAGCTGAGAATCATATTTGGGTGACTGTTGAGGTCCAGAGCTCACCCAAAATGCACATTACAAACAAGCTCAATTGTGTCTGTCTTCTGATAGAGTGGCATATTAATTTTGAAAAATTGGAAAAAATGTTTTTTTTTCTTTTCATATAAGTAAAAATAATGTGTAGTAGGCTACATGTACATGACATACAAGTAAATTAATGAAACATGCTAGAATAATAAAGTTTTCTTTACTTTTTTTTAATTTAAACAATCAAATATAATTTTTTTTCCACTTCATTGTTAATTCAATCTAACCAGATGTATGTATGAGAGATGTCCCATTTTTCTTCTTACCTGTTTGCTGTCCTGCCAGCCGGTTCATGAGGTAAGACTTCCCTGTGCGGTACAGCCCCACTACAGACACCACTACCACAGGCTGGTTAGTTCCCTCCAGGTACTGAATGGCACGATCACTTACATGCAGTGAACCATTTCGATTTTCCACCAAACAAATGGGCTCTGACATGGGGCTACACATGATGTCGTCTTGGTCTGTAATCAAGAGCACTGAAACATCATCTTTCAAAGTAAGACTGGGACAAATATTTAAAACAGTTAGTAACTCAAAACATGGACGCAATGTTACAATAATGCAAACTTTAAACTGAATAGTACAAGTTCAATAATCAAAGGACCTGGTGCTATATGTACACCTTGAGATAACTAGTGTTCAAGTGTATTAGTACAAATTGTTAAAAATTGGCTCAAAATGATCTCTGCACAAATGGGTTAAACCCATCTCATCTGAGATACCCGTCGCTGCAGAAGCAAAAGTCCAGTGGGTGGAGCTGGATCTTAGATCCATGTTGCATTGGTCTGAAGTAATTGCACTGTCCATTCTGCATACCTGAAGTGTACCTAACTAAAAAAGTAATTTTTATTAAAGATATAAAAATGAAATAGTACATATTTAAGAAATGTACTGTACTTTATTATGTTGGCAATCACATATCATTATTCCTGTTCACTTTTACGTTTTCTTGAATTTATTGGATTTATATTTCCTGGTCGGAAAACGTAAGCGACACGTAGGAGGAGTTGGATTAGATGCAGCTCCGCCCGCCCCCTAGACCGACCAAAATAAACTATGGACGGTGGGAGGAGTTGGATCTAGATCCAGCTCCACCCCCTGGACGTTTGCTTCTGCAGCGACGGGTACTTCTCATCTGGTTTGGAAGACCCCAGTTCTCTTCTTTCAATTATGTCTATACCAATCACTCCAAACACTCTGGGGTTACATTCACATTTCTATGTATTTGATTATTGTAGTCCTTAATCATTTTTTGTAGAATGAACAATTTTGTAAATAAAAAATATCTGTAAATATGTGTCACGCCTTATCGTTTGTGATCCGCACCTCACTATTGGTTTCATGTGTCTGGTTTATTCGCCTTGCTAGCCTGCGTAGATATAGTCCTACTCTGTGTTTTCAGTTCCTTAGCTGCTTGTCTTACAGCCCAGTTGTATGTACCCATGTTTCTTCTCCTCAGTACCGTCTCGTTGACCCTCCTCGCCCTCGGCTTTACATTACTGTCTCTATTTTTAATGGTGATAAAAATCCCAGAACACCCCCACATTTAAAAAGCTTGATACACCCTGGTCTATCTGTTGATACTGACTGAAAAGGTGAAGAGATAAATTATTTGAAAATGTACGTAAGCGTTTTTGCATGTACAGAAACTGAGACGTAGCGACCTCTATGGTCATAAAACTCAAAACACGACTGCACTCTCGCTAAAAAATGACTGACATGACTGACAAAATCACTGACCCACTCTGATGATAAGAACATCCCGTCCGCAGTTAGTGCTTTTAACTGCGTTTCTCTGAAACGTTGCTTTGGATACTCCTGCGCGAAATTACACGAACGTGGTATATTTGTCCTTAATACGCAAATATTATAATATAAAAAAATTGTTATTAAACACCACACCTGCTGATCATTATTTATAGATTGACCCAACTAAATTTGAGTCTATTAATTACATCAGTAGACAGCAAAACGAAGTAAATTTAAAAACGTACCGTATACGTCGAGAAGCTGCTCTCAAGTCTTATGGATGAGTCCGCTACAGGAAGAGTTGCTACAGTAAAATGGTGCACGTAGCCACCCCTGCTCTTATAGGAGGAGCCGCCCAGGATTCTGCACCGTTACTGCACCGCTATTTACTTCAAGTAATGCGGGATCTTTCCGAGAAATCACTTTAGAAAGAGGCCGCTCTGTAGAGCAGCCTACCTAAACTTTCTCTTTTACTTTCATTTTCCACATGCATCAGTTCTGTCACCAAATAACTGCGGTGATACGTTTGCCGCAGGCCGTCTCCAGAGTTAAAACGTTACTTTAGGATCAGAATATGGTGAAGAGCCCTGGATAGAATAAACAAAACTAATTTTATCATTGAATCAGTAAAAATAAATATACAACGGAGTACTTCGCGATCAGGATCAGACATGAAACCCCGAGAGTAAAAACCGTAACAAGTTCAGAAAACACGACGAAAAATCATTAACAAGTCCTCATGATTTTATTGTGAAATTAAAATATTAACATATCGGATGAACAAAGCATAGGTCTACAGTTAAGTTAATCAAAAAGTTTAGTCTACTTGTATTTTTCTGCGTGATTACTCTCAATATCGATTCAAATTGCAATCCTTAGATAGCTATCTGTTTTCCACAAACTAAGCAAACAGCTTTACCTTCAGTTAATAAATACAACGGCAAGTATTCGCTCACCTTCCTTGACTCACATATGAGCGTAAGTGACATCCCATTCCTAATCCACAGGGTTCAAAATGACATTGGTCCACCAGCTTCAACTCTTCTGGGAAGGCTGTCCACAAGATTTAGGAGTGTGTTTATGGGGATTTTAACCACTCATCCAGAAGCACATTTGTGAGGTCACATACTGATGTTGGACGAGAAGGCCTGGCTCTCAGTATCTGCTCTAATTCTTCCCAAAGTTGTTCTATCGGCTATCTATCGTCATGTTGGAAGAGGAAGGGGCCAGCTCCAAACTGTTCCCACAAAGTTGGGAGCATGGAATTGTCTAAAATGTCTTGGTATGCTGAAGAATTCAGAGTTCCTTTCACTGGAACTAAGGGGCCAAGCCCAGCTCCTGAAAAACAACCCCACACCATAATACCCCCTCCACCAAACTTTACACTTGGCACAATGCAGTCAGACAAGTACCGTTCTCCTGGCAACCGCCAAACCCAGACTCGTCCATCAGATTGCCAGATGGAGAAGCGTGATTCGTTACTCTAGAGAACGTGCCTCTACTGCTCTAGAGTCTAGTGGCAGCGTGTTTTACACCACTGCATCCAACGCTTTGCATTGCACTTGGTGATGTATGGCTTGGATGCAGGTGCTCCTGCATCACCTGTGGTCATGGAAGGGATTGCAACACCCAATAGTTTGGATGGGTGAGCGAATACGTTTGGCAATATAGTGTATATAAAGGTCCATGCCTTAAAACTCTGCATTCTGCATCTTTCCTTTTTTACATTAGCTGACATATTTAAGAGCTAAGAGCTAATTTCTTGAAAGTTGTCCAATACATTTGTTGACACATTTGAGTGAAGGTGCATAAGTGAGGGGGGGAAAATTTGGACGGTCACCCTTGATAGTTTTGTCGATGGGGGAATAAGGTGTGGGGTAGTTTTTCAGGAGCTGGGCTTGTCCCCTTAGTTCCATATCGTAATTTGGAATAATTTCAAGTTGTATTTCAATATGTAGTTACATAGATACAGTTTATTGGTTTGAGCCAGCTGGACACTCAAGTCGAGGTTGCCATCACTAAGTGATGGGCAAGTGATGCCTCATGAAACACTGAGTCTTTCCTAACAATTGTGCCAAAAAAGATTGGAAGCTTCAAAGCTTCAGTGACGGTGACATCTGGTGGACAACTGAAGCCATTGCAACCTCTAAAGAGCATCACTGAAGCAATAGCACTGTTTCAATCCTATCACAGCAATAAAAGTTCAGAAAAGTCTGAGTGGTCATTCAAGTGTTTTCTTCATTTATATCAATCCATTAAAATGTATTTATATAGTGCTTTCTACAACAGTTATCGCAAAGCAGCTTTAAGTGTCCGAGTCCAAGCCCCAGTGAGCAAGCCAAGGGCGACAGTGGCAAGGAAAAACTCCCTAAGTGCATGAGGAAGAAACCTTGAGAGGAAGTAAGACTCAGGGGGGAAACCATAACAACAATTATACATAAGATACATAAACAAAGAAAAGATTGGAATAATAAATATTTCTCATCTTTGTGTATATTTACATACATGCATTCATGTGAACTAATAAGAAGCCAGCACCCTGTGATCTTAGTGGATGTGGGGAGATAAGTTCCTGGAGGTAATCAGGAGCAAGCCCGTGCAGTGCTTTATAAGTCAGTAGAAGAATTTAAAAATCAAAACAGAATTTAACTGGGAGCCAATGCAGGGCTGATAGGACTGACCTGATATGATCGAATTTTCTTGTTCTGGTCAAAACTCTGGCTGCGGCATTTTGAACTATTTGAAGTTTTATTTAGATTCCTATTTGAGCATCCTGACAGTAATGAGTTACAGTAGTCAAATCTGGAGCTAACAAAGGCGTGTACCAATTTTTCTGGATCATGCTGTGATAATGCATTTCTTAGCTTGGCAATGTTGTGGAGATGTAGAAATGCTATCCTAGTAGTATTATCTATGTATTCAGGGCCAGAGTGGGCCACTTTTTCAGCCCGGGAGTTTCATGCGCAAATCCGGCCCAAAATTATTTTTCCATCCCAATCGGCCCAAACTAGAGATCGACATGAGCCGGCCCATCAGGAATCCTCCCGAATCTCCCGATTAGCCACTCTGGCTCTGTATTTATCAAATGATAGGTCATAGTCGAGACACTGAGATTTTTGGCTACTGAGCCAGGTGTAATGGGGTAGTCTGCCAGATTTAGCATTAAATCTGGTAGTTTCTGTCTTGCGGCCTTTGGGCCCAGAAGGAGAACCTCTGTTTTGTCACTATTAAGGTGGAGGAAGTTTAGCGACATCCAGCATTTAACATCTTATGCAGGCCTCAATTTTTCCTAAACAGTGTTTGTCATTAGGTCTAGGAGCCATTTCTTATCTGCACGTATAGGTAGGTTTTTAGTGTAATTTTTTGATTTACTCACTTGGGGGAGCACTTTAGGTCACAGGTATAAAGGCAGGTGCCTGTGATGAGTAATTAGGACGGTTTGGACTGGGGAACACACGGTTCTTACCGTAGCCGTGGGGAACCAGCCAAGACAGCACATTTTTAATGCACTCAACAGCACTAAGGTGAACTAGTTTTTGTATTAACCATATTTTTTGTTGCAATAAAGAAGGAACAACCTCGAAGGATATTTTTGGGCTGGAACTTCACCTTTCTTTTATGGCTTTGAGTTTGAGAACACCTTCAGTCCAAGCCGAGGCTTACAGGGTAGCCTCCACATCGTAAGAACCTGCGTGGCTCATTAAATGGACGTACATCAAAGGTTGAGGATCTGCTAAGAACTACGCCCGCATGAATTGGAAGTTTGTAACCGTCATAGGAAATTGGATTACTTGCTTGTTGCGGTGCCTACTGGTGTTGATGATCTGCTGCGAGTGAGTAAACTTATGTCTATGAAAGATGAAGCTGCTTCCCATAAACTGGTGGGTGACACTATCTTTTTGAGACTGTTCGATGTGGACTTTGCAAAGATAAAAGGCGTAGTGGCATTGCCCAATTTTATTTTTATTCACCGTGCTGTTGCGTAAAAGTGCTGTGCTGTAGAGATCTCAACTGTTGTCAGCGTCACCTTCAAACAATTAATTTTAAAGGCTTACCTAGTGGGTTTGCGCTTGGTGTGTGCTTTGCGCAACATGACGGATAAGTCTGACAAGGCTACGGCCGCCGCTCCCACATCGGAGCGCGCCGACACACCAAAAAGTCCAGTTGAAGAATTAGAAAAACGTGTGAGAATGTTAACTACAAAGGGTTTTTTAATGGCATGCGAGAACCTACAGAAGAATCGGAAATCAAAGCTTAAGCAAGCAGGCAAAATAAAAGCAAAGATAAATGAGCTGCTTTCGGTAAAGGTTACTTCTCGCACGATCAGCCAAGTCAAGAGGAATTTGAGCGAATTTACCGCTCTGTGCAAGGAAGCTATAGAGATCCAGAATACTCTGTTAGAAATGCCAATGCCTGACTCTGAATACGAAACACAACGAAGCTGGTTAATAGAAAAAACTAAGGAAATTGAAAAATTCGAAAACGATGTGTGTCGATGGTTGGCGGATGCAGTTCCTATGACTGAATTGGAATGTGAAAACGTAGCACCAGAGGTAAGGCCAGAGGACAGCGTTTCGAACGTTTCAAGTAAAGGTTCCAGACACAAAAGCCAGCTGTCTGCATGTTCCAAATCCTCCCGCATCTCTTCAGTGCATATAAAAACAAAGGCTGAAAGGGCTGCTCTGTTAAAATCTGCTGCTGTCTTAAAAAGGATGCATGATTTGGATGCTGAGGAAGAAGTTCTGCAAATTGAGAGGGCAAGACTGAGGAGAAAAAAGGAACGGTTGGAAATGGAGGCAAAGTTGGAAGCTAATACAGCCAAGTTGTATGTCTTAGAAAATGGTGGTGGTGATGATGATGATGATGATGATGATGAGGGGGAGGGAGCCAATGCTATGAACGCCTATCTTCATGCACAGTTACAGTCATCTAATGTTCCTGTTTGGCACCCTAAGCCTGAGGTGTTCCACCAGGATAATGTAGCTTCACTGGTGGTGAGGCCTAAAGAGAAATGCATTTCATATGGGCTTAATAACCCTTTACCCACAGTGCAGATACCATCACGTAGACCGGCCGTATTGAGTGATAACTGTGGACCCAGGAGCCGCAATCCAGTCCCAGTGCAGCATCAGCTACCGCCATCTGCACGTATGAATCCATCTGCTCGGACACAGGCAAGCCATGCCGCGTCTTTTGGTAACCACCAGCTCCCTCATAACCATCTACCCACAGTGTATGATCTCATGCAGCGTCAGAATAACATCACGGCTCAGCTGGTTCATAATCAAGCTCTAGCCTCTCTTCCACCTAGAGTTATTACGGAGTTTGATGGACACCCATTGAAGTATGCCGCCTTTATCAGAGCTTTTGAACAGGCAATTGAAAGGAAAACTTCTGACAAAGAAGAGTGTCTGTACTACCTTGATCAGTACACAAGAGGGCAGCCAAGAGAGCTCGTTAGGAGCTGCTTTAACATGGCACCTGGTCAAGGCTACACCAGAGCGAAACCTTTATTAAAGGAGTACTTTGGTAATGAAATGAAGATTGCGGCAGCTTATATTGACAGGGCTGTGCAATGGCCTACGGTGAAACCTGATGATGTTAACGCCTTGCAGTCTTTGTCTGTCTTCCTAAGAGATTGCTGTAATGTAATGGAAGATCTGCAGTATCTGGAGGAGATGAACGTGCCATCCAACCTGCGCTTGATGATGATGAAGTTGCCGTACAAGATGAGGGAGAGATGGAGGGCGGTTGCATGTGACCTTCAGGAGAGGCGTGGCACAAGGGCCATGTTTGCTGATTTTGTGACTTTTATTGAACGTCGGGTGAAAATTATGTCTGACCCTCTCTTTGGAGATTTGCAGGGCACACCATCATACCACACCTCCCTTAAGTTCAAGGCCAGGCCTTCTGGAAGAGGGCATGTTACCGTTGCTGCTGTCGATGCTGCCCGACCATCAAATTCCTTTGCACCCCGACATCAGCGTAAGGGTCCACCTGTACAGAAGTATGACCATGGAGCATGCTTTGTGTGTAAAGGCCAACATTCAGTGCTAAAATGTTCTGCTCTTGAGCAAATGACACATAGAGAAAAACTTGATGCTGTAAAAGAAAATCGACTCTGCTTTCGCTGCCTCATGCCAGGTCATATGAGTAAGGCATGCGATAAGCCTCTAACTTGTGCTGTGTGTGCAAAGAGCCATCCGACTATTTTACATGTTGATTCTAAAACGCCACATGTTTCAGTTAGTAATGCTCTTGTGTCATTGCAGACATGTGCCCATACAGGGGCCGGGAATGATGAATGTGTCCTTTCCATTGTGCCTGTACGGGTGAAGGCAAAGTCTGGCAGTCACATCATCAACACCTATGCCTTCCTTGACCCTGGGAGGTCAGCCTCTTTCTGCACTGAGACACTCATGAGGAAGCTGAATCTCTCCGGTGTTAAAACTAACATTCTGCTTCGCACCCTAGGCCAAGAAAGAGTAGTTAGCACCTATTCACTTAAAGGCTTTCAGATTTCTGGCCTGAATGAAGAAACATTTCTGGATTTGCCTGAAGTGTTTACTCAAAAGGCCATGCCGGTAAGCAGGAAAAACATTCTTAGTCAAGAAGATCTGGAAGAGTGGGCTTATCTCAAGTACATTAATATTCCTAGTTTGGAGGCAGATGTCGAATTACTTATAGGTACCAATGCACAGAAGCTTATGGAACCCTGGGAAGTGATCAATAGCCAAGGGGAGGGGCCATATGCAATCAGGACCCTACTGGGGTGGGTCGTGAGTGGTCCATTGAGAGGCAGGGAAGATGAGGGCAGGTATGATTGTCCGGCTGTCACTGTCAATAGGATCTCAGTTACCAAGCTACAAGATTTGTTGATTGCTCAATACAATCAGGATTTCAATGAAGCTATAGCAGATGATTCCTCTTTGTCCAGGGAAGATCATAGGTTTATGCAAATTGTTGAGTCATCCATCCATCAGGATGAGGGTCACTACTGCTTTGACTTGCCTTTCAAGGTTGCCGAAGTTACGCTTCCAGACAATCGTTGTGTCGCAGAGCAGCGTCTCTTTAGTCTCCAAAGAAAGTTCAAAAGGAACAAAGAATTCCATCAAGAATACACTGAGTTCATGTCTGAAGTCATTGCGAGTGGTTATGCTGAGCCTGTGCCATGTCAACAGCTGAATAGGTCTGATGGCAGGCTTTGGTTTTTACCCCACCATGGGGTATACCATCCTAGGAAGAAAACTCTTAGGGTGGTTTTTGACTGTGCCTCTGTCTATCAAGGAATCTCACTCAATTCCCAGCTCCTGCAAGGTCCCTTGCTCACCAGTACTTTGCTTGGTGTACTCACCAGATTCAGAAAGGAATGTGTAGCGCTGATGGCAGACGTCCAAGCTATGTTCCATCAGGTGAGAGTGTCTCCAGAGTACACAGATTTTTTACGTTTTTTTGTGGTTTCCTGATGGTGACTTCACACTTGCGCCTATGCAGTACAGAATGAAGGTGCACCTTTTTGGAGCAGTGTCTTCACCTAGTTGTGCAAATTACGCATTGAGAAGAATTGTACAAGATTACAAAGATCACTTTGAACCATGCATTCTAAATACAATATTGCATAACTTTTATATGGATGATTGTTTGACTTCCGTGTCTTCAGAGGCAAAGGCTAGGAAGATGGTGAGTGAGCTGACCGCAGCATGTGCTAAAGGGGGGTTCCACTTGTCGAAGTGGACAAGCAACAGCAGTGAAGTCTTAGCCAGTATTCCAGATGCCCAGAGATCAAAGACCACTAGGGGACTTGATCTAGATCAAAAGGCAAATGCTGTTGAGACTGCTCTTGGCCTGCATTGGTGTATTGATGCTGATGTCCTGACTTTCAGGTTAGCCTTGGAAGAGCGCCCTCCCACACGACGTGGCATATTGTCTGTTGTGTCCTCTGTGTTTGACCCCTTAGGGTTTCTTGCGCCACTCACATTGCCAGTGAAGAGAATGCTGCAGGAGATGTGCAGGTTGAACATCTGCTGGGATGTCCATATACCCCAGGTCTTCTCTAAGCAGTGGTCCAACTGGCTTAAAAATCTGCATTATGTGGCTGAGTTTAAAGTGAATCGCTGCATGAAGCCCAACAACTTTGGGGAACCTACCTTTATGCAGCTACACCACTTCTCAGACGCCAGTGAGTATGGTTATGGGACCGTCACTTACCTCAGAATGGAGAACAAGGAGAACCAAGTGAGTCTTGCTTTCATCTTAGGAAAGGCCAGAGTAGCCCCTTTAAAGCAAACAACCATTCCCCGTCTTGAATTGACTGCTGCTGTTTTAGCTGTCCGCCTTGACAAGATGCTGAGAAGAGAATTTCAGCTTGACTTGCAGCCATCAGTGTTCTGGACAGATAGCACCACTGTTTTAAAGTATATTGCCAATGAGACCAGAAGATTTCATACATTTGTAGCCAATAGGGTGGCAGTTATTAGAGAATTGACCAGTGTTGCACAGTGGAGATACGTTGGCACAAAGTTGAACCCGGCAGATGAGGCATCCAGAGGGCTGAGTGCTGAAGAGTTCCTGGCCTGTGAGAGGTGGCTGAAGGGACCTCCATTTCTCTTGAAAGGGGAAGAGGAGTGGCCGGTTACCATTTCAGATCAGCCTATGGTCTTTTTGGAAGACCCTGAAGTGAAAAGGGAATCACTGCTGAGTGCCCTCGTAGTACAGGCACCACTGAATGCAACACAAATGTTTTTAAACTACTTTTCTGATTTTAAAAGATTAAAGAGATCTGCTGCTTGGATTCTTAAATTCAGAGGCATGCTTTTAACATCGTCACAAAAGAGAAAGTCCCTTAAACCTGAGCTCCAGAAAGAAAGAATAAAGGTCACTGGCGAATCATTAACAACAGCCGATCTGCAGAGGGCAGAAGAAGCCATTATTCGCTTCTATCAGCAAGAGAAATTTCCAGAGGAAATTGCTGCACTGCAAGAAGGAAGGTCTGTGAAACGCAACAGCGATCTCTATAAGCTCGACCCAGGGTTGCAAGATGGAATGCTGAGAGTTGGAGGTAGGCTCAGTAGGGCGGCAATGCCCGAAGAGGAGAAGCACCCTGTTATTCTGGCTAAAGATCAAAATGTATCTAAACTCATCTTGAAACATGTACACCAATGTCTTGGCCATGCAGGTCGTAATCACATGTTGTCCTTTCTCAGAAAGAAATATTGGATAACTCATGCAAACTCTGCTTGCAGGAAGGTCATTTTAGAATGTACAGAATGCCGGCGCATCCAGGGAAACATGGGGCAGCAGAAGATGGCTGACCTCCCAGAGGAACGAGTTGTCAGACCTGCCCGCTTTTACCAATGTAGGTGTGGATTATTTTGGCCCAGTGGAAGTGAAGAAAGGCCGAGGAAGAGTGAAGCGCTATGGTGTTTTGTTTACATGTCTGGCAAGTAGAGCAGTCCACCTTGAGGTAGCCTATGCTCTTGACACTGATTCATGTATCAACGCCATTAGGCGGTTCATGTGTCGAAGAGGTCAAATATCTCATTTAATTTCTGATAATGGCACAAACTTTATTGGAGCTGAGCGGGAGTTAAGGGAGGCCGTTTCAAAGTTGGACCACAGCAAGATCCAGCATGATCTTTTACAAAATGGGCTAACGTGGTCTTTTAACCCTCCAGCAGGCGCTCACCATGGCGGCGTTTGGGAGCGTTTGATCCGGCTTGTGAAGCGTGTCCTGGCCTCCACACTCAGACTTCAAACCCTGGACGATGAAGGCTTCCACACAGTTCTTTGTGAGATCGAAGCAATCTTGAATAGTCGACCAATCACGAAGGCCTCAGAAGATGTCAATGACTTGGAAGCTCTCACCCCTAACCACCTTCTCCTCCTGAAGACAAAGCCACTCCTACCCCCGGGGTTGTTCCAAAGGGATGACTTGTATCTGAAGAGAAGATGGCGACAGGTGCAATTTCTCTCTGACCTTTTCTGGAAACGCTGGGTGAGGGAGTACTTACCGCTGCTCCAGGAGAGACATAAGTGGATGAGGCCAAGGAGAAGCTTTGCCGTTGGCGACATCGTGGTTGTGATGGAGCCGTTGGCTCCAAGAGGGTCCTGGCAGATGGCACGAGTCACACAGACGTATCCAGACAAGAAAGGCCATGTGCGTTCAGTCCAGTTGAGAACAAAAACGGGGCAACTGGAAAGGCCAGTTACAAAGATATGCCTCTTGATGGAAGCCGAAGTCCCAAGTTCCAAGACCCAAGATGATGATATAGATGGTTGAGATGATGGGTAGACCTGGATGCTTGAGAAGATACTTAGTTTTAGGAACTAATTTAGTTTAGCTCTGCACAAATGGCTCCTTAGTTTAAATGGGTAATTGTGGTTTGATATTCTCTCACAATTAGGGGCCGGGGTGTAGGAGCCATTTCTTATCTGCACGTATAGGTAGGTTTTTAGTGTAATTTTTTGATTTACTCACTTGGGGGAGCACTTTAGGTCACAGGTATAAAGGCAGGTGCCTGTGATGAGTAATTAGGACGGTTTGGACTGGGGAACACACGGTTCTTACCGTAGCCGTGGGGAACCAGCCAAGACAGCACATTTTTAATGCACTCAACAGCACTAAGGTGAACTAGTTTTTGTATTAACCATATTTTTTGTTGCAATAAAGAAGGAACAACCTCGAAGGATATTTTTGGGCTGGAACTTCACCTTTCTTTTATGGCTTTGAGTTTGAGAACACCTTCAGTCCAAGCCGAGGCTTACAGGGTAGCCTCCACATTAGGTTTGGCTGATATGTAAAGTTGGGTGTTATCTGCATATCAGTGAAAGTTGACACCATGTTTGTTTATAACTATACCCAATGGTAGCATATATAATATAAATAATAGTAAGATGAAGCCTTGCAGGACATTTCCATATTTATACCAAATACTGACTATACTGCCATTACAATAAAATACTGCCCACCTCCTCCAACCATGCCAAAGTCCTGAAGCATATCACAACTTTTGTTTATATCGAAGTTCGTGTTTGTGTATGTTTTTTTAAAGTGCTGTTTGCTTAGCTTGAGTTCACCCCGGTATTTTCATCAAACGCGTGTGCGTGAGATGAAAACATTGCGTCCCAGTCAGGACACGATAATTTCAATAAACAATTTGTGTCAAGTTTGTTCTCAAAATGGCAGGGAAAAAATGCACAGCAAAACAAAAATATGAAGATGAACAGAGGATGTTCTTAACAGAGTAGGCAGTCGCCCGCCGCCCGAGGAGCAGTGACGGAGCCAAAGGGCGGGCAGGGGTGGCAATTGCCAACAGAGCCCGTGCCACCCCTAGTGCCACCCCACTGGAAATGGTAATTTTAAGAGAAAATATGTGTTTCCTTTCATTCATCATTTGTATATGGACCCCAATGATAAAGCCTTGGTCACCCTTTGGCCACCCCTTGAAAAAAAGTCTAGCTCCGCCACTGCCAAGGAGCAGTTGGGGTTAGGTGCCTTGCTCAAGGGCACCTCAGTCATGGCCTCAGGCCTGGGAATCGAACCCACGACCCTCCAGTCACAAGACCAGTTCCCTACCACCAGACCAGACTAATGTATAATTTCTGCTTTAATAATGGGAAGTATAAGGGGAGTATAATTTCAGCAGATGTTGTGGTGTTATTGCCAAAATTATACTCCCCTTATTAACCCCCCTCCTACCCCGTTGAACATAGAGACATGTGCTTTATATGTTATGACCCACGCATCCAAGAATAGAAACCGCGATTTTCATCTGCAGCGTCTATATGCGCGTGCACGCGAAGGGAGAAGAATTCTGCCGAGGAGTCCGAATCCAGCACAGCACCGCCCAGGAGTCTGGACCTTTACTGCTGGTAATGCGGGGGGTTTCCGAGAAATGACTTTGGAAACTGATACTAGGCTATATAGTGTGAAGCCAATGTATTTGGAGATCCAGAGCTAATTGATATTTCATTGCAATATGGTAGCTTTCTGTGTTAAAAAATATATTCATATAAGTCGGTGTAAAATTTGTGAGAATTCCCTGATTCTAGTGGTGTTGATTTTTAGCGATACCTGGTAAAAAAATCTTTTCTTTTTTTTTTTTACTTAACAGCATATTCTTTTCATGATTAAGCAACGATAATAATTGGAGTGCAGTGTAAATGTTTGAGTAATACACACTTTCTCTTTTGCTTTGCCTTTGCACAGCACGCTGTAAGAACATTTTCTGCAGGACAGCGAGCGGGTCCCTTTGATGTGGGAGGATCCGCCCAGCCGTCTGCACAGTTACTTCATGAGATACGGGGACAAACCACTGCAGAAACAGACACCGCTACGATTCACACTCAACACAGGAGCAGTACTGCGCTGTGCGGGACAAACGGGTCTACATATCAAAGGTGAATGTATAATCTGAGCCTTATCTGAGGCACATTGGTTTTACAATTGAAATGAGTCGAAATATACTACCTAATGGGTCGTTTTTGTTACGTTATAAATGTGTGTTGGCAATGCAATCATATTTTTCTCATGTTTATTTCTAATGTATGTACGTACAGTATAGGCGCAATTTGTGCTAAGTCATAATTTCAGTGTCCGTTCAAAATTGCAACGTTATAGAAACTTTATCTTTTACTTTCACAACATATGTAGTATAGTGCAATTCTGCGACCAAAGCTACGTAAACTACGCCGATGCGCTTTACAAACGCTACGTAAACTACGCCGGTGCGCTTTCTTTTCTCGTTTTGCTGCTGTCCGCGAGCCAAAAGATGACAGATCCTTAAGGGCACATCAGTCATGGCCTCAGGCCTGGGAATCGGTAAATTTGGTAAATTTGTGGTACATTTGTGAGAATTCTCTGATTCTAGTGGTGTTGCTTTTTCTTTTTAAAGGCACAAAGCGATACCTGGTAAATTCTGTTTTTTTACTTAACAGCATATCCTTTTCTTGATTAAGCAACGATAATAATTGGAGCGCAGTGTAAATGTTTGAGTATTACACACTTTCTCTTTTACTTTCCCTTAGCACAGCACGCTGTAAGGAACAAACGGGTCTACATATCTAAGGTGAATGTATAATCCGAGCCTTATCTGAGGCACATTGGTTTTACAATTGAAATGAGTCCTAATGGGTCGTTTTTGTTACGTTATAAATGTGTGTTTGTGTGTGTGTTGGCAATGCAATCATATTTTTTCTCATGTTTATTTATAATGTATGTACGTACAGTAATATAGGTGTAAGTCATAATTTCAGTGCCGTTTAAAAATGCTACGTTGTATAAACCTTATCTTTTACTTTCACTTTCACAACATATGTAGCCTACTGCATTTCTGCGACCAAAACAGGTGATACGCCGAGTTTTGTAACCGTCGAATTTTGTGACCACACGGGGCGCAATTTCCCAGTTTCTGTTCACTGGCACAAGCGCTTTACAAACGCTACGTAAACTACGCCGATTTGATTTACAAACGCTACGTAAACTACGCTGATGCGCTTTCTTTTCTCGTTTTGCTGCTGTCTGCGAGCCAAAAGATGACAGGTGCTTGTATTTACATTTTATCGTCTCTTAATTACATAAATGTACTTAAAGAAGAATGTTTCGTTACAGCATTTTATACATGCCGACATTTGATTATAGTCAGGTTAAGCTTACCATCTCTTCACTTCTGTAAAATAAAAAAATAAATAAAAATCATGAATGGGATGGACAGGTGAGCCTTTTTACAGGGGTCACCAATTCTGATGGCCGCCATCAGAACATGTGTCAAGTAACAATAGTACAATCTCCATGTACTATTGTTACTCGTCACATATTCTGATGGAGGCCATCAGAATTATTTTGTGGTGTTTCTGTCTCTAGTGAGTTGAAGTGGATCTTCTCTTCCAAAGCTTTTCATTGCATTGTTGATCTGTGTTAACCTGCATATGACAAAAAAAGAATTCAATACAATTAAATTCTATGTTGAATTTTACTCATTTTTTTCAATACACATTCTCACAGCTTTATGTTTACAGGTGCATCTGTAATAATCTGCAAAATATTTTATTATATTGTTGATTCCATCACACACCTACTAGTCCTGGGTTTTTCAGTAAATTTTCATCGAACATGTGTCATCAATTCAGCAGAACCTATAACTCAGTCATTATCAAAAACATTTTGAAATTTACATACAGTCTGCCTACCTATAGTGTTCACATAAACACTGCCCTAAAACAAACACTAACCGTAACCAATTGTTCAAACTTACTAATTTCTTATATGGCCCCTTGGTTCCAGAATCACTGCTTGCAGGTATATTTGTACATAATTTATGTTTTTCACCTAGGGAATGGTGTAGTGTGTAAATTTTTGCCTGTGTATGATCCTAACTTCTCCGTGATTACACTTAGTGTTGTTCTGAAATAAATCAGCTTTGTTGAATTGCATTATGTTGTGTTGATCAAACCTTTAGAGTCATGAAGGAGCCACTCTGTCTGATCGGTAGTGATTCTGAGGGACAGCTGTATGTTTTGAAAGAAGCTAAAGCAATTCTGGAGAAGATAACTCAGCCTGTGGTGGTGGTGTCTGTAGTGGGGCTGTACCGCACAGGGAAGTCTTACCTCATGAACCGTCTGGCAGGACAGCAAACAGGTAATAACATGCTTTCTGAAAAAAGCATTTTATATATGTATAAAACCTTTTATGTGCAGCACCCCAATCCTTGATATCCTTCCCCAGGTAGAATTATAATAGAGAGGGGGACTTAGGCTTGCCTTCAGTTAGAAATTTATAACACCCTATATGCTCACTATGCACCCTACATAGGGTCCTCAAATTAAGCCAAAGAATGAAGAGATGAAAATGTAAAAAAAAAAAAAACCTAGTTAGTAAAGTAATTAGTAAAGATAAAAAATGATGACCCATGTCTCTTTTTACCAGCAAAACCAATCAACTCGGGTTTACTCTGTCCTGTTACGACCCAGCCTAGGCTACCAGGTTGTAACAGAAAAAAGACACTTATCAAATGGTTCTAAGGTGGGAAACAACTTGAATTGTACTAAATCATATGCAGCAGCTATGACTACCTATAACCAATAAAATGAAACAAAATACCAGAACAAAAACCACACCAAACCGCACGCCCCCCCACCACAAAACGACAAAACCGGCAGGCAAACCTTTTTCAACGAACCTTTTTTCATGACGAAAACGAGACGATAACTAAATTAAAACTATACGAAGGGATAAAAACGATGACGAAATTAAAGGACATTTTCGTCAACGAATAAAAACGAGACGAAAATATTGTCCAGCGACGACATTCAATCAGACCTGATTTAGTTTTGTGAAAGGTAGGGATAAGTTAAGAAGAGATCCAACCGTAACTACTTTAGCGTACACGGAGAGGCGGGACAAACCGGGTAACCATCCAATCAGAACTAACGTCTTCACATCGCGCAGAACCCGTTAGGACAAAACCAGCGCGTGAACTGTGGTCACTCATGAAATTAAACTCGAAGTTAACTCGACAATGTCAGCAGGGAGAAAGATGAGCGGCGATATATGGACACATTTCTCCTTTGACTTTGAGAAAAACAAGATGCTGTGTAAACCATGAGGAATGATGATGTCGGGACAAATACAACAAATGAAACGACATCTGCGGGCTATGGCATTGTTTTACGGCGCCCAGTTTTATATAGAATGTAATATGCATTGTTCATAAACTCCATATGTTTTCAGGTAGAGCGGACCTACTGGTCATCAATGTTTTGTTATTGTTATGCTCAATAACTATAAGTTCAGGTCAATAGAGTTGTTTGGAAATTTGTTTTTGTATATATTGCACATACAAAAAATAATATTCTGTAACTGGTTAATAAATGTTTCATTTTGTGCAAGTGTATATAATGACTACTACACCATTTATATTTTAGTCAACTAAATTATTTTGATATTATTCGACTAAATTCCAATGATAATTAGTCGACTAAAACTAGACAATGACAAAAACAAATCAATGACTAAATTATGACTAAAACTAAATTACATTTTAGTCAAAAGACTAAGACTAAAACTAAATCCAAAATTGCTGTCAAAATTAACACTGGTCTCCGGTTTCCTCCCACAGTCCAAAAACATGGAGGTTAGGTAAATTGGCAATCCCAGACAAATTCTCCCTGAGTGTGTGTCTGTGTCTCTCCCTGAGTGTGTGTCTATGTCTCTCTCTGTTCAATAAAAACAAGTTGTTGTCTGAGTGTGTGTGCTTGTATGCTCAGTGGTGGATGGTGCTCTGTCACTAGGGTCTGTCCTCTCTCCCCTTCCTGCACCCCATTCAGTCCCCCAGGGGGCTGTGGATCCCGGTAGAGAGTATGCTGTGCGCAATTGGCTGCCGCTTCTCGCCGGTGTGTGATTGGTTGTCTGTGACGTAGCTGTGTTTACAATTGTAAAGCGCCTTGGGTATCCTGATAAGGCGCTATATAAATTGAAACATTCATTCATTCAAGTCAGCATTTTATAATCTTAAGAATATCCATAAGATCAGATTTCTTGACAAAAGCAGATCTTGAGAAACTCATTCATGCTTTTGTCTCCAGCAGGGTTGATTACTGTAATGGCCTCCCAATAGGGCTCCCAAAAAAGACAATCAAACAGCTACAGCTGATTCAAAATGCAGCTGCTAGAGTTCTCATTAGGAGCAAAAGAAGTGATAACATCACCCCCATTCTTAAGTTCATACACTGGCTACCATTACAATACAGGATAGACTTCAAGGTGTTATTACTGGCCTATAAATCACTTAATGGTGTAGGATCAGTGTATCTATCTGACATGCTGCAGAGCTATGAGCCAGGCAGAAATCGTAGGTCACTGGGAACTAATTAGTTCAAAGGTAAGCAGGCCCGTTGACAGTCTTGCTGGGGCCCAGGACAAGAAAGTTTCATTATTATTATTATTTTCAAAACGCCCAATCTTAACGTCTTTACGTTCTCTCATGTTTTGTCCTGGAATTACAAGAGGTTCGTATTTGTTAATGTAATACAAGAGAACTGTTCAGTCAGATAGCTATTTGTTGTGAAACGAAGTAGTTACAATTTCAAGCATTTTCAAGTACTTTAGCCTAAATTTCAGCACTTTTCAAACCTGGAACACAATGCAATATTAAAATTCGTCAGGTAAATGTTTTTCCTTTCTTTTCTGCACTCCAGATTTCTGTTTACTTTAACTATCCACCACTGTATTTCCCGCTGTTGGGTGGGTACCAGCCGGCTACGGTCGGTGCTGGATCAAACCATTTTTCAGTGGGAGGCGGGAGTGTATGCACTTAATGGAAAATATGCAGATAGGTAAAAAACATATATATTTTAGCCATTGAGCTTATTTTGAGTACAGAATTTTATATTAATAAAAGATTTCAAGAATTATAGACTTTAAAGAAAAAATAAATTGCTGGGCTCTTTGATGGGCCCCCCTGGCCCTGGGGCCCGGGACAACAAACCCGGTTGTCCCCCCCTGTCGACGGGGCTGAAGGTAAGAACTAAGTAAGGAGAGGCAGCATTTAGCTATTATGCTGTTTCTAAATGGAACCAGTTGTCCGAAGATACTAGAAGAGCTCCAACGTTAGATGTTTTTAAATACAAGGTAAAAACGTATATATTAGAACTGGCTTTTGGTTAGTGTGGGTACCGTAAACGTAGCCTATTTTAATTATTTTATTTATCTTTTACTTATTTTTATTTATTTTCTCAGTTTCCAGTTTTATTATCTTTATTTTTTATTATTTCTATTTGATTTCCTTTAAAATTTTGTTTTTTTTTATGTATTATGGGCAACATCATCCCAAGGTGATGTCACGGTAGAGCCCCTGACCCTTCCCCTTTGGGCGTGTGTTTATGTTGTCCACGTCTAGACATCTGCATCTGTGGATCTTCGTGGGTGTGGATGTGTCAGAGTATTCATCAGTCTCATCTGTGGCTTGTCTCGTGATCACTTGGGGCTTATGTGGTTTGTCTATTTAATGTGCGTTCATGCAGTGTTCCGTGCTCGTCTTTGTTCGAGTCGTTTCTGTGTGTGAATGTTTATGTTCCACATGCACTTTCTGCGCTCATTTGCATGTCATAAAGTGACGTTAGTGTGTGCAAGATCGAACTCTTGCCTCATCCTTCTCCCTGCGCCCAGCGTCACAGGTGATAGACCTTGGGTCGTAATAATCTTCTTTCTTTTCCTGTGTAAAGCACTTTGAATTGTGTATGAAAGGTGCTATATAAATAAAGTTGCCTTGCCTTGGGAATTCAAACATCCCTTTAGAACCAGTTAAAGTAACTAATATTCAAGTAACTAATGTTGAAGCAAATTTAACTAACTAAATTTGTCCCTTCTTATCCCCTTTGACCATTCCAGCCCTTGGGGAGCCAATAATAACACAAAGTTTAAACCATAAAATGTTTGGAGTAAATGTGATGACAGCACATTTCTCATACATCTCAAAAAATGGGATTTGATTCATAATAATTTCGCATGTTTGTTACAGGATTTTCTCTGGGCAACACCATTGAATCCAAAACGAAAGGCATCTGGATGTGGTGTGTACCACACCCCACTATATCAGATCACACCCTGGTGCTACTGGACACTGAAGGACTGGGGGATGTGGACAAGGTGAGCACAGCATTTTCATATCTGTGTCCTCTGTGGCAGCAGTATCTATAAACATTGCCCCTATTAATATTCTTAGCTCTTTTTTCTAATTCATATCATATTTTTGGTTTGCAAGTTGTGATATATTTGTCAGTACATTAACGCAAGGTATTGTAAAAAAAACAAATGACAGTTAACAGTAATAACATTAGGCCTGCTGAAAATCTTATTGCAGATAATTTCTGCAAAGCTCACATAAATATATATACTGACCATTCAAATTATGGTGTAGATACATAGTCCATCAAATGAATGGGAATGTGGTCCTCATTGGCTTTTTAGGGCGATGAAAAGCACGACACCTGGATCTTCTGTCTGGCTGTTCTGCTCAGCAGTACTCTGGTGTACAACAGCTTAGGAGTAATCGACAACATGGCACTTGAGAAGCTACAGTATCCTTCAACAAACCTCATATACTGTACCATGATGTAAAACGGGGTGGATGGGTGAGTAGAGACATGTATGTGGTCATTGGGTCAAGTTAGTCTGTAAAAGAAACAAAACCAGTACTGAAATAACACTGAATACAAATGTACAATTACAAGTAAACCACAGGTTAATGACCAGGAAACCAGGAACAGCTTAAACTAATTAGGTGAGGAGACTAGGAATAAACTATGTAGAAACATCTAGGAAATACAGAAAAACAAGAACATATTGAAACAGGAAATTATAGGGACTAAACAGTGGGGAACCATCACACATGACAACACACACATATGTGTAATGCACACAAGCACAGTTGTTCTCTTGAACAGTGTTCCCTGCAGTTATGTGTCAGAGCTGACTGAGAACATCAGGGTGAAAGCACACATGGGCAGAGATGAGAATGAATCTGCTGAGTTCATGCGTGTGTTCCCGTCCTTTATCTGGACCGTGCGAGACTTCACACTGATACTGGAGAAAGAAAACAAACCCATTACAGCTGACCAATACCTGGAGAGTGCATTGGTGCTCAAACCAGGTAAGTAAAGACAGGTGCTACTGGTTATAACACAGGTGATAACTGAGGGTGTACCACAACAAAAATGGTGTACAACAAATGAAGTATGAAATGGTGTACATTATACCTTTACAAGATCTAGCAGATCTGTCATTGAAATATCACATAATAATCTTTATATAGCACCTTTCATACATGCGACTCAAAGTGTATATATATAAATAAATTAGTGGTGGGACTTTAACGCATTCATTTCGATTAATTCATTACAGGGAAATTAACAAACTAAAAAAATTAACGCATTTTAATGCATTTTAACGCATTTAACACAAGACACTTTTGCACCGTGGAATGTTTCTCAGTGCACGAGTTCCAGGCATACAGATTATATGGACGCACAATAAGATAAGCATGATGGAGATGACTGAAGAGGCTACGCTGGTGGATGGGAAATTTAAATATAAGAAACTTCCAGATGGAAGTACAAACACAAATAGGGTGCATCTCAATTCAGGGGCTGCAGCCCACGAAGTGCGCATTTGTAGGCCGATTACGTCACTACGTCGCGCCGAAGGCTGTCCCAATTCGTGGGCTCCTTCTTATGTGGCCGACGAATGTAGCCTTCAAAACCCTGAAAACGAAGGATGCATCTGAGTATCCTTCGCGTCCCACCATATCCCAGGATTCATTGCTCTATGAACAATAAACAGGCGACATGGCGGAGTCTAGTGTACGGGTCGAAGAATTCGTTTTTAAATGTAGGTATTTTTTAAATATGGAAATTTATACTGCAATGAGATGCTAAATAACATGCCAATTATTAATGATATTGCAGGTAAACCTGTGCTTTGAGTATTTACTAAAGTGTAACGTTTTTAAAAATACATAGAATTTTGTCGATGGATAATGTGGTTTCTGTAATGTAATGTTCGGTAATGTGGCTCCATTTTGTCGGACACCTCGCTAACACGTATGTACCACATATGTAATGGGGCAGAGCGTGGTCACGCAAACGTACATCTTGCGAAGACTAGACTGT
Source organism: Brachyhypopomus gauderio (assembly GCF_052324685.1). Taxonomy (NCBI): domain Eukaryota; kingdom Metazoa; phylum Chordata; class Actinopteri; order Gymnotiformes; family Hypopomidae; genus Brachyhypopomus; species Brachyhypopomus gauderio. Next base: position 8,529,943 of record NC_135229.1, read on the forward strand.
CTCATATAACAGCCGTGAGATGCAGCCTATCTAGCCTTCGAAGTGTGTGGCCTCAGTGGGCTGCAGTCTACGCGGTCTACGTAGGCTGCAGCCCCTGAATTGAGATGCACCAATTTGCACTTTATGTAGGAAGGAGTTCGCTTATCACAGGAACACTTCCACCCTTCGTTACCACCTCAACGCAAAACATGTTGGGGCGTCCCAGACCCACCCCCCTCCAAGCTCACAATGTAGCCCATCACAAAATTTACCAACAACCCTGCTACCCAACGGCTATCGGAAAAGCCAAGTGACAATCCTATCCATCTCCCAACATCACACACACCAAACAATTTATCTCTTCAAGTACTATCCTTACCCCACCTAACCTCAGCCCTTCTTAGCCACACCCACTGACTAGATCTCTCAGCTACCGCTGACAACTCCTTTACCACTGCTCTCATCACACAGCCTCTAAATCCAAACTCAGCCAGTAGTCTTGTGGCAGACTTAGCCACGAAACCCCTAGCCCCTACCTCTACAGGTCTAATATGTGCTTGCCAGCTCCGCTCTCTTACCTCAGCCACCAAATCTGCATACTTCAACCTTTTCCTTTCATATGCTGCATCAACTTCGTCTTCAAATGGAACAGTTAGCTCTATGAAATACACTATCCGCTTACTTTCAGAATACAACACAACATCTGGCCTCAAGTTTGTGACTACAATACACTCTGGAACCTGCAACTTACAGCCTACATCAACCAACAGTTTCCAATCTCTTGCATCAGCCCACTTACCACCAACTTTTGAAAACTGTGTTGGCTCCTTGCTATGCTGCCCCTCACACACAAACCTAATTACTCTATTGGAACTAGCAACTGGCATGCCATTAACTTCCAACCGCTTCTTATCAAGTGCACCTGCCAATGATTTGAGTACCTGATTATGCCTCCATGTATAACGTCCCCGTGACAAACTCACCTTGCATGCCGACAGGATGTGCTTCAATGTACCACTTCCTGCACATAGCTTACAAGTTGGATCCTCACCTAACCACTGCCCAAGGTTTTGTGGAGTTGGAAGCACATCATAAGTAGCTCCCACAAGAAACTTTATATGACTCGCATCCAATACCCATAACTCTCGCCAGGTGATTCTCCTCTTCTCCACACTTTCCCATTTCATCCACTGACCCTGCTTACTCTGTCCTGCAGCTTTTGCCCGTCTTACTTCCTCCTCCTGTTCTTGAATAAAACCAGTCACCATTCGCCTTCTCTCAGGTGATGTGGCCTTGCTCAATGCCCTCCATGTATCACCTGACCCTAGTCCTGCCCTCCCCTTTTGCACCTGCCCTACAACATCTCTATGCTCCAATGCCCTCTTTGCTGCCTGAGTTGCCTCTTGGGAATTCCACTTTCTTCCTGTACGTGTCACTGGTGCCGCTGCTTTGATCAGTGCATCTTTCGACCCTATCACAACATTTCTCGGCCTACCTTGGCACATTTAAACTCCTCAACTAAGCGTGTTAGTGGCAGTTCTAGCACTCCTTTCCCAATCCATGCCACACTACTAAGACAATGTGGAACCCCAAGCCATTTTCTTACAGCCTTATTAACAATCCTTTCTAGCCTCTCAACTTCAGTCATCGGAATATCATACACCGTCAGTGGCCACCTTAGATGAGGCAACAATCCAAACTGCAAACACCACAATAGAGACATGCTGTGTTGGCGGTCTGGTCCTGCTGAAGTCCACCATCTCCTTGGTCTTGGAGGTGTTTAGCAGCAGGTTCTTCCTATTGCACCATGCCGCAAAGTCACCCACAAGGTGTCTGTACTCCTCCTCCTGCCCTCCTCGTACACAGGCCACAATGGCAGTATCGTCCAAAAACTTCTGCATGTGGCACGTCTCAGAGTTGTACTGGAAGTCTGAGGTGTAGATTGTGAAGAGGAATGGAGATAGTACAGTCCCTTGTGATGTTGTTAAAGTCCTCGGAAACGGCTATGTAGGCCTGTGGATAACGAGTCTGTAGTCTTGCGATGGTTGAGTGGATGACGTCACAAGTGTTCTCTGCGTCAGCGTGAGGAGGAATGTAAACTCAAACAACAATGGCGTGGGACAGCTCTCTGGGCATGTAGTAGGGCCAGAGACTCACCGGCAACAGTTCAACATCCCGGCAGCAGATAATCTCCTTCACAGTCACATGCCCCGGGTTACACCATCTGATGTTCACATACAGCACGAGTTCCCTGCCTTTGGATTTGGCGCTCTGTTTGGCGTCCCTATCCACTCTCACGTTGGTGAAGCCGGGAATGTCCATGTCAGCATTGGGAATGTTGCTGGTTAGCCACATTTCCGTGAGGCATAAAATGCTACACTCCCGGTACAGCTGCTGATTACTAACCAATGCCGCCAGTTCGTCCATTTTGTTAGTCAGGGAGTTCACATTCCCCATCACCATGGAAGGAATCGATGCTTCTAAACTAGTGATAAAAAACAAACAAAAGATAAAAAGTTAAGTGGCTAAAAACAGTACACATAGACGGAGCTAATGGAGTAGGCTGCCACTCTTCACGGCGTCGGAAGAACAAAGTTTGTGACCATTAGTTGCAGTCTGAAGCCCTGGCATGTGCCTCTCTGTCTTTTTTCTAGATAAAATACGAGTACAAAATTACGAGTATCCTTTACATTTTTTTTACAAGCTGTCCACGACCAGTTGAGAATCACTGTTCATTATCACGGACATGGTTCAGCCAGCTGCAGACTGAAACTGCTGGGGGTTGAAGGTAAACTGTGAAATCCGGATCACTGGTGTGTTTCGTGTTAACATTACAGTGCATTTATTGTCCAGCTCAAGTTGCGGGCTGGAAAATGGATCGGTAAGTGGATCGGCCGCATTCGATATTGTATCAGATCGGTCCCATCTCTAACTAATACCATGTTTGTTAATGATATGTGGTAACTGAAGCATATATAGGTTGAACAGTAAAGGCCCGAGCACTGATCCTTGGTGGACGCCACATTTTTTGGTGTGTGGAGGAAGAAGTAATGCAACATAGTTATTGCGCCAATTTAAGTACAATTAAACCAGTCTAAGACTAAGACAATAAAGCCTACCCAGCTCTGTAGTTGTTATGGACACTAAGCCACTGCCCAGATCCTAAATTTATTTAGATCTCTCAGAGACACAACACACCTTTCTGAATATTACTTGCATTTTATTAAGGTAATTTAATGAAAAAAAACCCATGCAATATCATTTGCCTAAAAAGGGAAATGCATCAAAAAGGGACTTCACAGACCAACTGGTCTATACTTCTGAACAGGGCCGATCAAAATAGTGAAGTCATTTTTCTATGCTTATTTCACCTCACTGTTGTAATTCTACAATGTTGTTTTATAAATATAAAAATTTACTTCCAATTTACTTACTTTACCTTCACCAACATCTCTCAGTTTGCTTGCAATCTTACAATAGATAGAATACATGCAATCTTACAATAGATCGTGCCACATGCAGAATAGAATTTTGGAGCTGAAACACAAAACACTGATTAGCTCCCCTCCTGGACTGACTGGGCCGTTAACGACACAAAACCACGCCCCGGTCGGTCACAGGGCCCTCACGCCTTAATCGGCACTTGGCCGCTTAGCCCCACATAGTGTGAGGACAAGGAGCTACGGCTCCTTATCCGTCTGAGGTGTGTGTGTGCAGGTACCTCCCTGGGGCGTGGCTACGTCACCTCCTGAACCTACCTTCCCCCAGAGCTGACCCCTGCCTTCTGCTAGGGGTCACCCCAGCCTCCTGGGGAGTCAGCCCCAGCCGGGGCCTCCCTTTACGAGGTGGACTCCTCCACCCAACCCAGGAGCGCCAGAGACCGAGGCCCAGAGCACCCCCCGTCGCGGGCTGGGGAGCAGCCCCAAGGGCCTCCTGGTCACCCCGGGCAGGAGAGAGGATCTCCATCTTCATCAGGAGCTTCTCAGACCGGAGCCCCATGGTCCCCAAACATCCAGGGGCCCCAGCCCTCTAGGGAGGGGCTCTTTATGACCAGGCTCCAGACACCCCACAACATAAGGGGGCTCCTGCTAGGTGGAGACCCCCACAAGGTCCAGGAACACCACGACACCGCCAGGGAGAAACACCTGCACATAAGCACACACACCCCCACACACACTGCAGACTGCCCTGGTCTGCGCCGTGCCACACACACACACACACACAAAACACATAAGCACGGCGGAGCTCTCCACACAAAACACCACGCAGACAAACACTTACCACGAGACATGACCACGAACGAAGGAGAAAGTAAAGGAGACTGGCGGCTTCCGAAAGTGGCTGGTCATTCTGTGACGGGCAGGGAGTGCGAAATAAAATGGAAGCGATCACGCCAAGTCTCAGGGAAAAAGGTTGGTTTAATTGAAAGTGCGCAAACCAAAAACCCGTGACATAGATCCAAATGAAGGATATAATGACCAGCGGTCAACTGGTACAAAGACAAGACATATATAGGCAAACAAACGACCCTCAGGTGAGACGGATCACGGGCTCCGCCCACCTGAGGGACGCACACAACGCAACAAAACAGCAACAACAACAGCCGCTGTGGATGGAGGCGACCGGTAGGGGGCCGCCTCACCGTGACAAATTCTACCAGATACCAGACATGCATGGTGCAAGTTTAATCTTTACTTAACCTTACAATTTTAAAACATTGAGTTAAAACAATGATTAAAGTCCCCTCAGCTAAAAAATATTTAAATCACAAGTACCCAAATATACAATTTGAGACTTCGGATTTTTACTAAGTAACTTAAAACATTCAGAATCAGAGTTAGCATGGCTCATTCTTATCTGAAATGTAGCATAAGACTTATTGGTTAAGGGAAAGTGTCTTGGTGAAGGATTTGAACTTGCTGTAAAAGGTTTGTAGAGAGGTACTATACACCAACACTCACATGTACTCACACATTAATGAGAGAAAATGAGAAGCAATTAAGTCTTGTTCCTGTTTTTATTATTTCTAGGACATACTCCTAAAATTGAGCAGTTCAACCTGCCTAGGCGCTGTCTGAGGAACTATTTTGCAGAGCGGAAGTGTTTTGTATTTCCCCGGCCAACCAGCGATGAGAACCTAAGAAAGATTGAGGATCTGAAGGAGGAGGATCTCGACCAAAGATTTCTGAAGCAGGCTGAGGAGTTCTGTAGTTATGTGTTCAGCAATGCCAAACCTAAAACAGTCACAGGAGGACGCACTCTCACTGGCACTGGTCAGTCACAACCATAAAGCCTGTCACTGTCTATAAAATCATACCTTACTAATTTTACATGGAATGAATGAATAAACGAATGAGTGAACAGACTGATTGGGTCATGTGCTTTTCCAGTATTGGGCAGTTTGGTGGAGGTCTACGTGGAGGCAATTCGCAGTGGTCGCGTTCCCTGTCTGGAAAATGCAGTGAAGACTCTGGCTGAGATTCAAAATGGAAAGGCAGTAGAACAGGCCATGCAGGTCTACATCAACCAAATGTGTAATTCACTGTGTCTTCCTATGGACCCAGCTGAGCTCTCAGATTTCCACCAACAAGCGGAGAGGAAGGCTGTTGAGGTCTTCATGAGTACTTCCTTCAATGATGCTGAGCAAAAAGCACAAATGGATCTCATGGTACCTCACAAACACACCTCACACATTGTAAAGCAGATTTAAAGAATATATTTGAACAGTAGTTTTTTAGGTTTATCCATAGGAAATATTTCATAACAAACATATCACTCTGTTTATATACCACACACACTAACTCTTTTTCTGTCTCCCTCATATATGTCTCACATCCACAAGGGGCAGATCCAGAGTGAATATGAGGAACGGTGTCATCAAAATCAAAAGGAGTGTATTCTTGTGTGTAAGTCAAAGCTGACAAAAGTTTTTGCTCCTTTGGAAGAGGCTCTAAATGAGGGCTCCTTCATGCGGTGTGGCGGATATCAAGAGTACCGTAGCACAGTCAAGCGCCTTACACAGGAGTACAGAGCACACACAGATGGGCAACTTATGGTATGTCTACACATACAATTTGTTTTTGTTTGCTTAGTCCTGCAGTGCAAACAAAAAAAGTGAGAATATCACTTCAAATAACACAAAAAAACTACATGTGTGTATGTATGTTGTGTATCTTTAGAATGAGGATGTATTGACTGAGTATTTGACGGAAAAAGAAAAGTTTGCAAAGATTATTCTAGCAGGTGATCAACGCCTCACTGAAGCAGAGCAGGAGAAAGAAGGTGAACACACACACTTTCTCTTTTGGTTGCACAGTGCCGATTAGCTCTGTTCCTTCTGACTCACTGTTTGTATGTGACTCACATGTGTCTTGGCCATGGTGGGTTTTTCTCTTTCTCAGTGGAGCGATTGCAGATGGAGGTTGTGGAGCAGAGGCAGAAGGGTTTAGAGAAGCAGAATGAGCTGCAAGAGCAGATGTTGAAGGACCAGCAGAGAACATACGAGCAGCACATGGATCAGCTGATGGAGCGCATGGAGAGAGAGCACAAGAGAGCGCAAGAAGATAATGAACGAGTACTGCAAGCCAAACTCAATGTAAGATTTGCGTGTTTTATTTAGTAATGGTTATGATCACTGGTGAGTATGTCTTCTATTAGTCATAACAACCTGCACTGGTTTTGTACTTTATCAGACAACTTCTCTGGTTATGACACAGACTGTTTGAAGGACTCTGTTAATGATTTGCCCGTAATAAAATTCACTCTGCTCAGCGCAGGTGTCCACCTCCACGCTATGTGATGCTTACTTACTAGAAAAAATTCTAGAAAAATATTAACATCCGTCCAGCTGGCAAGCATAATTTTTTTCCAAACTATACAGGCTGTTCATTTCAACTGTTCAGAGAGTGTTTTAAGACATCAGTTTTGCTAGTGTCATTTTTATGCTGCATGTGGGGCTTTATGTCCATCTGATTGAAAATGTTTGTACCTGAAGGTGATAGTGTAAAGGCTTGTTGTGTGCAGCCATGCTGCATTTAATATGAATAATGAAATTAAAAAATGGATTAGATAGAAAAATAGCTCTAGATTTAAAAGTTTTTGTTTTTTTCCCTACACTCAAATTTCATGAATCAAGTCTTGAAGCATTTTGAGTTAAGTCTGAGTTTTTGGCTCAAGGTGCTATCTATGTTAAATGAATATAAATTAGGTGAACTATTTATATTACAAATCATACGTGAAGACATGCCATTAGGTACATCTATCCGTTAACCCATTGTGTCTTCTTTGTCCTGAGCTCCAGTCTAATGTTGTGTTTATGTTACAGGAGCAGCGTGTATTGCTGGAACAAGGTTTTCAGGATAAAGCTAATCAGATGAACAAAGAAATTGAGGCTCTGAAGAAAGAGATGAAGAACAATGACGATTCTAAGCGCTCTACACTTAGTAAAGTGGTGGATACTGTTGGAACGGCAGCATCCCTGTTTCTGCCTGGCATTATTCCCAAAGTTCTTGGCATTGGAGCCTCTTTTTTGTCCCGCTTGTTTTGAAAAGCCAACTACTCAAAAGGGTTACAAATTAGTTCCATGATAATAACTCACTCTTTAACCATTGGGGGGCAGTCATGGTCCTGTGGTAGGGAACTGGTCTTGTGACTGAAGGGTGCCCATCGCTCTGGGCATGTGTGCACCACAGCCCCCTAGTAATCACTAGTGTGTGTGTTTGTGTTCTAATTGCACAGATGGGTAATTGTGGTGAAAAATGATTGCGGTGTAACATCACAATTGACATTTCACACACATTATGTTACTTAACTGACTATTATGCAATGGTTGTTATTCAGTAAATTAATAAATACTTAGAAATGTACACTTAATAAAGTGGTGGACACTTTTCTTCAGTTAAGGCTTTTGTCAAAATCCTTTTTGTCTTTTAGAATTAAATTCAGTGTTTCTTTTTTTTAAATGCCTGAATGGCCTAACTCCAGCCTACCCAGCTGACATTTATACCCTGTAACAATATCATAGTTAGTGAACCAAGGTTCATGTTTCAGTACTACAGTATTATATTATACTATTATTACACACATTAGAGACAAACGCTAGTAAACTGAACAGGACTCTAGGGAGATACAGACAACAAGAACATACGACTGATCAGGGACTAGAAAATTACATACATCATAACCAGGAACAAAGAACAAACCGTTAAACAGGAAGGCTGAGAGAGACCAAGTGCAGAACACACCAAAACATAGAAATAATGACTGACAAATGGGAGGACAGTACATAGGGATTAAATAAGGAACGAAACAAGTAAACTAAACTAGACTAAGGTGTAGACAATGATGAGAGGCATGAGAACAGACTGACAGAGGTGTGGCAGGGAAACACAAGAAAAAACCAAACAATAACGTGGTGAAACAGTAAAGACAGAACAGGTTGGAGGGGGGCGGAGCTATACGTAACAGGTAATAAAATGTAAAATATCATTTTAACACCATATTAAAGCAATGGCTTAAACTTTCAAGATTAGATTTCAAGATTAGAAAACATTTAACAGGTCCTCCATGTGAATGATCAACTCTGAATGATAATTACTCACTGTATCTGGTTATCTGTAATGCAGCGCATGCTGCGGAGCTAGGAGGCGTACACAAATGCTGAGGAGAGCGAGATTTATTGAGGGGAATTCCATAATCAAGGTTGTTCAAATAGGCAGGGGTCATATCAATCAATCAAGACAGATAAATCGGCATGATACACACACAATGACGGAGCAGGAACAATACTCACAAATACAAAGAGCACAAGGATCGCAAAGCACATAGAGCATAAGAACAGACTGAACAAAACAACCGATTAGGGGGAAACAGAGACTATAAATACACAAAACTAAACTAGACACAGGTGGAGACACTGACGACACGGGTGTGGCTGACGAAGGGAAACCATGGAAACAGACAAGCAGGGAACAACACAGACATGAGGAGTAGGTTACCGGAGTGACAGCTAGAGAAGGGGGCGTAGCCCTACGTGACATTATCAGTATACCAGCTGATATCCTCTCATGGTTGCAGCCAGAAGTGTTTATTACATGAATTGCAATGCATGCATTTTATCATGACACTTCTCTACATCTATAGTAATGGCAGGGATTTTTTCCTGATAAAGTACACTATGCACCACGTATCTTTATCAGTGATTGTGATGAGCTTTGGTCTCTACCTGGTGTGGTGGAAATAGCTGTCGCTCAACAACTAAGCTCATACCTGAATCAGAACCAGATACATGAAGTCTTTCAGTCAGTGTCATTATAGTACAGAGACTAAGGAGTTAATGACCTGTTGGTGCCTTCTGACCAGGGTTATGTCTCTTTACTGTGCATCGTGTTTACTTTCATTTTACACGCCCCTGTTCAGCTCACTCATTCCCAGCTATCACGTTCACCTGCATCTTGTTTATTCCCTCATTAATCTTATACCCTACATTTCTGCCTTAGCTTTGTTGGTTTTCATGAGCTTTGTTGTATCCCGTGAGCCGATATTTTGCTAAGTATTTTTGTGAGACGTATAAACATAAACACAGGATGAGACTCAGATAAAGACGAGCAACAAACACTACATCCTGGCCCGGACTTTCGCAGGGGCTTACGGGGCTAAAGCCCAGGGCCCCGGCGCTTTGGGGGCCCCGCCCCAGATTGCCGTTTTATTTATTGTGAATGAATAGAGCCAGGTGCGCCTGCAGGATTGGGTGGAGCAGAATTGATTATTTTCTCACAATGGCGAACAACAGAAAGTACAAGCACAAGCACAGTACTGATCCTGCGCATTGGGGAAATATTAATGAGTCTGTGCGGGCTTATTGGGCTGAGAAAGGACCGGAAAGTTGCCAAAATATGGATGGAAATTTAGAAGCATCGGAACGGGTGTACAAGCATCAGAAGCGGCTCTTCTCCAGATCGCACTTTAAACGCAAGCTCGCAAATGGTGAGTACGTCCAAAGGCAGTGGCTGCTTTACTCTCCATCCACCGGAGCAGTGTTTTACTTTACTCTCCAATCCGTGTATCATTCGTTCATTTGATATTCAACTGAAAATCAAAATCGTAAAATCAAAAAACTATTCATTATTTTGTTTTTCGTTTTGAATATAAAAACAAAAAAACAAACCAGGCTTGTATTTTTCAGTTTTTTATTTGATGATCCAAACAAAAATAACTAAATAAAAAATCGGATTCGGAGCCGAACTTGATTTTGATTTTTTAACTTGACCCATTTGTGTGCCCCGGAAGTTACTGATATGTTTATTCTTCGTGGTCTTCGTTTGTGCGGGAGTGCGCTGCAGTGTTACTTGTTCTACTCTGAGCCTAGACATTGGAACATAGTCTATATTGGTATAGACAACGTGACCATATTGGAACCACATTCTAGATTAATTAAATATTTATTTATTTGAAGGTGGTCAGACGCATGCAGAGATTTCGTGCACGTTGCAGCAAATGGATATCCAGTGATGATCCGGTGTTAATATTTGTCATTGTGTTTTGTAGTGCTCGTTTACTTTAGTCTTTGCTGTATTTTCTGTGCCTTGTATTATTTATATAAACGTGTTTTCCTTTCATAATCGCTGTGGTCCTTTATATTCCTTCGTGAGTGTTTCTGTGAAGTGTGTTCTGTATGCCTCGTAAGTTGCGCACTCTCCGTGTGGGCGCGGTTCACTTAGAGCTAGGGTGACCAGACGTCCTCTTTTTCCCGGACATGTCCTACTTTTAGACCTAAAAAAATGTCCGGGGGGAATTTGTTCGACTGCCTCAAACAGAATACATGTACAGTGCAAAAGTGTTTACAAGCGAAAGCACGGTTCTACGGCAATGACGAAACGAAAGTGTACGTTTACGGAGGAGTTAAAGAGAAAAAACGTTCGACACACACACCATTCACCTAAATCATTCACCGATACACCGATGACCCCCACCCAGCACAAAAGTTGTCCTCCTTTTCAGAAACCCAAATCTGGTCACCCTACTTAGAGGAGACTAGCTCCGTTAAAGTATGTGCCAGCTCTTTATCGCGATTGTGTCCAACCCTGACTCCCACCACGTTACACAGATATTGGTATATTATTTATTTCAGTAATTCCATTCAAAAGGTGAAACTTGTATATTATACTCATTCGTTGCACGCAGACTGATATATTTAAGAAAATTAGAATATTGTGAAAAGGTTCAATATTGAAGACAATATTAAATATTAAATAATAATAATAATAAATATTTAATATTGAAGACAATATTAAATAGCTAATGAACTAAAACTGGTCTCTCAGTCTAGTTCTGTATGCTACAGTCATGGGGAGGAAAAACAAGTAGTTATATACAATATTAAGTGCATCCTAAACACAGGGTTCCCACGGGTCCTTGAAATCCTTGAAAGTTTGTGAATCTGAAAAAATAAGTTCAAGGCCCTGGAAAGTTTTTGAAAACAGGCATAAAAGACAGCCGTCCTTGAAGGTCCTTGAATATTTTAGGGGGTTTGAAATTTCACATGGATGAAGACCGCAGTCAAGGAACAATAGGGCACAGTTGGTAGGAAGTCAATATTTAGAAAAGATTGCTATGAAAAAGATTGTCATGATGTTTTAAATTTCTCATCCTTTTGTTGAAAAATATGATCTGATATGAAAGTTGTTATAAAGATTTTAAGTGAGTTCTTTAGCATTGATTCAATTAATCAAAAATGTCATTTTATATTCTGAGTTGACTATTTCGATGCCCGTGTTAAAAGTGAATGTCTAACTTACTTGACCAAGTTTAATAAGATTATCACTGATGGTATGAGATAAAATATATAATAGAGATTCTTTCAAGAAACATCCTAATACAAATTATAAAACCACAATGGCTTGTTAAATGGCCCATATCTTCTAAAGTAAGAGATTCATTTCAAAATAATAAGATGTATTCTGTAGCCCTGTTTCTTGATGTGGATTAATGGACCTTTTGTAAGTCAGAAGATGAATTCCAGGAGCATTTGTTTTTTCATGTCAATATTCACAAAGTTTTTGCATGGACACTAGAAACTCGATTAATCTCAAACTTAACATTCTGTCTTTTGATGCCATTTTACTTTATGCAGAAAACTTAAGTTCGGATTTCTGAGGCCATAAATGTAGTCGTACTTTTAGCAAAATACCACATTCACTACAATAAGTGGAGTGGTTAAAAACATTTTCTCTTTATGAATGAATTAAATTCATATTACTCTTCATTAAGTAGATTAAAAAACTTGGAAAATGCTAGAATTATCTCTCACCAGATTTCTCTAGAAATCTATAGTTCTAATCTCATTATATGGCTTTGCTCCTCTGTTTTATGTATGTACTGTATGTGTATATGCATATGTTTATTGTCATTATTTTGCCAGCACAAGTTCATTTTAAATTTCATTGATTCTACAGGGCCTATGCTGACTTTTATTTTCCAAAAGTTTGGTCATTCTCCTGTAGAGAAATTTGTTTGTTTGTTCAGCACTGAAAGCTAGTGTTTCCTGTATGTAGTTAACGTATGTGTAGCCGCTTTACATGAATGTCACCTTCTCACAGGTCCACTGCTAAATTGCCAGTCATGTTGAGTGTGAGTGAAGTTTTTGTTGAATCAGCGCTTAATGTCATGCACAGAACATTTCAGGATGCATGTCTTGAAATGACATTCGGTCTTATGAATTTGCGTTGTATTAACATCGTTTTTTTATAACATATTCAGGGGTAAGAGTAGGTAAATGCTGGCAGGTGCAGTCCTTGAATTTGAGGAAGTTGGTCCTGGAAAGTCATTGAAAGGTCCTTGAATTTTATGTTAACCAAGGTGTGGGAACCCTGTAAACAACAACCTACAACTCTTTGTACCTTGCACCAATTTGTAGTACTCAGTTGTTGTCTTATTATTTCAAGAGCTTTTAAATGGTCCATCAGAAGACCACCTAAGAAGTTGTATTACACAAAGTGCACCCTAAACAACAACCTACATCTCAGACATGGGTATTTACAGGTGCTGTTCATAAAATAAGAATATTGTGAAAAGCTATTGAAATAATTAGATAAAAACTCACCACCACTATTAGGTAAGAGGTAGAAATACCCATATTTGAGTTGTAGGTTGCTGGTCATCATGGGCTTAATGTAATACAACTTGTTTGGTGCTGTTCTGATGGACTGTTTAAAAGCTATTGAAATTATAAGATAAAAACTCACCACCACAAATAGGTAAGAGATAGAAATACCCATATCTGACTTGTAGGTTGTTGCTTAGGATTGCGCTTAATATATAAGAGCTTGTTTTATGATCTTATGATGCACTGTTTAAAAGCTATTGACATAATTAGACAAAAACTGACCACCACAAATTGGTGCAAGGTAGAAATACCCATATAAATGTGCCATATTTTGCCAATTGTGATTTTGTTCACCGCAATCGAAATTTGTCCTCCACTTTTTACCCATCTGTGCAGTTAGAACACACACACTAGTGACTACTAGGGGGCTGTGGTCCACACGTGCCCAGAACGGTGGCCAGCCCTAGCCCGGCGCCTGGGGAGCAGTTGGGGTTAGGTGCCTTGCTCAAGGGCACCTCAGTCATGGCCTCAGGCCTGGGAATCAAACCCACGACCTTCCGGTCACAAGACCAGTTCCCTACAATCAGACCTTGACTGCCTGTTGTATTACAAGTTGTATTACACAAAGTGCATCCTAAATAACAATCTACAACTATATAAAAATTGTAGATTGTTATTTAGGATGCACTTTGTGTAATACAACTTGTTTGGTGGTCTTATGATGGACCATTGAAAAGATATTGAAATTATTGAAAAAAAAACCAGAGTGCGCAGTGCTCTGGGGCCTTTACTACCGCCACTTGCGTCCGTGTTAACCGTGTTAATGTAATTTGTAGACGGTGCCTTAGACGTTGTAGCGGTCACAATAGTACATTTTAAATAAAATGTTGTCTACAACTTAAAATATGTATATTCCTGGCGTAAACAAAGTTGTAGGTATTTATTTATATATATTTTTGCCAGAAATGAGAATTTGCACATTTTGGCACTTATTATTGAAGAAAGAATTGCGATTATGCGAACGTGAAACCAACTTTCCCGCAGTCAAACGAAGACCTCGAAGAACAACTTCCGGGGCACACAAATGGGTCGAGTTAAAAAATCAAAATCAAGTTCGGCTCCGAGTCCGATTTTTAATTTAGCTATTTTTGTTTGGATCATCAAATAAAAAACTGAAAAATACAAGCCTGGTTTGTTTTTATATTCAAAACGAAAAACAAAATAATTAATGGTTTTTTGATTTTCCGATTTTGATTTTCAGTTGAATATCAAATGAACGAATGATACACGGATTCTCTCCATCCACCGGAGCAGTGTTTTACTTTACTCTCCATCCACCGGAGCAGTGTTTTACTTTACTCTCCATCCACCGGAGCAGTGTTTTGCTTTGCACTCTTTGAAACGGGATTCAGTGACTGGAAACACGCAGCAGAACGCATGAGGGAGCACGAAAACGGCGAAAATCACAGAAAAGCAATGCTGACATACATTAAACTTTCTTCAGCCAGTGGAAGGATAGACACAGAACTGAACAAACAGTTTGAATCCGAGTGTGTATATTGGACTGAAGTGTTGAGAAGAGTTGTGTCTGTTGTTAAGTTTTTGTCAGAAAGAGGACTGGCTCTTAAGAGGCTCTACTGATGTTTTTGGCAGGACTGATAATGGGAATTACCTGGGTATTTTGGAGTTAATGTCACGTTGAGGACCCCGGCCCCTCCTTTTTGGGCGTGTGTAAACGTTGTCCACGTGCTTTGTCTGCGTCTGTGGACCTCCGTGGTGATGGATATGTCGTGTGATAATCTGTCTCACCTGTGATTCGTCTCGTAATCACGTGGGGCTAATGTGGTTTGTCTATTTAATGTGCGCTCGCGCAGTGTCCTGTGCTCGTCGTTGTCTAAGTCTTCTTGTCGCTGTGAATGTTTCGTGTTCTCCGTGCGCTTTATGCACTTTAGTTTAAGACAAATAAAAGTGACGTTGTATGAACCAACGGATTCCGTGTCTCGTCCATCTGCCGCCTCCCGCGTCACAGTTAATCAGCGAGTTTGATCCCTTTCTGAAGTCTCACATAAAAAATATGGAAATGCAAGTGCAGGGACACCTTCATATCTTTCTTCCAAAACATGTGAGGAGTTTATTCAGCTAATGGGCGAGTGTGTTTTATCTGAAATAGTCAGTGAAGTAAAAATGGCAAAATACTTCTCAATCAGTGTTGACTCAACACCTGATGTAACACATATTGATCAGCTTACATTTGTGCTAAGATATGTGTCACCTGAAGGACATTCTCTGGAACGCTTTCTGAAGTTTTTACAAATAGAAAGTCATACAGGGGAAGCACTGTGTGAGTCTGTACTCAAAGTTTTGGAAGAGATGAACATTGACATTGCAAACTGCAGGGGGCAATGCTATGACAATGCTGCCAACATGTCTGGAGTATATAAAGGATTACAAGCACGCATAAAGGAAATCAACCCATTAGTTGAATGTGTTCCATGTGCGGCACACACACTGAATTTGGTTGGAGTCAACAGTGTTAATTGTTGTTTTGAAACAGCTGATTTTTTCCAGTTTGTGCAAAATCTCTTTAACTTCTGCTCCAAGTCAACAGCAAGGTGGAAGTTAATGACAGATGGACTGCAGCCAAATGCAAACAAACGCATAGAAACACTGAAATCACTCAGTAACACAAGATGGGCTGCACATGCAGATGCCACACAGGCAGTCTGTATTCACTATGCAAACATTCAAAAATCATAAAAAAATATTGCAAATGACACTAATCAAAATGCAGCAACTAGAAATGAAGCAAGATCTCTTGACAAGAAAATGGACAAGCTTGAAACTGCTTTCATGTGCACATTGTGGCATTGCATTCTCCAGCGCTTTGAAAAAGCAAGTGTTGCCCTGCAGGCTGTGGAACTGGACTTGTGTGAAGCTGTAGACTTGGTGGGATCCTTGCGAGACTACATTGAAGGTCTGAGAGATCAGTTTGACAGGTTTGAGACTCAAGCAAAGGGGTTGTCTCCAACAGTTTCAGATGTTTACAAAGCTAGCTGTCAAAGACAAAAAAAACCAAAAGCGGTTTTTGGAGAAAGCACCACCTCAGAAGTTGAGTTATCAGCTCGACAAAAATTCTCCATCAGTGTTTTTTTGGTGGTTGTTGATAGACTACGTTCTGAAATGGATCGCAGGTATGCTGCATATGATAACCTCAAAAACACCTTTGGCTTCCTGAACAACCTTTGTGAAACTGTTCCAGAGCTAAGAAACAAAGCATCACATCTCCAAAGTAAATATTCAACTGACCTGGAGATGGACTTTGTGGAGGAGATTGTCCAGTTTAAGACTTTATTCATGGTAAAGGCATCACATCTGCTCCACTGTTTTTACAGTTAATTAGAGAAAAAAACCTTCCCAAATGTGGACATTGCATTCAGGCTGTACTTGATATTCCCTGTCACAAATGCAAGTGGTGAGCGATCATTCTCAAAGCTTAAAATAGTGAAGAATAGACTCAGATCCACAATGGGACAGGAAAGACTGAATCATTTGACTCTCATGTCTATTGAGAGTGATCTGTTGAGAAAGTTGGACTTTAGTGATCTTGTCAAGGACTTTGCTGCAAAAAAATCCAGAAAAGTAAGCATCTCTTCAGTTTCATTTTCACTTGTGAAGGAATTCTAAATGCTGGGTTGTTTGTACATATATCACTTGTTCATATGACTTTGTAAAATATACTTCAGTGTACCACTTACCTGCACTCTGTTTTAAAGCTTGTGTCGATTTGAAATAAATAGGAGTGTTTATAGGAAGTAATTTTCAGCTTATAATTGTGTGTGTGTGTGTGTGTGTGTGTGTGTGTGCGTGTGTGTGTGTATGTACATGTGAAACTGCATAGCCATAAAAAAATAAGGGGCCGTATCCCCCTAAATCCAGCCCTGGCTGTGTACATGAGTATAACAGTCCATTAAATAAATGGAGTTTGGAGGATGGGGGTGCTGAATTTTTGTGTGCGATTACCGTATTTTCCGGACTATAAGCCACTACTTTTTTCCCCACGATTTGAACCATGCGGTTTATAATGCGGTGCAGCTTTTCAGTAGATGTTTCTTCACCCGTCAGGGTGCGGAGCAGAAAGTTAATGGTAGGACAAAGTTGTTAATCAAAGAGGAAAGTGCTCAATTTCATTTAGTACATGCAAGCAGCAGGCATGACTGAGAATTTTTTTCAAACCAACATGTGTTGTGCCAAATTCCGACTCCCCTCGTTTGCACACGCATAAAGATGCTAGAGATGATATTCGGGAGATACATTGATTATATCTTAGTTCATTGAGCACTCTAGTTTTGTCCTAACTAGATATTTAGACATAATACTGCTGTAATACTGCAAAGTCGTGGTCAGAGGTGAACTTCGGCATAGTGTGTATTGTATTTAAAATAATTAACACTCTTGAGCCACTGTGTCTTTGGACATAGATAATGTGCTGTTTGCTGTGATGGATAATTAAAGTCTAGCTCTTATTTATGTATAGAAACGTAAATTGACAATATAATCTGTAGCAGGGCCGGCGCTAGGGGGGGGCAGAGGGGGGCATTGCCCCCCCAAATTGTGTCTTTGCCCCCCCAAGCACAATGCAAGCAACGGCTTTTTTTTATTATCTCTGAACCAATCACAAAAATGCATTTTGCTTTACAGCGTGAAGATATTTCCTTGCTTATTCCTGATTGGCTCTTTGAGTGATATAAAAATCGGCAGACCGCCCCAAACGGTTCAGTTCGGCAGTATATGTTCTGTTAGTGTGAGTGAAAGACAGGTATACTGGTAAACACTTCTGAGTTTAAACTGACTTCCACATGGTAATATTTGCTTAACTGTGGTTTTTCGTTGCTTTAATGTTACTCACCTCTTACATAGGTGTTGCTTAAATTATTTTATTAGCCGTTAGCGGTTAGGCTAACTTGGTTCTCCTAAACCTGCGCGAACGGCGGAAGCGTTTAAATACTTGCCGCGCAGTGTTGTCCGAAACGATATGTGGTAATAAAAAACAGGGGAATGAACATTTACCTGACGAATTTTAATGTTGCTTTTTCTGATTTGAAAAGTGCTGGAATTTAGGCTAAAGTACTTGAAAATGTTGAAATTGTAACTACTTCGTTTCACAACAAATATCTGTCTGAATGAACAGTTCTCTTGTATTACGTTAACAAATACAAGCCTCTTGTAATTCCAGGACGAAACATGAGAGAACGTGAAGATGTTAAGATTGGGCGTTTTGAAAGTGTGATTAAAAAAGCGAATTATTTTGAGTATATGTATAAATATTTAACTTAATTAAGTTTAACGTGCTGAGAAATATTGAACTGGACCTTTAAAGTGAGGTACAAGTGCTTTAATTCCACCTTGTATAGGTGTATGAACCCGGCAAACATGACATTGTTCATTGCGCTGAGGCGTGGCGCGCGCGAAGTTACAAAATTCGAGAGGTGCACGACACCGCGCGAGGCTGCTCTTTCCCCCGTGCAAGCCGTCGCGGCTCATGGTTTAAACCACATATGTCAAAGTCAAGGCCCGCGAATTGATTATCTATGGCCCCCTGGATGATATTGAATTACTATTAGAACCGGCCCGCAGGCCACAGCCGCCCGATGGTGTTTTGTACGCACAAACACTACATTCCCCACAATGCAACGGTAGCCCGCGAAGTCACTGCAGCGCGAAGCGTCGCGAGGGTCCGCGCGGCGAAAATGACGTAATCGCAGTGGCTCCGCCAGCGCAATGAACAAAGTCATGTTTGCAGGGTTCATACACCTTTATAAGGTGGAATTCAAGCCCTTGTACGTCACTTTAAAGGTCCATTTCAATATTTCCAGCACGTTAAACTTAAATATGTTAAATATTTATACATATACTCAAAATGATTCGAAATAATTCGCTTTTTATTCACATTATTTAATGGTTGTTTATTTTCCCCCAATCTTAACGTCTTCACGTTCTCTCATGTTTCGTCCTGGAATTACAAGAGGCTCGTATTTGTTAACGTAATACAAGAGAACTGTTCAGTCAGACAGATATTTGTTGTGAAACGAAGTAGTTACAGTTTAAAACATTTTCAAGTACTTTAGCCTAAATTGCAGCACTTTTCAAACCTGCAACACAAAGCAACATTAAAATTCGGAGTCGCGCACTATGGTCACTCGCGAAAGTATAAACCTAAATCAGCAGTCAGAGCAGACATCAACGTTCAGCTATCCCCCTTCTCAAAAATGACTAAACGTAAGGTGGACACTGAGAACGGGTTTCAAGCCAGGTGGGAGGCAGAGTACATGTTCACGGAGGTAAAAGGTAAACCTGTGTGTCTTCATGTGATTTTTCTTTGAAGGAAGTTTGCTTTTATCTGTTTGCCTGTTGAAAAATGTTTTCACTTGAAATTACTGACAGATCCATAAGAAAATAGTGCTTTATTCATTTAAGCATTAAATAATATACACTGTGTTAGGTCTTGGTTCAATAGGCTATGTGCAATCATTTCAATATGTTTTAATAAACATTGAACCAGTCCGGCCCTCGGCTTGTAGCAAATTTGTTTTTTTGGCCCTCTGTGTTTTTGACTTTGACATCCCTGCCATCACAGCCAGTATTGTTATACTGTGGATAAATACCGCATTGTACCAGTACGTTTCATAACATCAATAAAAACTTCAATACTTTACCAGATTTTTTACCATTAAAGTGTAGTAGATAGATTTCTTATTTTATGTACTTTCATATTTTTTTCTTTTTCAAAATAGAAATGTGACAAATACTCCCTTTTATAACAGAATTTGTATTCTTTTGTTTTCTTTATATTTTAATTTCCCAGTAATATTAATATTCTCACTCATTCCTATTTCCATGTTTGAATATTCTCAGTCTGTGTATAGGTACATTTGTCAGCCTTTCAAGAAATAGAGTTGTTCTATTAGTAATGGCAGTATTGAAATGAAATACAATTAGATAATCTTTGTTCTCCATTTACATAATCAACATGTATTTTTTAATCATTGTGTTTTAAGTTTGAAAATGTGCATTTTTATTTCTTTACCTAATACATCACTTTAAGCCAGTATCAATAGTCATCATTCATGCACAAATCAAGCCTTGAATATATTTCTGGCTTCATAAACATGACTATCAACATGCCCCCTCATTATGTTTTACTGCCCCCCCAAGCAAAGCATTCCAGAACCGGGGATGATCTGTAGTGACCTCCACTCCAGTCCCCACGAGAATCCGTGCGGACACTGAACTTGCGAGGTATTTGCGATTCGCATTCGGATACACTTGCCTGCTGGCGGGAAAATCAAAATCGATTCCCTCTTCTGTCAAACATTGCCAGAAAATATATGACCGTTTGCACAACGAGCACTCCATCGGAGCGTGTATTCAGCACGGCAGGCAACATTGCCTCCCCCTTTAGACAGTCCCTTAAACCGGACAAAGTGATCGTGTTGGTTTGTCTTGCAAGGAACATGAAGACGGAAAAATAAGATATTATTTATAATTCACGTCATTCACGTCATTATTAACAATATTATGTCCATAATGTTGCCTAAAGTATTCACTTTACAACTAATAGTTTTAGTTTTTGTTTATAAATTATAAATAATTAATTGGGGGGGGGTGCGGTTAACCGCTTCACTGCGGTGAGAGAGCAACGTAAGAAACGTTTGCCTCTCAGCACTGGGGTCTTGTGTTCAATTCCCTATCTGAGTGGAGTTTCCATGTTCTCCCCGTGTCTACGTGGGTTTCCTCCCACAGTCTAAAAACATGGAGGTTAAGTAAATTGGCAGTCCCTGACAAATTCTCCCTGAGTATGTCTGTGTCTCTCTGTTCAATAAAAGCAGTTGGCTGAGTGTCTATGCATGAATGTGTGTGTGCTTGTATGCCCAGTGGTGGATGGTGCTCTGTCACTAGGGACTGTTCCAGTAGAGCCCCCATACTCAAATAGCGGCCACATGCGGCCCGCGAGCTGTTTTGAAAAGTGTTATTTATTTATTTATTTTCAATCACGCTATCCGCTCTTTATTTTGATCTCAAGACCATTGATCTATATTAATATAGATCCTTTTTAATTTGCTAAATTTCACTGCCCAGTAGCTCAGCATTCTCCTTGAACCCTTTCTCCAGCAGAACTTTCTGTTCTGCTAGTTTGCTCTCCATAGCTCTATCCAGGTCCTCTTCATGTGCTTTCTTTTCCTCCACCAACTTCATCTCCATCTGTCTCATGCGCTCCTCCTGGTTATTTCTTTCCATTTGTAGAAGTTTTGTCAATTCCTTCTGTTTCTCCTCAGTTGCTTTATTTTTCTGCTCCAGTAGAGTTGCTTTTTCTCTGTCCTCTGTCCATCATCAACAAAGCCAGAGGGAGAGAGAAGATGAGGTTAGAAGAACAGGATTGATCTATATTAATATAGATCAATGCTCAAGACGATGCTGGGGATTGCGTCTATGGCAACAACATACAGATAGCAAGATAGCAGACACCCAAATGCGTTCGCCACCCCCCGGTCAAGAATTTACGTTATATTAAGATAACATAAGAAATATTGTTTAGGCTTACTGTGTGTGGTGAGTATATGTATGGTTTAAGGTCTAGGGATCAAAAGAGTATGTAGATGAGTGAGAACACAAACTACAGTGATAAATAATGGGACCTTCTTAGATAACTGCTTTTCTGTCACTGTTCAATGCTTCTTGTATTTACAGGCAATAAAAATACAAGAGCCACTAAGTCAGAATTTGTTTATGTATACAATACATTGTATTAAATATGTATTATTTTCACTATATTTATCATTGGCAAATTCACAATGTATGTCCTTCCTAAGTGGCCTCACCATGTTGCTAATCTATATTTAACCATAAAACTAATTTAAATGAATAATTTAAGTAAATGTCTTCTTGCCTCTGTTCACACCTGACTTCATGGCCTTATATTGTAAAACAGTGGACAACACATCTTTCCCAATATCCAGAATAGGCACGATCATCTCCTTAAAACTATAAGATTTTTTTTCTTGCTTTTCCTTTTTAATTTGCTCAATTTCACTGCCCAGTAGCTCAGCATTCTCCTTGAACCCTTTCTCCAGCAGAACTTTCTGTTCTGCTAGTTTGCTCTCTATAGCTCTATTCAGCTCCTCTTCATGTGCTTTCTTTTCCTCCACCAACTTCATCTCCATCTGTCTCATGCGCTCCTCCTGGTTATTTCTTTCCATTTGTAGAAGTTGTGTCAATTCCTTCTGTTTCTCCTCAGCTGCTTTATTTTTCTGCTCCAGTAGAGTTGCTTTTTCTCTTTCCTCTGTCCATCATCAACAAAGCCAGAGGGAGAGAGAGAAGATGAGGTTAGAAGAACAGGATGTTCACTGTTGAACTATAGAACAATGACATTGTTGTTACTCAAAATATAGCATTACAAAAACAAGCAATATACAATATATTAGGGGTGGGCATAGATTAATTTTTTTAATCTAGATTAATCTCACTGAAATCTTGAAATTAATCTAGATTAATCTATATTAAAATGGCTCATATGCGTGCTACCCAAGTAATGACTAAAAGTCAGTTTTTGAGATAGGGTTTCTTAATACAGAGGGTGCATTAGGCCAGGGGTTCATCTCCTGTTTCCAAAATGCATCAATGACTGCTTGAGGAAGCTGTTCTACTTTGATACTTGAAGAAAAAAACATGCTCAATAAAATGTAGACTACTCGTTTATTCAGTTAAACATGAATTTGTAAGCCTACATACTGTACATTAAAAGGGGTTGATAACATGTTTATTCAGCTAAACATGATATTTGAAGTGTAAGCTAACATTTAGTACATTTAACCTCACGGACGTAATTTGGGGGGGACTTTTTCAAAAGCCGGTTTTGGTCCTCTGCAGTTTTAACGGTTAAAAAGAAATATTTAAATAGCGACGAATCTAGCACTAGGACCATGCAGAAAACGACCGCTCCGAGCTCCGCTCCAGTAACACTTTACGTTCCTAAACATGAATTTTCCATGAATAGATTAACGGCGATAATATTTATATAGCCCGATAAGAGTATCAAATTAACGAACGCCGTTAACGCCCCACCACTACAATATATTAAAACAAGCATTTAGTTATATTAATTATTTACTGATGTATTGTAACAGCGTTTTTGGTGTTAATTAACATCTAAAGAAACAATTTTTAATCATGACATTAGCCCAGAAAAAGGCCCAATCAATTATTGTCTTATCAATAGTGTAATTTTACCTTGAATTTTTTTTTCATTTTCAGTCAGTTTCTTGTCAGTCTGGAGAATAGAGTTTGCCTCCACATTTCTATTAGTCAGAAACTCCTCCAGCACATCATCAGCCTACACACACACACACACACACACACACACACACACACACACACAAGCACATCTGCTGACATCTGTGGTTAAGACACATGCATGCTTGCTGTCATCAGTGGCAGGATATTGAGTAAATGCTTTTGTAAGTGCATAATTCTTACTTTGACTCCCTTGTGAGCCTCCAGTTTATACTTGGTAACAATATCTTCTCTGTCCCTGCAGTAGAGCTCATATGCTCCAGGTTTTGCGTATTCCCCCTGCTGGAGACGCTCACTCATCTCCTCGTACAGATCAGACAGCAGCTTCTGGCACTTCTTCTCAGACACCTCAGCATTCTGAAGAAGCAGCTCAGTATAGTGCTTTTTCACTGCCTCCTGAAAACACGTAAAACACGTAAAAGACTCAAGTTCAGAAATGCACACACTGAATATTATCACTTTGATTAACCCTGTCATGCAACCCGACTCCAGAGACTCAGATTCCCAGAATCCTCAGCATTATATTTCACCGTTTCCTATTACACACCACCAGTGTTGGAAACGTTACTTTAAAAAAGTAATTAGTTATAGTCAGTGTTGCGAATAACGCCGTTAAAAATAACGGCGTTAGGTAACGTCGTCATTTTGTCAGTAACGGGATATACTAGTTACTTTTCCTGTCGTTACAACGCCGTTTACGTTACGTCATTAAAAGCGGTGCGTTACTATATATTGATATACTAATGCGAGCGGACCACTACCCAGGCTAGTGAGGAGTAACAGATCCCGATAGGTCACAGTTCTCGGTGTAACACCTGTTTAACTTAACAAGTCAGTAAGCGATTGGCTAAGGCAGCGTTATGATAGCCAATCAGAGCCAGTGTTTTTACACGCGCGCCGAAGCACGCGAGTGACACGACACAAACGGAGAAGATCGGCCGAAATGGCGTCAGGTGCAAGCCGAAGAAAACTAGAACTTTCAAGGCGATATAAACATTATTTAAGAAAATATTTGAAGTTGCTGAATGTCTACCAGACTGGGTATTTGATTTATTTAATTAAGAATAGAGGTTTTATTGTTAAGTTTACTTCTGTTGTAAACAAACCAGTTGTCTCAGGTTGAGAGAATTTAATTTAATTTCATAGATGTAAATGCACTTTATATAGTGTAACTGTTTACTTTTGCTTTTTTTTTTCCAAAGATTTGGGATTTTAAAGGATTTTATCCTGCACTGGTCTGTGGATGTACAATAAATATCAAAAGTTAAACAATTTTCTGATCTACTCATTTCAACTGACTGTGAAAACTGCTTAAAAAAAAAACTTAATTAATTGGCATATAACCTTTTTTTAACTGTAACGCAAATAGTTACTTTCCCTGGTAACGAGTTACTTTTATTATAGAGTAATTCAGTTACTAACTCAGTTACTTTTTTGAACAAGTAGTGAGTAACTATAACTAATTACTTTTTTAAAGTAACACTCCCAACACTGGTTATAGTTACTCACTACTTGTTCAAAAAAGTAACTGAATTACACTATAATAAAAGTAACTCGTTACCAGGGAAAGTAACTATTTGCATTACAGTTAAAAAAAAAGTTATATGCCAATGAATAAGGATTTTTTGATTAAGCAGTTTTCACACTCAGTTGAAATGAGTAGATCAGAAAGGTGTTTAACTTTTGGTATTTATTGCACATCAACAGACCAGTGCAGGATAAAATCCTTTAAAATCCCAAATATTTGTTAAAAAAAAACAAAAAGCAAAAGTAAACATTTACACTATATAAAGTGCATTTACATCTGTCACGTTGAGGACCCCGGCCCCTCCCTTTTGGGCGTGTGTTTACGTTGTCCACGTGCATTGTCTGCGTCTGTGGATTTCTGTGGTTATGGCTATGTCGTGTGATAATCTGTCTCACCTGTGACTCGTCTCGTAATCACGTGGGGCTAATGTGGTTTGTCTATTTAATGTGCGCTTGCGCAGTGTCCTGTGCTCGTTGTTGTCTAATGTTTACACGTTACGTATCAAGTTTGCTGTTCCTCGTGCGCAATACCCGTTGTCATTAAAAGTTACGTTTGCTCCGCAACCCGAGGATTCTGTGTCGCGTCCTTGGCTGTGCCCGAACGTCTCAGAACGATGAGCCGTTTCAAGACACCAAGAACAATGCCAGGCTACACAACCCGGCCAAAAAAGAGCCAGCGCCCCAGCAAGCGGCATCACCGCGCTCCTTCCTCGCCACCGCGCCATGAAGCCACGCCAACCCTGGAACAGTTGGAACAGGACCCAGTCTGCGCGTTCCAGCTGGCTTCAGCACGGGAAACGCCCGACCCCGAGATGGCGGAGATGATCCGCGAGGGGGCGGTACGGACATGGCGAGAGCGACAGAGAAAACCTCCTCCATCCCGCGCTCTCTCTCCTCTGCGGGTGGGCTCCTACGTGTTCTGCGCCACAGACACTACCCCAGAGAACGAGTTTGGGGAGGAGGACTCTGAGGAGGAGGGTGATGTGGAGGAGGATGACCTCCCTCCTTCCGTGTGCCCATCTCTCACCGCAGAGAACGGTGAGGAGGAGGAGGAGGAAGGCTATCCTCCGTCGTTATGTGATGCCTCCACTGTCGACTATGGTGGGGAAGGGGAGGAGGACTATCCCCCGTCGGTGAGCGATGCGTCCACCGTGGACTACTGTGAAGAGGAGGAGGAGGAGTCAGAGGAAGAGGACTACCTCCCTCCGCCCGTAGGTCCCTCTGCCACCGTAGAGGAAGGCGAGGAGGAAGAGGAGGAGGAGGAGGAGGACTATCCTCCGTCAGAGTGCTCCGCACCCACCGCTGAAGACGGTGAGGAGGAGGGGGACTCCTACACGGAGAAGGAAGAGGAGGAGAGTCCACCTCCTTCGGAGCTCTCCACCGGGACGGAAAAAAGGAGGAGGAGTCCAGAGGCGGGCTCATCCCCCGAGCGCTCCCCAGTTAGCGACATGGACTGTTCCCGGGGTGGCAGCTCGGGGCAGCCCATGAGCTGGAGCTATGGCAGTGAGGAGGCGATGGAGGAGGAGGAAGCCGCTCCCACTGCCGGGGCCAGAGGGAGATCGCCGGGCCAAGAGGGATTCCCATACGGTCCACCGAGGGGTGGGACCAACCGCGCAGCCCCTGGTGCGTCGGCCAACCGCGCTGCGGTGAATGTTCCGCCGTTACCTAATGCCGTCATTTTTAACGGCATTATTCGCAACACTGCACACCACTATATGGCCATGCACACTCTCTCTCTCTCTCTCTCTCTCACTCCTTGCAAAGAATTGCCTACGCATACTGGACAGCATTCCAAGCACTGTTATCTGCATTAATCTCTATGTACCTGCTTTGTTTTATCTCAGATTTGTCCTTTCATACTTTTGCCTGGTTTTGAAAACAGAAGTTCTGTTTCTGGGCCCCAAGGCCGCTAGACAGAAAATTCCAGATCTAATGCTTAATCTCGCAGACTACCCCATTACACCTGGCACAGTCATACTCGACTCTGACCTATCATTTGATAAATACATAGATAATACTACTAGGATAGCGTTTCTACATCTCCGCAACATTGCCAAGTTAAGAAATGCATTATCACAGCATGATTCTGAAAAATTGGTGCATGCCTTTGTAGACTACTGTAACTCATTACTGTCAGGATCCTCAAATAGGAATCTAAATAAAACTTCAAATAGTTCAAAATGCCGCACCCAGAGTTCTGACTAGAACTAGAAAATTTGATCATATCAGACCAGACCTATCAGCACTGCATTGGCTCCCAATTAATTCCATATTGATTTTAAAATTCTTTTATTGACTTATAAAACACTGCACGGGCTTGCTCCTGAGTACCTCCAGGAACTTATTTCCTATTATGAACCCCCACGTCCACTAAGATCACAGGGTGCTGGCCTTTTATTAATTCTAACAATTAATAAGGTAACAGCATTGGGAAGAGCCTTTTCTTGTAAGGCCCCCCAGCTTTGGAATAACCTTACAAAATGAGTCCGGGACTCTGACACAGTCTCAATCTTTAAGTCTAGGTTGCAAACCCACTTATTTAGTTTAGCGTTTGATAAATAATATGCCCCCTTAGATAAAGGTACAGATCCAGGGGTTCATGGGTGAATGGTTTTATGGTAAACTGGGGCGCTGGTGCTGTCATCCTGTCACTGCACGTGGTCACTCAAGTTTGTTGACAGTGCAGTGGATGGATGCCAATGTCTCAGAATGCTCCCAAGTCTATGTTACCTTCTGGTTCTGCGTTTTTCAGCTAGGCTGTAATAATTTTAATAACTTAATGCCGGAGTTGCTGCCACATTCCAGAAATGTTTATAATCTCATATGTCCCATATATGTCCTTATACAGAGCAAATTTTCCGTTTTATCTTCTCCACATGGCT
This sequence comes from Brachyhypopomus gauderio, assembly GCF_052324685.1. Classification (NCBI taxonomy): domain Eukaryota; kingdom Metazoa; phylum Chordata; class Actinopteri; order Gymnotiformes; family Hypopomidae; genus Brachyhypopomus; species Brachyhypopomus gauderio. The sequence goes on from NC_135229.1 coordinate 8,557,780, forward strand.
GCCTGCCTACTCGAGGAACATTGAGATGAGGAGAGACAAGCCTTTCCAGAGATTCATCCTGGGCCAGCCACCTCCTGCCTAACCAGATATGATGGAAGACCAACCCAGTGCCCTGACTAACCAGATATTATGGAGGATCAACCCAGTGCCCTGACTAACCAGTGTGGATGATGGATAAAGGATGATGGATAGGACTAAACAGGAATTACATAAAGGACTCATGTATAACATTACCAACCATCAAGACGTTTGGAACTGTACAGGAATTACATAAGGAACTCATGTTTATAAATCGACATCAAGATGGACTTTATCTCTCACATCTTTTCCTTTTCCTGTCTCACTATTTAAATTGTTGTTGTTGTCATGGTGACCAGCGTCTGCCAGAGGAGGACGGGTTCCCCCCTGAGTCTTGGTTCCTCTAAAGGTTTCTTCCTCATGCCCTTAGGGAGTTTTACTTTGCTACTGTCGGCCTTGGCTTACTCAGTGGGGGCTTGGACTCGGACACTTGTAAAGCTGCTTTGTGACAACAACTGTTGTAAAAAGCGCAATATAAATAAAATTTGATTTGATTGCTTACTGGTGTTTTGACATAGACCATGTTTGACGTCGAGTTTGGATTCTGTTTGTACTTTTTCTACCTCTCTGGTGTCGACGTTTGTGAATCCTCCTCTGTTAATAGACCATTGCTGTTAAAGGTCTGCATACGTCAGACATGAGCTATACTCCAGTCACACTTTGGATGTACAGTATTTAAGTTTATGTATGTATTTAAATTGCATGTAAGTTTTAGTTTATAGGTCTATATATGCTAGTACATTACTACTCTGGCCTAATATACCAACATGGGTATTTCATTCAGCAAATCACTATTGTAAGTTGCTCTGGACAAGAGCATCTGCAAAATGCTCTAAATATAAAGATCTAAGATATTAATATAGTTTAGTAATGATCAGTGTTTTTGTGGTTGAGTGTGAGCGTTCCTACATTCTCAAAGAACATGCAGTACAAACTTTAATGCTTCTGCTAAAATGTAATTTTTTTTTTATAAATATGTTTTCAGGAAATGTCTTAATAAAAAGTGTGTGAGTGTGGATGATGTGTGTGTGTCTCACCGTGAGTAAGTTGAGGTACTCTGCATTTTCATCTTTGAAGGAGTGTTTCATGAACTCAGTGGTGGCAATGTTACCGAAGTTCTGGTGTTCAGCAGAAATCTTTCTCAGACTGACTGGAAACAGAGTCTTCACCTGCAGAAGCATCAGGATGTTTAGGACCAGTGTCCGATATGGGCCAGTATGATACCAATTAATAGTCACTGAGTAAGTAAACTTTTGTGAACTTATGTGATATCCTAGTATATTTTATTCACTGTAAGAATTCAGAAGAAACATAATTATTTGCCGATTTGTCTGGCTCCCACAAATTCACCCAGGAGTGAGAGAGCGTGTCTAACCTGTTCCATCCCACTCTGGTACACCTTAAGACCCTCTTGTACAGCTGCTTCATTCTCGATCTTCGCCATGGTAACAACAGCATTTTCCAAACAGGGCACTTTGCCACTAGAGATTGTTTCCACATACAAACTTGCAAGGTGACCAAACACTATAAATTGTAAACACACAGCCAACCACACACACACACACACACACAGATTGGATTAATAGATAAACCTGCCTGAATAGATAAAAGATTATGGAACTATTGAACAGTTCTCACTTCTTCCTGTAACTCTTTGTCCTCCTTTGAGTGTTTTCACTTTGCTCTTCATAAAGACATAGTCACATAAATTCTGTGTGACCTTCAGAAAGTCAGGATCAATGTCACGTTCATCCAAGCTTTCAAGTCGGGCCATATTGTGTTGAGAGGCAGGCAATGGGAACACAAAACACTTGCGGGTTGGAAAGTAGTTCCGAATACAGTTTCGTGGAAGATTGTAGCTGGTGTCCTTCTTACCGAGACCTGTAAGACAGAAAAATTAAAGATAAAAAACAAATGCATGTATCTTAGAATGTAAAAACCTTTAGTATGTGCCAGATTCATAAAACATGATGATAACTGTGCTACAACACACAAAATATAACGCTGTGGGTATGGTGACGTAACCACCACGTGAATAAACTGAGACATGGACCTGGCACAATAAGCAAAACTCACCCATAGAGAGAGGGGAGAAAAATAACAAAGGCAACTCAAAAGACGCAGAAAAAACTAGTCGCGTAAAAACGGAAGCAAGAACGCCAGGGGAAGTAACTGGCTGCAGGCAAAACACTGCAACAAACAAAACCTTCCCAAAATAAATGTATAACAGTTAGGAAATGAAACAGATGGAGGAAAACTTGATAGGCCAGGTAGCAGCACTGGAGATAGAAACTCGAAAAAGTGACAGGATTTACAAGAGAAAGATAAAGAGAGAGGAAGGTGGCGAGATGCCTTACAACACAGCACAATGGCAGAGAAAGCAGAGAAGGGCTGAAAACGTCATGACCAAAACGAATCAGCAGTGATCCTGATCCTGATCATTGCTGATTGCGTCGATGTAGTCTAGGGCTGACTCGGGTGCATCTTGTGGAGGTAGAAGGCGTGGCATCCGAGCCAGCCCTGACACAAAATGTCTGGTGGTTAGGGAACTGGTCTTGTGACCGGAGGGTCATGGGTCATGGGCAAGGCACTTTCAAATGAGTACAAAGTGTAGAAGCACAATATATCATACAAAATCAGAAAAAACCCCATTACTAATCACTAATACTAGGGGTGGACAATATGGGAAAAAAAAAATTAGCACGATTTTAATGAATGATATTGCAATTTTCCATGTGCAAACATTGTAAACAAAAAATGTAAACAACACACGTGACACTGATAAAGTGCACTATTGCACTAAATATACAATATTTCCCAGCACATTAAATTTAATTAAGTTAAATATTTATACATATAGTCGAAATGATTCGAAATAATTCGCTTTTTTATCACATTATTTAATGGTTGTTTATTTTCAAAACCCCCAATCTTAATGTCTTCACGGTCTCTCATGTTTCGTCCTGGAATTACAAGAGGCTCGTATTTGTTAACATAATACAGGAGAACTATTCAGTCAGACAGCTATTTGTTGTGAAACGAAGTAGATACAATTTCAAGCAATTTTTAGTCTAAATTTCAGCACTTTTCAAAACTGAAACACAAAGCAACATTAAAATTCGTCAGGTAAATGCTCCTTCCTGTTTTCGAGGGGTGTTTCTTTATACTACCACATATCATTTCGGACAACACTGCAAAGAATGTGACGCGGCAAGTTTAAGTACCTGTATAAACGCTTCCGCCGTTCGTGGGGGTTCGTGTGAGGTGTGCGGAGTCGCGCGATACAGTCACTCGCGAAAGTATAAACCACCGAGGCTGCAGCTTGTGAGGTGGCTGCCCCCGCTGCCCACATTGTTTCACTTTCGGCATATTCCTTGGGATGCCTACGTCTCAAGTGATTGAATAAATTTGTTGTACTGGCATCGGACGTTTTTACATGTTCTTTGCACACCTTACATATCACTGAAGTTTGGTCTTGGTCAGTGGAAGAAAATCCGAACCAATTCCATATTACAGAGGTAAATTTCTTCTTTGTTACCAGCTTTTCGGTTTGGCTTTCAGCCATGGTTGTCCACTTATAGTTTTCACAAACACAACATGGAGGCGTGGAAGACACACAGTTCACTGTGATTGGTCAGTCTTACGCCCTATGTTGGCCGCATTGGCGGGAACCAGCATTTAAAAAAGTCATTGAGCTGATTGGCAAAGGCGATCTATACAATTTCTCTAATTTGGTAGATCGCCTGCGATTCTCCACTCGTCATTGCCATTCACAATTTTTTATCATCATATCGCACACCCCTACTTAATACCTAACCTTAACTCATTACTAATCACTAATACCTTTCTTCAGTTGAAGGGCAAAGTCCAGGTACTGATCTTCTGTCACTTTACCCTTTTTCTCAATCACCAGCTCTAGAACGAAGTCTCGCACAGCCCAGATAAAATTAGGGAAGAACTGCACAAACTGAGAGTCCTCTTCCTCCTCATCTTCATCCTTTGCTTCTGATCTTGGGGACTTGATCTTAATCTGTTCTGCAAGCTCGGTGACATAGCTGCAGTACACTAAGGAATAAGCACTTCATAATAAAATAATGTTTATAATAATACATTACATTCATACATAGTTTGATATTAAATCACTCAACTCTCAATGCTTACTGCCCCAGAAAAAGGTGGCAAGGTATTAAATTAAGGGTGGTATCTCTCCCATGGGCCCACCACCTGTGGGAGAGGTAGTACTAGGGGTCCCATGCATTGTGGATCAGGCAGTGGTCAAAGGTAGGGGCCTTGGTGTTCTGATCCTCAATTACTGTGACCTCTCCGGTTGGAAAGGAGCCTGAGCTGGTGCATGAGGCTGAGAGATACCATATATATATAAACTATCAAGTTGAAAGTCATCATAGTTTGCTTACCCATTTTGACCCAGTTCCCAACCCAACTTTAAGAATAGATTAACGGCGATAATTTTTATATCGCCTGATAAGAGTATCAAATTAACGACCGCCGTTAACGCCCCACCACTAATATATATATATATATATATATATATATATATATATATATATATATATATATATATATATATATATATATATATATATATGGGATAACCTCAATGTACAGTTTGGGTTCTGAAACCAATCCTCTCAAGAGAGGCTCTCGATTCTTGTCTGGAGCTACCCAGGGTGAAAGGCGGAGGGCAGGAGTGGGCTTACTCATAACTTTCCAGCTCACTGCCTGTGTGTTGGCGTTTTCCCCAGTAGACAAGAGGGTTGCATTCCTGCACCTTCGGGTTAGGGAATGGGCTCTGACTGTTTGTGCTTATGCACAGCTCAGAGTTCAGAATACTGGGCCTTCCTGGAGTCCTTGGAGGGAATACTGGAATGTGCCCCTTCAGGGGACTCCATTGTTCCATTGGGTGATGGAAACTTGTTCTACTGAGGACCTGGAAATGCGTGTTTGGGAGGAATGGCCTGTCCAGTCTAAACCTGATTGGTGTGCTGTTATTGAACTCTGTGCTCGTTACAGTCTGTCCATAACAAACACCATGTTTGAGCACAAAAGTGTCCATAAGTGCACATGGCACCAGGACACCTTAGGTCACTGTTTGATGATCGATTTTGTTGTGTCATTGGACTTGCGTCCGGGTAAAAAGAGAAGCTGAGCTGTCAACCGATCGCCAGCTAGTGATGTGTTGAAACAGATTGTGGGTGAGGATGCTGGACAGATGTGGCAGACCCAAATGTTTCATAAAGGTTTGCTGAGAATGTCTGGCAGAAAGATCTTTTACTCCCACATCCGGTAGATCTTTGACTGCATGCCGAGTGAGGTCAGAGATAATGAGCCTGAGTGGGCCTTGTTTTGTGCCTCTGGTCAGCTCTGAGAAGATTCTGGCAAAGCATCAGGCAACTCAGGAAGGGAGAGTAGTTCCTGATCAACACTGTATACTATGAAGCTGGGGAACTGCTGACTTTGACTGGGAATGTAATTATTCAGTGGAAAGAATACTTTGAGGATCTTCTCAATCCAACCATCACACCTTCCATAGACGAAGCAGAACTGAGGACTCAAGAAAGAGTTCACCCATCTCTCGGGTTGAGGTGACCATGGTAATATAAAAGCCCCAGGGGTGGATGAGGTTCACCCTGAGTTCTTTAAGACTTTGGATGTTGTGGGACTGTCCTGGCTGACACGTCTTTGCAACATCGTGTGTATTTCGGGGGCAGTGCCTCTGGACTGGCAAACCGGGTGGTGGTTCCCCTTTTTAAGAAAGGGGACCAGAGGGTGTGCTCCAACTATCAGGGGATCACACTCCTCAGCCTCCCCACTAAGGTCTATGCAGGTGGCACTGGTGTAGAGTGTTCGGTCGATAGTTGAATCTCTGCTACAAGAGGAACAATGTGGGTTCCGCCCTGATTGTGAAACACTGGACCAGCTTTTCACCCTTGCAAAGGTCCTAGAGAGTGTATTTGCTCAAGCTGTCCACATGTGGATTTAGAGAAGGCATTTGACCGTGTCAGTCTGGGATTTCTCTGGGGGGTGCTCCGGGAGTATAGAGTACTGGGCACACACACACACACATATGATGATATATATATATATATATATATATATATATATATAATTAGGGGTGGGCATAGATTAATGATTAATTTTTTTAATCTAGATTAATCTCACTGAAATCTTGAAATTAATCTAGATTAATCTATATTAAAAGGCGACTTCGTGGCTGCATCCATGTAAACACGTACGATTTGTAATTCACAGGTTTGAAAACTTGTTCTCGCCCCTACTGTGCAATTTGGTTAGGAATACAGCCGAGCTAAACTATCACGTTGAAAGTCATCATAGTTTGCTTACCCATTTTGACCCAGTTCCCAACCCAACTTTAAGAATAGATTAACGGCGATAATTTTTATATCGCCCGATAAGAGTATCAAATTAACGAACGCCGTGAACGCCGTTAACGGCCCACCACTAATTATATATATATATATATATATATATATATATATATATATATATATATATATATATATATATATATATATAATATGATGCTTATATATTTGGATGTTAGTGAATGAGTGTGGTTGTTTTTAATATGGATACTGTAGGTTTTCCACTGCTGTGTTGTCAATAGTTCCACGGCTGTTGTAAACCAGAGTACTGCTGAGCAGGACAGCCAGACAGAAGATCCAGGCATCATTCTTGGAATCACCCTATGACAATAATAATACCACAGTTATGTATGCTTAGAACCGTACTGCAAAAGAGCATTACATTGAACCTCACATTTACTCTGAACTCAGGTAGGCTTTTTATCTGTCTAGATTTAAACTATACATGCTATTACAGAACATACTGTATGTTGACAGTGATTACTGTAAGCTTGATTTGTTTGATAATAATGCTTAATAATGCTTTCTTCAACATGCACATTATTATTATTATCATCCTACAAAAATTGTTGAATACATAACCATTAATTTGATCATGTGACCAATTTGATCCCAGATTCCAATCAGATTCCAGATAATCCTGTGTTGCACTGAACTTGTAATGTTTAAATAAAAAAACAATGTCATGTTTTTTGTGGTGCATTGTAGGTGCTGTGCTCACCTTGTCCACATCCCCCAGTCCTTCAGTGTCCAGCAGCAGCAGGGTGTGATCTGATATAGTGGGGTGTGGTACACACCACATCCAGATGCCTTTTGTTTTGGACTCAATGGTGCTGCCCAGAGCAAAACCTAAACAACAGAACCAACAGAATCATAATATTAATTCTTTGGGAACCTGTGTGTGTGAGGCAGCACTCAGTCGTGGTACAACATGTGTTGGTTAGTTGGTTTTTAAATACTATAAAAATGCAGTCAGTGAAGATGTTGCTTGAAAATGGCTTTTTTCAGAAGAAGAAGGTGGTGTTTGTCGGGATTGTTTGGGGGATCTGTTATTAATTTTATTTGCTCAGGTTCATACTGCTTGTCTTCTGTGGGCACCAGCATTGGTAGATTATATCTATTATTACATTACAGTGTAGCTGTGGGCCCTAACATATTCTTTCTTTATTTATACTTTCTTCATAAAATTTTTACTTATTGTTTTTATCTTGTTTAAAAACAGAAGTGCAGTGAAGGGAAGAAATTCCTTATTCTTTATATTATTTTCTTGTATTGTTCAACTTACAATATTTGTTGTGGTGTGTTAATTTTGTTGTATTTGTCACGTTGAGGACCCCGGCCCCTCCCTTTTGGGCGTGTGTTTACGTTGTCCACGTGCTTTGTCTGCGTCAGTGGATCTCCGTGGTTAGGGTTATGTCGTGTGATATGTCTCACCTATGACTTGTCTCGTTATCACGTGGGGCAAATGTGGTTTGTCTATTTAATGTGCGCTCGCGCAGTGTCCTGTGCTCGTCGTTGTCTATGTCTACACGTTGTGTTGTGAGTTCCATGTGCGCCATTGCACAATTATTTGTAAAATAAAAGTGACGTCAGTCAAACTACAAGGATTCCGTGTCTCATCCTTTACCACGACCCCAGCGTCACAGAACGACGAGCCGTTCGAGACACCAAGAGGAAAAATGCCAGGCTACAAAGGCAAGCCGAAAAAAGGCAAGAAGCCCAGTAAGCGGCATCACCGCTCTTCGTCTTCTCCCCCACGCCGCGTAGTCCCGCCAACTCTGGCGCAGCTCAGGAAGGACCCGGAGTGCTCCTACCTGCTCTGCGCACCATTCCCGAGCTGAAGGAGGAGTACCACCGGATGGCATTCCAAGTGTGGCGAGAGAGGCACCCCTCGCCTTCCCGGGGACTCTCGCCCGTACGTGTGAGTGGTCCCGAGTTCTACGGTCCGTCCGGGACGCCAGAGGGCGAGCATGTGGAGAGGGACTCCCCCCCGTGCCAAGAGGCCACACCGTCGGTCGAGGAGCTAGAGCACATATGCCTGCGGGCCAGATCCAGCCCGCGAATTGATTATCTATGGCCCCCTGGATGATATTTAATTACTATTAGGACCGGCCCGCAGGCCACAGCCGCCCGATGGTGTTTTGCATGCACAAACACTACATTCCCCACAATGCAACGGTAGCCCGCGAAGTCACTGCAGCGCACACAAGCGGCGAGGGTCTGCGCGGCTAAAATGACGTAATCGCAGTGGCTCCGCCCGTGCGCGAGGGCATCGCAAGCTGTCGATTCGCTAATAAACATTTAACCAGTCCGGCCCTCGGCTTGTAGCAAATTTGGTTTTTTGGCCCTCTGTGTATTTGACTTTGACATCCCTGAGCTAGAGGAAGACCCGGTGTGTGCCTACCAGCTGGCCACAGCCCGGAGGCTGGAGAACGGGGACCCCAAGCTGGCGGAGACCTTCCGCCAGGGCGCGGTAAGAATCTGGAGAGAGAGACACGCTCCTCCAGCCCGCGCTCTCTCGCCTCTGAGGGTGGGCTCGTGCGTCATGGGTGCTACAGAGTCCACCCCAGAGAGCGAGTTTGGGGAGGAGGACTCCGAGGAGGAGCAGGAAGAGGAGGAAGACTACCCCCCCTCGCTGAATGACGCCTCCACGGTGGACTACGGGGGAGACGGAGAGGGCTACCCTCCGTCGCCAGACGACGCATCCACTGTGGATTACGGTGGAGAAGGAGAGGGCTACCCCCTGTCGCCAGACGACGCATCCACCGTCGACTACGGTGAGGAGGAGGAGGAGGAGTCCCGAGGAGGAGGACTACCTCCCTCCGCCCGTGGGTCCCTCTACCACCATGGAGAAAAGCGGGGAGGACTACTACGAGGGGGATTACCCTCCGTCCGAGGGCTCCTATTCGGAGGAGGAGGAGGAGAGTCCGCCCTCCTTAGAAAGAGCAGCTGGGAGTACGAAGAGGAATCCACCCTCCGATCGCTCTGGCGAGAGTATGATGGACTGCTCCCGGGGTGGCAGCCCGGAGCAGTCCATGGAGTGGAACCAGAGCGAGGACATGGAGACCGAAGGGGATTCCCCAAGCGGTCCGTATGGGGAGTCTGCCAACCTCATTGTTCCCGGCGCCTACGCAGACCGCGCTGCTCCCGGCGCCTACGCAGACCGCGCTGCACCCGGCACGTCCGCCGGGCGCGCTGCACCTGGCACATCCGCCGGGCGCGCTGCACCCAGCGGAGGGTCCGCAGCAAAGACCGGAGGAGGACCTTCCGCCGCAGCCCCGTCAGCTCCCGGTCTCTCTCCCCTCCTAGCTCTCCTCCTGGCGCGTAGCCTGGCGCCGGTTACGTGTTTGTTTGTTCCGGTGTTTGTAAGTCTGCCCGTATGTCTACCAAACCCCTTTTTCCCTCTCGTTCCTCTATGTGTTAATGTACCCGTGTGTGTATTCGTGTCCGTTCCGTTTAATGTATCTAACGTTTTTTCCCCCGGTCTTCCCAGGGGGGGTGTGCTAGGCGATACGTGACAGACACTTCACCGAGGGCGGTCACCTCCCAGACGCAGGACTGAGCACGTCGGATCCGCCCATCGTCGTGGGTTCGGGGCACTCGGTCCTGTTGGCACCCCGGGACGGGTAGTGCCCTTGGAGGGGGCGTCTGTCACGTTGAGGACCCCGGCCCCTCCCTTTTGGGCGTATGTTAACGTTGTCCACATGCTTTGTCTGCGTCAGTGGATCTCCGTGGTTAGGGTTATGCCATGTGATAATATGTCTCACCTGTGACTTGTCTCGTAATCACGTGGGGCAAATGTGGTTTGTCTATTTAATGTGCGCTCGCGCAGTGTCCTGTGCTCATCGTTGTCTATGTCTACATGTTGTGTTGTGAGTTCCACGTGCGCCATTGCGCAATTATTTGTAAAATAAAAGTGACGTCAGTCAAACTACAAGGATTCCGTGTCTCATCCTTCACCACGACCCCAGCGTCACAGTATTGTGGTTTGTCAGCCATCTACCTCAGGAGATTTTGTTTTAACTTGTGTTGAGTGATATTTTTTACACTCTGTTTATTTAAGAAAAAACTGAATTGCACTGAAAGAAAGAAAATTCCTCATTTTTTACTGTGGTTCCTAAGAACAATTATATTTGAAAAAGGAAAGAAAGAAAGAAAGAAAGAAAGAAAGAAAGAAAGAAAGAAAGAAAGAAAGAAAGAACTAGAAAAGATGTCTTGTGAGGGGAGAATTTTAATTTTATTTTTGTATTGTGGTTTCTCCTTTTCTACCTCAAAAACATTTGTTTTATTTACATTATTGTTAAGGCAAACTTTGTTTTGTTACTGTTCCATTGTTTCTAAACAAAAATGCTGATTGTGATAATAAAGTATTTTGTTGTCACATTGGGAAAATTCTGTCCTAGGTCTTTTGTGTTTCATTCTGTTCTGTTTTATCTAACTATACAGAATGGACGGTTAAAGCAGTATTATTGCTTACTATCAAGTTTATTAAACCTTAACACATAACAAACTCACTGATACATATCCTCTCAACTCGCGGTGTGTGTCACACTCAAATCCATCCCTCTAGGAACATAACATGTATCTAACAAATCCACTTGTTACATTTTGGATCCTTTGGATCTATGAAGCTTAAATGTTAAAAAGTATCAGTATTGGTAACCCTAACCCTGCATTTACTTGGTATTGGATCGATATCAAAATTTCCGGTATCGCCGACCTCTAGTAACTGGGAAAGAATGTAGAGTTCACTCCAATGTGATGCCTGACTCTGCCTTGTTCATCCTGTCTGTTTTTCTGTTCCCTCCTAGTTGTTTGTAACCCCGTCTCTCAGATGCCGTTGCCATGGCTGTGGAACAGGAAGCTGTGCCAATGGCTGCGGCGCCCCCTGTGCCTATTTTCGTGGGGTTTATTATCTTTTGATTCTCTGAGATAGAAAAGTTCTACTTAAGAATTGTATTGTTGTTACTGAATGTGGTTGCAGGGTTGCAACTACATACTTTCTGAGGTGTATGCAAACATACTATCGGCGCCCCCCGCACTCCGCCCCCCACCCCCCACCAACTCAGCAAGCAATTTTCTGGCATTGATTTGGCGCCCCCTCTAGTGCAGCGCCCCTATGCCTCGCATACGCTGCATACCCCCTTTTTGCGCCACTGTGTGGTTGTTTTACCACAGACTCTCTTAGTTATCTCTATAGAAGGCCAGATTAACCAGATTAATTCATTAAGGAAAATGGTAAAAGTATGCTAATTCCAACCCCCCCATAAGCTGTCTTGTCTCTGCTCTCACCGCCAAGTCTCATCAGAGAATGACTGACTGTAGCACAGAATGTAACTAACCCAACTCAGGCAACTCGTCCTCATCCTCTCTGTGGGCTGAGAGAGGACAGGTGAGGACTACCTGCACTAAACCTTAGCCGGACTTTAACTGAAAATCATATTTGGGTGACTGTTGTGGTCCAGAGCTCACCCAAGAGGCACATTACAAACAAGCTCAATTGTGTCTGTCTTCTGATAGTGGCGTATCAATTTTGAAAATTTTACATTCATAAAAGTAAACAAAATGTGTAGTACATGCACATGACATACAAGTAAATAAATAAAACATGCTAGAATAAAGTTTTCTTTACTTTTTTGTCTTTTTAAACAAACAAATATAATTTATTTCCACTTCATTGTTAATTCAGTCTAACAAGGTGTATGCATGAGAGATGTCCCATTTTTCTTCTTACCTGTTTGCTGTCCTGCCAGGCGGTTCATGAGGTAAGACTTCCCTGTGCGGTACAGCCCCACTACAGACACCACTACCACAGGCTGGTTAGTTCCATTCAGGTACTGAATGGCACGATTACTTACATGCAGTGAACCATTTCGATTTTCCACCAAACAAATGGGCTCTGACATGGGGCTACACATGATGTTGTCTTGGTCTGTAATCAAGAGCACTGAAACATTATCTTTCAAAGTATAACTGCGACAAATATTTTAAAGTTAGTAGCTCAAAAGATCTTACAATAATCCAAACTTTAAACTGAATAGTACAATAATCCAAGCTCAATAATCCAAGGACCTCATGCTATATGTATACCTTGAGATAACTAATGTTCAAGTGTATTAGTACAAATTGTTTTAAAATTGGTTCAAAATGGCCACTGCAAAAATGCCCCCCATCTCATCTGGTTGGGAAGACCCCAGTTTGACCGCCCTCCCCGTCCCCAAATAAAAAAAATAATTTGTTTGGCATTATTATAGTAGGTAATTTTGACTTGGTCATCTTATTAGTAGCTCGCAAGCTGGAAAGTTATGGGCACCCCTGCTGTAGTCCTTAAGTAATTTTTGTACAATGAACAATTTTGTAAATAAAAAAAAATATGTAAATATATGTCATGCTTTATCGCTTGTTATCCGCCCCTCGCTATTGGTTTCATGTGTCTGGTTTATTCATGGACGTAATTTTGATTTCAAAAGTGGGGGGGACATGGATTCGTCACTATTTAAATATTTGGTTTTAACCGTAAAAACTGGGGGGGACCAAAGCCGGCTTTTGAAAAAGTGGGGGGGACATGTCCCCCCCGTCCCCCCCCAAAATTACGTCCGTGGGTTTATTCCTGCGTAGATATACTCTGTGTTTTCAGTTCCTTAGCTGGTTATTGTCTTACAGCCCAATTGTATGTACCCGTGTTTCTTCTCCTCAGTTTCGTCTCGTTGTCCCTCCACGCCCTCAGCTTTAAATTACTGTCTCTATTTTTAATGGTGATTAAAATCCCAGAACACCCCACATTTAAAAAAGCTTAATACACCCTGGCCCTCCCTGTATAGATTGTACTAACTGACACCTTTCTGAAAAGGTGAAGAGCTAATAAATTATTTGAAAATGTACGTAAAGCGTTCTTGCATGTACAGAAACTGAGACGTAGCGACCTCTATGGTCATAAAACTCAAAACACGACTGCACACTTGCTAAAAATGACTGACATGGTGCATTTGGATGGGACTAAAATCACTGACCCACTCTGAAAGGTACATCCGGTCCGAATGGTGCTTTTAACTGAGTTTCTCTGAAACATTACTTTAGATACTCCTGCACGAAGTTACACTAAATGTGGTATAGGGGAGACCGGGTATGGTTGTAACAAGGGGAGAGTTGTAACACCATCAGTTCCACCGATCACGGATAAGTTAGGAGTCATATGATCATTCCAGTATTTACCCAATTCCTCCCTGATCCCACATGGTGAATATCAAGGCTGTAAACAGGCACATGCCGATTCCATAGAGCAAAAACTTTTTGAGGTTGATTTTGAGGTGAGAAATTAAATTTCTGAATCAAGACTACATTTTGTTTAGTACTTATACTATTGCAGATAAAACCATATGAATTATATTACATTAAACTGTAGTGAGAGAGACATTGTTCTGTATTGTTGTTATATTTAAAAAATATTTTTTTGAAGCATATTGCATGGTGTGGCCTCTGTTTTTGCTTCTTTTGTCTAATTGTTACAACTTACCCCAGCATGTGTTGTAACAAGGCAACATCTTGACATCAACTCATGACAGCTGTGATAATTCAATTGAAGTTTGAATTGGTGCCATTTGTTGTAAACAAATGGGTGTACTTTGTATAAAAGTTTGAGAAGTCTACCTCAAAAATTCAGTGAGTTACAGGTGCTGAAGCAAAAAGTGTTACAACCATACCCGGTCTCCCCATTTGCTATTAATGGTGCTACTGTTCGGAACTACGTTAACTTTGAACCGTTCAGTGCAGTATGTCCCAACCCGCATATCATGTCCCAAGGACGTTCTAACATCATGTACTTTCATTGGCTTTCAGCCAGCCTGCTGTTTTAAATGTATCAGTTGGATCATACATACGACACCTACTGATCATTATTTAGAGACTGACCCAAGCAAATTTGAGTCTATTACATCAGTAGACAGCAAAATGAATAAATTAAAAATGTACCGTATACGTCGAGAAGCTGCTCTCAAGTCTTATCCGCTGCAGGAAGAGTTGCTACAGTAAAATGGTGCACGTAGCCACCCCTGCTCTTATAGGAGGAGCTGCCCAGGACTCTGCACCGTTACTTCAAGTAATGCGGGGTCTTTCTGAGAAATCACTCTAGAAAGAGACCGCTGTGTGCAGGACAGAGGAGCCTACCTAAACTTTCTCTTTTACTTTCATTTTCCACTGCATGCATGCATCAGTTCTGTCATACCATGCCAGAGTTGAATTAATGTTTAATTTATATAGCACCTTTCAAGATACCCAAGGTCACTTCACAATTTTAACACAGGTACCGCTCTTACACAATCACACTCCGGCGAGAAGCGGCAGCCAACTGGGCACAGCGTATTCTCTGCCGTTGGACCACCCTTTGCAGCTAGAACAGCTTCAACTCTTCTGGAAAGGCTGTCCACAAGGTTTAGGAGTGTGTTTATGGGAATTTTTAACCATTCTTCCAGAAGCAAATTTGTGAGGTCACATACTGATTTTGGACGAGAAGACCTAGCTCTCAATCTCTGCTCAAATTCATCCCAAAGTTGTTCTATTGGGTTGAGGTCAGGACTCTGTGCAGGCCAGTCAAGTTCATCCACACCAGACTCTGCCATCCATGTCTTTATGGAACTTGCTTTGTGCACTGGTGCATAGTCATGTTAGAAGAGGAAGGGGCCAGCTCCAAACTGTTCCCACAAAGTTAGGAGCATGGAATTGTCCAAAATGTCTTGGTATGATGAAACATTCAGATTTATTTTCACTGGACCTAGGTGGCAAAGCCCAGCTCCTGAAAAACAACCCCCCTCCACCAAACTTTACACTTGGCACAATGCAGTCAGACAAGTACTGTTCTCCTGGCAACCGCCAAACCCAGACTCGTCCATCAGAAGTGATTAATCACTTCAGAGAACGCGCCTCTACTGCTCTAGAGTCCAGTGGCAGTGTGCTTTACACCACTGAATCCGACGCTTTGCATTGCATTTGGTGATGTATGGCTTGGATGCAGCTGCCAGGGGTCTCCAACACGTCGCTCGTGAGCTACCAGTAGCTCGCCACCCCCTTTCCAAGTAGCTCGCCAAAGGGCCAATGAATTACATATAAATTTGTAAACCTAATTGGTCCCATCGAGAAATCTACTTAAATTTATGTCCAATCAAAATTCACAGTTGTCCCTCCCCTTCTAACACTAAATGATTATTCGCCAATTATACAACAGTTAGTTCACAATCCGACTGGTTGAGAAGTGTTCTAACCCTGCAGATATGTGTGTAACAGCACGGTATTCTCATTCTCTGTATCACTCCGCGGAGGCGTTGTCAAGTAACGGCATGTACATATATTCACGATAACACACTCCCTCTCGTGTTCTATTGCTCAATTAGCTGTCAATCAAAAAGTTAGGCTGCCGTCAATATTGAATAAACCAGGGGTCACCCACGTCATGAGTCGCCACGTCATGTTTTTGCTACGTTTTCTGCGGTTGCTAACGGTCTTCCCGCTTAGCAATTGACACTCGCACACGCAACTTTCGTTCGCCACCCCCCAACCCCCCCCCCCCCCCCCCCCCCCCCCGCTCTACAACTTTTCGGGTAGCCCTCCGCAATAATTGGTATCCAAGAAGTAGCTCCCAGTTTCAAAAAGGTTGGAGACCCCTGTGCTAGACCATGGAAATCCATTCCATGAAGCTCTCTGTGCACTGTTCTTGAGCTATTCTAAAGGCCACATGAAGTTAGGATGTCTGTAGTGATGTAGTGATTGACTGCAGAGAGTTGGCGAACTCAATGCACTATGCACTTCAGCATCTACTGACCCCGCCCCGTCAGTTTACGTGTCCTACCACTTCGTGGCTGAGTTGCTGTCGTTCCCAAACACTTCCATTTTCTAATAATACAGCTGACAGTTGACTGTGGAATATTTAGGAGTGAGGAAATTTCACGACTGGATTTGTTGCACAGGTGGCATCCTATCACAGTTCCACACTGGAATTCACTGAACTCCTGAGAGTGACCCATTCTTTCACAAATGTTTGTAAAAACAGTCTGCATACCGAGGTGCTTAATTATATACACCTGTGGTCATGGAAGTGATTGGAACACCTGGTTCCAATAATTTGGATGGTTGAGCGAATACTTTTGGCAATATAGTGTATATAAAGGTCCATGCCTTAAAACTCTGCATTCTGCATCTTTCCTTTTTTACATTAGCTGACATATTTAAGAGATAAGAGCTAATTCTTGAAAGTTGTCCAATACATTTGCTGACACATTTGAGTGAAGGTGTATAAGTGAACTCAATGGACAGAAGCAAATCTATGAACAAAAGTTTTAATAAAAGCAGCATAGTAGTTTTTTGAGGAGGGGGGCCAAAATTTGGACGGTCACCCTTTATAGTTATATTGTAATTGGTAGTGGTATTTCAATATATCAATGTAGTTACGTAGCTTCAGCTTATTGGTTTGAGTCAGCTGGACACTCAAGTCGAGGTCACTCAAGCCCTCACTAAGTGAAGCCTCATGAAGCACTAAGGCTGTGTTCGAAATAGTCTACTACATACTACTGGCGTACTGATCGAGCCCCAAATCAGTATGCCGTATGCAGTATGTGACCAAAATGAAAATGTCCAGTACGTGAAACATACCCGGATGACCTACTACTTCCGCAAAATATTCCAGTACGCAAACAGAGCTATCTTCGTGGTGTACTGCATCCCATCATGCAACGCTACGTTCACGTGACCCCGTAGTGTGCTTTGCTTTTGTCGCATACTGGAAACTGTACTGCATACTACTACGAGGACCAGTATGCAGTATCCAGTATATACTGAGTCCAGTATGCAGTATCCAGTATGTAGTAGTCTATTTCGAACACAACCTAAAGTCTTCCTAACAATTGTGCCGAAAAAGATTTGAAGTGTCAAGGCTTCAGTAACGGTGACATCTGGTGGACAACTGTAGCCATCCATTGCAACCTCTAAAGAGCATCACTGAAGCAATAGCACGGTTTCAATCTTATCACAGCAATAAAAGTCCAGAAAAGTCTGGGTGGTCATTCAAGTGTTTTGTTAATTTGTTACAACAATAATATAATCTTTCTTTACAGTTATACTCCTTTTACAAATATTTTGCACATTTTGTATGCCAGGATGTCTGTGGCCTTCCAAAGAGTGTAAGTAGGCCTATGTGAGTGAAAACACACTGACAATGATATAAAAAAAAAACAAACAAATGTAAGATATATTGGAAAATACCTAATATTTATAACCTCATATTTTTCGAAGTAGAAAGTAATAATGACCCGTAGTTTGTGGTAATACTATCATTGTTTTAATACATAAAGCCAGGTTACGTTTTTTTTCTTTCTTTCTTTTAGAATTAATTCATATGAAGAGGAAAGGGCTTCCCTTAACTATGACTGCTGTATTTAGATTGCGTTCTTTCTTTGCTAGTAGATCATAAATTTGGCGTTTCTATGTCAGTACTCACTAGTATGTTCATTAGGCCATTAAGCTTTTAACGTTAGAACTAAATGTGACCCAGAGACATTTAATAATTTAAGATTATTTGGGTGGCAATGTGAAAATACATATCCGATTTTATATCTTTCATATATACACAAAGTATTTTCCAGAAATTTGAAATAATTTTACGCCTAACCTAATTATTTCTGTTTGTTTTGTGGCGTTTGTTCAGTGTTCGACGTACCATGGTCACGTGATTGTAGACGACCGTTGATCTTCAAGCAATGTGCAGTAGCAGTTGACGTCATGTGTTCGTTTACAAACGACACATCCGGCATGTTGCTGCTTAACCGGAAACGCTTGAAAATCTGCGGTCAGCTGTACGAACACGACCCAAAACTGAAGGACTTGCTTGGCATTTTGGTAATTGTAGTCTACAAAAGTGTGCCAGGCATTATAAGTTTGAATTTATTTGTCGCTGTAGTAATATTGTTGTATCAGTACGTTGTTCAAATTATTGCAAATAACTGTACAAATATATGTATATGTAGCAAAAGCTTTGGATGGTAGTACGTCGTTGAACTTGAGTAAAAACTACAAATTCCGGCATCCTTGGTTCTCTACGGAGGGTTAACGTCCTCAATCAGACAGTGGGAACTCGGTGGAGAAAAATAACCGCTTCCGTGTTGTTCTATACGGATAAATATCAGCTGAAAATTCAGCAGCCTGTAATAGAATACTATGATGGTTTTGTAACCCGTTACGACAGTAAAGAATCAGCCATCACAATGTCGTCGGCCCAAAGCGCAAAGAAAAGAGACAAGCGAATTTTATCAGGTATCTGCCCAGACTCCAAATGCCAGGCGAAGCTATTCTTCCCCGCTTACGGCTCAATCAGCATTGAATGCACGGAGTGTGGCCAGCGACACGAGCAGAAGAGTCTCCTAAATGTGGAAGAAGTGACCGATCCAGACGTTGTGCTTCATAATTTACTAAGAAATGCCTTACTCGGCGTCACGGGAGCTCCCAAGAAAGGGACGGAGCTAGTTAAAGTGATGGGTCTGTCCAATTACCACTGCAAGCTGCTGTCACCCATTCTTACCCGTTACGGCATGGATAAACAAACCGGGAAAGCGAAGCAACTACGTGAGATGAACCAGGGCGAGATCTTTGACTGCTCGCTGCTGGGCGGGAGGGCTTTTCTTATAGAAGAAGAGCATGTGTCTACAGTTGGCTATGGTAAGGACAGATCTGGTAGTCTTATATACCTTCACGACACTTTGGAAGAAATTAAGAAATCCAATAACAACAAAGAATGCCTCATTCCAATTCATGTGGACGGAGATGGCCACTGCCTGGTCCACGCCGTGTCGAGGGCATTAGTGGGTCGTGAGTTATTCTGGCATGCACTGAGAGAGAACCTTAAACTCAGTTTCAAGCAGAATCTGGACCGCTACAAGGCTCTTTTCCAAGACTTTATTGACACGGCGGAATGGGAAGACATCATCAGCGAGTGTGACCCTTTATTTGTGCCCCCAGAGGGCGTCCCACTTGGCTTGAGGAACATACACATTTTTGGGTTGGCCAATGTGTTGCACCGTCCTATAATCCTTCTGGACTCTCTTAGTGGCATGAGGAGCTCAGGTGACTACTCAGCCACGTTCCTGCCGGGCCTAGTACCCGAGGAACAGTGCCGGGGAAAGGACGGTTCCCTAAATAAACCCATCTGCATTGCCTGGAGCAGCTCGGGCAGGAATCATTATCTCCCCCTGGTGGGAATTAAGGGTATGCCACTCCCTCGGCTACCTGCAGCACTGCTGCCCAAAGCATGGGGGGTTCCGCAGGAGCTTATCCGCAGGTATGTGAGTCTGGACTCCTGTGGAGGTTGTGTGATCGGAGGTGACCGAAGCCTGCAGGAGAAATACCTCCTTCGCTTAGTCAACGCCATGGAGGACGTCTTCATGGAAAAGCACAGCATCCACCCTGCGCTTGTGGCCGATGTCCATCAGTATATTTACCGTCGTACTGGGGTGATTGGCATCCAGCCAGAAGAGGTAATAGAGGCAGCAAAGAAGTCGGTGCAGGAGAATCGCTTGCACCGCTGCCTGATATGCAGTGCTTTGTCCGAACTCCACGTGCCTCCCGATTGGCTGGTGCCTGGCGGGAAACTTTACAACCTGGCCAAGTCCACTCATGGCACTCTGAGGGTGGACAAGAACTACAACTTTCCACTGAACAACTTGGTCTGTTCCTACTGCTCCGAAAGGGACGTCCTGGTGCCCGACTACAAACTCAGCTCACTCTCCACTTGCACCTGGTGCCATGGGACCTCGGTGAGGCACATCCGTGGTGATGGATCAGTGGTTTATCTGGATGGAGACCGGACCAGTACACGCTCCCAGGGGGGAAAGTGTGGCTGTGGCTTTAAACATTACTGGGAAGGGAAGGAGTATGACAACCTTCCAGAGGCATTCCCTATCACACTGGAATGGGCTGGACGTGTAGTCAGAGAAACCGTTTACTGGTTCCAGTACGAACTGGACCCAGCACTGAACAGCAATGTTTACGATGTTGCAATGCGCCTGGTCACCAAGCACTTCCCTGGAGAGTTCGGCAGCGAGATCCTCGTCCAGAAGGTCGTGAACACCATCTTGCACCACACGGCCAAGAAGAACCCAGACGAGTACAATCCAGTGGCCATACAGGGAACTCACACACAAGGGCAAGGGGGCGGGGAGGTGGTGGAGTCGGACCTGAACCCCCCGACGAAGATCATCTTGACGGGACAGAAGGGCCGCACGCTCCACAAAGAGGAGCTGGTGATGAGCCAAGCTGAACGGATCCTGCAGCACAGCATCAGCGAACAAGCAGCCCTGTCTCAGCGCAGACGCACGCAGCGCCAACGTCTGCAGGATCAGACCGCAGAGCCCCGTCCCACCTCGCCTGCGTCCTCTGCTTCCTCCTCCGCTCCACCCACGCCTACCAAAGCCCCGTCGGCTAGCGGCGAGAAGAAGATCCGCGTGACGACAAGCGACGGGCGGCAGGCCACTCTGCAGCTGCAGGCCCACACCACCTACGCTGAGCTGCAGGGAGCCATAGCCCAGGCCCTCAACCTGCCGGCCCATCAGCAGTGCATCCGGTATGGCTTCCCTCCAAAGGAGCTTCCCCCACCTCCCCCCGAGGGGCAGGACCTGCCTGTGGCCCTACAGCATGGAGACCGTATCACTGTGGAGGTGCTGAAGGAGAAAGTCCCAGATCCTCAAGCACACACCGCACCAGAGACACAGCACTCCCACGACACGCACACACCCCCCCCAACGGAGCCCTGGCTCAGCAGGACGGGCAGCAGAGAAATACAAGACAACATTGACCTGGAGATGTCATCACTCTGTCTCCTAGCAACACTCATGGGTAGGACATGTCTCTCTATATATATGGCTAATACTGCCCAAATAGTGTAATGTATTGTTCAAAGGCTATTAAACTCCTAACAGTGTTTAGAGGACTTGACAGACTGCAGGTATGAGGCATTTGTTTTGTGTTTGTCATTTATTTGTTTTTAAGGCTGGTCAGGGTTAGGGAACTCTTATGTATACTTCCTGAAAGTGTTTTTTGATTACCCTTTTTGGCTGTTGAGTCAGTGAGGTCATTGCAGAGTTTAAGACCTCTGAAAAGAAATAATATGGTATAATGAAAAAAGAAAAATATCTTTTAGATTTCATTAACAAAAGTATTATTAACATTTTACGTTTTCAGTCTAAAAATTATTTTAATAGGGGACTAATACAATTGAATACATTCTGCATGATATGGAATCTACACACACACGTATGTATGTATGTATGTATGTATGTATATATATATAATCAACAGCTTGCTACTGTGCATGTATAATTTTTCCCTCTTAGGCGAGGATGTGTGGTCCTATGCTAAGAAGTTGCCTCATCTCTTTCAACAAGGAGGAGTCTTCTATAACATTGTCAAGAAAGACATGGGTACATGTTTCTATCTTCTCTCTTACTATTATTCTGTGTGCAGGCTTATAAAAGGTGTTTGGTCAGGGGTCTGGGTGTGGTGGCCTTACATACTCTGGTTTCTCTATTGCAAGAAATCTGTATCTAGTTGTATTAAATTTTAGGAAATTTCACATCAGAATTTGGCACACCAGCTGGCCAGTCTGTTTATTAATGTTGACTGATTGTTAACTGTGTTGTGTGTTTCTCGGTGCCTGTGCATCTGTGTGTGATTTTAGGTCTGTTGAATGGGAAGCATTGCACTCTACCACACTTGACTGGTAAGACGTTTGTGTTCAACGCAGCAGAAGAGCGTTTAGAGCTGTGTGTGGATGCAGCCGGCCACTTCCCCGTGGGTCCCGATGTGGAAGACCTCATCCAGGAGGCCTTGACTCAGCTCTGCTCTGAGGCCCCTCCCCCTCGTAGTCGCGACGGAAGCCCCTCCCATGGCCTTAAACTGGGGAGCGGGGGGGCAGTGCGCAAGAAGGAGCAGACCGTCACTGCGTTCCAGGGCAAAGGTCATTCCCTGGGCTCCACCACTGCTGAGCACCAGCCAATTAGGCGACAGCACAGCAGCGGGGTGGACCTGAGCGCTAGCGTACGAGGGGAGGAGCTAGCGTTATCGGGGGAGGAGCTCGTGCGTGTGGCCCCGGGCGTGCTTACGATGCGTGAGGGGCGTGGCGGGGTGGAAATAGAGCCGGCGGCGGTCGAAGCCCAACGGCGACGCCTGCAGGAGATGGTGTCAAACATACAGGCTTCTATGGACAAACACCTACGGCAGCAGACCACAGCCACCACCACTTCCAGCACCACCAGTAGACGCGATGGAAAGGAGGAGAAGCCGGATGAGCAAGAAGAGATGGAGAGCCAGGGGCCAGAACCTCCGGGCACCTCTGAGCCCATGGACCAATCCTGATGAAGTGTCCCTTCCGTCTCACAC
This sequence comes from Brachyhypopomus gauderio, assembly GCF_052324685.1. Classification (NCBI taxonomy): domain Eukaryota; kingdom Metazoa; phylum Chordata; class Actinopteri; order Gymnotiformes; family Hypopomidae; genus Brachyhypopomus; species Brachyhypopomus gauderio. The sequence goes on from NC_135229.1 coordinate 8,580,672, forward strand.
ACCTATATCAATTTGATTCATGTAGTACACACACATGTATGCAGTCAATTGCACACATTTATACAGAGTCCTTCTACTAACCCTTAGCAGTGCAGTCTGTTTACTGCTCTGTGTGTGCGTGTGTGTGTGTGTGTACATTCCTAATACATAGTCTTAAGGAGTTTGGAGGTGAAATGTGAAGGTTTAAAAATGCCATCTATTAGAGTATACATACTTCATATATGCGCTTTACGAACATGCTTAAGTACTGAGCACACTAATCAGGCTTACAGAGTGTATGTGTATAACCAAGTGTGTGTAGTCCAGACATGATCAAAGTTCATCTAGTGATCAATAAAAAGCTTCCTATAACAATTGGTACTTTTCCCCCAAATCAGACACACAAACACATCGTTCTTGACGGGTGGCAATGGACTCTTTGTTCTAGTTCACAGGGACGTGAAAGGTGTTTTAGTCTGACTCAGAATAATACCAATTGGTATTGATTAGATTTTCCTCAGCAGGCTGTGCGTGTGTGTGTGTGTGTGTGTGTGTGAGAGAGAGAGAGAGAGTGTGATGCTAAATGTTCTTAAAGGTAGGACGTGATCTGTGTTTGTGATTCCCAGAGAAAGTCTGTCCTGAGATTGAAGTAGCACTTTTAGTGGAATTCTACTGGAGGCCTTCATTTTTATTGTGACCTGGGTGCATCTGCCTTTCAGAAGTCACAATGACAAAAAATAGACCCAAATAGGCAGAATATAAATTGATCAAATAAGGGTTCATTTAGGTTCACAGTGCTATATACAGATTTATTTCTGTAAATTTGGTTTTAAAATGCTGTATCCCCGAGTATCTAGTTCTCTGAAAGTTGAATAAAATGCAAGATTGGAGATACAGTGCTTTACATTTGACACCAAATGCTTAGAAGATGATAATGCTTCTTCATTAGAATGTAATTGAAGCTTCTTAATTCTTGTGTTAGGATGGTGGAGGAGACGCAGAGGTTTGCCAACAGCCATGTGTTCAGAATGAGTGCAGTGGTGGAGGAGGATATGTTTACATTTGCCAGTGGCATGGTGGTCTCTTCCAGTGCAGACTGGCATCACCCCCACAGCCTCAACAGTCAGTCTGGTTTACCTACAACACAGTACACTCCCCGCCTCCACACACATGCTTTCTTCTCAGAGGGTTGTACAAGTTCCTAGTGGAGTGGCATCAACTTTCTCATCCATCTCCTCTGTACATTTTTTTTCCTTTCAATCCTTGTTTTCGATGTCATGCAGGTAAAAAGGTCATATGAAACGTTCCTCCATGTATGGGGTTGAGAATACAGACATGAGCAACAGCTGAGGAACAGGAAATTGGTTTACACAAGAAGTGAGAGTAAAATTATTGTCTGAAATTAATGAAAATTATTATTTTGCTTGATGGTTTTCCCATGGAGGCAGATTATACAGAACATAATAATAATATAATCTCCATCAGGATACAGTACCGCATTAGCACTGCGCCTAACTATTGACAATAGTTTGATCAGCACTAAAGATCATTCAAAATGATTCTCTGGTAGGATGGTGGATTGTAAGTTGTGTATTATAATAGTATATATTGTACAATATATTCTGTATATATATTCTTTGTTTTGTGTTTTGTTTTTTGCTCGTTTGATTGGGGATTTTTCCCTCCTTTGGTTTTTTTTTCCTGCTGTTTGCCAATAAAGCAGTTTGAAGAGCCTACACAGCTGAATTGTTTTGCATGTGAAATGAATTTCCAGACTAACAACAAAATAAAATTACTGACTCACTGCAATATGCTGTGGTTACTGGTGTCTGACAGTTGCCGTGACAACAACCCTGCTTTTAGGGATCCACCCTCCTAATGAGCAAATTAAAGCACATCAATAACAAGGATCTTTAAAGCAATATAGTACTAATACCAATATTTATTCAATCAATTTTCAAATGGTTAGAGCCAAATTTTTTACCACATTTATAATGTATCTCAACATTTTAGCCTTCTAGCCTAGGGTGATGAAGATTTGTCAATTATTTGACAATTTGTTATGCGGTTAGGGTTAGACAACATGTGTTGTTAAAAGCATACAAATACATTTGACTCTTTGATTTTTGTTTATATATACAGAGTATATGTGTGTTCAATACAGTTTCATGGATGCTGCAAACAGATTAGTTAGATCCTCTTCAGTGTGAGATCTGGGAGCCAGTTTCGTAACCCGCTCCTGCAAACCACACAAATGCACAAAATCAATGCACTAAAAAAAATTGAGAACAAATGATCTAGTGACTCTTGCATCTCCTGAGGGGAGAATCAAGGCAGCACTGGCCCGTGGGAGCGAACCTGAGGAACAGTCCCTTCTACTAGGATAGGGATGTCATCTTTACTGTAGCCAATCGCAGACAAGCCGTCTTCCACTTCCAGGTCATATAGGAAGTTCTTCAGTGTGTCTGCCAAGATGAACCCAGCATCAGCTGCCTTCACATTCCTCACGTCAGCACCTGACCACCACACACAGATATACACATAAACACATACAGGCACATGTGAACACACACACACCCCAAGCACAGTATGCACCAGTGCATGCTTTACCCAGTATTTCTGCCGCCTCCAGGTGGCGTTCAGGACACATGCTGGCGGTGAAGGTGAAGACCGCAGGGGAGGTGAGAACCACAGAGAGACCGTGAGGCTGTCACACACACACACAAACACACACACACCAGAGCAGTGAGGAAACAACGCACACAGGATATCTAACTATGAACTTTTTTATACATTCTAGGGTGAGTAATTAACTGGATCATGTTGATTGTCAGATTTACATTACATATTGTTTTTAATTTCTAATGTGAAGAGTTTGTGAAATTCTTCCATTGCTATTTTAAGTGTTACTTATTACTCAGACATGAGCTCACCACTAAGGGATGGTCCACTTCATAACCTTTGGCTTTATACTTTTTTACATTCCCAGCAATAGGGTATGACATCCCATGACTGAATTATAAAAAACAGAAAGCATTCAGTAAGAAAATTTCTACAAATCTAATTGCTGCTCATGAGGCTGATATCCTTGGAATTAACATTTTTAAAAGTAATGCATGGCAAAAAATTAAATTTAATCTTCAGCAACAAAATATTGACTTGTTCCATATATCCAGCAACCCAATACAAGAGAGTATAACTGAGTGACTCTTGGTAAATTAACAGTCCTGCAAATCATTTGTGCTCTTTTATCACCCTTTACAACACAATGTTGGAACAGTGGGCTAGACTAGGTTTTACTTCTTTATATTGGTAGTGGATAGGGGCTTCTATTATAGTGAAATACTACACACTTAGTACCTAACTATGTTTAGGTATAATATGTGGAAGACATCTGACATTTGCCCCTGATGTAATTAAAGGGTTAAAAGACATTCATATCTGTAAATTAGGTGTAAAGAATTACCAAAGATGAACTCCTGCATTACCAAAGCCAATTCCAGCAAACACACTGGCCAAGTGCATGCCAGAGCGCGCCTCCACGTCATCTGAGTCACGCACGGCTCTGACACACACACACACACACACACACACACACACACACACACACACACACACACACACACACACACACACACACACACACACACACACACACAAACACACACACACACACACACACACACACAAACACACACACACACACAAACACACACAAATAAGCACTCACATATGCATATGGGTCATGTATCATTATATATAACTTGAAATCAGACTATACTAATATCAAACTATGATTATCATACATTTTAAAACAAACTGAAATGTTTTAAATTGTCAGTTTGTAGAGGTGTTAAAATTCAAGCTAGAAACTTTACATAAATCAGGATCAAATTAAACTGAAAGCTAACTCTATGTCTCTATGTAGAAACAAATAACTATAGTTAAAGAGGAGGACATGTTTTCAGCAAAACATAGTAGATGGCTACAAAGGATTGGAGACGTTAAATTCTTAGGTGCCAAAATTTTAATTTAGGCTTATAATAAAAATTAAAAATATATATATATATTTTTTTTTCTCAGCTTCAGAAAAAGTAGATCAAACACGAGTTGGCATATGGCCAATAGGTCTGGGTACTAGTAACATGTGTAGAACTACAACTCCCTACTTTTTCAACTACCTTTTCAAGTATTTGGAGACCATGTGGAGGGCATGCCTTGCCCAAACATCACTGATCGGGTTCCTGCCTTGATAGGCAGGACGACTGATGGGGTTGGCAGGGCATGGGCTCCTCTTGTCATACGGTAATGCAGTGAAGGACTCCAGTGCATGGCTGAGTTGTAGGAGTGCACAGAATTAATATCCATATATAGAAAGAGTTCCCAATACGTCCCTGACTATACACAGAACCCACACCGAGTTAGCTTTACCAGAGCACGTCAAAGCCGCTGTTGGCAGCCACTCTGGTGGGCATGTGCAGTGTGTGCAATGGATCCACCATCCCCAAGGTAGGTCTCAGCAATCGACTCGCTATGCCTAAAAGAAAGCACATGGACAGGTGCGCACACATACATACATGTAGTGTTTAAGCAGTCACACACTCAAGCAGCGGATATCCAGGACCCACGAAGATGACAAATGAACAAACACATTGGAGCGTTTTTGCAAACGTGATCTTGATTTATGAACATTAAGAAGTTTATTGATTGATTTTCACTTACCTGTCTTGGCCTTCAGGTCTTCAAAATCAAAGATAGCCACACCTGTCGTCTCACTTCCTGTACCTGCTGTAGTGGGAACTAACACACACACACACACACACACACACATACACACACGAAAGGAAAAATGTGTGCACACACTCATAGACAGATAAATACATTATATATCTAGTCTATATGATTTATCCTTGTGAGTTTGTTATTGTGTCTTGTTTTGTACATATGTGCAAGTATGTGCATGAGTACCAACAGTGTTTTATTGTCCCTTGTAATTGTCTGTTTGTGTGTCCATACCAGCAATAATAGGCTTCAGTGGGCCTGTGACTGGTTTTCCTTTCCCAATAGGGGCATTAACATAATCCAGAAACTCAGCCTCCGGGTTACATGAGTAGAGATTGGCTGCCTTGCAGGTGTCAATCACAGAGCCACCTCCCACGGCCACATAGGCATCAAAATCTTTTTTCTTCGCAAAATCGATTGCCAATTTAAAACTAAAAATGGAAAGAATTTATTAGAATGTTGTTCAACCATTATATAATGAATCCTCTTAAAATGTACTTTTCACTTGATATTACATAATAGTTTGTAACAGTACAGACTATATCTCTGTTAACATATGTTTGTTTTATGTGTCTGTGTTTATAATACACACACATACACACACACACGACTATAAGTGATAAGTTATATATATATTGAGAGAGGGAGAAAGTGAGTGAGACAGAGAGAGAGAGACAGAGAGAGAGAGAGCGCCCCTGGAATTGAGAGGATTAAGATCCTAAGAATCTTGCTTAAGGGCCCAACATGGTTACATGCCACTTAAATCACCTTTGTCCCTAATATGAGGGGTTTGAGCTTCAGCAGGTCATCTTGATCAAGTGTACATGTTTATTGGCTGTTGAACAGGTATCCCTAATAAAGTGGCCTGTGAGTGTACACCAACAATTGTGAGATCTTATATAAGTTGTTGAGTGCCTTTCCTAATTATGTCCAACCATGTCACTTAGTCACATGTGAAATTGTATTTCAAGGATGACTGATAGCAGTAAGATGCGCTAGAGCTTAACTGCAAGTGTCAATAAAATTCATAATAAACTTAATAATTTCTGAATTAAAAAACTGCAATAATGTGCAGTTTAATAAATGCAAATTGAATTCAGTTCTACAAAATGACAAAACATTCCAAAACAAATGCTTCCTGTCACTGTATTGTATGTGTACAGTGTATAATGATGATGAAATAAGGAGCTGAATCAATTTAAGAAGAGTCTGAAACATAACAAAAGTGGGACATTTCCTGTATGTACCTTTCAGTAAGTGAGCAAGTCAACATTCCAAAACATTCGAAGTTTAGTGTCCTTTTCAATTGACATTTTACAGTAGTCATGTATAGAAACATAGAAACACACACACACACACACACACACACACACACACACACAATACACTCTACCTGCCATCTGTAGGTTCCACCCTCACACTGTCGTAGCATTCATACTTCACACCATGTTTGGTTAGAGAGTCCAACACGGCCATTACTGGTGGCAACTTGGACAAGTTTTTGTCTGTCATCAAACACACATTCTGTGCACCCAAATTCTTCAGGTCCTGATGCAAAACAATCAGAAAATGGTAGACTTCATTACAACCAGCTTCAAATCCAGACCAACACTGTTCCTAATTGGAACTTTAGTAAAATACATCACTATACCAAGGTTCCCAAAGTGGGACTCAACTAATTTCCCTATGAAATTCAGATATTTAGAAAAAAAAAGTTACTCATATACTCATCATGAAACTATGAATTATATATTTGTATGATATATTATTATATATTTGTTTGAACTTTGTTAACAAATGCACATGAGCACACCACAGCTTTTTTTTTAAATAAAAGGAATCTGATTATTTTCCTGGACACTTTAGGAATACCTGCACTAAATATCACTGTACACTAAACTATATTACATTACTACAGGCACTGAGATTTCTGTATCATCCTCACACTTATTTTAATGAAATAAAAATGTTACCATGCCAATCTCTCTTGTCACGCCCTCCCCATATCTGATGCTAGAGCAACTCATCTGAAATATAGTAAAAGAAAAATTAGAATTTTGACACCAACCTTAAGTGGCTCTACAGAAAACAAATAAAAATAAGCATATAAAGTTTATTCTAATTTGAAATGATAAAATTGTTAACAGGGATGGGAAGGTAACTTTCAAATTGTGTAATATAACAACTCAGCAGATGTGTAACTGTCCCTTCCTCACATAGCATTAGCTACAAACTGGCTCCACCAATGTAAAGAACACAGAAAACAGTTCTCTTTACATCTGCTGATTAAAAACACTCTTCTGAGAGAGACGATGCACTCATAATGAAGACTCGACATACTCCCATTAAAAACTGCGCCGCACTCAACTGAGGAGACAACGCATCTTGAAAAGTGAATTATAATCTGGGGTTCTTCGTTCCCAGCCATTAGATGTAACTAGAGCGTTAGCAGGAGTTTATGAACTTATACCCACTGTGGGACATATCATGCCAAAGATTCAGTGTGAGTCACAACTGTAAAATGTAAAATTAATAAAGTCAAATACCCAAATGGCATCAGGGAAGGAACATAATGTTTGGTATACATTTTAAATCTTTTATTGGACACAGACTACATTTTATATTAATGCTGTGTGCAACAACAATGATGGGTTTTCCCTCTATTGGGGGGGTTGAAGTAAGTGATCCCTGTTAAATTGTCATGTAATTCTGCTAGTAGTTACTATATGGTACCATATGTACCAATAATTCAACTGCATACCTGAATATGTAATGTTGTCACATGTTTGCATTACTACCATATAGTATGGCTACTTATACTGACCTCAAATGCATAGTCAGTTTTCCTCCCACTGGCATGACTTGAAGCTACACAGAGAAACATTTTTAGATGTACGCTTTGCCTTAAAACTATATGAACTATTCTTGTGTTTAGTATGTGTACTGCCTTAAGCACAAATTTACCTGGATGATACGTACAAGAGGAATTCGTGTGTGAATGAGCAGGACATCTGCACCTGTTACAAGTAACAAACTGTATTTTACACTGCATGTACGACCCTTGGACCAGCAGGTTCCCAAGTCCTGAATAGCAGTTTTAGAAATTAAGAGAACTGCTACCTATGTCAGACTCTGCCTATTGGATGAAAAGAAAAGATGGCACTCTGATTCTCTTAATTACTATCTGAGAATACTACTAGAATTACTAGAATACTACTAGAATACTAATCAAATTGCTTGATAGTATGGCTGCAGTCTAAGTGCATCTTATGGAATTTGGAAATGACCTTCCGGATTGAAATGTTCTGTAACGTAACGCAAAACTGCAAGAAATACGAACTATGAAATGTTTCAATTTTCACTTCACAGAATGTCCTTTAGCTGCTTGGCCCATTTCAGAGTTCTGAAGAAGGGGTTACTAGAGCCATAGAGTATCTATTTTACTAATGTATTAATAATTGACCCATAGCCACTTGCTTTTAATAATGTATTTTGTTTTTCTGTTATTCAAATGTTTTCTTTTATAGTTAGAATTCGTTAATTTTATGTAATAAATATGAATTACTTTCTTATAATTATGTGTTAGTGTGTTATAATTATCTCATAATTATGAGATACTCTATGGCCCTATGGCTTAGCCCCTCCAGCGAGGCAAGTATCTATGGCTCATTTAGTCATTAATGTGGCAGATATGAGATAGCAAGTCATATTAAAGAGATACAGTATCTCTTTAATATGACTTACTATCTATGAGATAGTATCTTGTGGTAATCTCATGATGATGAGTAATAATGAGAAAATAAGCCATAATTATAAGGCAAGGTCATATGACATTTGCATGTGACGGAAATAGAGCAGAGAGCAGGTAGTTCTTCCTTCCAAACCCAACGTTAACTGGCAGGATTCATATAAATATGAATAAAATACATATAAACATTAATAAAACATTTCCTTGAAAAATATATTTCATTTAGCGTGTGGTCATAATAAACGCACACTCTGAACGCATATTACAGCCACCCTAGTTGGCTGCACTTTCTACGACGGAGATTCTGGCCAATATTCGAATGAAACTTTCGTCTTCAGGCCAAAGAGACACTTTAATGGGCTCACTGTTATGTGCAGTGTAAACGTTATAATGTGTAAAACTTTACTTTGACCCGTTTACATTTTACAGTAAACATTAGTTTACATTAGTCTGCCGAATTAACATGGGACAAGAAAGGTATGCAGGGTGAAGGTGAATTTGTAAAGCTTGGTAACATGTTTTACGTATAGGCCTACGGAGGTGCAGGTAGAAGTTCGGTAATATTTCCTCAAAAAGCCGTTTTTACGCCGTTTTGTAGACTTACGCCGCACTGGCGAGCTGCTGTAGTAAATGTGCGACCCTTTTGCGATCTGCCATGACTTTGCGTCTTCTCGGTGTCCTTTATTTCTACGTGCCTTGGCGCCCCGGGACTTCAATGACGATATAAATATTAACCTAAGGTCGGCGAATTGACTTCCGGAGTTAACACATCGGGGTCCGTTTCTCGATAACGAGCAAGTTTAGGAACGACGAAACCAATTTTGCGAGTGTCTCCCCCCAAAAAATGCGAACGAGTTTTAAAAAGTTGATTCCGCCTCTGCTTCTGGAAAAGCTCTGCCAGTCGAAAACCGAGCCACCGATTAAAATACATTTTTTCAGCAATATACCATAATATATTAGGGAAAGAATTAAGGGAAGATACTAACTAATTACATTACACTTTAAATTAGTTTCCATTGCATATTAAGCCTGTAAATTTTCACGCAATTAACGTTTCATGCATCAGTATACAAACATAGCAAACCGCACCACAAACGATTTTTCCAAAGACGAACTCACCCAAAATATTGGAAGGAAAAAATTCCCAAAGACATAGTGTAGAAGTAGTGTTGTGTAAAAAAGAAAGATGCAGTGTTGTTGTATTTCATCATTTACCTTTCAAGTGGTGAATGAACATCCATTCATCCATCCTTCCATCCATCCATCCATCCATCCATCCTTCTCAATCAATGACCCAGTACATATATCCACCAGCACATGCACCATCCCAGTTGGTCCAAATTAAGGAATAATTACTCTCATTTGATCACAGTGAACCATAAAGAGGTGGTTGCATAAGACTTGACAACATAGATATTTATGCACAAACGAAATTAAGATAACTTTAGTCCTCCCAGCTGACACCTAAGGCCACCTCATTGCTAACACCACCAATTTTATCATTTCATTTTTATTCTCTTAATCTGTCACTGTAGCAAATATGGGTAGTTGGGTTTTTTCAGTAATTTTAATAAGATTCATACAGATTCCTGCAGATCCTCCTAAATGAATCTGCACTTGCTGCTCAACTCAGTGCTTTCTTCCCACATTACGAATGCAATACGATGGGCTTGATGGGTATTGTGTGCACTACCCCATGATGAATAACACTGCAGCATCACGCTTTAGCACTTCATCAAGATGTATAACCCAGTTCAAAGATGCCATGCCTCTAAACAAACCACTCTGCCACAGTCAACCACCATTAACTACACCCCAGCTACACCTCACACGGAGGCTGCTGTGAATTAAACTGATGAAATCAGAAACAGGTTAGCTGATAGCTTCACCTACCAGGCAGACTCAGCAGAGCAGGATCGGTCTAATTAACCACCTGCTGCGTAATGTGCTGGACAACAGCTCATGAACGACAGAAAAATATTATATTTTTATAAAACATTATGTTATATTTTGTAATTGCTCTCATACTGAATTCTGTCATTGTATTTTCATACACTTTTTGATTTGTGATGTAATTGTTATTGACATGTTGATTTCTTTGGTTGAAATGATTACAATACAGTAAATAATGTTAAATAAACATTACCAGTAAATGTGGATATATTTATTTCAGTCTGTTGTCTTAAAGGTTTTACATTTTATAAAATTATCTCATTCAAAACAATGTGTAGAAGCATGCTAGACTCAAATTACATTTAGATCACTATCCTAAAAGTATGACATTTTTTAATAAAATATGGAGTTCACATTTTTTTCCCCATCTTGGACAAAATGCTTCATAGATACCTATGTATGGCAAATAAATTGTTGCATCATCTCATAAAAGAAATACATAGGCATACAATAAGTCACACTTTTCCATATCATATTTTCTGGCAAACAAACATAATTTGGGACTATTTGCCCATCCTGGATCAGTACATGGTAGGACAGTATGGTCGGCTTATTTAGGCGTATTTAGCCAGGAGAAAGAAAAAATGTGCCGTGGTTGTGATTCATCTGAGCTCTGGGCACCATCTCCTACACCAGGGTTGAAGGCTGTCTGAAAGGAGAACGAGTTGATGGTGTGTGAGAGAGAGAAGCTGCCCTTTGAAATGATTAAATTAACAACTTCTTAAGGCTTTTTGCTCTCTAGTTCTCTGATTTACTGCATTACTTGGAATTCTGTGTATTAAGTATATTGTGTATATTCTTATTGAATACATATGGAACTTTGGACATATCAAGTCAAGTAGTTTTATTGTCAATTCTGCATATATACAGGACACACAGAGGATCGAAATTGCGTTCCTCTCCATTACATATATACTTGTAATGGAAAAATGAGAAGCAGTGGTTTAATTAATAGGGGAGTGAGGGTGAGTTCATGATGCACTTATTGTGGAGAATTAAAAATCTAACTGCATTTTCTTATATTTCTCATGTATACTGTATTCAATGTAATTCCACAAAAGGTTGTGCTACAGAAGACTCAAGGAATGTCTGGTGAAATAAGTGAAATATTAAACGATGAAAATGGAACACTTCTGGTTATTAAATACATTTTGAAACACTTCTAACAGAATTAAAATATAACTCTATGTGTATGGAATAATCAGTGTGTGACACACGGTGAATGGAGTGTTCGGGGTTTTCACTAGAGCATAGTGTCAAGAAGTGCCTGAAAGTGACAGTGACAAAGTAGTGTGCATGTGCTTATGTACGATAGATCAGTTAATACATTACATACCTGCTGTGTAGTGATGTATGTAATTACTGTTGGTTTACCTCTGTAGTGGTACTGGCTGGAAGGTTGTGTGCTGGGCTTGGGGCAGCCATGGGCTTTTTCTGCTGTACACTGGTGTTTGTTTGGGCAGCACCTGGAACAGCTGTGGCGGGTGTGCTATGTGCTGGATTGGGGGTTTGTGTTTGAGCAGAGCTGGGAGCTGGAGTTGGAGCTGCCAGAGGTGCGCTGGCTAAGCCCGGGGGGGAGTCAGCTACGAAAGGGTTGGAATTTACTTCTGCAGTTGCCTGACTCTGCGAACTGACAAGTGCAACAACCTCTTCGTTGTCATTTTCATTATCATCAGCATCTTCATCATCTGCAAAAATCACAGAAGAATCACATTTATATTCATACAATGTCACACAGGGAATTAATGCATGGAAAACGGGGCAATGGGGTTGACATGGGGTGCAGGGCAGACCAGTTAGAATCCTTTATCCATAACTAGCCACAGTGTCCCTTTCTTGGCCCTGTAAAGCTGCAAATGAGTATTTAATTTAATGTCGCAATGTTGTTCCAATTTTGTTCCATGTCTTTGCCCAACAACAACCTTCTCTGTTAAAGTGTTAATATGGGCTTGCTTTCTCTTTTGTAAGCCTGCCACTTCCTAGTTATTGAAATGAAAATAGAATTGTGCTTGCATGCTACGCTCACATTGTATTTGACATTTACTGGGCCAAATATATCCAGTAAGCTTGTTTTATTTTTGCTGTAGTGGTTTAACCTTGCCTGCTGTAGTAAATTATGCACTCTAAAGAGAGAATAAAGAGGCAGAGACAAAAACTTCAACACGATTTCAATAGTGAGTTCCAATCTAAGCATTAATATTATTAATCAAGGGAGAGAAGATAAGCAGAATGCAGGATCTATTTTGTTAGAGGGTGTCCTGTGGAAAACATAATAGTGCTGAAGACCCAATAGCCGCCTTCCATGTTCTATGTTCTGACTCCCTGTTCTTGGAGTGATTGCTTTTCCTTGTTACAATTTCGTGCTAGTGTTTGTCTACATTGTCCCTTGCAGTCTCCCTCACCCTCTCTGTGACTCAAACCCAAGTCCAACAGGAGCTCTGACCACTGGACCAAAGAGCCAGCTCTATGGTACAGCAGCCATAACATCTAAGTCAAGTCAGATTTACAGTTGTGATCAAATTTATTCAACCCCCACTGAAATAAAGTGTTTTGGCCAGTTTGACATTGATTTTGATCATTTCAGTCATCTTATTTACAATTATATCAAAGAGGCACTTATAAATTAGACAAACATAACATAATATTTATGATGGAATAACCACAAATGTCTTTACTGTACTCACATCATTATCAGTTTTATTCAACCCCCTAGTGACATTATTTTTTAGTACTTAGTACAACATCCTTTTCCAGTTATGACAGCTTTCAAGCGTGAAGCACAGCTTGACACAAGTGTCTTGCAGCGACCTATGGGTATCTTAGCCCATTCTTCATGGGCAAAAGCCTCCAGTTCAGTCACATTCTTAGGCTTGCGCACTGCAACTGCCTTCTTTAGGTCCCACCAGAGGTTCTCAATTGGATTTAAGTCTGGTGATTGCGATGGCCACTCTAGAATGTTCCAGCCTTTCATGTTCAACCATGCTCTAGTGGACTTGGATGTGTGCTTCGGATCATTGTCCTGTTGGAAAGTCCAACGTCTCCCAAGCCGCAGGTTTGTGACTGACTCCATCACATTTTCCTCCAAGATCTCCTGGTACTGAAGGGAATTCATGGTACCCTGCACACGTTGAAGCTTTCCTGTACCATTAGAAGCAAAACAGCCCCAAAGCATAATTGACCCCCCGCCATGCTTCACAGTAGGCAAGGTGTTCTTTTGTTCATAAGCCTGGTTCTTCCTTCTCCAAACATAGCGCTGGTCCATTGTCCCAAACAGTTCTAATTTAGTTTCATCTGACCACAGTACACTGTTCCAAAACCTTTGTGGCTTGTCCACATGACTTTTGGCATACTGCAGTCGACTTTTCTTGTTCTTTGGAGTCAGCAAGGGGGTGCGTCTGGGCGTTCTGGCATGGAGGTCTTCGTTATGCAGTGCGTGCCTTATTGTCTGAGCTGAAACTTCAGTGCCCACATCTGACAGGTCTTTTTTCAGTTCCTTAGCAGTCACGCGGGGATTTTTCTCCACATTACGCTTCAGGTAGCGCACAGCAGTCGCGGTCAGGATCTTCTTTCTGCCACGACCAGGTAATGTTTCCACTGTGCCCTTTAACTTGAACTTGCGAATGATACTTCCAATAGTGTCTCTTGGAATATTTAACAACTTCGCAATCTTTTTATATCCATTGCCATTCTTGTGAAGAGCAATAACCTCTTCTCTTGTCTTCTGGGACCATTCTCTTGCCTTCACCATGCTTGGAAACACACCAGTAGATGTCTAGAAGGAGCTGAGTATCACAGTCCTTTTAAATCTGCCTAATTGGTGCTTATCATGCTTGATTGCTGCTCGTTGACATTCCAGTGATGGAAAACACTGGAATGAACCTCTGTTCTTAGGAGTGGTAGTCGTAAAGGGGTTGAATAATTGTGTCAATGAAGAAATCACAAAAAGGCCATTTAATACTTTATGACAAAAAAAATTGATGCTATCTTAGTTGCATTTAGTTCTTTAACAAGTCCTTGTAAGATTTCATTATGAACACAATTACAAATGTGCACTGAATTCCATAAAACCCTTCGCAGCATTGGGGGTTGAATAAATTTGATCACAACTGTATATAGCGCTTTTTACAACACAGCAGCTTTACAAGCAAATGGGTCCAGATCTCTAATGAGCAAGGAAAGGAAAGGCAAACCCCCTTTGGCAGGGATTAGGAAGAAAAATTGGGAGGACCAAGGTTCAAAAGGAAACCCATCATCCATTAGGCATAAGTGACGGTCCCCATCACACCATCCTCCCTTTGAGAGAGCAATGGTCTCGGTCTCACTACGTTCAGCTCAGTCTCCTTTACAGTTCTTAGCCCAGTTTTGTTTCTACACCCGATTTCCCCAGTATTCTGACCCTTGACCATAGTTATGTGAATTATATTTGATTTGCCCTTAATAAATGTCACTTTCTCAGTCACATTGTAATGATCTAGGGCTAGGGTTAAGGTTAGGGTCAAAGTCTGGTCCTGGAGGATTGGAGTCCAGCAAAGTTTAGCGATTGCTCTGCTCAGACACCCCCACTAAACATGGTGGTTCCCTTTTGAGACTCGGTCCTCCCATGGTTTCTTCCTAATCCCTTAATTCTTCCTTGCCACTGTAAGCATTGGGACTCATGCGTTTATAAAGCTGCTTTGAGACAATATGTTGTAAAAAGTCCTATATAAATATAACTTACTTTGACTTTTAGATCACCTATAAAGGCTTTAACGGGAGCGGTCAGCCATCAAACTTTGTTGGAGGACATTCCAACTCATGGACAAGATAAAGAGCATCACTGAAGCAGTACATAATGATGTTACATAAGAACACATAATAGTAAAATAATAATGATCCTTTTCCAGCAGGTAATATCTGAAGGTTCCAAAGGTGACTCTCAGACTGAAGCTATAATAGTCAAAAATGACGTCCCTGACCACATTGGTGCCATTCTAGTGTTGTCACCACCAGCTTGTGTAGTACAGAAGAGTACCGTGGCTTAGCTGGTCATAGTGCCTGTCTAGTGAACAGGAAGTCCTGGGATCGTATTCCAGCGGTGCCTTTTCTTTCGTGGGCAGTCATGGTCTGGTGGTTAGGGAACCGGTCTTGTGACCAGAGGGTTGTGGGTTCAATTCCCAGGCCTGAGGCCATGACTGAGGTGCCCTTGAGCAAGGCACCTAACCCCAACTGCTCCCCGGGTGCCGGGCTAGGGCTGCCCACCACTCTGGGCACGTGTGCACCACAGATCCATATGCATTGGTGATCTAGCCACAAGCAACATTAATGAATCTCATTACTCTGTAAACTGTATTTTTAAAGCATCCTGAAACATCTCACCCTTCTAAACAAATGTGTCAATGTATCCGTTCATCAGAAAGTGTTCAGTAAAATTTTGGACCTGGACAAAATTCTCTCCTCAATACTGAACAGTTCAGATGTTTCTGAACCTGGTCTGAACACACATTCTGCACACCTCTACAGGGTTGCCAACTTTTGAAGATCGCTTGGAGTGAACTAGTAACTCATTGAATCATAGATGTGGATCAGAGGACTAGATTTTTTTTTCCGGCGTGAGTCGCAAGTGTGGCGTGAGAGCGTGTGAAAACGGTCAAATGCGTGTGTCTCACGCTCAATGCGTGAGAGTTGGCAACCCTGCCTCTACTGTTGGGATAACATTCAACCTTCTTCAGTTAACTCTCAGAATGTCTACAGTTGGAGCAGCAGCCTGGGACACTTCTTGTATATTTTGTAGGACACTAATGGATTCTGGGGCTAAACTGGCTCTAGACAACCACCTGTATTCCCCCCACCTGGACATATTAATGATAAAAAAGCTGCATTGAGGCAGATTCATCAAGGCATTGCACACTCCCCTAGGACTACTGTCCTTGCTGTATCACTATAAGCATTACAGAGATGATGGTATATCTCCTGTGTCCCAGATGAATCTAAAAGCTTCTTTTAAAGTTTGGTTTGTTTGGCAGCTCTCTCATACATACACATACCTCTGATGAAGTCGATGTTAAGGATGGCTCTCCTCTCACTCTGAAAGTTGGCAGTGAAATGATCCATATTCTCATAGCCACGTTCCAACTTCTCCAGATGTGATGTATTCTTGCTCTCTGAAACCCTAAAAGAAAGAGATAAAGATTTGGATCGAGAGAGAGAGAGAGAGAGAGAGAGAAACATTCTAAAGAATCGAGATTATACTACTGTAAAAATACTTTTTCTCTGATTACTCACTTCTGTAGAAGAGGCTTTGTGTTCTGTTAAGACAATGGAAAGGGAGAGAGAAAATTATTTTGCAACTTTGCCATACACCACCCACTGCTGACCAATCAAGTTAGGCAATCACACAGCACAGATTAAGACAGGGTGCAAATATGCTCTCAGTGATTGGAATAATTGCAAACACAATCTATTCCATCACTTGAAATACCATTCCAGCAACCACACAGAGATTATGACCCCATGATAGTCTTTCCATAGTGTTAGTGGGGCTTGTGTCATTTTTTTGCGGCATTACCCCATATGAAAAGCCATCAAAAATAATGTAAAATGGGATATAAAGAATTCTACGTGCTGCTGCAGCCCACTGACTTGTGACAGAACCATGTTTACATTTTGTGATTTTAACATTGTTTTACATTTGGGATGAAGTAATTTATAGGAAGGTTTCAGTTCCCAGACATTCTCACACACAAAAAATTTACCGGAAAGGATTTATTTGTTAGTGACCTGACATTAAACAAAGCGACGTGAATTATGAAGTCAGTAGCTCTACAGCCCTCAGTCGAATGGAGGTTGGGTTCCCTTTTGAGTCTTGATCCTCTCACGGTATCTTCCTAATCCCAGTATAGGGAGTTTTTCCTTGCCACTTGCTTTCCTTACTTGCTCATTAGAGATGTGGACCCATGTGTTTGTGGAGCTGCTTCACTGGGACATGTCTCCAACAAGGAGATTTGTAGTTGTGGGACACCCCAGGGGTCGGTACTAACCCCATTCCTGTTCAATGTCTACACTTCTAACTTCAGGTATAACACTGTCATCTGCAAACATCCTCTGATGAATCTGCTAAATCTGCCCAAATTATGTGTATTCTTTGTTCTGTCTAATATATGTAAGTCTATGTGGGTTTTGTAAACACAATGAGGAGTTGCGGTCAACTGGTCAGACATAGCAGACACAATCCACTGAGATCTTTCTGGAAAATAATGATATCCATCAAGGATATGGAAACAATTTGCTAGGTCAGCCTTCAATATAATCAGCATACCCCCTCACCCGCAAATCAGGTACATATCACATGTCAGGAAACAACATGTCGATGTTATTTAAATAGTTAATCGCTTGTTTCTTTCCTGATTTTAATGTGTCCCCTACTAAACGCAGCCACATTGCCAAATGTTATACCACTCACATTGTGTGGCATGTTATGATGGAAACATCAACGCACATCTATAGCTGCAGCCCTAAACAGACACCACCCAATGAGAAAGCAGCAGAAATGTGCACAAACAAGTAGCAGGTCTTAGTGGGAGAGCAGGCTATATATGAATATATTCTTAAATACATACACACATACATACACACACACATTATATGTGGTTTTGGTTCTGTTAACTATATTACACACGTCACAAGTGTGAGTCTATGACCTGCAGGAAGACGGCCATCTCTGGTTCCTCCATGGTCTGGATTCCAGTCTCCACCAGCTTGGCACTTCGGTCCAGGTGCTCCGTGTATCTGTGCATGCAAATATGCTGATCATGCCTTATTCTGTATGTGGAACAAATTACTATGTGTACATGTTTAACTTACGCATTGATGTGATAGACTGGGAGGTCGGTATTAAGATATATAGATAAATTCAGACAGACTACGAGTGTTAAGTGTGTTGAGTGTATTTGTCCTGGGAGGGGGGCATTGAGCGTACCTGTGCAGTGGGAGATGGGGGATAAGTATACTAGTGCAGTGGGAGATGGGGAATAAGTATACTAGTGCAGTGGGAGATGGGGAATAAGTATACTAGTGCAGTGGGAGATGGGGAATAAGTATACTAGTGCAGTGGGAGATGGGGAATAAGTATACTAGTGCAGTGAGAGATGGGGAATAAGTATACTAGTGCAGTGGGAGATGGGGAATAAGTATACTAGTGCAGTGGGAGATGGGGAATAAGTATACTAGTGCAGTGGGAGATGGGGAATAAGTATACTAGTGCAGTGGGAGATGGGGAATAAGTATACTAGTGCAGTGAGAGATGGGGAATAAGTATACTAGTGCAGTGGGAGATGGGGAATAAGTATACTAGTGCAGTGGGAGATGGGAAATAAGTATACTAGTGCAGTGGGAGATGGGGAATAAGTATACTAGTGCAGTGGGAGATGGGGAATAAGTATACTAGTGCAGTGAGAGATGGGGAATAAGTATACTAGTGCAGTGGGAGATGGGGAATAAGTATACTAGTGCAGTGAGAAATGAGGAATAAGTATACTAGTGCAGTGGGAGATGGGAAATAAGTATACTAGTGCAGTGGGAGATGGGAAATAAGTATACTAGTGCAGTGGGAGATGTGGGATAAGTATACTAGTGCAGTGGGAGATGTGGGATAAGTATACTAGTGCAGTGGGAGATGGAGGGTGAGTATACTAGTGCAGTGGGAGATGGAGGGTGAGTATACTAGTGCAGTGGGAGATGGAGGGTGAGTATACTAGTGCAGTGGGAGATGGAGGGTGAGTATACTAGTGCAGTGGGAGATGGAGGGTGAGTATACTAGTGCAGTGGGAGATGGAGGGTGAGTGTTCCTGTGTTGTGGGAGATGGGCATTCAGTGTTCCTGCGTGGGTGTGGGGGGCTTTGGGGGGTTGAGTGTACCTGTGCTGTAGGCCCTTGATATAATCAACTTTCTCCAGCTGTTCAGAGTTGATTTTGAGCGTCAGCTCTGCTTTCCTTTCCTCCAGCAAAGCATACAGATGATCAAATGACTCACACACATGGGACTTCTGCCTTCGGCCATTTTCCTACATATAGAAACACAAAACAATACACACAAATACAGACACAAGCATATTCACATACATATGTACATATGTACAAATACACATATAAAGCAAATGTCTGAGGTGGAATTATTTCAAACTAGTTTGATTATTGAGATTAGGATTATTAAAAACGTACTGAAACATAACTGAATAAGATCTATTCCAGGAGGGCTAATGGATATTTATCTTTCTTTACAAACATTTCTTTGGACAACCAGACATTCCTTAATACTATAAATAGAATTCAAAGAAGGAACCTTGTGAACTTGAAACGAGGACTGCAGGGGAGAAATTTTTCATTGTTCAAACAGTAAATGATTGTAGAAATGGCTGAATGATGCTTTGTGTCTGCAGTTTTGGGAAATGTAGTTTAAACCTGCTTATAAAGACAGACAAACATGCACATGCACACACACCTCTACTGTTCTGCAGCTCTCTTCTAGCAGGCTTATGATGGCCTGAATTCTGTCATTGTTTCCCACCAGCATAGCAACACCCTCTGACAGCTCCATCTTCACCCAAACACACACACACACGCACACACACACACACACACACGGAAGAAGAGAAAATGGGCCAACTTGAACAACTTGCTGAATGATTTTTTAAAAACTCTAATAGTGTTTGTGTTAAGTTGAGCCACCTTCAGACACCTACATAGAAGAGACACTAAAATAAAAAAGAAAGAGTAAAGAAAGAGAATTTTTAAGAGAGAGAGATTAAACAGAGAGCCTGAGTAGGGGTGAACAGAGATTAAACAGAGAGCCTGAGTAGGGTTAAACAGATTAAACAGAGAGCCATAGGTGAACAGAGATTAAACAGAGAGCCTGAGTAGCGGTAAACAGAGATTAAACAGAGAGTCTGAGTAGGGGTGAACAGAGATTAAACAGAGAGTCTGAGTAGGGGTGAACAGAGATTAAACAGAGAGCCTGAGTAGGGATAAACAGAGATTAAACAGAGAGCCTGAGTAGGGGTGAACAGAGATTAAACAGAGAGCCTGAGTAGGGGTGAACAGAGATTAAAAAGAGAGTCTGAGTAGGGGTGAACAGAGATTAAACAGAGAGCCTGAGTAGGGGTAAGGGGTCTGTTACCTTCTGGGTCTCATATACAGTATTGAGCGGTGCAACTTCACAGTTCTGATGAGCTCCAAACACTTTGCACAGGGAGCAGGTGGGAACTGAACAGGTTACACAGTAGATGTTAATCTTCTCATCCTCATGTACCTCACACATCGCCACACCTGGCTTCTGCTCAGGCTCCGTTTTACTGCTGGTACTATGACACAAGGAGAGAAGGAGAGAATGTTCTTCTCTAATCTTGCAAGAAGTTACAAGATTTTCATGTATTATCTGATTTTTAAGAGGGGCTTACTATTTATACTGTGTGTCCTAACTCTAAGAAGATTTGATAAAGCGGGATGAGGAACACTGACGGAACATTCTCTGACCTTCACTGAGACGTTGTGCTATGATCAGAGAAACGCTGTCTGGCTTTGTAGATCTGATATAAAATGTGCTGTGCTAAGGTACCTGTTGTTCTCCTGTTTATACATGTCAATGATGTTCTCCACAAGTAGGTTCCGTTGCAATCCATACACACCATGTCGATCTAGAACCACCTCATGTCTACAAGATGGACAACGGAAACGACCACCAGAACCTACTGAAGAACCCCCACGTGTCGGCAGGTAGGGATTAGAAGCCTGAGGAAAAAAAACATACAAACATGTACAAACATAAAAACACAGCACATGGATTACATGTACATGGATTAGGCTGAATTAAGAGTCCTTGCATTAAATGTGAATAAATAAATTGTTGTTGTAAAATGACCAAAATCTTTTGCTAATCTAAATTTTAACAAATGTTTCCACTTTAGATTTTATTTTTTGCCACTTTAGATGTCATTACCACAACCTCTTGAGCATCATTTATGCTGTCAGAAGACAAACACTATTAATAAATAAATAAATGTCAAAATCCTGAAATATAGGACACAAAACAAAGTTTAAAAAAATCAGTATAGTATTGTTTGCTGCAACATACCAGGAAAGTATTGTGTTTAAATATAACCCATTAAATTAAATTATTAATTTGAAAAGGCTAGCAGTCATTTTAAAGATCTCGAGTATCAGACATCCTTATAAAGGTGTCTAAACATGTCACATGATGCAAAGCTTGGTGTCTGGAAGCCAGTATTAAGTTTGGCTTTGATGTTTTTAAATGGTAGCTAGGATTCATGACACTAACTATTACTATTAGGACTCCTGACAGCAAATACTCTCAGCTCTTTCCATGGGATAAAGTCTATTTTTTCATCCTGCACATGGAGGCATCTAGCCTAACTCTTCCACGGTGAAGTAGTCAGGGTTGGAGAAATCACCTAGCAATAAAATCATGAAACTTAGATTATCTATGAACAACAAACTAACTAATTAAAACAAACTTTCTAAGATTTTTCTCAATCAATTTATATTAAAAAATTATTTATACACAATAGTAATCTTTTTAGTAAGATTTAGCCTACTATAGGTTTCTGTAATGATTTCTGTGTACAAAAGAGGGCGTAGTGTTTGTATGCTGATTTAAGGAGTTCATCTTCAGAGGTTTCAGCACTGTTGTTCATGAAGACTGAGGCAGTGATCCACCTTAAACCAGAATAATCCAGCTATACTGTGCTCTACTGCCACACTCCATACACCTGATACAAAGCACTTTAGTCACTGAACACGAGCATTTTCTAAACCCTGCAAGTAATACTGCTTTCCCATATTAATAGCACATGCTAAAACACTTTAATGCACTTGACAGAGCTAACGTATTCCAGAACACCATACGTAACCCAAAAGTTACCTCAAAAAGCGAATACACCTTCTTTTAAAGAAGCTTTGATGAGCTTAACCTGAGAAACACCCGGATGTGCGGTGTCAAAGAGAAAAGGGGAAACGGGGGGGAGGCGGTTAAAAGATGTATGTTGATGCACCATCTGAACTGTTGTGATGCAGACGAACATTGCAGGAGAGATGTGGATGGCCTAGCCGTTATTTTTGACTGCAACTATCTAGTTCACCACTCATAACCTGGGCATTTTTATTTTCAGTTATTTTAGCCATTAATGACAATTTTTTGCTTACTGATGGCCAAATTGACTAATTTGCTCACTTTCTCTCTCTCTCTTTCTCACACACACACACACACACACACACACACACACACACACACACACACACACACACACACACACACACACAAAAAGTACCAGAGTACGGCCGACCGTCCAGATGACGTCATTACTCTCTGACATACGACTTTACTACACAAAAAACTTTTGTTTGACAGATTACCTGAAATATGTCGTTGGCACATTTGCGACATAGGTTGTGTTGGCACGGTAAAATCACCACCGGCTTGGTGAACATCTCGAGGCAGATGGGACAGATCAGCTGCTTCTCCAGGCTGTCCATGGTCTCGCGCTTTTTAGAGTGTGAGTGTTCTAAAGAAACACTCATCGCACTATAAGATGAAGAGAATTAAACGCAGGTCCTCGGGTTCTCTGTCATCACAACAAACAAACACGTTTCTGATCAAACAAATAAATAAATGATGTGTCAAATGTGCCGAGTCACTGCGAGAGGCCTGTGGAGAGGCAGCTCTAAAACATTTCTCGGCCGTCGCGGGGTCTGTTTTTAGCACGCGCGCGTCAAGGCCGTCGTCATACGTGACCATATATGAAAACGTGGCTGAGCGAGACCGCACTGCGGTCACTCCAGGAGCGTGACCTCTAACCCTTCCCTTATCCAACCTTTGCAGCTAGATCCAGAAATGGGACAAAGCATTTATCTTAATGACAAATAAATAGATTGCCTACTAAGCAAATAGGTGGATTATCTCTAAAATAGCCTGTGATAATTAATAACATTTGATGTTCTTCTTTCATGATATTGATAAATAAAAATAAATGTATTGTGCTTTATCGTGAGTTGCAACTAAACTAACTAATAATAAATGAAATGACTCCTGTAATCTAAGAAAAAAAGTGTGTAAATAACCCCTATTTTGTATTTTCAAAATATATTTGTTGCTTGTGTAACACTGTGGTATTCTTTGGGTTGCTGCTTTATTTATGAGGGGTTATTCCCTGTACAGTGTTAATGTGTATCTAACAAACAACCCCTAGGAGAGCTCACTGCTTCAACTCTTGGTGCTAAATAGCCGATACTTGAGAAGCCCTAAATTTCGACTCCCGCAACAGAGACCTGATGTAATTTAGTTTTTGTAGTAGACTATATTTTAATGTCAATGTCATATATTTATTCTGCCCCGAAGGTTTTGTTTCAAAACTAATTGTTATAACATGCCTGATCCAGCTCATTTTTAAGGACAAACCTGCAAGAGCTTCAGTGTGCTCTATTTATGGAGTGTGCTCTGGTGCCCTCTGCTGGAATCCAAATCACAGATTCAAAATTACTTCTACCTGATTTTATATGTAATGATTTGCTGTGACGACATTCACAAAGCATCATATGACAAAATACATCACTTAATATATTCTGAAAGTGTGAACATTGGACTGGAATCTTCTACAGACATTGTCTTCAGCTAACTCAGTGACGAGAATAGTGCAGATTTAAATGGCTAACTCTGAATATCTATTTCGAAAAACTTGTTTTTGTAGAAATTGCTGTGGTCATTCACTTATGTTGTAATTTGTTCTGAAATTACAACAGACCCTACAGCACCCAAATAACAAACAAACAAGCCAAGAGCAACAGTGGAAAAGAGAAACTCATTAAAGAAGGACAAACCCCTTTAGAAGAGCCAAAGCTCAAAAGGGTAAGAGGCTTAGCCTCTTAGAGATTACACCTCTTAGTAAAGGTATAATCAGAAATGATTATGTTTATATTAGTGGAATTGAACTGAGGCAGTCAGAGAAGCTGAATAAATATCCAAGATATAGGTATGTGGCTAATGTCAAACATAAATACATATCTCAGTTTGCAAGTGACTCATGACCTCACCCCACACCCATTTATTCAGTTCTCCATTTCCCATATACTACACAGTGTTGTTGTTTAGAACACATTTTTTTTATCTTATGCTAACAACAAAATGCTAACATAGTATAGAATATTGAGATTAAATAGAACAAGTCACTTCTAATAATGTAAGTTAAATGACAAGATCAATATGAAAATATTTAGAAATATTTTAATTGCTAGTATTCATTGATAACTATATAGTAATTTGTACTTCAATTTGTGATAGATTTAGGTTTTGGATCACTAAAGACCCAGAACATGTAGTATAAAGAGTTACTGAAACATATTTGCATTTACGGATTAATTTCTGCTTTGCACATGCATCCTGCAGGATTATGCACTAGTGTCATTCCATGCACCATCATAGCAATATTAGATGTAATTGTTTACGTTTATGTTACATTTACAACATTTATCCTGCTCCTGTCCAAAGCAATTTAAATTATGTTGTTGTTTTCAGTAAATTGTACTTGTATCTGCCAGAGTGAGTAGTAGTAACATCAGCACACATGTATGTACTCATGATATTTGTTTTGTTAATTTGCCAACAGAAAAAGAGTCACAGCAAATTGTTAGGTGTTTTGAGGACACACAGAACTTAACACATGTATGTGGTAACAGTAGTTCAGACTTCAGGAGACTTAACTAACAATGAAGAATCAGCACAGGCAGGAGGACATTGTGATGCATCCATATCATCAACAAACTTGTGAAACTACAACCATATGCCATGAAGAGGCAACAGTACCAAAATCCCAATTTATGTGTCCATAAACCCTCAGCTCTGCAATATGTTTTGGAAAGACACATAACCTGATATTCTGGTATTCATCTTCAATAGGCTTTCTCGCGAGTTACTAAATTTCGACATAGACCCACAGCTACCTAAATGAATATTTTATATTAGAAAGCATACTAAATTAAAACCGTCTTATAAATCCGTATAAAATCGTGTTATAAATATGTAAACAGCAGGCCTGTTAGCCCCGACAGGGCAGCCCCTGTTTAGTCGCAAAACCATTTGTTGCTATATTATTACATTACAGGGCGGGCCTATAGATGTCTGTAGCCAATAAGCTTCTCTCCTCGAGAAAAGGTCTGTTCGTCATCCAATTAAAAGAGTTGGTCTATTACAGGGTGGAAATAATAGGACGAGGTCGTTTCTGCGTCCTTACGTAGCCAGATCCAGTCTGAGGGACAGTGGTTTTGTTTCGAAAGGGGCCGGGGGAAATGTGCCCCGTGTCTAACAACCCTCTCGTCTCTTTGTGTCACGGTTCTGGTGTTACAATAGGCGAATCTGTGGTCCGTTTTGGCGACATTGTGTCCATCTATCGATAAAAATGTTGTTTGATCTCAGCCGCAGTAGCCTGCTCTTTCACTCCAGTGGGATATGTGCTGTATTTGCGTTGTTAACTCGGACGGGACGGACTCGCCTACACGCGACCCAGTTATAGAGACACCGTCGATCTTACCTTTTGGGTTTTCGTTATATATTTACGCTCGAAAGACCTCCGAGGATTGTTTGATGTTGAAATGTCACAAAGAGCTTATACTGGACGATACATTGTTTCAACCCGATGAAGCGGAGAGGGTGAGTGATGTTTTGGTGGCCTGGTTCTGGTTCTGGGCTCTCTCCTTGAAACTTGACTGAAATATGGGACAAGGCGAAGCAAAGGACGAGTGGGTCGTCTGTTCTTTTTATTTGATTTGACATTGATTCGTTGTCCCGCATCTCCCGACTCTTCAATGGAAGTGTGTTACCAGCTGCCGGTGCTGCCGCTGGACCGGCCGGTACCGAAACACGTCCTCGGCCGGCGTGGTGCAATCTGCCTCACCTCCAGCCCGGTTCTGTTTGGACCGGCGCCTCGCCAGCTCTCAAAGGTACGGCAACTCACCCGGGACCCCGTGCCAGTCGGAGCCAGGACCGTCGACCCGGAGAGGTTTAAAGGCGCAGTGTTGGTTGAACGGGCCTATAGGCTCATGTTTAATTATAACTACACTTCATTTGGTCCGACTGGTCAGAAGAGCATTATATCCCTGTGAGAATAACGTGTGTCTGAATGGACTTGTCCTTTTTAGTATTTAATTAGGCAAAGTATATTCTTGTATAGTTAAAGAATTACGTCTGTACTGTTTTAATGGCAGCAGTGGTGTAAGCTTCTTCCTGAGTAACAACACTGCACTGTCTAGTATTTCCTCTTTTTCAGAACTCCTTGGTCGACGAGTTGATTCAGGTGTTTCAAAGCAGTGTAAACACTACATTATGCAATTTTGTGAAGCCTAAAACTGTCAGTAAATCTGACACCCAGAATGCCGGTTGGTCTAAAAATGTAGTAATTGACAGAACCCTGCCCCATCGTCCAGGAATTGTGTACATGTACATGCATAGATGTGCACACATGTACACAAACATGGACTGATGGTTGAATGTTGACGGGGAAAAGCAGGGAGTCGAGGCTGTTATTTCCAAAATTTCAGGAGAGAATGTGCTTAACAAACTCTTAACTTTTCCTCTGAGAGAGCTGCATGATTTTGTATTGGAATAAGGGAATTTGACCAAAGTACACACAAATCTATTTGTAATCATGCACATGAGTATATACATGCATGCTACACACTGTATGGACCTTGGCTCACATTCAAATTAAATGTAAATCTGAAAAACACCCTCTCTGCAGGAAGAGCAGAGTGCAGAGGGGAACTATCTTTGACACGCACATTCCCTAACACACATGTACACACACGAATATGTTCTCACATACTATAGCGCACAAATTTTGTGCAAAGGAATTTGTTAGTTTGTTACACATTTCTTTTCTTTTGAGGAGTTTATCTTCAGAGCCATCAAAACCTTTAGTGGGACACAGAGACCTAAGGGAGACATCATGTGATTTAATAACTTTATGATAAGGAAGTGAAAACCGCCTTTAGTAATTCGGTGGATTGCATCACGTGAGCACTGTGGCTAAAACAGTGTTAACAGTGTCCTACTCCGTGCATTCTGAATTTTGCTAAATCAGTTTCTTTCAGGCAGCCAGCTGAGTGAATGTCTGTGTGCTCACAAGTACCCAGAGCTGAGTGTAAACCTAACTGATTAGCCAGGCTGACTGTAAACCTAACTGATTGTCCAGGTAATCATGGAGCATCCACGGTGGCTTAATCTAAGGTGGTGTGAATGGAGGTTTTGTTTGGTTAGAAACAGATCTCATTTATGTTCTCTAGAATGACACCTCAGCTGCTACCCACATGATGGCTGAACTGCTAGTGCTCATCAGGACAGTTACATTTCTACTGAACAAATAGACACAAGTATTTGTGTGTCTCTTTGTATATTTCAGTGTTAGTGTTGAGAGACTAACACTGTTTCTTAAACAAAAATCTTTCACTTGCTAGACTTCAGTGTGTGAATGACATGAGGATGAATGTATATGTTTGTGTGTTTGTCCTCTGGAAGAGATAGTGAAATATGTAAGAGAGAGATAGTGAGATATGTAAGAGAGTAGATATGTTCAGGCTGCTCTGGATTAGGAGACTAACTTGTATGAATGTGTGGATTAAAAACGGTGCTGTATAATAGAAAGGCTGAGTGAGACCGTGGGTGAGGGTGTTTTGCCTACATTTGAATGATTGCATGCTGTTTTAACATTTGCATCAAATTTGACAGTAAAAGATTAAAACAATACAAAGTTTAACTGATGTGCACACAAATATATTTAAGTACATCTCTGTATCTGTTATACATATATGGGTTTGTGTGTGTGTGTGTGTATAAGTGTGATATAATTATAATTTTTTAAATTTTGATTAATGGTTCTATAGTGCCGCATGCAAGGTTGGTGTGTGCAGTGAATCTCCGGTGCAAACTTTCCATGTATTTGTGTGCATTTTCATAAAGTAGGATGTCTCTGTAACCTGAATAATTTAGGCCTAAATTTAGGTGTGTCCAATAGAAATACATCTCACTTCTTCTGTTGGACTATCTTGACTTTGGACTAAAAGGGAAATTGAGATTTGGGAGACAATAATAATAATAATTACTATTATTATTGTTGTTGTTGTTGATACTTAAAAACAAACCTAAAAGTGTATTATATTTAAAATATTATATATAATACAAATATACAGTTATATATAGTACAGTGAATACAGAAAAAAACTAACATTATTTCAAAGTATGTAACATAAATCATGAAATACACAACAAAAATGGAAACGTAAATCTGTAGATTAATATTTAAATCTACATTTAACACTATTGAACTTGCATTCCTAACATTCTCTGGAACATTATTCCAGTGTATTCCTATATGATTGTATAACATCTATAGCATCTACCACTAGCTGAATTGTGAGGAGTGCCAGGGTGTTGTTTACCTGCTTTAACTCACTGACGTGACTGGAAAGCCCGAAGGCAAAGACAATAGTGGGGAGTGTGCATCAGTGTCTCTGGTTTCTCTGTTTACATTTTGTAGAGGCATAACTGCTAGTGTTCATTTTTGCAAGATGGGGCTAATGTGACACGTTGCTTTGTGTATCCGTCCATAGTGAATCAGTTGTGTGAATGTTTTATAAATATCAGGTGTGTGCATGTGCATTTGTATATGTTTGAATAACTATAATGGAGCAGTACTATACAAGAACCAGATGATTGTGTTTTCCTGAAAAATGGCTGTGGTGGAGTAGCAAGGTCAACTAGTTTTCCTAGAAATGTATTTCTCCTCCCTGCTCTTCTTCTAATGTGCAAATTAAGAAAAATGTTTAAACTCAAAACTAAAACAAGAATTTTTAGTTATGTAGAACTTGGTTGCAGTACACTTCAGTCAGTGTTCCATGTGAGATGACCCAAGCCAGTTGGTACTGAATAAACAATGACAACAATTCTGACAATGAAATGGTAGATTACTGCGATCACTTCATGACCTCTAAAAGCGGAGTGCAAAGCTTTATGAATTACTCTTCAGTGAGGCATAACACACATTCACTCCATGTAAAAAAAAAAGATAATTTAAACATCTGTTTGAATTCAGTGTTTTTAAATTGATTCTTCACACCCATCTTTGATATTTATCCCTACCATTTCTCCCTCCTATTGTAGAGCAATAGTAAATTAACTCTCTTTTGAGACATTCATGTTTGTTTCATGTGAGCAAGTTTGTGCATGTCTAACAGGTGCTATGTGAGTCTGTCTATACTGGGGCCTCAGTATGCACAACCAAAATGCACAAACACTCTTACTCTTCTACTACTGTTTGTGTTACTCAAACAGCTTTCACAACATCTGCAGCAGGAACCTAAAGCAGAAATCCCTTAAGGTCTCATCAACCTCATCAGCCTGTTTTCAGTGGAACGGTGTAGTGAGTTTTCAGATGGTCACAAAGATGAATTTGAAGGTCTAAGTTTGGGCTGTTAGGTTTTCTTCCGTGGATTCGTTTTTTCAATTGTAAGCCTAACCAATAACAGCATGAGGCCAAAGCATTTTTGTTATTTGAAGTTGATTTCAGGAAATTGAGACAATGAAATGGCAAATACATCTTCTTGCAAGAAACCTTGGTCAGGACTGTATAAATCGTAGCAATAGAGATGTGTACTGTGTGTTGTGGTTTACATATTGCTTTGTTTTTGTTTATGACAGCGACGGGGAGCGATCTCGTATGACAGCTCAGACCAAACGGCCCTCTACATCCGCATGCTTGGTACGTCAACATCTCACTGTAAACACACATAAAAAAAAACCACAGTCCCCTACATTAAACACACATGCACACCCTGGCTTTTGTTTTTCAAGGTTCAGATGATAGGAGGGGGTGGGTGAAGGGGAAAACTATGACGATCTAATTTATTGTACTGGGGGAGGGGTGGGGGTGTATTTATGTGTGTGTGTGTGTGTGTGTATATATATATATATAATATATATATATATATATATATATATATATATATAATATATATATATATATATATATATATATATATATATATATATATATATATATATATATAATATATATATATATATATATAATGTGTATGTGTGTGTATATATGTATGTATGTATGTATGTATGTATATATATATATATATATATATATATATATATATATATATATATATATATATATATTAGTGGTGGGACTTTAACGCGTTAATTTCGATTAATTAATTACAGGAAAATTAACGCACTAAAAATATTAACGCATTTTAACGCATGGGACACTTTTGCACCGTGGAATGTTTCTCCGTGCACGAGAATGGGAAATTTAAATACAAGAAACTTCAAGATGGAATTACAAACAAAAATAGTGTTATTTGCACTTTATGTAGGAAGGAGTTCGCTTATCACAGGAGCACCTTCGTTACCGCCTCAACGTCAGTAATGATCACTTAGCTGCTAAATGTATTCCTAGTACGATATGGTGAACAAACGTCCGTATTTCCCGGGACATGTCCGTATTTCACATCCTGTCCCGGTCGTCGCGGGTTTTTTTTAAGTGAGGAAATGTCCTGGGGTGAGTTTCCCAAAACGTTCTTAGTGCTAAGTACTTCGTAACCTCGTTCTTACGTACGAGGTTAAGATGTACTTAGCGCTAAGAATGTTTTGGGAAACCCACCCCTGGTTTTTAAATTACCTTCATTGGACCATTAAGACTGGATTAAACTTTCGCGAGTGACCGCAGCGCGCGACTCCGCACGCGTTTATACATGACGCGGCATATTATTTGCAGTGTTGTTCGCTCTCTGTGGTCGAAGATAAAGGCTTACAAGAAGCGCTGCACATCCAAACCTTTCGAAAAAATAATGCGCAATTTCCAAGTTTCGGCAGAAAAAAATGCGAATTAAGCCTTGTTTCCATTCATTACAGTTATGCGAATAAACTTTAGATCACGTGAGAGGACGCCAAAACAATAGTGGTTTTACGTCCATCTGGCAGTTACGCATTTTTGCACGTTGAGGTTTTGAAACATTGTTTTCTTTTTCTTTTCTATACATGGAGAAGTTAAATTCAATTTTTGCTCTCTCCAGAACTGTTTTTGCATGCATTTGCCATCTTTACATCGCGATCATGTACAGAACCACATGATTTGAGGCATGATAAGTCATCGTTTATGCGAAAAACCCTTTTCCATCCAATTTTTTCGAATTTTGGCGATGCGATAGTCTAACGTTTCCACCTCCTCCTAGCGCAAAAATCTTTTTGCGATATTTGGGGCTTTTTTCGAATTTTGGTCTTTTCCATCCAGCTTTTTTCATGCGCATTTTCAAAATGCGCAAAAACTCGGTGGATGAAAAACCCTCTAATGTCGAAGAAAATCCAGCAGCTGTATGATGAGGAAAGGGAAGTAAAACAGGTTATTGTGAAGAGCGCCACAAATGTGGCTCTGACTGGGGATCACTGGACCTCTGTTAGCAACAAGAATTATATTGGTGTGACAGCTCATATTATAGATGATGAATCTATAGATGATGAAGATCCAGTCATTTGCTTTGAGCATGCAGAAGACCACTTCTAGGCACTATGGAGATCCCTGTGGCAGAGGCCTGGGAAATTAAAGAAAAATATACCATCTAAAATGGTATTAAAAAACATCTTCAGATTTACTTCAATTCTTCCAATATCCTGAGCAAAACTTCCAAAATTAAACAACATTTTTGGTCAGAATTTCCAGTGTTCTGAACTGTTTTCTGCACTCATCTATTGGTCTATGTAGTAGACTGGTGGAAAAATAAACAAGATGTTGAAGTTTATGATTATGTTCATTGATTCATTCATCATTCAAACTTAAATTAATATTTCTCATGTTAAATACTGAAATGCGATTAAAATGCGATTAATTTCGATTAATTAATTACAAAGCTTCCGATTAATTCGATTAATTTTTTTGATCGCGTCCCACCCCTAATATATATATACACATGTATGTATGTATATTTAGGTAGAGGGAAAGATCCATCAAGCATAGATTGCAGGAGGCAATTACATGATTATTACAAAATGCGAGATATAATATTGGGAGATCTGAGAATAATGTTGTTTTATTTTTATGGTACTCGCCCCAACTGTCCTGCCCCTACATAAATCAGGCTAACTTTGGCTACCACATGCCAGTGTTGGATGCCCTGCCAGATGGAGATCAGTTACATTAGATGACAACCTTTTTAATGTTTGTGTTAACGCTGTGCCACTTTCTGCAACGTCAAGCTTAAAGTCACACAATCTGGTAACATCAACAGCTTGTCAACACGACATGTATTCACTATAAAGTGAGGTAACATGATCAGCCTATAATGCAATCTCCCACTCACCTTTCAGACCGAGCCGATGTCCAAATCGAAACTATTGCCTTAACATGCATGAATGTCGCGACAGCGCATGACAACACAGCTGTGGGGGCAGCAACCTTCTCTGGAAAGTGTCAACCCCCTCATTTATCAGTCTGCATATCCACAGATACTGCAGTAAATAAATCCTAATTTGATCTGACTCTGTGACAAATATGGCCTGAAATATTACATAAATACTTCTAGTGCAAAATACTGTATAGAAAAGCAGACCAAAAAAAAACGGGATTTTGTAAAAATGAAACATGATTGTTACGGTTGACATTATGTACTTGGCATGTGTAGGTATTGTAGATTTAAAGATTTTTTTTATTTACATGAAAAAAGTGTTCACTCTGTTATCAGTGTATTTCCGTCTGTGAATTTGATCAGTTTGAGCACAGTAATTTTAGGAAAACATGTTAATTGAATTCCTCCAATTAGTAATTTTAAAAAGCTAATTTTTTCTTGCTAATAAAAGTGTAATAAAATTAATATCAATATTAGCTAGTACTCGTGGTTTTAATATAGTTATTAATAACAGTAATGAAAATGAAGAATTGCAGCATTTAGTCTATAGAAAAATCTGGAATGATATTCAAAATATACAATATTTACTTGTTTATGAATATCTATTGATCTATTGGGACCTATTTCCCAATCCCCTATGAACGGGTCAATTTTTATATTTTACTGTATATAGATTCTTAACTTGCTTCACACTGCCTTGTCATCTGTGAGAGAAGGATGCTATATGTCATTGTGACTGTGAAGATTCTGTCATATTTAGGAAAGATTACCAAACATTTTAGGTCTCTTGATGGTCCCTGACTGCTTATTCCAAACATTTTTCATGTCTCCTCTTCACTTCTTTTGTTCTTAAAACTGTGTAGATTGCTTTAGAGGATGGCAGTGATATCAACACAGCAAACCTTTGAGGAAATATTATACAAGTATAAATTTTAATAAAGTGCGTGTGGATTGCGTTGCATTGCAGATGTTCGGCTGAGACCTCAAACGTGTTATACACTCGAGCAACATGTGAGAGCAGAGAGAAGTGAGAGGAATGTCAGACATGGAAATACACAGAGACGACAACACGCACACTTCTGCACAGACTTCAGTCCTCTGTTGTGTGAGTACACGAATGCATGCACACACACAGTTGCACTACCAACACCTCATATAATCTGTAATGGATAAACAGGAAGAAGCCATGGCAATTTTTTTGTTACTAAATAATGGTTATTATATATAGTACATTATATAGGTCTGTTTTATTTTTTCTTGTATTGTTTTACTGAGACTTGTAGCATTCTGGAGATTATTTTACTTTCAGAACATTAATTCTTTTAATAGAAATTTCTGCTTTAATAGTTTTGGTTTTCATTTTAGTTTTAGTTTAGGAAAAAGACAGATGAGGGAACCAGGATGTACAGTGTCCAAAACGTGTGAATGACATTTGGCTTTAGTCGAGGAAAATGTGTGTAATTTGTTAGCATGCATAGATGTGCTAAATACATGTGTGTGAGATATATCATTTGCACATCTGTATATATGCCTTTTGTACATGTAGCGTGTGTGTGTTCATATGATGAATATCTCCGTATGTGTCAGCTTTTGAGTGTGTGTCTGCATATGTTTTAAGGATTTATGAGAATGTTGGGATGGAATGTTGTTTTTTAAAAAGCTCATCAATCTTCTAGAGCACAGGAAACTACAACAGTCATAACTGCTCTAATAATGCTTAACTAAAAATGATGTATAATACTGTCTCAAAGCACACAAGAGAAAACAACACATTTGAGTAAATCGTTGTTAGTATATGGATAAAGGCATGAATATATGTAACACTTGTAGAGTCAGTGTTAAAGGTACGAAATCACTTTAAAAGGTAGCTTAAAGCTAATAATAGTTGAACAATAATAATAATAACAACAGTAATAATAATTTGTTAGAAATCATTTTCATTTTCTATTTTAATTAGGTTAAAGTTATACCAAATCATTAATTTCTAAAAGGAAATTAAAAAAGATGTTCTGATGTTGTTTGCATGTTTGTAAACAGGGTGTTTTGGTGTTGTTTGTGCAGCGCGGAGGGACACTGTAGGATCAGAAGCAGCTCGATTGGGCAGAAGTGGTCGGAGCGTCCAGAGCAAATTGCACTCTTCACATTACAGCAGGAATCACACCCAGGCCACACATCACATGCTAGACCAAACGTATATTGGCCAAGCTAAGGTGAGAGAGAGAGAGAGAGAGGAGGGGGGGACGACATATTGAATATAAGAGTGGAGAAAAATAGCTCCAGTTTTGAGTAAGCAAAGACATCAGTGATTCAGTGTCATTTCTATTGGAGTAGACTTTGACAGGTTTTACAGGTTTTCTGTGTATTTTATGAAATCTCTCCAAATTCTCATGTTAAATGTGAGGGGTGCATTTGCTGTGTGGCATTTGCTTGTATTGTTTTTAACTGTTCAGTAATAATAATAATGGACATTTCTTTTGGTGACAGTGTATGCTGCAGAGAGTTGGGAGCTGGAACTTTGATATCTTCATGTTTGAACGGTTCTCAAATGGTGAGACACCTGACTGTCTGTCACTGTGTCAAGTCATCTCCTTTATATATTGTGCGCTTAAAGAAAACACAATATATAACACAATATATATATAAAGAAAACACAATCTATATTTTGTATTTGTGTAATTTGGGTTGTGGAGGAATTGGAAAGCATTTTTTAGTCAATTAAAATCATATTCTCTTGTATTGTTTTGTGAAAATGTATATTGTATTTATATTATGTGTGATGGTGGGCCAGAATTACATCCATAATCTACTAAAATCTCCTGACACAGGAAATAGTTTGGTGGACTTGACGTTTCATCTCTTCAATGAATACGGTCTGGTTACGCTCTTCCGTCTGGACCTCCTAAAACTCCGACGTTTTTTAGGCAAGAATCCTGCCACAGAATCCTCAGACACACACACGCACTGGGGTTGTGTGCTAAATGAAGTGGGGCCATACTTCAAATGAGATTAGCACGCAGCATGCTAATTGATGTTTTCTGTTGTTACCATAGTGATGGTTCAAGAAGGCTACCATAGTCAAAACCCGTATCACAATGCAATCCACGCTGCCGATGTCACACAGGCCATGTACTGTTACCTACAGGAGCCACAGGTGTGTATGTTTGTGCTTTTGGGAATGAATGCCAAAGACGTGGAAAAAAGGCTTAGTGCATAGGGATGGTAAATAATCGAGGTTAGGATGATGTAAAGTGACTGGGAAGGTACAGAGAAAATAACTGACTTACAAACCGTGACACTGTTAAAAGTAAACTGGTGTGAACTGTATGCATATGTCTGTGTTTCTTTAGCTCTCGGAGTCTCTGACATCCTGTGATATCCTGTTGGGTTTGCTGGCAGCTGCAACTCACGACTTGGATCATCCAGGTGTCAATCAAAGCTTCCTTATCAATACCAACCATTACCTGGCCTCCCTTTACCAAGTAAGACTACAGCAAAACTATTAGCGAAATGTACATATTGTCTATAGTGATTGTTTGATATTTGATATTAAATATTAGAATTTAATCAGAAGTCTTGGATCTTTATGTGTATTGACAGTTGACTGTTTTTATGCAGTAAATAGACATTTTCACATTGCTGATGTTTTCTGGTGGTGTTCTACATGTATCTACTGTAGAACACATCTGTACTGGAGAATCACCACTGGAAATCTGCTGTCAGTCTGCTCAGAGAATCAGGTCTTCTGTCCCATTTCCCGTCTGAAGACAGGTAGAGACACACACACACACACACACCCTACCTCTGGCCTGACTCTATAATACTTATTTTGCACAAGATATCTTGAAACTACAGAAACTACAGTCCCAAAGTCCTTGCCAAAGTACTTGCTAAAATGTGCACCAGTGATGTTATTATACCACGTAACAAAGTCTCTACAATGTACAATGAGCTCCTGTGGACAGTGCTCCACAGTGTAAAACCAGAGTGTCCAAGACAGAGCTTCATTATACATTCATTATACATTCAGTGTCTTCTTTCCTCTGTTTGTTTTGTGTAGTTTAGTTCTGATTGAGAAAACAATTTTAAATAGAACGTGCGTGTGTGCGTGTGCGCGTGTGCGTGTGTGTAGGCAGGGCTTGGAGGCACGGTTGGGGTCTCTGATACTGGCAACTGATATCAGCAGACAGAACGAATATCTGAGTGAGTTCAGAACTCGCCTGGACCGAGCGGAGCTGCACATGACCAGTGGACAAGACAGACACTTCATACTTCAGGTGTGACACACTACAACCGCAGTTACAAAGGACAGACACTTCATACTTCAGGTGTGACACACTACAACCGCAGTTACAAAGGACAGACACTTCATACTTCAGGTGTGACACACTACAACCGCAGTTACAAAGGACAGACACTTCATACTTCAGGTGTGACACACTACAACCGCAGTTACAAAGGACAGACACTTCATACTTCAGGTGTTACACACTACAACCGCAGTTACAAAGCTAACAAAAGATGACAGTATGACATTAATCCAGAAACCCAACTCAACAGAAATACAACACTCAAAAGCCACGTATTGAAATAATCAAAATTTTATAACACTTATAATACTTGAATCAGTAGATTCACTGGAAAAAAAGAAGGGAAAAAAGGAAATACTTGGTTGTATTTCTGAACTTTTCTTAATAATCCCGAAAATTGTGTAAATTATACATTGTCAGGTTAAAGATTCTACAACAGTGCTTATTCTTCTCTCTCCCCCACTTCCTCTTTTAAGATGGCGCTGAAATGTGCCGATATCTGTAACCCATGTAGACCCTGGCACCTTTGCAAGCTCTGGAGTCACAAAGTTACTGAGGAGTTTTTCAGTCAAGGTACAAAACTGAGCTAGCGGGTTTGGAATAGAAATCGCCTACACTCTGTTATGACATAAGTATATGTGTACAGGGTTAAATGGAGCATGTGGGTGTGTGTTTGTGTTTAGGTGAAATGGAGAGACGGATGAATATGGACGTGAGCGTTTTGTGTGACAGGAACTCCAACAATGTGGCTAAAATACAGATTGGTAACAGTCACTGCTGTATAAATACACACGGAAGAATATGCAGGCACTCACACACACTTAAGCATGTAACCAATGCATGCAACCGTTCTCTTTCGTCTCTCCCTCTTTCTCTGTAGGGTTCATATCTTTTGTGGTGGAGCCATTGTTTGTAGAATGGGCTCGATTCTCAGACACGCCCCTTTCCCGTGTTTTGCTGGGTCACATGACTTCTAATAAGTTCAAATGGACCCACCTACCACAGAAGGACCCGAGGAGAGGAACCACACAGAGCACATTCGTTTAAACTCTACCTCAGGACAGCCTGGGACCATGACCTCTTTGAACACATGGAGAGGAAGAAGGATAAATACTGTATCTATGCCAAGGAGGTTAAGAGACTGAAACACTGCCCCTCCCCCGAAGCATACACATGTTCGTACACACATCCCACTTCAGTAAACCACTAATTTTATTATTTTAAACGTAATTTATTGTATTTAATATCTGCTTGTTCTTCCTAAACTTAGAGCAATATGGAGATACCTCATACTGCCTACTCGTCTTGTGATCATTAACATGTTTTTGTTTAATTTATTTGTATTTGAAACGGTTTGGAAGACGAGCGAATAGAAACCAACACACGCAGACTGGCCTGTGAGCTGGGGGGTGTGTGCGCTCCGTACGGATCGCTGTGCTGCCCTCACTATTGAACTTTAAAGCTTTCCGCGTTACGTGTGATACTGCTGTGTGCCGTACTTCATTCATCCATTGGGTTTTAGCTTACTCTTTCACTGCACACACAACCACACTCTGAGGTGCACTGATGCGATTAATGCCATAAAACAAGTGTGTATTTCTGTCTTTGCACTGTGAACATGAGCGTATTGCTCACACACTTACATACACATGCCACAGTATAAGCCAGCACTAGCCTTGTCCCTGCTACCATCAACGCAGAAGCATGCGCACATGCACACACGCACACATACACACAGAGAATGAATATATATATATATAGTTTGTTGTATAACAAACTATATAAACTCACTCACACTGAAATTGAATGCAGAATTGATCTTTTGTATGTAATGCCAGCCTGCAATGTGAGTTTGCCCAACACTGCACTGGTAGACACACCACTGATTCGAGAGCTGTTACACAGCCCGCCGTTCTATAGACTTTATAGCAGTGTTTCTAAAGACAGTGGGGCTCTGAAAGTAAATATGCCTCATAAAGACAATGAATCCCATTGGGTTGTATTGTTTTTATAACGGCTCAGAAGAGGGAAAGTCAAGAACTTGGCTGATTTATAAGCTATGCATTAAGCTGAGTGACCAAACGTGTCGTGGAATGAGCAAACTCTTTTTAATTTTTGGTTTTAAAGTTAATATTTGCCACATTATTGATATGCAGTTGATATGTTTTCCTGTCACTCAAAGATCCTGACAGCACAAGATAGTTTGGAATGGTAATCTAGTATCAGCCATTACCTTTCATGTGACGTTAATGAAGCTTGTTTGACTAAGGAGAGGTTCACCCAGAGGTTCTCCAAAAACATGCACCAACGTCCCCTGATATGATTTTGCATACTCTCCTTGTGAATACTAGGAGCCGGAGTTGAAAATGCTGTTTACCGTTTTGTGGGAAGTAATTTTTTGAATAGGAGAGCCATTTCTAACTTTTTGCCAAACTGGTTTTGATACATGCCCATTGTGGTAACGTTTTCTTTAATAAAAAAAAATTACAGAACATATTTGGTGTCCTTTGGTTTTTCTATACTTTTGTCTTCTTCTTTCGGCAATTCCCGTTTAGGGGTCGCCACAGCAGATCAAACTCCTCCATCTGGCCCTGTCCTGAGTGTCCTCCACTGACACACCAGCCACTCTCATATCCTCTACCACTGCATCCATAAACCTCCTCTTAGCTCTACCTCTCCTCCTCTTGCCTGGAAGTTCCATCCTCAAGACCCTCCTACCAATATACCTCTCCTCCCTCCTCTGTAC
The DNA here is from genome assembly GCF_052324685.1 of Brachyhypopomus gauderio. NCBI lineage: Eukaryota > Metazoa > Chordata > Actinopteri > Gymnotiformes > Hypopomidae > Brachyhypopomus > Brachyhypopomus gauderio. The sequence continues at coordinate 8,620,629 of NC_135229.1, forward strand.
ATGTCCAAACCATCTCAATCTTGCTTCTCTAACTTTATCTCCAAAACATGCTACATGTGCTGATCCTCTAATAAACTCATTTCTGATCCTATTCTTCCTCGTCACTCCAAATGAGAATCTAAACATCTTCATCTCAGACACCTCCATCTCCCTCACCTGTCTCTTTGTCAGTGCCACTGTCTCCAGTCCATACAACATAGCAGGTCTCACTACTGTCCTATAGATCTTTCCTTTCATTCTAAAAGGACAACATTTTCTATACTTTTGTAATATGTAATAATATTTATTGTATTTTAAGATAACAGTGGTATTGAGAGCCAAGACCAGCATAGCAATTTAAAGTTTCTATGTTTTAGTTATGTTCAAACAGAGGCGGTCTTTGCATAGAGGCGTGGCTAGGCAACTGCCTTGGGCCCCTCCCACTGCAGCCCACTGTAGGGGCCCCTGATTAGCTGACTTATTTCTCGCATATTAATGTTGATGGGCCCCCTAGCTAAATTCGCCTTGAGCCCCCAAATTTCTAAGTCCACCACTGTGTTCAAATAAATGTGTTTGTTTATTATGGCCTACAATTAATGTGTCCCAGCTTTATGCATTTCAGTAAAAAGATATACACTAAAAACAAAAAACATGTCTTGAATATAGTTTCTATAAAACGACTTAAATTCGGCTACCAGTCACCTCAAATATCACTGAGGAAGACCTCAGATGACCTCACTATCTCCACGTCTGTTTACGTATTCCTATGAGCCTATGCTAGAGAAAACGGGGAGTGAAATTTTAGAAATGAAATTTAAAAGGTTTTTATAAATTCCTTCCTCATCTAAGTCAGCCAAGGAATTGCATTACAGTACTGAAAAATTGCCTGTCGGGAAAAAAATTTACCGTGTGTAGTTTTTGTGATGATAATTGCAAATCTGCAAATAATCGGTGCATCAAGCCGCACTTGAATACATCTAGAGTGCTACATTTAAAGTCGGCGTTGATTGGCTTATACTGGTAAGTCTTATCCAATCATACGAAAGAAGGCGATAGGGACCACGCCTTTACACAGACATTCTGACATTTACTAGCGGCAGAGATTTTTTTAATGAAACTATTTTGCGTTGTTAAGGAAAATCCTTCGTAATATTAAAAAGAAAGTTTCCCTAATGTTAAGTTAAATCCGATATCGTGTGTCCTGAATGCATTGTGACATTTTCGAATATTGGTTTTATTGGTAAATGGGGGCGTTAACGGTTGTTTGGTCTTTATTCTGTACACCATGAACGTGAAGTGTAGTGATAAAATAGTAAAATTCGTTCAAAGATGGCGGTCTACGTTCGTTATGAGTAATAATCACACTTCATACTGACTATCAGGAGTGGAATTATCCTATTTTTATGTTTTTTTTTTTTTTTTATCATAGCCTGCTATTTTAATTCGATCCAAAACAACTGCTATTTCATGAATCTGTCATCGGCTGCGAATCCTCAAGCGCTTGTGGTTAATTGGTAGCGAGTGTGTGGGCCGACAGTTCCGCCGCCGGTGTGTATGGGTTACTGGACCCGGCACCATGAGCGCGGAGCCAGACGCTTTATCCGTGGTGAAGCAGCTGAAGGAGCTGGCGGCAGACCCGTTAAACCGACGGGCCATAGCGGAGGACCAGGGCTGTCTGCCTGGCCTCATTCTGTTCCTCGACCATCCCAACCCACGGGTGGTCTACTCCGCTCTGCAGGTGAGGGAGACCAAGTCACGTTTGAGGAGATGTGGAGAGATAAACTGTAGGTGCACCTGTCCTCACCTGCATGTACATTTATGTTGTGTTTGTGTAGGCTCTGCGGTATCTGGCCGAATGTCGCGCCAGCAGAGAAAAAATGAGGGAAGAGTTTGGGATGCTGCTGAGTCTACAGACTGTGTCTGAGAAGTAAGTATTGTCTTCATCTCATGCTCACAAACAGGATTATTTTTGGGACAAAAAGGTGTGTCAAAGCTGTAAGGCTTGAGTCTTTTCCTCCTGTGGTTTCCAGGACGACGACACCAGGGGAGACGCGGCTGTTGGCGTCAGAGGTGTATGAGCTGGTGAAGAGCGTGGGATCGTTTAAAGGAGAGGAAGAGAGGGATGAAGAGAGGGAGGGAGAGACCCACACCTGCAGGCGCAAAGCCCAGTTCTTTCTCGGCTCATCCAACAAGCGTGCTAAGACTGTTATACTGCACATTGATGGGCTTGATGATGCGGTGTGTGACATTCTTTCAGTGATATACTTCATATGGATTATATCATATTATATAATCCTAATAGTATTATACTTGTACAAAATCGAAGCTTGCAAGGACCCATGTTAGTGTGATACAGACACCAGACTTCCACTGAAGTTCTAATGAATGAATACTGAGGTGCAGGACTACATGCCAGCTCTGGTGTAATATTTGTTTATCTAATTGAAAGAATTAACAAATTATCCACCGGCATATTTGTTCTAAAGGGTAAGACAGACTAACAGTAATTTTTAACCATGTTGGTACAGTGTACTTTCTCTTGATGTCAGGGTCGGCGCCACGGGGGGGCGAATGGCGAGGTGTCCCGCCCCCTCAATGTAAAAAATAAGACCCATTTATTTTACAACAATCGCTACATGGTGCCGCTCGACAATCGTTACACGCACCCCCCCCCCCCCCGCTCAACAACAACTTACGTTCGCCCCCCCGAAATTTTCTGACGCCCCCTCACTGTATATGTTCTGGCGCCGGCCCTGCTTGATGTATATAGGTTTAAATGGGCATATTTGAAAATTCACATTAAACATGAATTTTGGATTTTGTAGCATTTCTCTTTTCAAAATTGCAGTTAAAAGGGTGTAATGAGGATGTGACGGTGTTTTAAGGTGTTATCTTTGGTGCATACAGGAGCGCAGATCTCTCTGTGAGGAAGCACTGCTAAAGATTCGAGGAGTAATTAGCTTCACGTTCCAGATGGCAGTGAAGAGATGCATTGTGAGGATCAGGTCTGACCTGACTGCTGAGGTGAGACACACTCATGAATGAAATTGTATGAAAATGCTATCACACGATATCACAATGCTACTTAATACAACGTTTTTGTTGCCATATACTGAACACTTGGGTTTGAGGTCAAAAGACGATACACTATCAGAAAATCAATTTTTATTTCCTGATAGTTACATGACGCATTTAGTTTGAACCAACTCATATCTAAATATCTATTCTTGGCTTGAGTACTGGGATAGCAGTTATACTGTAGCTGTCAATGTCAAATGTTGCAATAGTTGTGAAAATAAAATCTAAACAGAGACATCAATAACTTTCACAGGACAGGGCAAAAATGATTCACAGTCCATTGTTTGAAGACATCAATAGCACAAATGGAGGCATTACCAGAGGATGCAAACAACTTAACAGTAATAATTAGAAGGACAGATTGAATATCACTAAGAAATAGAGATGAGCCACAAAAGAGCCCTCAGGATTCCTGACAACCAATATTCCTTCTGGAGGTTGATGGACTTGGGAAATCCCATCCTAGTGTACCATCGTGTCAGCTGTATTGGTTGGCATAACTAAATTTGATACATCCACACACCCATTTCTTTATACTTTGGTTGAACAGGCCAACATGAAGATGCAAGATGTCCAGTTTCCTAAATGTAATCAGAACAACTGAAACAGTTACTGCCCTCATGTCTGTAACTAACCCTAACCCCCCCCCCCCCCCCCCCCCCAACTCCCGATGGTGACACTACCCCCCCCACCCCCGTTTACCCACATAGTACACACTCACAAGAACAAGCCAGGATAAACAGACTAAACAGAACCACAGAATGAGAACTACACTTAGACATAAACAAAACAACTAGACAGGCTTAAATACACAAACCAATAACCCAACAAGACACACCTGAAAACCATGAAGAGGGGGCAGAGTCCAAGGGAGGGATATGACACTAGATTTCAAAATAAAAGCACACAAAGAAGAAACCAAGACACAAACCAAACCAGAACAAGAGCAGTTGCCGATAGGACTGTGAAATTCAGATTAGCTCAAGAACAGTGCACAGAGAGCTTCATGGAATGGGTTTCCATGGTCAAGCAGCTGCATCCAAACCATACATCACCAAGTGCAATGCAAAGCGTTTGATACAGTGGTGTAAAGCACGCCGCCACTGGACTCTAGAGCAGTAGTAGATTCATCTCTAATCGTGCTTCTCCATCTGGGAATCTGATGGACGAGTCTGGGTTTGGTGGTTGCCAGGAGAACGGTACTTGTCTGACTGCATGGTGCCAAGTATAAAGTTTGGTGGAGGGGGGATTATGGTGTGGGGTTGTTTTTCAGGAGCTGGGCTTGGCCCCTTAGTTCCAGTGAAAGGAAATCTGAATGCTTCAGCATATCAAGACATTTTGGACAATTCCATGCTCCCAACTTTGTGGGAACAGTTTAGAGCTGGCCCCTTCCTCTTCCAACATGACTGTGCACCAGTGCACACAGCAAGGTCCATAAAGACATGGATGGCAGAGTCTGGTGTGGATGAACTTGACTGGCCTGCACAGAGCCAGACCAACATCATATTGAACCCTATGGATTAAGGTCATATGTGAGTCAAGGAAGGTGAGCGAATACTTTTGGCAATATAGTGTATTTGATTCCACTAAACTGTGTGTTTATTGTTGTTGAGGCCATCAAACAACATACAGTATATGGACATTTACACATTACTACTGGAGTTTTTATGACATCCCATTTTTAAATCCACATGCATTACTATAGTGTATCAATATGGATTAATATAGTATCAATATGGACTAATATAGTATCAATACGGTCCCCCGGTTTGCTGTTCTTCTGGCTGGATATTCTACAAGACTTTGAAGTGTGTCTACGGGACTTTCTACAAGACCTTGGAGTCTGTCTACAGGACTTTTTGTACATTCTTCCAGAAGTATATTTGTGCAGGCATACATTAATGTTGGACAAGAGGGCCTGATTCACATTCTCCATTCTAGTTCATCCCAAATGCATATTAAGCATTATTAATTTTCATCTTTCTTATTTTCCTATATTTTTTATGCCTGGCATATATCATTTATTTATTATTAATCATTTATTAAATAATTATTTATTATTTATTATTTTCACCTTTGTGTTTTGCCCTCCATTGTCGTTTTTTTTGCTTTGTCACTCGTGGTCTGTGTCTGTGTCTGCATGCGTAATAAATGTTCATCATTTGCACCGTTTGCTTGGCTTCCCCTCCCTTGCTCACCGCGACAGACATACTGACCACCTACAAGGTGACGCGGAAGGTCATCGCCGCTCTCCTGCCCTGGACTCTTCCAACCCTGAGACAGTGAGGATCCCAGGGATTCCCAGCCTTGAGGACTAAGGAGGACTGGAGTTCTCAGTCTGGGGTTTGGAGACTGCCGGCTTGATTGGTCACCCCTGGGTTCACTGGTTGGCAGTGGCTTGAACGGTCGCTGCAGCTCCAGGACAGGAGGGACTGTCATATGTGCAAGGACCGTCCCTTGGGCAGCGGCCCGGACCTGCTGCCACCAATGGCCGCCACACCAGTCCCTATGTGTTTGTGTATAGGGACTTGACCTGCTGCCACCAATGGCTGCTGCATCCGTCCCTGGACTTGCCCCCCTGGACTTGCCCCCCTAGACCTGCCGATGCCGATAGCCGCCACACTGGTCCCTGTGTTGTTCGCGTTCAGGGTTCAGACTTGCCGTCGCTGGTCACTGCTGTATTCGCCCCCAGATTTACCGCCGCACCCTCACTGTGGTGCTTCCGGACTTTAATTTTCACCTTGTTCACCTCGTTTTGCGTACCAAGGCTAAGGGGATCTTTAGGACCCTGCCGGACCATGAGCCTTTGGTATGATCTGCTGTGTGTGTGTGTGTTATCTGTATAACCTGTCTCTTGTTGTCCACTCATTAGTAGATGTATTTAAACAAGTGGTGGGCCGTTAACGGCGTTAACGACGTTCGATAATGTGATACTCTTATTGGGCGATATAAAAAATATTGCCATTAATATATTCTTAAATTTGGGTTGGGAACTGGGTCAAAATAGGTAAGCAAACTATGATGACTTTTACCTTGATAGTTTAGCTCGGGTGTATTCCTAACCAAATTGCACAGTAGGGGGCGAAAACGAGTTTTCAAACCTGTGACTTACAAAGACTACAACAAATCGCACATGTGCTTACATGGATGCAGCCACGAAGCCGCCAGGTTTGCTTCATGGAAAATTCATTTTTAAGAAGCTTCCTAATGGAGACATTGACAAGACTAAAGTTGTTTGCAGCTTATGCAACGCGGAATTAGTTTATTGTAGGAGTTCTACCAGTCTGAAGTACCATTTAAATGCAAAGCACCCGTTTGCTAATGCTGTTGACGCTGGGTCAAGCACTGATGCAGCCCAGGTGAAGAGTCACCGCCAAACTACTCTGAGTGCAACCAAGGCAAGGTCAGCGCAGCTCTATCAGACAAGTTGTCCAATCTCTTCGCTCAGTGGATTGCCACTAGCTGCCGGCCCATAAGCATGGTTAGAAACCCTATCTCAAACACTGACTTTTAGTTCATTATTAGGGTAGCACGCATATTCTAAATGAGCCATTTTAATCTAGATTAATTTCAAGATTTCATTGAGATTAATCTAGATTAAAAAATATTATCTATGCCCACCCCTAATTTAAACCTTCGTATTTTGCCCTCCATTGTCAGTTTTTGTATTGCCAAATGTCCTGTCACTCTCGTGACATCTGTGTCTGCGTGTTAAATAAACGCACCATTGCAACATTCTCACTCACTGTGACATCAGGATATAGAAATTATTAAATAAGCTGAAATTCTGTTATTGAAATTCTGAAATTCCCATACTTTTGGAGGAACTTGAATGTCATGTAAAATCAGCCCTGGTAACCTAGTCAGTTACTTAGAAAAGAAAAAAATATGTACGCTCAAGTGCATTTGGGACCATTTTTCCTCATCACTAGAGACTCGGAGTGAGTGAGAACCTGTCTGTTCCCTGGACCTTGAGTGAGTGTGTGATTCTGAAATATTTCTGACCTGTCAGAACTAAATTCTGCAGAGCATGGTACCGGTCTTCTGCTTGCTGTGCAGTGGCCAGTGTCCCTTCCAAAAAAAGAAATTAATAAATAAATATCTCTCTCCTTTTCTCTTTCTTTCTGTCTCTAGACTCTGGGCAGAGCAATTGCCTCCACGAAGGTGCTTAAGGTTCAGCAGGTGGTGAAAGGGGAGAATGGTGATGAGGTCAGACCTTAATACTCATTTTAACCTTTAAACACAATTCCACAATCAACACTAGCACTAACCCTCAGCACTAAACTTCAGTCAAATACATAAAGGACCCTACTCTTAATATTAATTCTCATTATAACACCTCTAACTACCTCTAACAGTCATTACCTACACACAAATACAAATCCTAATAGAGAATCAGACTGTATCCAATTCTATTTGTACAGTTATTGTAAAAACGTACAGAAGTCAGCAAGTTGACATGATCGGGTTGATATCAGCAAAAATGCTGTATCAGACATTGGGAGAATTTTTTTAAGGAAACCAGTCTGATACTATAAATCCAGGATGAAAATAACCCAGTGGTGCTTTGCAGCACTGCACAAAAGATCACATGATAATGGCCAGGTTAGTTTGAACAAGTCATATGACAACATTTAAACAAGACAAAATAGTATTTTAGAAATGTTCCCTGCCATGGATGCACAACCATATGGATTGTTTATTCATTAATCCATTCTTTAAAAGAACAAACAATGTGGTTTCTAGTTTGGCTGTGAATGAAAGGTCTGCAGCACCCTGACAGAGAAGGAATATTAACTGAACAAGAGAAACACTCTCCTTCTCTAATTCATGATTTTAATTAATATATTCATACTGTATTAAAAATTTGTCAATAATTCTGAGTTTGCCTGCTCATGTAATTGTATGAGTTGTAACTGTATGTGGTGGGAACCATTCAGTTTATGACCAAGGCTATAAATACAGTGGATCGGTACAGAAAAATAATATAATCCCATCTCTACAGTAGACATGCAGCTGTAGAGAAATCTGGGTCCAGATACCAAGCACAAAATACACAAAACAAAACCGACAAGGAACGAATCCCTGAAATGATGTGAAGAATAAATCTTTGATATGACTAGTGAAACTAACAACTATTAAATTATGTGTTTGTGCATTTATGTATGTATGCAGGTTATGATTCCATTTAATGAAGAGCAGGACAGCGAAGAGGGTTTGGCAGTTTGTATGAACCTACCAGAGTACCTGTCTGAGGACGACAGTCCGAGTGTGGAGAAGGAGAAGGTTCTGAGCCGGGTCGGGTCTGCCAGTGAAGGTAGCGGCTGGCTAGCATCTGCAGCTAACTTTCTCTCCAGATCATTCTACTGGTGATCATTAACTGTCTTGGACATTCCCAGAATGTCTCCTTTTTAGCCAGAACATTCCAGCAGTTACGCATTCTGTCCTGAGCATTCATATATTGAGAACAACACACACACACATGCTCACAAACATATGACCTCAACACATACACACACAAACATATGGCCTCAGTTATTACATCTTCATGATTTTCTCGAAAAAGCAAACCTGAACATTTTCCTGAAAGATCCAAACTTGTTTGTTCTCTTCATTGCTTCTGTTATGTCCTAACAAATTGGATTCTAATTACTACACAAATCATGATCAGCAATGTCCACAAGGAATCACCGTAGTGCTACACAAACTCAGTCCTACTGTCACAGGGAGAAATGGAGAAGGAAATTATTGTAAGATGGAAATTAATGCGAAAAAATATCACTTAACAGCTTAACCAGGATGGCATTGATGCATGCATTGATCAGCACATCAGATGTAATCTGCAATATTCAGATTACTCTGTCCTATGGGCACTTTTTGTAACAAATTAGCTTTAATCATAAAAAAAATATATTAATTGCACTGTCTCCAAACTCATACAAAAATGTTGCCAATACTAACTGTACGACTTACTGCCAGATTTTGTTGTTGCTTTGTAAATGTAATAACAGTCTCTTTTGTGACCTGATGCATATTTTAAGAAAGCCAATTCTTACTCTTTTTCTCTGACCGTTCTCTATCTGTGCTCACTCAGTGTTTTGGATTTCAATATTAAACTGACAATTCTACTGCAGTATAACACCTGTTTACACAAAATCAAACATACACCAGACTTTTTTTTAATACTACGTCTGTCTTATTTATAACATTTATTTATTTGTGTTTGTTGTACTTTAATAATAATACTACAATGAGCGATTGTTGGAAAATCTGTTAAATGTCCAGTAATAACAGACTGCAGACAAAATAGCAGAGCTGGGAAGATGTAATTCTGCATTGTCATTCAGTCAGTGGGTCCCACAAGAATGATCAAGTTTTCTATATTTCTGCTCCAAATTAAAACATGTAGTATCTATATCTATATACTAGGAGCAGGTTGTAGAAAAAATAGTTAACAATGCTGCAATGGAAGTAACCACTTTCTACAGAAAATCTCAAAGTATCAGTAGAGAAGGTTCTTAGTCATACAGCATGCAGTACTGAGGGAAACATTTGCAAGAGGAGTAAAATGTACACTGTAAAAATAAACTCTAAAATATAGCCGCAAGCGGCGATTGGCGGGTTCACACACAAATAGGCATATTTTGGCCTCAATAGGCAAAAGGAAGCCCAAAAGGTCCTTTAGACCTAAAAGTGAAAAGAAGCTGTTTGGGTTTGGCCAGTGTGTGCTCTACAGATAGTGTGTGATGACATCTGCGTGTGTCAGAAAGGGAGACACAGAAATAGCACATCTGGCTAGGGCTGCATCTATGTGAACAATATAGGAAGGCCTATATTGTGTCTATACATGATTGGGCCTGTATATTACAGACAGAGAGAGATTGAGGGTGCCAGAGACTATGCTTTGTTAATTCACTCCTTGCACACCTTGCACGCCTAACATGACTGCCCGTGTATTCAAAGTATGAATGTAGTCTGCAAAGCCTGGCATTACATGACTGACATGACTGGCATGACTGACATAACTGATATGACTGAAATGACATCACTGGCATGATGAACAAAAGTAATATGACTGATATGACTGACATAACTGGAATGAGTGACATGACTGGCATGACTGTAATGACATGACTGATATGACTGACATGACTTATGTCTGACATGACTGGACTGACATGACTGATATGACTGGACTGAAATGACTGACATGACTGGACTGACATGACTGTTATGACTGGACAGATATGCATACAAACTATACATACATTTAGGTAGAAGTGTGTGTGTGTGTGTGTGTGTGTGTGTGTGTGTGGTAGTGTATGTACTCAAACTATGACAACATATACTAATACATACATACATAAGTATACATAGAAACTATACATACATATAGGTATAAAGGTGTGTGTGTCTGTGTGTTTGTGTGAGAGAGAGACAAAAAAGAAGCCAAATATCAGTTTGTATGAGCATGTGTTAGTCACTGAGATATGGGTGGGTATGGCTAGGGAAGTGTCATTGTGAATGCTATAGGAAGGCCTGCTTGCGCCTGTATGTGTGTGTGCCTGGTTAATAGACACAGAGAGCTCTAGGTAGCCAGAGCAATGTTTACTTAGGGCACAGAGATGGGAGGGGGAATGTGGGTGAGAGTGTGAGAGAGACTGAGAGTGTGTGAGTTTCAGCTTGCGTGCGTGTGAGAAGGAGAAGGTGACAGAGGGACTTTACATGCATTTTTATGCATTGTATATAATACTGCACTGTAGAGCCATACGATAACCGATTTAGATGAAACTTGACAAATTTGTTCAGGATGGGATTCTGAATGTGCTTGTGCATTTTGGTCAGAATTGGATAAAATATGAAAGAGCTTCAAGAATATGAATATTATATGTATCGATGCTGTCCATTAAAAAAATATTTAGCAGGTATAAGTGTCCTCAAATCCAAAATCTTTGGATTGTTTTTTGATTTCACACTCTGTAGAGTATTATAAGACTTTGCTTGACATGATAGTATGAAAATCCTAGGAGCAGTATAAAAAGTGATGATTTCAAACTATTATTAACTGTAAATAAACTGTGCATTTTTTAATAGGACATGTAATGGGAAAGTTGTTCGCATTACTGCAAGGAATCAAAAGAGTCCAATTGCATGTTCCCAAGTGGAATTATGTAGGGGATACACTTGCTTTTTTTGCAATAGCGCCCCCAAGTGGCCAATCGACACCTGACTGGATTATGTCATAGGGGGCGTGCACTTGTCCACACCCAAGAGGTTTCGTGCAGATCGACCAATGGTAAGCCTGTCAAACGTGTGCCGATCACTGATTGGCCGATTACGTCAGCCATTTTGGAAGTATGGCATGTCTGCTTTAGGACCTGGTTTCCAGAGGCCCATAGATGATGTCTGTCAAGTTTCATGTGGATCGGCCAATCTGAGTGCATGGGGCAAATTTTTGCATGTTATAGCGCCCCCTAGCAGGTGAGGTATGGCAACCTCTGCAAGCTGCCCCAGACCCTCACAGGGAAGCTGTCTGTGAAGTGCCATCTCATTACATGCAAGTTTTCTTAAGTTAGAGCTCCATATGCGCAAAATTTACTATTGAATTTACGCCCCCTCATTTGATTGGCTTATACTGACTAGGTAGTGAAGAAATTAGCATTTTTGTTGGATAGATTTTAAAGTTCAGACTCTTCTGAACGTTTTGATACCACATATGTGCATGTATGTGAAAAATCCAGGGACTAGTTCGCGCTCAAAGATGTGTGCGATTTTGCACATTATGCAAATTAACTCGAAATCTAAGTGGGCGGAGCTAAAGGGTCCTAGAGGCTTTTTTGTTTGGTTTGAGCCAAGGAATCCATCAGAAGTGGAATTTCGTTTCTATGACCTACGGTGTAGGAGATATGGACCAAAACGCAAAATGCTGCGCTATAGCGCCACCATCAGGCCAATGTGGGTCATTGTCTGGGTTTCCCTCATTGCACCTCTGGTGCACCTGTCTGCCAAGTTTGGTGTTTCTGGGCCTTATGGTCTAGGCTGCAGTATGCGTTTTACAGCCTGAAAAATAATAATAAATATAGCCGCAAGCGGCGATTGGCGGGTTCACACACCAATAGGCATTTTGGCCTCAGTAGGCAAAAGGAAGCCCAAAAGGTCCTTTAGACCTAAAAGTGAAAAAAAGCTGTTTGGGTTTGGCCAGTGTGTGCTCTACAGATGTAGAGTGTGATGACATCTGCGTGTGTCAGAAAGGGAGACACAAAAATAGCACATCTGGCTAGAGCTGCATCTATGTGAACAGTATAGGAAGGCCTGCACTTGTCTATACATGATTGGGCCTCTATATTACTGACAGAGAGAGATTGAGGGAGCCAGAGACTATGCTTTGTTATTTCACTCCTTGTACACGTAGCACGCCTAACATGACTGCCTGTGTATTCAAAGTATGAATGTAGTCTGCAAAGCCTGACATGACTGGCATTACTGACATAACTGATATGACTGGCATGACTGGAATGACATCACTGGCATGACGAACAAAATTAACATGACTGATATGACTGACATAACTGGCATGACTGTAATGATTTGAAGATTTGACTGACATGACTGGACTGACATGACTGATAGGACTGATATGACTGGACTGAAATGATTGGCATGACATGACTTACATGACTGGCAGAACATGACTGGCATGACTGGCATCACTGACATGACTGATATAACTGACATGACTGGACTGGCATGTCTGATATGACTGACATCACTGGTATGACTGACATATACTATACATATACTATAGATATGCATACAAACTATACATACATTTAGGTAGAAGTGTGTGTGTGTGTGTGTGTGTGGTAGTATATGTATTCAAACTATGACAACATATACTAATACATACATACATAAGTATACATAGAAACTATACATACATATAGGTATAAAGGTGTGTGTGTCTGTGTGTTTGTGTGAGAGACAAAAAGAAGCCAAATATCAGTTTGTATAAGCATGTGTTAGTCACTGAGATATGGGTGGGTATGGCTAGGGAAGTGTCATTGTGAATACTATAGGAAGGCCTGCTTGCGCCTGTATGTGTGTGTGCCTGGTTAATAGACACAGAGAGATCTAGGTAGCCAGAGCAATGTTTACTTAGGGCACAGAGATGGGAGGGGGAATGTGGGTGAGAGTGTGAGAGAGACTGAGAGTGTGAGTTTCAGCTTGCGTGCGTGTGAGAAGGAGAAGGTGACAGAGGGACTTTACATGCATTCTTATGCATTGTATATAATACTGCACTGTAGAGCCATACGATAACCGATTTAGATGAAACTTGACAAATTTGTTCAGGATGGGATTCTGAATGGGCTTGTGCATTTTGGTCAGAATTGGGTAAAATATGAAAGAGCTTTAAGAATATGAATATTATATGTATCGATGCTGTCCATAAAAAAAATATTTAGCAGGTATAAGTGTCCTCAAATCCAAAATCTTTGGATTGTTTTTTGATTTCACACTCTGTAGAGTATTATAAGACTTTGCTTGACATGATAGTATGAAAATCCTAGGAGGAGTATGAAAAGTGATGATTTCAAACTATTATTAACTGTAAATAAACTGTGCATTTTTTAATAGGACATGTAATGGGAAAGTTGTTCGCACTACTGCAAGGAATCAAAAGAGTCCAATTGCATGTTCCCAAGTGGAATTATGTAGGGGATACACTTGCTTTTTTTGCAATAGCGCCCCCCAGTGGCCAATCGACACCCGGCTGGATTATGTCATAGGGGGCGTGCACTTGTCCACACCCAAGAGGTTTCGTGCAGATCGACCAATTGTAAGCCTGTCAAACGCGTGCCGATCACTGATTGGCCGATTACGTCAGCCATTTTGGAAGTATGGCATGTCTGCTTTAGGACCTGGTTTCCAGAGGCCCATAGATGATGTCTGTCAAGTTTCATGTGGATCGGCCAATCTGAGTGCATGGGGCAAATTTTTGCATGTTATAGCGCCCCCTAGCAGGTGAGGTGTGGCAACCTCTGCGAGCTGCCCCAGACCCTCACAGGGAAGCTGTCTGTGAAGTGCCATCTCATTACATGCAAGTTTTCTTAAGTTAGAGCTCCATATGCGCAAAATTTACTATTGAATTTACGCCCCCTCATTTGATTGGCTTATACTGACTAGGTAGTGAAGAAATTAGCATTTTTGTTGGATACATTTTAAAGTTCAGACTCTTCTGAACGTTTTGATACCACATATGTGCATGTATGTGAAAAATCCAGGGACTAGTTCGCGCTCAAAGATGTGTGTGATTTTGCACATTATGCAAATTAACTCGAAATCTAAGTGGGCGGAGCTTAATGGTTGTATATTAATTGTCCTATTGAATTTAGTCAAGGAATGTATAGGAACTGGAATTTTGGTTCTAGGACCTACGGTGTAGAAGATATGGACAAAAAGTCAATATGGTCCGCTATAGCGCCACCATCAGGCCAATTTGGGTCCCTGTATGGGAATCTGGTCCTTGGAGGTAACTGAACCTTTTTGCCAAGTTTGGGGTTTCTAGGCATTACGGTCTAGGCTGCACAATACGTTTTAGGTCAAAAAATGGGACAAAGAATAATAAGAAAGAAAAATTCTAACAATTACAATAGGGTTCCCACACTATGTGTGTGTGAACCCTAAAAACGCTAACAATTACAATAGGGTTCCCACACTATGTGTGTGTGAACCCTAAATATAGCCGCAAGCGGCAATGAGCGGGCTCCTCGCAAGTGGCATAGGTACCGACTTGCATGCATGCGGCGAAGGCATAGTAGATATGGCTAGGCCAGTGTGTATGTGAAACCTATTGGTAGGCCAGTGCATGTGTGTGCATGTGTAATAGAGAGAGAGATGTTTGGTGTGATAATGTTTGTGTTCATCAGTTAGAGCTGTGTATGTGTGTGAGTGATTGCATATAATGGGCAGTCTTAGTTGTCACAGTGAACTCACACTGTCATGTCAGACATGTATGTGCTCAATCTGTGATGCATACACATAAGTAGGTGTATGTGTGTGTGTGTGTGTGTGTGTGTGTGTGTGTGTGTGTGTGTGTGAATTAGGTGTTTTTATGTGTTACTCTCTAATGTATGGGTAGGCATGGCTAAGGCAGTGTGTATGTGAAGCTTATAGGGAGGCCTGTTTTTTTGTGAGTGCATGTGAAATAGAGAGAGGGAGGGGGAGACAGAGACCATGGGTTGTTAAGTGTTAGAAGGTTGGGGGAGTGTGGGGGGAGTGGAAGAGAGAGGGCACTCTGCGTGTGTGAGAAGTGAGTGCATGTGAAATAGAGAGAGGGAGGGGGAGACAGAGACCATGGGTTGTTAAGTGTTAGAAGGTTGGGGGAGTGGGGGGTGGGGAGTGGATGAGAGGGGCACTCTGCGTGCGAGAATGAGAGCGTGCGTGCCTTCAAACGGCTCTCTACCGCTCCTTGCACTGCTGAGTATGGAAATTGAAAATATTCACTGTAGAGTCATTTGTGGATGGATTTAGCTCAAACTTGGCAAATATCACCTCAATGGTCATGTGAATGGGCATGTCAATTTTCATAAACATAGGACATACTATAGCGGAGTTATTAAAATATGAATTTGATGTGTTATGATGGTACCATTGTGATGCATATGAAAAATATAAATTTGTGGAAATCTTAGGATTTTTTGCACAACATTTGCATTGCATAGTCTGCTAAGTATATCAAGGTGTGATTTGAGGTGATGGAGTGAAAATCCTAGGCGTAGTATGGAAAGTGGAAATTATACATATTTGATAATATGTGAAAATCCGTACATTTTTGTAAAGCACTTGCAATTACAAAGTTGTTAAGGATTCTACGTAGAATCATATGAGTCCAAGTTTGTTGTTTTATGTCATACTATGTGGGCGTAATTCAGGAGTTTCTAGTATAGCGCCACCTAGTGGTGCAATTGCCATCATACCCCAGTATGTCTTAGAGGGTGTGCACCTGAACATGCCATGTGAGTTTCAGGTCAATTGACATATGTAAAGCTTGTAAAGCTTGTGAAATTGTATACTGACAGCTAATTGGTCGATGGTGGCAGCCATATTGGACATATGATGGTGCAGACCTAGGACCTGTCTCAGAGGTGCATGTAGATGATGCATACCAAGTTTCGTGTTATTTGGCCAATCGGTGTGTGCAGGAGAGTTTTTTGGCAGTTATAGCGCCCCCTAGGTGTGAATGTGTGCCAAAATGTATGGGCAGGTGTAGACGCCCAACAGGTACATGTATATGAAATTTGGTGTGAATATGTAAAAGTATGCATGAGATACAGCAGAAAATGTGCATTTTTGGCTGTGAAATTTTTGCCCCTTGACTTGTGTGGCATGTGGCCACGCCCATGTGCAGAAATGTGCATTTTTTGTTAAAGATTATTAAAGTTCAGACTCTTCTGAACGTTTTGATACCACATATGTGCATGTATGTGAAAAATCCAGGGACTAGTTAACTCTCAAAAATGTGTGCGATTTTGCATATTATGCAAATTAGCTCGAAAACGAAGTAGGCGGAGCTTATGGGTTCTTGAGGCTTTTTGGTAGGTTTGGAGACAAGGAACATGTATATGAAAGAATTTTAAATTTAGGACATACGTGGTACTGGCAATTTACTTGAATGCGTTTGCGTGCGCTGTAGCGCCACCTATGGGCGGATTTGGCTGGCGTCTTGCGCCTGAGTAGCGGGAGGGACTACTACCTATTGACCAAGTTTCAAGTCTGTAGGCCTTACGGTTTGGGCTGTGCGATCCGTTTTAAGGCAGAAAAAGAATAATAATAATAAATATAGCCGCAAGCGGCGATTGGCGGGTTCACACAAAAAAAGGAACAAAAGCCCAAAGGGTCTTTTAGACCAACAAGTGATATGAAGCTACTTCAGTCCAAAAAATGGACAGATAAAGTAATTTGCAAAAAAATATTCAACTGGGGCAATAAAGGCCCAAAAGATCAAAACAAAATGTCATGGCAAAATGATTCAGATCATAGAAGTTAATCAAATGCTGTGATTAGCTTTGTATGTGTGTGTTTGTGTGTTTTTTCATGTATGCAGTAAGGGCTTCTTGAGGCTTTTTTGGTTGGCTTGAGCAAAGGAATACAGCTGAAGTAGAATTTTGTTTCTAGGCCATACAGTGTGGAAGATATTAAACAAAATGATTCAGACCATACAACTAAATCAAATGCTGAGATTAGGTTAAAAGCACTGACACACTGACCCAGGGGCCTAGTCAAATAAATATACCTTTGGCTGAATTTGTCAGAAGTTGTGAACATAGCAGCAGGAGAGCTCTTGTTAATGCCCCACATGTAAACCCCACTCTTTAACCCTTTTCATTTAGCTGACAAAATCTGTCACATGTGAATCTCAAACAAACCAAAGAGTAATGGCTTACTATACAATAAAAGAACACAAATATTCTTATCTTTGCCTGTTCATGATGTTCTCATCCCTACTCTGACATGTTCTCACTGTTGTGCCCATAGTAGGGAGGCCACTAGGAATGTGTATCTAACAAGACTTTGATGATAAGTAAAGCATGCAGTTATTTAGAGGTTGTGTGTGAAATGTGAATTACATGTGTCTGTCCTCTCTTATGTCATTTCAGGATGTATAGAGGGCATGTGTTGAGAGTGTGGATGGAAAAATGAAGCTAAATATCAGTTAGTGTGTTGGAAATGGCTAGAGAAATGTATATATGAAGCATATAGGAAGTCCTATGTGAGGGTGTGTGGAAAAAAGAGGCTAAATATCTGTATATTAGTCACTGGGTAATTGGTAGTAATGGCTAGAATTAGTGTGTATGTGAAACCTATAGGCCAGAGAGGCCTTTGTTTTTGTGAGTGCATGTGAAGGAGAGAGAGGGGGAGGGAGAGCCCAAGGGTTGTAAAGTGTTAGAAGCATGGGGGAGTGGAGGAGGGGGGCAGCGTGTGTGAGAACGTGCGTGTCTTAGCAGCTGTCTATGCCTCCCTGCACTGGTCAGTATGGAAAATGAAAATATTCACTGTAGAGCTTTTTGTGGACGGATTTAGCTCAAACTTGGCACACAGCACCACAATGGCCTTGTGAATGTGGATGTCAATTTTCATAACAATCAGACATACTATGGCATAGTTATTGAACTGTGAATTTGATGTGTTACGATGGTAACATTGTGATGCATATGAAAAATATTAATTTGTGAAAACCTTAGGATTTTCTTGCTAATCTTAGCATTTCAGAGTCTGCTGAGTATTACAAGGTGTGATTTAAAGGTAATGGAGTTAAAATGCTAGGACTAGTATGAAAATGACAAGTTATATATATTTGATAATAGTGAAAAAGTGGTACATTTTTGCAAAACACATGTAATTAGAAAGTTGCTAGGAATTCTGCATACAATCATATGAGTGCAAGCATTTCTTGATAAGTGAAAATATGTAGGAGAAATTCTGGATTTTCTAGTATAGCGCCACCTAGTGGTGCAATTCCCTTCTAACATGAGTATGTCTTAGAGGGTGTGTACATGAACATACCATGTCAGTTTCATGTGTATGAACCTATGGTAAGTCTGTCAAATGGCCAATTAATTCAAATAAAAATTAATTAGCTCATGGTGGCCATGTTTTTTGAGTGATGATGTCATCCATGTGTGCCTTGATACCACTTGGGCCCCTGATGATGCGAGTAAAGTTTTGGCTTGATGTGACTAATGGTTTCTGAGATACAGTTTTTCCCATGTTATAGCGCCCCCTATTGGACAATCATGGCCAGCTTTGACCTGTGACCTTTGAATCATGTGCTCTAACAACTGATAAATTTCCATGAAGACTGGTCAAAGCATTGCTGAGATATAGCTGCTGAAGTCAATTTGGCCACGCCTCAGAGCTATTGATTGACATGTGACAACCAGACTGTATACCCATGTCACAGTTTTGTTGATATTCCTTGATAAAGAGATTCTTGTGAATATTTTGACACCAAGATTGTGGTGATCAGATGAAAAACCAGGGACTAGTATAAAAAAGTAGGTTTTGCATATTATGCAAATTAGCAAAAAATCTAAGTAGGCGGAGCTTAATGGTTCTTGAGGCTTTTTTGTTTGTCTGGAGCCAAGGAATGCACCTGAAGTGGAATTTTGTTTCTAGGACCTTCGGGGTGGGAGATATGAACCCAAACGCAAAATGCTGCGCTATAGCGCCACCATCAGGCCAATTTGGGTGTCTGTACTTTAGCACGGTCCCGCAAACAGACTACACCAGTCTGCCAAGTTTGGTCTCCCTGGGCCTTACGGTCTAGGCTGCAGTATGCGTTTTATCCGGAGAAAAATAATAATAAGAAAAAGAAATATAGCCGCAAGCGGCGATTGGCGGGTTCACACACAAATAGGCATATTTTGGCCTCAATAGGCAAAAGGAAGCCCAAAAGGTCCTTTAGACCTAAAAGTGAAAAGAAGCTGTTTGGGTTTGGCCAGTGTGTGCTCTACAGATAGTGTGTGATGACATCTGCGTGTGTCAGAAAGGGAGACACAGAAATAGCACATCTGGCTAGGGCTGCATCTATGTGAACAATATAGGAAGGCCTATATTGTGTCTATACATGATTGGGCCTGTATATTACAGACAGAGAGAGATTGAGGGTGCCAGAGACTATGCTTTGTTAATTCACTCCTTGCACACCTTGCACGCCTAACATGACTGCCCGTGTATTCAAAGTATGAATGTAGTCTGCAAAGCCTGGCATTACATGACTGACATGACTGGCATGACTGACATAACTGATATGACTGAAATGACATCACTGGCATGATGAACAAAAGTAATATGACTGATATGACTGACATAACTGGAATGAGTGACATGACTGGCATGACTGTAATGACATGACTGATATGACTGACATGACTTATGTCTGACATGACTGGACTGACATGACTGATATGACTGGACTGAAATGACTGACATGACTGGACTGACATGACTGTTATGACTGGACAGATATGCATACAAACTATACATACATTTAGGTAGAAGTGTGTGTGTGTGTGTGTGTGTGTGTGTGTGTGTGTGTGTGTGTGTGTGTGTGTGTGTGGTAGTGTATGTACTGAAACTATGACAACATATACTAATACATACATACATAAGTATACATAGAAACTATACATACATATAGGTATAAAGGTGTGTGTGTCTGTGTGTTTGTGTGAGAGAGAGAGACAAAAAAGAAGCCAAATATCAGTTTGTATGAGCATGTGTTAGTCACTGAGATATGGGTGGGTATGGCTAGGGAAGTGTCATTGTGAATGCTATAGGAAGGCCTGCTTGTGCCTGTATGTGTGTGTGCCTGGTTAATAGACACAGAGAGATCTAGGTAGCCAGAGCAATGTTTACTTAGGGCACAGAGATGGGAGGGGGAATGTGGGTGAGAGTGTGAGAGAGACTGAGAGTGTGAGTTTCAGCTTGCGTGCGTGTGAGAAGGAGAAGGTGACAGAGGGACTTTACATGCATTCTTATGCATTGTATATAATACTGCACTGTAGAGCCATACGATAACCGATTTAGATGAAACTTGACAAATTTGTTCAGGATGGGATTCTGAATGGGCTTGTGCATTTTGGTCAGAATTGGGTAAAATATGAAAGAGCTTTAAGAATATGAATATTATATGTATCGATGCTGTCCATTAAAAAAATATTTAGCAGGTATAAGTGTCCTCAAATTCAAAATCTTTGGATTGTTTTTTGATTTCACACTCTGTAGAGTATTATAAGACTTTGCTTGACATGATAGTATGAAAATCCTAGGAGGAGTATGAAAAATGATGATTTCAAACTATTATTAACTGTAAATAAACTGTGCATTTTTTAATAGGACATGTAATGGGAAAGTTGTTCGCACTACTGCAAGGAATCAAAAGAGTCCAATTGCATGTTCCCAAGTGGAATTATGTAGGGGATACACTTGCTTTTTTTGCAATAGCGCCCCCCAGTGGCCAATCGACACCCGGCTGGATTATGTCATAGGGGGCGTGCACTTGTCCACACCCAAGAGGTTTCGTGCAGATCGACCAATGGTAAGCCTGTCAAACGCGTGCCGATCACTGATTGGCCGATTACGTCAGCCATTTTGGAAGTATGGCATGTCTGCTTTAGGACCTGGTTTCCAGAGGCCCATAGATGATGTCTGTCAAGTTTCATGTGGATCGGCCAATCTGAGTGCATGGGGCAAATTTTTGCATGTTATAGCGCCCCCTAGCAGGTGAGGTATGGCAACCACTGCGAGCTGCCCCAGACCCTCACACGGAAGCTGTCTGTGAAGTGCCATCTCATTACATGCAAGTTTTCTTAAGTTAGAGTTCCATATGTGCAAAATTTACTATTGAATTTACGCCCCCTCATTTGATTGGCTTATACTGACTAGGTAGTGAAGAAATTAGCATTTTTGTTGGATACATTTTAAAGTTCAGACTCTTCTGAACGTTTTGATACCACATATGTGCACGTATGTGAAAAATCCAGGGACTAGTTCGCGCTCAAAGATGTGTGTGATTTTGCACATTATGCAAATTAACTCGAAATCTAAGTGGGCGGAGCTTAATGGTTGTATATTAATTGTCCTATTGAATTTAGTCAAGGAATGCATAGGAACTGGAATTTTGGTTCTAGGACCTACGGTGTAGGAGATATGGACAAAAAGTCAATATGGTCTGCTATAGCGCCACCATCAGGCCAATTTGGGGTCCCTGTATGGGAATCTGGTCCTTGGAGGTAACTGAACCTTTTTGCCAAGATTGGGTTTTCTAGGCATTACGGTCTAGGCTGCACGATGCATTTTATGTCAAAAAATGGGCAAAAGAATAAGAAAAATAAGAAAAATACCAGCAATTACAATAGGGTTCCCACACTATGTGTGTGTGAACCCTAAAAATCCTAACAATTACAATAGGGTTCCCACACTATGTGTGTGAACCCTAATAAGAAAAACTCGAGCAATTACAATAGGGTTCCCACACTATGTGTGTGAACCCTAATTATTTGTTGTCAATATAGTTGTGACGCTGGGCGGCGGTAGACGGACGAGACACAGAGTCCTTATTCTCACAGACGTCACTTTTTATTTACACAGAGAGTTGCGCAATCTAGCGCACGAAGAACATATATTTAACACAGCAACGTGTAACATAGACAACGACGAGCACAGGACACTGCGCGAGCGCACATTAAATAGACAAATCACATTAGCCCCACGTGATTACGAGACGATTCACAGGTGAGACTTATTGATCACACGACATAACCCCAACCACGAATATCCATTGACGCAGACAAAGCACGTGGACAACGTTGACACACGCCCAAAAGGGAGGGGCCGGGGTCCTCAACGTGACAATAGTACTGAACTGGAACATTAATGAAATGAAACATTAATTTTACAGCATACAATTTTTTCACTGAAATTTTCCACTATTAAAATATAATTTCACTGTACTTTTACAGCTATTACATTCTACCATAAAAATTTTTTACAGTTAGTTATTATTGTAAACACATGTTTGCTCGTGTATGTGCTACAAAATGCAAACATTTTGCATGAAAAAAAAACTTCAAATAATCAACTGATAATCAAGTAAATAAGTGATTTACAATTGTTACGTGTGACGGCTGTGACCTGAATGCAAAATGCTGAGGTGAGAGCTGATTGTGCTAACTTAATAAACACAATATGGTAACACATGTAAACGGAGAACTCACCGGAACAGAGTCAAGACCAGAACTGAGAAAGACAACACGCATATTTAAATACAAGAACCGAGACAAGACACATATGCAACACATCACGTTAACAAGACAGAGGGACAGGTGATGCAAATATGACAACGAAGACACACACAATGCACACACAATCACACGTACACATGGGTACAGACAACCATAAACATGCACACAGACACGCCCAAGGGAGGAGTTAGGGGCTGTACCATGACAGTATGAAACATTATACATTAACACTTGCTGATAGAAGGTTTTTTACAGTTTATCATGATTTAACAATGATTGGCACTTAATTTACTATCAACAAGATAATAGTTTGTACAAATAATCATTTGTTGTGCTATGAAAAAGCAAGTGCCTAAATTTATGTGCCAATGGAAGCATTTGTCACAATTCATCATTGAACAAGCATGTTGGCAAATGGCATGGTTTTTATCTAAACAGCACGCCATTCAAACTCCTGAGTTTCCTAAGTAGAGCACAGACAGGTGGCTTTTCCAGACCTTACCTCCTACCACCCTGCTCCTAGGTGAATATCCACAATGTCTTTATATAAAAAATATATATCTCAGAAACAGTTTTTCCCCACATGCCCTCATTGGACAGTAATGCAAAACAGTGCAAAAATGTGTATTTAATGTAAAGTGTAATTCTTCCACTTTATTGCCTTATAAATACACTGACTTTGTTGCTTCTTGAAAGCTAGAGTCTCGCTTTATTTTACTTTTCACCTGTAAAGGATTTGGGAAAACAAATAATCATGATAACTCTACATAAATCTCCATGTACTGACCACACTGGGATTTTCTTACTTTCATGTATGGTTTTGAAACAAATGTTACATTAATTCTATATTATTGCACTGACATTCATATAAATATACTTCTACTTCATGATTTGTTGATTTTTTTTTTTATTTGCACTGCTTGTTCAAGTAGAACGTTCCTCAAAACATCTTGAATGATTCCAACTGTGAATAATCAGCCATGTTCATTTCCTGTTATACAAGGAGATTTCATTGAAGTTCTCCTGTAAAGATGTGAAATACTTTAATCAGAAATTTCAGCTGCTAGAACTTGTTCCATTAAATAGATCTAATTGACAATTTTGCACAATTGTGAATGTTAGTGATTATTTGCATTATATTTTAATTACATTTTAGTACTTTTCACTTGGCATTCAAATTAATTTTACTGTTGCACTCAGTTCATGTGTATGTTTTATTCATAGTCTTTACTTTTTGAGAACTTTTCGGTTGTTTTCAGTGGGTTTTTCCTAATTAATAGAACAATATGTGTTTAAGTATTTTCTATGATGTCCTAAAATGTAACATTCCTGGGTCCACATGAGAAGCTAAAGGGTTGCAAAGTTTGATAAGGTATCTGTTGCAAAAAATATGCAATTTTACATTTTTCCAGGATATTTTTGTAAATTTCTCAAAATGTCCAGGTTGTCCATAACATTGATTCTTGTAGTATATCTTATTGCTTCATAAACAGACAGATGTTTGCAGATCAATATTAATGAGCTTAGTCATAACCAATACACATAACAAGATGTCAAAGACTATGTTCAAGACCAGTATTGCCTGTTTACGTGCCAATATGTTTTCTATATTGGTCATTGTCTTGTATTTTGACCTCGTCTGTCCTTAGTGGTTGTTAGAATTGTGCCTTGCCCTTTTGTACTGCTGTTTCTCTGACTCTAATATTTTTACACTTGCTAGCCAGACCTTCCTCTCCTACCTGTGGAGAGAAAAGAGCCCATTTTTTCTTAAAATTTTAGCACTGTGCAAACCATCAGCAAGACACTGAAACAAGATGATTGAATTATTATGTCACTTTACAGCCCCTGACCCCTCCCTCGGGCATGTGTGTATGTAGTCTTCATCGGTATATGTCCATATATGTATTTCCTTTGGGTGTGGTTCAATGTGCGTGCAATCATACGTCTCGTAGCTTGTCTCATCAACGTTATGTGTGGCACCTCCGTCTTGTTTATTAAGGTATTTAACGTGGGTCGATGTAGTGTTCGTCACTCGTCTCTGAGTTTGGCTCCGTGTACATGGTGTGTTATGTGTGTTTGCTAAGTGTGTGGCATTGTTTCACTAAATAAAAGCACTATCAAAGTGACACCTCCTGCCTTACCTTTGCATCACATTAATATTATCTATTCAATTTTACCAATTTATGTGCAGTTTCTTGCACAGGTGATACACAACTATATTCAAGGTTGGTAATGTAAAATTCAGGGACTGACATTAGAATTACACAAGGTCAAGTTTAAATTATTAATAATAAAACACATGGTTTGATAAATAAATAGATAATAAATAAATAACACAAATATTAATGTTTTTTCCCATTTGAAATACAACACAAAATATACAATTGACAGAACGTACACCAGACATTACAGTGAACTATCTTCAGATAAGGCAGCTGTTTGGGGTTGATGTCTTGTGGCTCTGATTTGGTGGCGTAACTGACCAGTTGAATGAGACCTGTTAAATGCCCTTCAGATTTCCTCTCTTCCCCCCAAGTGCAAAGACGCCCTCCATTAAAGCAGTCTAGAACCGGACCTACTTTCAAATATCACTAAATATGTGCCACCCCACCCAATTTTTTTACTTTCCTCCCAACCAGAGCCTTCTCCTTTAAAGCTACTCAGTCATGGAATAATCTTATGACACAGTTCCAATCTTTACATCTATACTTAAGACTCTCCTATTTTATCAAGCCTTAAAATGCTACATATGAAAGTGTGTAGCTCAAAGCTCCCCAGTCATTGAGTCTTCTGGTAACCTGAGACATTACATGCTGTTATCCAGCAATGTTATGCGTTCACTCTAGCTGTGATAATGATTTGGATGGAAAGCAGTGGCTCAGTGAGCCCTCACGACTCATAACCTCCAGCCCCCTCCTCAGCCACTAGTTACACCTTGTTAGTACCAGGTTGGACTCCCTTTTGCCTTCAGAACTGCTTTAATCCTGTACTGGAAACATCCTGTTTGGTCCATATTAACATGATAGCATCACACAGTTGCTGCAGATTTGTCGGCTGCACATCCATGATGTGAATCTCCCGTTGCACCACATCCCAAAGGTGCTCTGTTGGATTGAGATCTGGTGACTGTGGAGGCCATTTGAGTACAAGGAGCTCATTGTCAGTCTGAGCTGATTCACGCTTTATGACATGGCTCTTTATCCTGCTGGAAGTAGCCATCAGAAGATGGGTACACTGTGGTCATAAAGGGATGGACATGGTCAGAAACAATATTCTCAGTTGCTCAATTGACGCTCAATTGGTACCAATAGACCCAAAGTGTGCCAGGAAAATATCCCCTACACCATTCCACCACCAG
The DNA here is from genome assembly GCF_052324685.1 of Brachyhypopomus gauderio. Classification (NCBI taxonomy): domain Eukaryota; kingdom Metazoa; phylum Chordata; class Actinopteri; order Gymnotiformes; family Hypopomidae; genus Brachyhypopomus; species Brachyhypopomus gauderio. The sequence goes on from NC_135229.1 coordinate 8,646,849, forward strand.
CAGCCTGAACCGTTGATACAAGGCAGGATGGATCCATGCTTTCATGTTGTTGTTGCCAAATTCTAACTCTACCATCCGAATATTGCAGCAGAAATTGAGACTCATCAGATCAGGCAACGTTTTTCCAATCTTCCATTGTCCAATTTTGGTGAACTGTTGCCGTTCTATCAGCTCAAAGTGGTGGTAAGTGGTGAGTGTATAATATATATGTGTATGTTATATAGCCTATATAGCCTACTGTATACTATATACTGTATACTGTATAATACTGTATCACACATATTAAAATAGTATATTATTATATATGGTAAAATTAATAGTTTAGCACATGGTTGTCACTGAGTAATTATGTTGTCAACATCAATAGGCTATCTCTTAGTATCTTTTATTTAGCTATTGTGGAAACTCAGAATGTAATTCATAACGATTTGCTGATACCTTACTTTAGGCCCTGTCAAAGGTCAAAATAAATAAAATGTTAAATGACAGAAAACACGAACGTAATGCTGTTAATGCATTAATAATAATGCTCAACTGGAAATCAATGAGAATCTGATTCTGAAGGCACCATTTACTTCAAGCTACCCGACCCCTCCCGCTCCGCGTTCAAATGAACTTTTTTGCCCCATCACTGTTGTGAATAGAATTATAAGGAGAACGGGGAGTGTCTGGACCACAGTCAAGTCAGAAGGAACAGAGAAAGCTTTATTCCACATATTCCACATAAAAACAAACAGCTTTGAGCACGCACAAATCACCAAAAAAGAAGAGGTATGCAAAGAGAGTTCAAATGTAAAACAATGTTTTATGTTGTATTTCTAAACGTCATTTGGATACAGTATGCATGTGTGAGTGACTTTCAGCCATGTTTGGTTTACGTTAGTCTCTTTAAAAAGTGTTTTTTGTACAGTAGGCTACTGACTAAAAGGCTGTATTATTACACAGTTTGTCCCGCTATAGGTGAAACGTTGTTGGAAAGACGACTTTTATCCTTGGTTGTGGGGTTGTACGGGACTGTTGACATGCTGGGAGTTTTATTTACGCTGTTCTTCTGTGTCGCTTCGCTCTTCATTCTCAACATCATGTTCGGGAGGAGGCGGTGAGTTTTATACATGTCAACTAGTTATAGGCTATGCGTAGATTTTTTTTAATCAGCAGCCTTTACCTAATCAGGCACGTTTGTCCGGTATATTTTTTGCACATTAAAATAAAATCCATAGCTCTTTTTTTTATCGCATTCAAAATTTTTGGATCATAATATGAAAATGTAGGCAACGGTGTTATTAAAGCAAACAAAGAAATATATATAACACTACACTCTATACCACTGAATCAGGAACGTCTGTAGGCTATTAACAGATGTCAGTGTTTATGAATTGTAGACAACTTTCATCATGAACATTTGTTCTTAAACAATGCACAGTTGATACCACAGATACCAAGATAGGAGAAATGTGATCAAACATTGTAGTTCTGGTAAGAACTCTGCTGCAGATGTCCTTTATACATTCCCCAGCAATATTAAGATGAGATTGATCTGGTTTAGCTAAGACATATAACCAGAGTGCATCATCAGCATAAAATTGTAAACTAGCACAGTGTTTGTGCAAAATGTCACCTAGATGGTAGCATATATAGCTCTGGAAAAAAAGAAGAGACCACTGCAAAGATTTTCTAAAATCAGCGTCTCCTTTCTAATGTCAGTTGAATTAAACGAAGAAACGAAGGGCTCAATTCTGACCCTACTGGCAGAAGGATACTGTGAACAGCTGGAAACTCTCCTAGAGGCGAGGCTTTTCACCAATGAGAAGCAAATAAGAGCCAGGCTGACGTTTTGCAAAAGACCACAAGGATCAGACCATAGAGGACTGGAGTAAGGTCATCTTCTCTGATGAGTCCAGGTTTCAGGTTTGCCCAACATCTGGCCGCCTAATGGTTAGATGGTGAAGCTGTGTGGCCATGTAGAGGCTCATAGGTCTGTACCTCAGAACCTCAATGACCTGAGGGCCGCCCATCAAGAAGAGTGGGACACTCTTGCCTCAGCAGACAATAAGTCAACTTGTGAACAGCATGAGACATTGTTGTCAAGCTGAAATTGATGCCCAAGGGCACATGACAAGTTATTGAGACATGAGTAGATAGATAGACAGGCAGGCTGGGGTTACAGTTACCATATATTACTATATTCACTTCATGCCAATGTGAATGTGTTTGTGGTTGTTTTGTAGGAGAGAAGGGGAGCCCCCACTAATAAGAGGATGGATCCCATTTCTTGGGAAGGCCTTGGAATTCAGAAAAGATTCTTATCAGTTTCTGCAAAGGGTACAGCGGAAGCATGGAGACATTTTTACTGTATTGATTGCAGGTACCAGTTACAAACGAAGATGAAACAAAACAAAATGAATATAAATTTCAGTGCTAGTGGATTAAATAAATAATACAATTAGTGGAAGTATCAAATTATTAAACTAATCATAAGAGTACCTGAAATAAAATGAGTTTGTGTGTGTGTGTGTGTGTGTGTGTGTGTGTGTGTTCTGTTGAAGGTAAATACATGACGTTTGTCATGAACCCTCTCCTGTACCCTGCTGTGATTAAACAAGGAAAACAACTGGACTTCCACAAGTTCACAGATGTAGCAGCGTCTACGGCGTTCAGCTACCCACCAATGCACAACGAAAGGTTTCCTGGCATGAGAGAGCGAGTCCAGAAAGGCTTCTTGCTCCTGCAGGGATCTGCCCTCAACCATCTATCACTCAGAATGATGGAAAACCTGCAGCTTGTCTTACGACGTTATTTCCTGTCCAAGCAGGCGGAGGAACCAGACTGCCACTGGCACAAAGAGTGGCTGTATGAGTTCTGTGACTATGTGATGTTTGAGGCAACGTTTCTGACACTGTATGGACGTCCTCCAGACACCAACACAGATGGACACAAACACTCACTCAAGGAGAGCTGGACAGATGGACTACGAGAAGATTTCAAAAAGTTTGACAGAATGTTTCCTCTGTTGCTTGCTCGCGTACCGATTAGCCTGCTGGGAAAAACCAAATATGTCCGGGAAAAACTCATCAGGTTTTTTCATCCACATCGAATGGCAGATTGGGTCAGTCCATCGGAGTTCATACGAACACGTATTGAGATGTTGCAACAGTACGACGAACTCAAAGACTTGGACAAAGCAGGTAATGTGCGTACACACACGGTCACATCTTGAACTGTTTCAACCAAGACAGAGATCTAAACTCGGTGTATGTAAAAGTACAGTATATACAGTATACACATACTCACACAGAGAGACCCATGTTCGGTAAGTAAATGTATATACACTGTGTATACTCACACACACAAACACATGTTTTTAGTTGTAGGCAAATAAAAAATAAGTAACTATAGTCCTTTCTCTGCCTCTCTCACCCTCTAGCGCATCACTTTGCCATACTCTGGGCATCAGTTGGGAACACTATCCCAGCATGCTTCTGGTGTTTGTACCACCTTCTCTCCAACCCCCAGGCCCAAGCTTCAGTGCGGGAGGAGATCGTTGGAGTAATTGGAGTGGAGGAGGCAAAGGCTATTTGCCATCATGATATCTTGATAACCAGAGAGCAACTCGACAGAATGATTTACCTTGGTAACCCACAGTAGAGTCTAAGGGTTCATGCTTCATCAGATGTGCTAGCTTAACCCAGCTTTAATACATATGCATGCACACACAATACCCAGCTGTAATGCACATGCATGCACACAAATAGATTTTTCTTTGATTTTATAATATATTAATTTTGACAAATGGTCCAGTCATTCTTGAGTAAAAGTCGCCATTAGTGAAGGTGAAAAAAAAAGTCACTCTTAGTCTTCTCTTCCCTTTCTCTCTCTGTTCTTTCACAGTTTGATTTACTTCAGGTGCTTAATTGGCATGACAAATCATTGTTAGTGTACAGCACTCTGGATTCCACTAGCAGTTATTCCTCCATAGTTATTTGAGAGGGTGTACAATTTGAATCTTGTGTATTCTTTTATGAAATGCAGATGTATGTTATGTTCACATCAATGGCACTGTTTGCTCTCACACTGTCTCTGTAGAGAGTGCTGTTAACGAGAGTCTCCGTCTCTCTACGTCCTCAATGAATATTCGGGTGGTGCAGGAAGACTTTTGTCTCCGCCTGAATCCCCACAGCTCAGTGTGTGTGCGCAAAGGAGACATTGTTGCTCTTTGCCCCCAGAGCACACACCAGGACCCAGACATTTACCTCCACCCACAGGTAACCACACAGACAATCGTCTGTAGCTATGAAAACAATAATTGAAAACAATCAGTAATTATTAATAAAGAGCCTTAACTGTGGGCTGACCTTTTAAACTGTCTGACGTAGTATTACTTTTCAGTTAATTTGATTCCAATAAATTAATCTGCTTCCAGTGAGTTTTAGCTTGTGATTTTTCCTTGTGAGCAAATTGGAGAGAATACAGGTTTAAGAAATCCAAACATTATACTGAACTGTTCTTCAGTGCTGTTGTATACTAACTATGGAAATTCTGCACAGTTTCTAAACAAGGTGAAAGCTTATGAGGATGGTTTGAACAAGGCAAACTGAAGTGAAATTAAACTGCATAAAGCTTTTTTCTGGTGGCTTATGGTTTTTATGGTTGCTGTGTGATTTTTGCAGAGATACATTTTTGACCGATTTGTTGAGGACCAGAAGGAGAAGACAGAGTTCTATAAAGGTGACCAAAAGGTCCGGTACTACCACATGCCGTTTGGCTCAGGGGCCAGCATGTGTCCTGGAAGATTCTTTGCCGTTAATGAGTTAAAGCAGTTTGTCTGCATTATTCTACTGATCTGCGACATGCAGCTTGCTGTTGGTCAACAAGAAGCAGAGCCGGACTCCAGTAGAGCAGGTCTGGGCATTCTGCCCCCTGCCCACCGCATCTCCTTCAACTACAGACTCAAACAACACAGCAGAGATGAGTGGAGTGAGTGAGTGGATTGAGTGGAGTGAGTGAGAGAGTGTGTGTGTGTGTGAGATGAGTGAGTGAGATGTGTGTGTGTGTGTGTGTGTGTGTGTGTGTGTGATGAGTGAGTGAGATGAGTGAGTGAGTGTGTGTGTGTGTGTGTGTGTGTGTGTGTGTGTGTGTGTGTGTGTGTGTGTGTGTGTGTGTGTGTGTGAGAGAGAGAGTGTGTGTGTATGTGATGTGAGATGAGTGAGTGTGTGTGTGTGTGTGTGTGTGTGAGTGAGTGAGCGAGCGGGTCAGTGAGCAAGGTTAATCACTCAATGTGTGTTTGGGATGGGGGGTGGCAAATGAAAGCAAGTGAAAACTTGCTAAGAGCCAACTCAGTCTAGCCAACTCTAGAAGTCTAAAAGCCAACTTTTCAGACCAGAATGCTTTACAATGGTGGGATTTGTTTACTTAATTTGTTTGTTTCATTATTTTTGATACTAAAAAGGTGATTGTGGTTCAGCTTTAACTGCCTCTTTAAATGAAAACTTGCAAAGAAAATTATGTAAAAATTGTTAAATAAATGTTACGGATACACATATTGATATTAATACAGTGCCATTCTGTCTTTTATTCACTTGTTTCTGTCTCTAATTGATAGGGTGTGGATGAAATTTGGGTTTGTATGAAATCCGAAAGAAAGAAAGAGTAAATAGATGCAAAGATTTAGAAATCATATAGTCTATAATCAGAGATTTCTCATTTTTACTTCTAGCCAGAAGAATAAGTCTTGTCAATGTCATAGAGCTGTTTGTAAGACTAGAGGAACAGGATGTTACTGGGTAGTGACTCAGTTTTCTAATATGCTGGCCAACACAACTGAAGAACTTGCGAAAATTGTTAACATACACTATTGCTCACCTTCCTTGACTCACATATGAACTTAAGTGACATCCCATTCCTAATACATAGGGTTCAATATGATGTTGGTCCACCTTTTGCAGATAGAACAGTTAAACTGTTCTGGGAAGGCTGTCCACAAGGTTTATAGGAGTGTGTTTATGGGGATTTTTGACCATTTTTCCAGAAGCACATTTGTGAGGTTACATACTGATGTTGGACGAGAAGTCCTGGCTCTCGGTCTCCGCTCTAATTCATCCCAAAGGTGTTCTGTTGGGTTGAGGTCAAGACTCTGTGCAGGCCAATCAAGTTAATCCACACCAGACTCTGCTCTCCATGTCTTCATGGACCTTGTTTGGTGCACTGCTGCATAGTCATGTTGGAAGCTCCAAACTGTTCCCACAAAGTTGGGAATTGTCCAAAATGTCTTGGTATGCTGAAGCATTCAGTTCCTTTCACTGGAACTAAGGGGCCAAGCCCAGCTCCTGAAAAACAACCCCACACCATAATCCCCATCTCCACTAAACTTTACACTTGGACAATGCAATCAGACAAGTACTGTTCTCCGCCAACCACCAAACCCAGACTCGTCCATCAGATTGCCAGATGGAGAAGCGTGATTCGTTACTCTAGAGAACGTGCCTCTACTGCTCTAGAGTCCAGTGGCTGCGTGTTTTACACCACTGCATCCGACATTTTGCGTTGCACTTGGTGATGTATGGCTTGGATGCAGCTGCTCGACCATGGAAACCCATTCCATGAAGCTCTCTGCACACAGTTCTTGAGCTAATATGAAGGCCACATGAAGTTTGGATGTCTGTAGTGATTGACTCTGCAGAAAGTTGCTGTCGTTCCCAAACACTTCCATTTTATAATAATACAGCTGACTGGAATATTTAGGAGGAAATTTCACGACTGGATTTGTTGCACAGGTGGCATCCTATCACAGTTCCACACTGGAATTCACTGAGCTCCTGAGAGTGACCCATTCTTACACAAATGTTTGTAAAAACAGTCTGCATGCCTAGGTGCTTAATTTTATACACCTGTGGCCATGGGAGTGATTGGAACACCTAAATCTGATCATTAGGATGGGTGAGCGAATATTTTTGTCAATATAGTTTATCTTTTGGGGGAATTCGCTTGGTCAAATGGAGAACAAAAGGTTTTCGTTCATTCACTGTAGGTGGCGACATTACTTCGGTAGTTTCCCGTAGAAGACGAAGAAGTTCTAGCATTCTCCCTTCCTTCCGAAACTAGCTGGTACACACAGTACATCCTGGTAAAGACATTAACAAGCTTAACTTATCTACCCAACCGGTAAGTAACTCTATCATTTAATTTTCAGTAAAGCAGTTTTCTATTAACAAAATGGTCACATTTCTACATTATGTCAGAGGTAATTGGCTCACTTGGTTTCCGCAAACCGGATGACGCGTCTTTGCACACGGTAACAAAGATTATAGTGTTGGGCGCAAACGGGACGTAAACGGCGCTGATTTTGGATCGCAGCGCGTATCTGCGGCGAAACGCAGCGGACCGGGAGTGTGTGTGTCTTCATTAAGAGTGTGTGTATGCTGTCGTGTGAGATGATGTGCGTATAAGACACCGACTGGGCCTGCAATCGCAGTTGTGTGAATATTCAGCTAGATGTTCGTATTTCTTATTCTAACCATATAGTTTAGGTAAGCGGGATGGTGTTTAGTTTAGTCTTAAAGTCCAGTTAATACGGTACAGAACCTCTGAATGGTGTTAAACGGACCCGCAGATGTGGAAAGTGTCTTCATTTCTGCTTTCACCTAGCCAGCAAGCTACAATACATGTGCTAGCTACATATGATGGGTTACAAAAAGAAAGACACTAGATTTTATGACCATTTCCAACGCCAACGAATCAACTAATGTGTGTAGGTTTTATGTAGATAGAACTTAATGAAACACTACACTGTACAGTACTGTAATGAAGGGCCTAGAAATAACCTTTAAGAACATATGATTGTGTGACTGGACTGCATGTTCGAGTATTGGCAAACATCCATTTTATAATTTATTGTATATAATAATATTGTAGCAATAGTTATTGCATTAAAATGTGATTTTATATTAACTAGTTCTTGCTCTTCAGAAGACAATGTTCCCTGTGTGGCCACAACTCCTGACTTTGATGGTTGGGGTGCGGTTCTGGTCCTGCTTGGTGGGAGTGAGCGGAGAATGCGGCCCTGGTCCGGTGGAGACGGACCGGCGTTTGGCAGAACAAGTGCAGCAGCATCATCTTCACGCTCTGTTTCTGAAGTATGGGCAGAACGGGACCATCTCACTGTCCGGTCTGCAGAGACTGCTGGAGGGAGTGGGGCTGGACCGCATCAGGAGAGTGATGGTGCAGCACCACGGACACAATCACAGCCACAACCACACACACGCACACTCACCCGCACACACGCACAAACATGATTCACACACGCACTCCGTTGCTAGCAAGAAGGAAGGTGACGGCTCTAGTGTCGAGAAGAGTGATTTCGTCCCCAATGTGCATCCGAATTCAATTTCTGGGAAGAAGAGCCAGTCTGATGTTCACCACAATCTCTACCTCAAAAGAGCTCCTGACTCCACTGCGCTCCTCACGACACCCTCGTATGCCACCATGTCTCGCAGAGGGAATCGCAGTACAGACTACAACCTCATACAAGACCCCCTCCATCCCAATGCAACAAATTCTGACCACGTCCACCAGAATACGTCGCTGCTTTACCTTGATGACCACGAAAACCACGATGACATTGAGCATGATGTTGATCATGGACGGAGTACCCTCAACTACAGTCAAGAGGTACACACACACTACACTTCAGTACAGCCAAGGGGTGTACACACAGAGATGGAACTCTCAAATGTGTACAGCTAAATTAAGATGATGCTACAATTCACTTCTCCTGTTTCAGTAAGCAAGATAACCTTAACCTACTACCCTGTCTGTCTCTCTCTCTCTGTCTGTCTCTCTCTCTCTCTCTGTCTGTCTCTCTCTCTCTCTCTGTCTGTCTCTCTCTCTCTCTCTGTCTGTCTCTCTGTCTGTCTGTCTGTCTCTCTCTCTGTCTGTCTGTCTGTCTGTGTCTGTCTGTCTGTCTGTCTGTCTGTCTCTCTCTCTCTCTCTGTCTGTGTCTCTCTCTCTCTGTCTGTCTGTGTCTTTCTGTCTGTCTGTGTCTGTCTGTCTCTCTCTCTCTCTCTCTCTCTCTCTCTCTCTCTCTCTCTCTCTCTCTCTCTCTCTCTCTCTCTCTCTCTCTCTCAGTGCCAGAATGCTACCACTATTCTGCGGTCCCATGGCATGTCCCAGGAAGTGCTTCTTTCTGTCCGTGACTTTGGCATTCTCTGTCCTGCCCTCATCACACAGATTGACTCCAAGTCCTGCCTTATGCATGCTGAGAACCAATCAGGTTCGAACATGGTTCTAGTGATTCACATAGCCAATCTAATGCTCAGTAATGATGCTGTGACCTGTAGATTCAGTGGTGAAAAAATGCCCTGGCTTTTTTTTCCAGGATATAAAACTCATAATCACCACCATCATCACCACCATCATGATGAAATCAGTGAAAAAACCCAGAAGGTGTCCTCCATTCATATAGGTACGTGTGTGTGATCTTGAAGGAGTGTTGTAGGATATATTTGAGTGGTAGGCTACTCCCTGTGCAGCCATGACGCTAACATGCAAAAATTCTAATATTATGATGGCTCTGTCAGGACAACAGCCACCACCCTGTCACTACCATATCAGTGTGACTGATTATGTCTGGACATCTGTGATCCTGTGGACAAAATTAACCAGTGATAAACAGGGTTGAAGATATCTGAGAATGTGCAGCCAATCATTAACCTTTAAAACCTAACTAACTTGGCAATATGTGTACATGTAAAGTAGATGATTTTATGGAGTTATTGTTCTTTGTGTTACAGCTTGGATCGGTGGATTTCTTTCCATCACTATAATTAGCTTGCTGGCCCTGGTAGGTGTGGTCTTAATTCCACTCATCAACAGGGTCTTCTTCAACTTCCTGCTCAGCTTCTTGGTGGCCCTCGCAGTCGGCACGCTCAGTGGAGATGCCTTTCTACACCTCATACCACACGTGAGAAAAACAACTAGCACAGATTCAGAGAGAGAGAGAAAGATCACTGTATTCTAAAATTACTTTTATTCTGTGTGCTAACTTGCATTCCATTGCACATGCGGTGTGTCTGTGTTTGTTATTAATTTATTAGTTTTCTAATGAACTAATTAGTTTTCTTTGTCCATCAGTCTCAGGGTTCCCACAAGCATCACCATTCAGCCAATGAGAGCTTGGAGCATGATCTACACGGCGATGATGAGGATTCTCTAAAGCCCGTTTGGACAGGGCTTACAGCGTTGGGTGGAGTCTATGTCATGTTCCTCATTGAGCACTTCCTGACCCTCGCAAAAATGTACAAAGACAAAAAACAGAAGGTGAGGCAAACACAACTCGATATTAAAAGCTCAGAAATACACACAGTGCCTACTTGGCTTCAGATATTATTGCTGAAACAATCCAAAAATTTATTATTATTTACCATTTATTAAATATTTTTACTTTAAAGTGCAACTCACCTGAGATGAAGAATCAAACTGTTATGTAGTACTCATTTATTCTGCAGACTCTGAAACATTTGCACCACAAGGTGTCAGTGTAATGAATCACTGGAAACATTCATCAGTTTATATGCTACGGTTTCCCTTTCCAAATTACTGAAGCACTAATAAAACTATTGTAAACCAAATAAATCTTAACATTGAAGTTGTTGATCCTTCCTGAAACCAGTATTTTAATAAATATCAAATATACAATTAATGTGAGTATAGTTATGTTTTCAATTATTTTACACAAAGCATATATAATGCCAAATTAGTTTCTACAGGCACTGACTGCCAAAATAGTTTAGATGTGGCTTATATGTCAATTAATTAGAAACTTTAATGAGGACACAACAGAATTAAATCAAATCAGATGTGAAAATTATTAACACAGGTAGCAATCTTTTGATTATTAACATTTTATTGTAACTGTAATATAAATGTGGCCTAAACTAAATTGAAGGTTTAATATGTTGAATAGATTGTTGGAATAATTAATATGAATTATTAGCCAAAAGTCAAATCAAACTGATAAGCAAATAATATATATATTTTTTGTCATCTGACCTCGAGTTGATGGAAAACTGCTCTACATCCACAGGTAGTCAGATTATGCTGTCCTAACGGACCTCGCTAACTCCAAACGTGTGTGTGTGTGTGTGTCTGTGACTTACTGTGTCTGTAGGTCCAAAAAAGGATGGAATTGGCTAATGAGGTTTTGGAGTCTGAGAAATTGCCATCTCTGGAAGACCTTGATGCCAAACCACTGGATGGTAAGAGTTAAGTTAATGAGGTGTTGTATTGACCCAAGTCTATTTGAGTACCTTTGAGCTCTCTGTTCTCCTCCCACAGATTCTGGTGCCAATGGCGGTCACGTGCATGACTTACCGGAGGAAGAGGAAGTGATGTTATCTAAGGGCCGCTACACCGACGAGGACTGTGAGAACAAATGCCACTCCCACTTCCACGACACGGTCGGCCAATCAGATGAGCAGCACCACCATCACCACGACTACCACCATATCCTCCACCACCACCACTCTCAGAACCACCACCCCCACACGCACACGCACAGACACACCCAATCGTACTCCGTCCAGCACTTCGAACGTGCCGGGGTCGCCACCCTCGCCTGGATGGTCGTCATGGGAGACGGGCTGCATAACTTCAGTGACGGATTGGCTATAGGTAACACACTCCCTCGTGCTGGCGAATGCATGTGCACACACTGGTACCTAGACCACACACTGGTACCTAGACCACACACACTGAGCGCAGTTTCTTTGGAAAACGGGCTGTAGGTAATGCACACGTGTTCATTGTAAAGTTGTCTTGCGTATGTGTGAAATTTTAGGAGCAGCATTCTCCGAGGGCTTGTCTAGTGGTCTGAGCACTTCAGTCGCTGTGTTCTGCCATGAACTTCCTCATGAACTTGGTAAGACAGTCATCCATCACTATATCTCATTTGGTCAGGATTTGGTGTTCAAGATTTGTTTGCCTGACGGGAGAACGTTAGCAGTTTAAAAGTGAAGTGAGATGTTCCTTCTGGGGAACATCACAGTATTTAGGAAACTGAAGCTCAGTATTTCCTGCTTTTGATTTCAACATTGTGATATGACTGTTGTCAACAGGGGTGTGTGGTTTTGTAGCCATGTTTTATACATTAGATAATTATTCATGCCCCTGGGTCCCACACTTTGAGATCATCTGACAGTTATACTAATATCTCTCTCTCTCTCTCTCTCTCTCTCTCTCTCTCTCTCTCTCTCTCTCGGCAGGGGATTTTGCTGTCCTCTTAAAAGCAGGAATGTCAGTGAAACAGGCCATTCTCTATAATCTGCTCTCGGCGTTGATGGGCTACCTGGGGATGGTTACAGGCATTCTGATTGGTCACTACGCTGAGAATGTGGCCATGTGGATATTTGCTCTTACAGCTGGACTCTTCTTGTACGTTTCACTGGTGGACATGGTACGTATCACACCTGTGCACTAATTCACAAGAAGATGGAACACACATGTGCCCTTTATTCTTACATGACTTGCAAAGTGTGTGTGTGTGTGTGTGTCAAGGTCCCGGAGATGCTGCATAACGATGCCACGGAGGCAGGGTTCAGTCACTGTGGGTTCTTCGTGCTGCAGAATGCAGGCATTCTGCTTGGTTTCGGCATCATGCTCATAATCGCTGTGTTTGAACACAAGATCCAACTCAGCCTAGACTTCGTACCCCATTCTTGAACTTCACTGTCCCGGATCTGTTCCACAGCTCCTATGAGAATTTCACCTGACTGTGTGTGTCCCAAATAATCCCATGACTCGTTCTTCACTTTGTAGTAAAGTGTGTGAATTTGCTTGGCTGCTAACATTTTAAAGGCATTACTGTCATTAATCTGAACCTTTAATCAGATAATCTGCAAGGTTGTTTTGCATCAAAATGGTCTTAGTTTACCTGAATTGATCACACAAGATCAAAATGGGAGACGATGTTACCTCGTATTGGGCCAAACCTCCAATCAGGTTGATGTGCTTGGCTTGAAGTGTTAATCCTAAACTACTTCCATGTTGTCACTAACTTCAGGAGGTGTCATTGGCAGCTGTGTTCAGTGGCTTAGTGTCCATCCGTAATCATTCAGTAATTGGTGTTGATTTGAAAGTTTTTTTACTTTTCTCTCTCGCCACCTTTTTGCTGTAGGTGACATCATGATTCTCTGACTTGATCATGTTTTCAGTATTGTAGCTTCAGCTAAAACACAAGACAGGAGTACTAGCTGTCATTCATACTTGTTTCAGAATACCTTGTTTCTTTGTGTAGTGCTCACTTCAACAAAAATTTATTTTTTTAATGAGCAAGTAGACATGCTAAAAGCACATTGTATATGTGTATTTTTATTGCTATTTATGTACATTATGGCAGCTTGACTAGCAACTGTTAATGTTACGTGCTGTTGGTTTGTGCATTCTTGTTTTTCACATTCCATTTCAGTAAACTTTTACTGAACATTTGAGAACCTTTTTTGACTCGTCTGTTGTCGTCCCCCCACTCCTTGGAACAAAAACCGAACTACCAATTTACTTTTTTCATTATTTTACCACAAAAATATAATTTAGGGAAAAAAATATAGCATAAGAGATTTTTTAAAAAGTGCTTTAAAAAAGTGCTTTAGTCACAGCATGGTTGGGGTTAGTACATCCCCAGTGCTTTAGTAACAGCATGGTAAGGGTTAGGGTTAGTACATCCCCAGTGCTATAGTCACAGCATTGTTAGGGTTAGGATTAGTACATCCTCAGTTCTTTAGTCCCAGCATGGTTAGGGTTAGTACATCCCCAGTGCTTAAGAAAGTAAAAATACTGACTAAGAAATAATTATTTCCAATAAACTTACCTGTTCGACAATTATTGGCACCGTTAAAGTCAAAGTCAAATTTATTTATATGGCGCTTTTCACAACACACGTCACAAAGCAGCTTTACAATCGTATGGGTCCAGATCCCTAATGAGCAAGCCAAAGGCGAGGAAAAACTCCCTATAGGGTGGGGGTTTAGGAAGAAACCTCGGGAGAACCAAGACTCAAAAGGGAACCCATCCTCCATTGGGCGGCCCGTTAACACAAGTCAGTGGTCGCAGGGTGGTTTCAAAGTTCCACAGCAACAGTCAAGGCTCCTGTTTCCCGGCCAAGCAGCCTCAGTCCCCTCGGTGCAGGCGGTGGGCCTCAGGCGGTGGGCCTCAGGTGGTGGCCTCAGGCGGGCCAGCATCAGCATAATCCCTCGTGGCAACGACTCATCCAGCCCCAGCATCAGCACGTCCACCGGCAAGCCAGACCATGGGGGGTTAAAGATTTCTTGGAAATAAATGTATTAGAACCATTTATGTAATTTCTACTGTAGCTTATAAATTGCATCAATTCATTCAGTTATTCTTCACTTCCTGTTTCCCAGGGGTATAAATATGGCCTTACACAGAGGCCTATTTCTCTTACTCACTCTTAAACATGGGAAAGACAAGAGGACACACTACTAAAGCAAGGTAGATGTGGGTTGACCTTCATAAACCAGGCAATGGCTACAAGAAAACATCCACTCACCTGCAGATGCCCTTATCTACAGTCAGAGCAATCATCAAAAAGTTCAAAACATCTGGAACTGTATCAAACAAGCCTGGAAGAGGACACAAGTGTATCTTTGCCACCACACACAGTGAGAAGGATGGTAAGAGATGTAAAGAAGGATGGTAAGAGAAGTAAAGAGTTCTCCAAAGCTCACTGTAAGATAATTGAATCAAATGGTAAGATCTTGGGGTTCTGAAGTCTCCCAAACAACTATCAGGCACTATTTACATGCCAACAAGCTGTTAGGGAGGCAAGCACGGAGAAAGTATTTTCTGCATTATACTCATAAGCGTAAATGGGTGGAGTTTGCCAAGCGGTACTAGGATTTTACCTGGGATGTGCTTTGGTCAGATGAGACCAAGATAAAGCTTTTTAGCAACAAATGCTCTAAGTGGTTCTAGCGTGACACCAAGAATGATTATGCAGAAAAAACACCTCATGCCCACTGTTAAGTATGGGGGAGGATCGGTGATGCTGTGGGCCTGTTTCTCCTCCAAAGAACCTGGGAACCCTGTGAGGATACATGAGATCATAAACTCTTTGAAACATCAGGACATTTTGAATCAGAATCTGGTGGCCTCTGCCCAAAAGCTGAAGATGGGTCGTCACTGGGTCTTTCAGAAAGATAATTACCCTAAACATGTGGCCAAATCTACTCAAAATGCTCCTCTCATGGGCATCTCAGTCCCCAGACCTCAACCCAATAGAACACCTGTGGGGTGAGGTAAAGAGGAGAGTGTGTAGAAGACCAAGGACTCTGGACGGTGTAGAGAGGTTGTGTAAGAGGAATGTGTGGAGATCCCTCTTTCAGTATTCTCCCATCTTGTGAAGAGTTATAGGAGAAGATTAAGTGCTGTCTTGTTGGCAAAAGGAGGTTGTACAAAGTATTAACACCAGGGGTGCCAATAATTGTGGCACACATGACTTTCAAAAGATTTTTTCTGAATGTATGATTTTTCCCACCGAATAAAGGCACTTAGCTTAGATTTCTCAATTTTTAATTTGCATTGTTGTCCTATATATATTTTTTGAAAGAATTTACTAGAAGCCAAAAACACTTCTTAACCAGGGGTGCCAATAATTGTGGAGGGCGCTGTATGTAAACTCTGTTAGAAACAGGAAAATACAACAAGTTGCATAGTTGCATAGTGGGTTTCCACGACACTTAACAGCCATTGTAGGTCACATGGACCTAATAATCTGGGTGCACACTGGGATATGTAGTCTATAAATGTCTGGGTAAGGATTGGTTTTAGATATGACTTCCACAAGGAGAAAATACACTCAAGCTCAGGTTACCGTGTGTATGTGAATGTGTATAGCAGGTGCAGCTGCTGTCTTCAGTTTCCCTAGGGGTTCTGCTAGTGACTGAGCCTTCTGAAGCCAAAGTAACTAGCCAAGCACACACATACACACATGGCCAGCTCCAAACAATACCACTTCATTTCTAAATATTTCATAGGTGAATCACCAACTTCATATAATCCACACATGCACACACACACACACACACACACTGACTGGGGCTTTCCGTTCCGTTTCTCTGTACAGCTGCCTCCAAAAATGCCCCAGTGTCCTCTTACAGTTGTATTTATATCTCTGAGATGAGTGTGTGTGTGTGTGTGTGTGTGTGTGTGGGTTATGTGAGTGGGTGAGAGTTGGGTGAGAGAGGCTGGGTCTTTGTGTTTGTGTGGTCTTCCTCTCCAGGTCTCACACCCTGGCTGGACCTACCCTCTCCACGTCTACCAGTCTGAGTGTGTGTGAGCGTTAAAGATGGACAAGAGAGATGTGACCTTAGGAATTGAGGATGAGTTGGGTCAGCCGGTGTCCGCACTGTCCATCCTGTCGCTGCTGGAACGTGTCTCCACCATCATCGATGGCGTGCAGGCCAGCCAGCAGCGCATGGAGGAACGCCAGCAACAGCTCGAGACATCCGTCGCTGCTGTCCAATCAGAGGTCCTCAAACTGGCTCAGGATCATGGTGCCACGGCGACCACAGTGGAGAAGCTTTTGCAGAAGGCCAGGCGGGTGAGCACTCATGTGAAGGAGGTGCGTTCACGTGTGGAAAAACAGAATATTCGCGTGAAGAAAGTCGAGACAACGCAAGATGAACTTCTCACAAGGAACAAGTTCAGAGTGGTCATTTATCAGGTACTCATTACCCTATGCACTGATAGTAATGGTCATTTATTTGCATATTCTTGGTGGCCAAGATATTTTTGTGCAAGATGTTGAATGTTAACCTAACGTTAATTTAAATATCAAATCTTGTATGTCCTTAAGTGATGTAGTTGAGCTGGGATGTAGCTTAGAAATGAGAACAGAGGACTTCAGCTCAGGACCTCGAATCCAATTGATTTAATAATCACTGATAATTAGTTAATTGAATTGACCAGCTAATTTGTTGTTCTACTTGACTCCTAGTAAAAGACAGGGAGATAAATTTATCCAACTCATCTTTCTACAATCTTTCTTTCTCTGCCTTCTCTCTTTACCTGTATTTTTTTTCAGGGCGAGACTCAAATTCCTTCTGTTGCTATAACGAAAACCCCAAAAGGGGAGGGGCTTGCAAATTTGGAGGTGGAGCCTGACGAGTATGAAGTCCCTGCAGACCTTTCATCTGATGAGGAGTACATGGTGGTGGAGGAAGGAGAGTCATCACGGGCAGCACGGCTGAAGCAAACTGGCCTGAAAAGGATCGAGAACTTCAAAGCAGCGTTCTCTAAGGAGAACATGAGCAAGACCCGTGAGAAAACCCGTGAGAATCTCAGCAAAACCAAGGAAAGTCTGAGCAAGACAGGTCAAAACCTGGGCACCAAGATCAACACCCTGGGAGACAAGATCATTCCCCCCGAGCAGCGGGAGAAGATGCGGCAGAGTGGCGAGAGGCTGAAGGAGAACATCTCGAAGAAAGCGCCCACCATCAAACTCAAGAAGGAACGAGCCGTCGCAGAAGGTCAGGAGGGTGCTGAGGCTGAGACGGCCGTGACTCCACCCAAAGGCAGAAAGACCAGCCCAGAGGTCACGTACACAGAGGTTGTTACAGAAAGCAAGCGGGAAGGGCCTATATCGGAGGAGGGAGCCACCCGCGTTTTAGAAGAAGGGAAGAGCAGATTCACCATGGAAATGGCAGAGAAGTGAGGAAAGTAGATACGCAGAGAGAGAGAGAGAAAGAAAGAAAGAAAGAAAGAAAGAAAGAAAGAAAGAAAAAGAAAATGAAGCATTAAAAAAAGAATTTGAGCATGAGAGTAACAGACTAAGTGTGTGAGAATGTACATGTAATAGCAAATTTTTGTAGCAAATTTGAGTCTCAGCCTGTCAACGTTCAAGAATCTTAGACATAATTAAAGTGAAACAGCTGTCTGTGCATCATAATTCCCTAATCACAGCTCCCTTCCATGCCATTAGCCATTCATAGTCCTAAAGCAGCGCTTGCATATACACACAAGCTGCACTCCATAAGAGGCCTGATAGTCTGTGAGCTGAATTAGACTATTCAAACTGTGGAGATACTAAACTGAGTAACACAAAGGCCTCAGATCTGACTGTGAGGAAGTAGCTCTTTATAAGACATGGCTGTATTTTTACCTGGAAGTATTTTAGGTATTCCTAATTGTAGTATTGATATCCAAGTTGTGTGTCGGTCTGTGTGTGTGTGTCTGTGTGTGTGTGTGTGTGTGTGTGTGTGTGTGTGTGTGTGTGTGTATGGGAGAGAAAGAAAATGTTTGTTTCTATGGTATTGTGGTAATTACTAAAGGGTTTTAAGTTGGTGTCAGTATGTGTATAAAGTATTTCAGATGTCAGTCTCCACTTGTTACACATGTTATGATACAACACAAAACTAAATAAAATCTAAAGAGTTAGAATGAAATTCTATGAAAATTCTTTGTTTCATCTTTATTAAGTTTTTCTATGATTACCTCATTGTTCTTGTAAAAAGGTACTGAAGTAACAAACATGGTTTTCTGATCATAATGTTTTCAGTGTCTCAATTCTCAACGGTACAATCATGTATGTGTTTGTTGGTTACCATACTGTAAAATGAGTAATTCACAACAGCCAATACATTTATTGTACATTTAAACAATCAAAATATTTTAGACTATGTACAATTAAATGAGTATCAGATAAATGAAGTTCAATGGTCAACAGGACACCAGATGGTGTTGTTGGAGTATTTCAAAGCAGTGATGTTGAGCTCACTGACCTGCAAAAACACTGCTAGCTCAAATATTCACCACCAAATATTTTCAGTTTGTATTTTCAGTAATATTAACTTCAGAACTGAAAGCTAATTTATTCCAATTCCATGATCCTTTATAATCTATGGGGGTGAGTGGCAGAGAGAGTGTGTATATTTTAGGAGTGTGTGGATATGACAAGTTGCCTATAAAAAGATGACTTGAAATAAATCTGAACAGCTGAGCAGCTCCGCTGGCACTTTCTCTCACGCACACACAAACGTAGACATGCAGCCACACACTTTACCAAACGTTGGCTTAGTCCAGCGTTTCTCAAAGTGTGGGGCGCGCCGTATTGCAGGTGAGGCGCAAGCAATTGGAAGAAATTAACCTTTTTAAGCCGTTTTAATGCCTGTTCGTTTTGCATAAGCCCCGGATGTTTAAAATGTCTGCGGAACAGTGTGAACCAGGGCTAGATGCAGCCCTTTAATGAATTTGTACCGGCCCCCCGGTCAACAAATTACGTTCAAATTACTGGAACACATGCAAGACACTGATAGACAAGAGTGGAGAACAGAACTGTCAGAATGCTACTCAAGCCACCCCAGTGTGAGGGTATATGCAGACGATGTGGGAACTATGGATGCTTCCATACCCAACATCTAGACCGACAATTAGTTCAGTGCTCCAATATCTGCAATCAGCACATTGCAACTTGTGATTGACAAGATACAACACACAATGCTACGGCAAGAGGGAGCCACCCTAAACCCTCACCCTAGCCCTAATGGCAGATGTGAACTCAGCCCTACAAACCGTCTCTACTGTGACCATCACAGAGACTCATCAGCTGATATATGCCACAGCAACTGTGATACTTAAGATTCATAACCACACTGGACTGACATTCAAACGCAGACTACGTAACTTGCATTGCTAGCCTCCTGTAACAAGCCGAGGTTGAGACGGTGTTCTTGGGGTTGTGCTGACCCTTCTTCCTCCAAACATGGATTAAGGTTGATACCAAAAAAGCTCTATTTTGGTTTCAACTGACCGCATAACCTTCTACCACACCTCCTCTGGACCATCCAGATGGTCACTGGTGAACTTCAAATGGGCTTGGACTATAATATACTTGTGGAGGCAGGTTTAATTCAGGAGAATTGGGTATTACTAAGATTTATTAACAAAAGCACACAAGGAAGACCAACTAAGAAAACATCAAACACAGATAAACTGAACAAGACATCAACCAAGGAATTTAATCCATGATGGCAAAGCATACTTTTTAAATGCTGGGGTTTAATCCATCAACAGATTTTTTTTATTTGGGGTTCATGCTAAAAACAAGTTTGCTTTACAAGAAAGTTGTCATTATTCCCAGTGAACTGAAATTAACTTCTCCAGAACAATATACTCCATCAAAAAGCCTGATAGTTATACCTACAAGTTCAGTAATGACACAAGATTCTTTCAAACATTTAAGACTACATGCTTACTTTAATAAAAATCGCCAATATACACAGTATACACACCAAAATGTTGGTGGAAACCTTGACTTTTCTAAATATAACAACCAAATCCTGAACACCTTCAGGAAGTGAATTTGAAACACTAGATTTTTATATTACTGGTAATTCCTGTAATGAAGAAATTAGGACCAGGATATTTAATAAACCTACTAGAAAACTTAATCTACCTAAGGAAGACTGTATCACTCCACAGATACAGTCTTCTATTCAGACCAATATTAATCATACCATTTCAGCAGAAGATTTCCCTGATTCTGCATGCAATCTTATTGTATTGATAAACGATAATGATTGTTTTTCTCCTCAGAAAATTCTTAAGGAAAATAATCCTGGACATCCTATTGCATTTGCTTGTTCTTGCCCAACATGAATCTTATCCCAGTTTCTGGATCCCATTTTTAATCCAATTCTACAAGACTTCACATTTTCTACAAATCCTTGAATGCCTGAAAGGACAAACACTACCTGCAAACTGCTTTTTGCAAACTGCTTTTTTGCAAAAGATTATTTTCATCCCTAATGAAGATGATTGGAGAGCTTTAAAACATTTTCTGGATGCAAGACCTGAGAAGAAACCTTCAGATATTATTTTAAGACTGGCTGAACTCTGTTTTGGATTGGTTGAGGAATGTTTTTTAGCAATACACTCGACTTGTACCCTAATAATTTTACATTGATACATTGATGACATTTTTGGTATTGCTACATGTACATTAGAAGAGCTCCAACTGTCTGTTTCTTCGTTCACCAAGTTCCTCCAGCTCCTGAATACACATGTGATATAGCCCATTCAGGCAGAGGATCGCCTTTGTGGATATGTCAGTGGATTCTACA
Organism: Brachyhypopomus gauderio; assembly: GCF_052324685.1. Taxonomy (NCBI): domain Eukaryota; kingdom Metazoa; phylum Chordata; class Actinopteri; order Gymnotiformes; family Hypopomidae; genus Brachyhypopomus; species Brachyhypopomus gauderio. Next base: position 8,667,974 of record NC_135229.1, read on the forward strand.
AATTCTTGTTTAAATACCACCATCCACTATAAACCTACAGACTCTCATTCCTGTCTACAATACATTTCTTACCATTCATTACTATTCCATTATTTACAACTACTCAGACTATTCAGACTCAGGCATGAACATTTTTAGACATAGCCACTAAAATAACTCACAAAAGGATCATTTGTCATCACCCATTCATCCTCATGTGCCACAGCATGTGTTGTCTACTGCATTACTTGCAAGAGATGTAATCTCCGTTATATTGGAGAAACCAAGAGAAGACTTGCTGATCCGTCTGTTGAACACATTCATGTAATTATTAAGGATTATAATTTCCAGTGGCAAGGTATATGCTAATGAGCACTGTATTAATCAACACCTGTTTGCAAAACCAGAAGTTGCTAGAGCTGAAATGAAATAAGGAATATATAAGAACAATGTACAATAAAATATTAGACATTCATATTACACATATTACTTATATTTTGTGTTTAATATAAAATTTCAATACCTTCAGCAAAGCAACTTCCGGAAACGCGTGGTCACGTGTCAATCTGATCGGGCCCTGGTTTCCTGACAACAGTTGCTAAGACAACCGACTCCTGCTCCACACCGGGCGCTGCTAGCTGGATAAAAGTCTGCTAGCTAGCCGAACCGTTAACGTTAAACCTCTCCTATCGCTTTTCGGGGCATCGAGATCACAAAACGAGTTCACCAGTACACGCCGTTCATGACGTGTAGTTGTGGAGAGTAAAAACCATGGCGGATGATGGCAAGCGAGCCGAGGAGGACGAGAGAGGCCCGGGAGCCCAGCACCAGATGTTCGTGGTCATGGAGGATTTACTGGACAAACTCAAACTGTTGGACTACGAGGAACAAGTCCTTGTAAAGCACAACATGAAACCTTTGTCCCGGTAAATGTCTTAAAACGTTAAAATAGAGACGTTAACGTTAGTTATATAGCTGGCTGCTACAGTACTTGGCTAGCCAGGGTTAGCTTGTTTATAAACAGCCATAGCTGAAGAGCTTTGCAGCTTGACATTTAACAGTAACTCACGTTACAGGGTTTTAGTGTTACTGTCCTCCATTCAACCACCAATTAACTTAGGCAGTGAAATGTAACGCTACTGTTATGTAATGCTACTTTGCTAGCTAACTAACTGCGTTGTTGTGTTTTTCAGCGTCAGTGTGTAGCCCACAGCAAAATGATTAAAACGCAGAAAATGGCAAAATGTTGTGTTGTTAAGAGCAGGTCAAACATGGAAAAAAATAAAATGCAGAATTGCAATGTGCACCCTTTCCCTGCTAGTGACCAACATCAGAATTTACATTTCCATAGCAGCTAAAATCCAGCTGGTTGAAAAAAATGTGTATATATATATATAAAGTAAAAGTATATATTTAAAAACACTAAATAAATTAATACTTTACAAAATACATAAACAAATAACACTAAGACAGTGAAACATTGTATTTTATATACATATAACGCACGTTTCCTAGGGCTTTAAATAAATACACAGACTACACAATACTAAACTGCAATTATATTTTGTAGTCATGTAGTCTAAACATGATGATATAATGATAATCAATTATAACACTATTAAATAAAGTTTGAGCTTATTTTTTGACCAAAATAAATTCTCACTATTTTCAAACAAGCAAACAAAACGTCCTATAAATCCTGATCTGTAATTTGCTTCCATTTTGGATCTACTCATTGTTGTACCTACAAACTAATTCATTGTGGGGATAGATAAATAAATAAGACACATTTGAGACCTCAGCAAGGAAGTTACAGTAGTCAAAGTGGCATTCAGAAATTTAAAACACTTTTGAATGGGCATGTGGTCTGTTTTTTCTGTGTCCTTTGCATATAATAAATTGCCTATATCGTCAGCACCACAGTAAAGCAGCAACACCCTGTATTTTGACAGATGTATGTCCACTAGGTGAGATGAATAAAATAAGCCCCTCCCTCTCTTTGCCCATTTCCTAGGCATTATTTTGTGGCGAGTCCGTACACGGTGTGCAACCCCGGTGAGCAGTTCTATATGTTCAGTGTGATTGCAGCGTGGCTCATCACACTGTGCGGACGGTCATTTGAGACACCACAGGAAGACGATGACCCCAACGCTACTGTCTCTAACATCCTCTCACAGCTCCGCGCACTGGTCAGCCACCACACCCGAACACACAACTCTGTCCATCCATGTTTTCAACACTTTTAACATATTTCTGTCTGTTTACTCCTTCAATTTTTAGACATAAGATGCAGGTTTGGTCCCATTCACATCAGTTTTAATATTTGACACTGTTTCCTAAGACTTATAGGTTACGGTACTGTTGTTTTTGTGGTGTGTATGTATGTGCGTGTGCATGGGTGTCGCTACAGGGTGGATTGGTTGATTTCCCTCCCTCTAAACTGAAGTCTGGTTCTGGGGAGCATGTGTGTTATGTACTGGACCGCCTGGCTGAACTGGCACTGAAGAGTAGAGCCTTTATCTGGAAGAGGTAGTGCGCATGCGCGTACACACACACACCCACACACACACACACACTCACTCACTCATACTCTTTCTTTGTGTGTCTCAGGCCTCTCTACCCCTCTGAGGAGTTGGAGGAGGAGTGTGTGATGGAAGATGATGCTGAGCTCACGCTTAGCAAAGTGGAGGAGGAGCTGATTGTGAGGCACACACACACACACACACACACACACACCACTTCTGTGCTACATGAAACTCTGGGTATTTGTATAGGAGGAAGCTGATGAGGAAGAGGATGTTATTGATCTGGAGGAGCTCAAGTCCAGAACCAATCAAGCTGTGAGTTGTAGGTTTAGGTTTTGGGGTGTTTGGGTTTACTTTAGCATGACTTTCAAATAAAACATCACTAAATCTGGATTTAGCTATTTTAGCTATTGGATAAATTCTCAGTATTTGTGTGTGTGTGTGTGTGTGTGTGTGTGTGTGTGTGTGTGTGTGTGTGTGTGTGTGTGTGTGTGTGTGTGTGTGTGTGTGTGTGTGTGTGTGTGTAGGAGGTGAGGGGGGCAAGGCCAGAGATGATTCTAGAGTCAGCTACAGATTCTGCTGAGTGGAATCTGGAGGTGGAGAGAGTTCTGCCCCAGCTCAAAGTCATCATCCGCTCAGATATTAAGGTTGGAGCCTAAACAACCACACACCAAATTTGATTAGTTATAAAGTTGTGAAAGATCCTAAACATTTGCAACATACAACAACAAATTTGCAACATATATTTTTTTCTATTTTAATTTTGTAGCACATTGGTTATGATATGCTGATTCACTTATAGTAATGAATAATGAAATCCAGATAATTAATGCTCTTAATGAAATAATTATGACCTTTCACCTGATTTTGAGTAGTTGTTACTGTGTTAACTTTAAGGATTGGCGGATCCATGTGAGCCAAATGCATCAGCACCAGGATGGCATTAAAACCTCACTAAAAGAGGCCAAGGTCTGTTAGTCACTAATAATAAGTGCGTTTTGTGTGTCCTTTTTTTCTGTTCTTTCACTAAAAACACTAACATGGTCCTATTTCATGTCCTTTCTTGTTTTTAATAGTTAGATAAAAATAAAATAAGCGCCAGTGTCTTAACACATAATTTTATATATTTATGTGTCTGTTGTAGGGGTATCTGGATAAACTGGTGGAGGAGATCAGTAAGACTCAGGAGAAAGTGAGCAGTCGAGAGAAGTACATCAACACTCAACTGGAGCTCCTCATTACAGAATACCGAAACGTCCAGTCAAAACTCAGCGAGGTAATCCACACAGCCAGTCAAAAACTCAGTGAAGTAATCCACACGGCCAGTCAAAACTCAGCGAGGTAATCCACACAGCCAGTCAAAACTCAGTGAGGTAATCCACACAGCCAGTCAAAACTCAGCAAGATAACCTCATAACCAGTCAAAACTCAGTGAGGTAATCCACACAGCCAGTCAAAACTCAGTGAGGTAATCCACACAGCCAGTCAAAACTCATCGAGGTAATCCACACAGCGAGTCAAAACTCGGTGAGGTAATCCTCACAGCCAGTCAAAACTCAGCAAGATAACCTCATAACCAGTCAAAACTCGGTGAGGTAATCCTCACAGCCAGTCAAAACTCAGCAAGATAACCTCATAACCAGTCAAAACTCAGTGAGGTAATCCTCATAACCAGTCAAAACTCAGCAAGGTAATCCTCATAACCAGTCAAACTCAGCAAGGTAATCCTCACAGCAAGTCAAAACTCAGTGAGGTAATCCACACAGCCAGTCAAAACTCAGCGAGGTAATCCACACAGCCAGTCAAAAACTCAGTGAGGTAATCCACACAGCCAGTCAAAACTCAGCGAGGTAATCCACACAGCCAGTCAAAACTCAGTGAGGTAATCCTCACAGCCAGTCAAAACTCACCTAGGTCAACCGAGGTAAATCAGCCAGTCAAATCTCAATATCAAAGTTGAAGATCAAAGTTTTCATTTTCATATCTGTACAATCCATCCCATCTGTCAGTCTGTGTGTATGTGTGGAGTTAACGGTGTGTGTGTTTGTGTGTGTCAGGCTAAGGAGTTGTATCAGCAGGGCAGTGGAGGTGTGACGGAGAGGACCAGAACTCTGGCAGAGGTAACACTACTATTAAAAATATTATTTCATTACTTAACCTGGTAACAGTAAGAACCCTATAATGTTCTACGCAGTTTTTTTTATAGCTCTTCTGTAACATTGTGTGTAGATAAGTGAGGAGCTAGAAAAGGTCAAACAGGAAATGGAAGAGAAAGGAAGCAGCATGTCTGATGGAGGTGAACCCACACAAACACTCACACACTGATTGTTGGCCTTTCTGCTAACACCTGCTAACACCGCACCTGGTTTGTGTGTGTGTTTGCTGTGTAGCTCCAGTTGTGAAGATCCGCCAGAGCCTGACCAAGCTTAAGCAGGAGATCCAGGAGATGGATGTTCGGATGGGGGTGGTGGAGCACACGCTCCTGCAGGCCAAACTGAAGGAGAAGAGCAACATGACCAGAGACATGCACGCCACACACATAACAGAAACCAGCACACACACCTACTCATGACCACATATCTGCTACATTTAATACACGTTTACTTGAAATGTTATGTTTAACTTTATAAATATATATTTTATGGTTTCTAAAATGTATGAGGCTGTTGATGTCTTATGTGAAGGTCTAAGGTTGTGACTACATTTCTGCACTGTTGCAAAATTGCTACAGTATAAATAGATCTTAAAAGGTACACAAATAATTTCCATTAATTTAACAATATGTTTAGTTAACATGACTTTATCACTGACCAGAACAACACATGACACCTTAAAAAATATATTTCCATCTATTGACTGCCTCAGGACGCATAAATCTTTGTTTAATTTTTAATTAATTTATTCTTACACTATGGAGCATATAACATACATCACACAGAGTGTCCAAGTCCACCCATTGATTTTGGGATTTAACACTATTTTGATGGCCCAAATGGCCCTAATGTTGAGTACAGTTTAGAAATGTTTTACCCTCACTAATCTTGCAGAATCCAGAGTTGAATCTAAATATAAAAACATTCATTAGATCAGTATACACTGTCAATAGCTACAGGACAATCTGATGGTAGTTCAGATTGTGATTAGTGTGTAGACATTTTTCCATTACAAACAAATCAGAAACGGCAATTAAAAAAAAAACGTCAAGGCATTGTGGAACTCTCATGCACACACAGACAAATTCTCACTCCCATGTGTGCCTAATCTTTCATAAACTATCAAAGTCTTGTGCATACATTAATGTCTCTGTCTTACAATATTATACATTTATAGAAGAGAATAACATTAAATAAATGTGGGATATGTGTAATTACAATCAAATGACTAAAGGAAAATTACAACTCTAAGCCGTAAAAAATGTGTGAGTCTGAAGGGGTGATAGGAGGAATGGTAGCATACATGTCAGTATAGTATAGTATAGTAAAGTATGATTATGGCCTAAACATGGCCTTTTGTGAATTATGAATTATGGCCTTTTGTAAGTCGCTCTGGATAAGAGCGTCTGCTAAATGCTATAAATGTAAGTGTAAATGTAAACAACCCCTAATACAGCTAGCTCCCTAAAGCAACCAGCATTGTGTTTCATTTTGAGCTTTGCTCCACCTGCTGGTACTAGTTTAGCTCCACAGTACCGTATCAGGAGCAGACTTAACATGAGGATTAGACGTGGGGTTTAGGATCATTTTCAAAATGATAATGAAGCTGAAATATAGACATGAATGAAAAGGTAAATTAGTATAGTTTTTAACATACACATGCAGGTATGTCTTCATTATATAGTTGGTTGCTTTTGAATATTTTCAATTAGGTTCACCTGAATATCCACTGAAATTTGAATTCAATGTAAGACAGAGTGGCTATTTTCCTTTATAAAATACAGATACTGGAGATTTATGATATTTTACTGTTGCCTTTGCTTTTTCTTCATCACAAAATCTAATATCAAATGGATATGTTGGGTAATAATATGATTATTGTGTTTATTATCTTAATGAATTCTGTTATAGTCTTAATTGTAATGCTGCCTGAATTGGCCAGGACACCCTTGTAAAAGAGACTGTGAAACTCAATGGGGAATAGCGGTAAAATACAAATAAATATTATTTTAATGCGTATAATTTGTATGCATTTTCCAAAACTACGTGTGACAGAAGTATGACAGCTTGCGTGTATAACAGTATGTGAGAAGTAAATGACGAATTATGAACTAAACGTCATATGTAGGGAAGTGTCAGTTTTGTGATTTCTGTTCACCACAGCGTCCGGTGTTCTGGAGCGGAGCTGTGGGCGTAACTGGGAGGCTTGTTTTCGGTTTGCTCGTTGTTCTTGAATTGGGTTTAGTGCCCTTAACTCCGCTTGGAAAAGACTGCGGTAAGTTGGACTGGATTGCTTTGTTACTTTGTAAAAGATATTCTGACTTATATCGTTACGTTTTACTTTTCATTGTTTGCTCTCGTCGTACAGTATGTTGTGTTGTAGCTTATAAATATCGTTCATGTGGTTATATCACTCTCTGTCTCGACAATTAATTACTGTCTGAGAGAAAACTGATTTTAAAAAATCAATCATGTCAAATTCAGTAATTGCATTTTCTGTGCTATTTTGTTTTGAATGTTTTGCATCTTACGTCACCATTTCCCAAGCTATCCTGAAAATGCTCAAATGCATTTAGGGTCGTTAACTGTTATCATCTGTAGTCTCGACAGTCGCTATTCGACTGTGTCGATCAGTTTGTTTTCTTATCAGTTTTACACACTGTGTGGATTACCACTTTGCAGTGAATTATTGTAATAACGAGATTCGTCATGGTCTTTATTTTAGTAACTATTTTTTTGCGTATTCTGAATACTAACAAATAATTCAGTTAAATCGATGCAAAGGTTATTCAGAAAAATGAAGAATGAGGTGCTTTGTGTAGAAAGCGATAGTGCATTCACTGAGTTTCTTTGACCGACCGTCAAAAAGCCAAGCAATAGCTTTATTAACTACATTCTAAACAGACAAACCCATAATAAATCAAAATGCATGAAATGCGTTGGAAATTGACCTGTGCGTGTTTCCTGTTCAAATAAAAATAACATTCCCTGCCATGTGATTACTGTAGGGACAGAGAAATACTATTACAGATACGCTTCTTTCATATTCTTTTTCTTTGTTCGTGTACTGTGAATTATCCATCCATATGTTTTGGGCAGGGTGCTTACAATTCACATTCACTCTTGAGTTCTGATTTTTTGTTTTAAACACACACACACACACACACTAGAATTCTCTCCTCTTCTCCAGTCTGCAGTTAACAGGAAGTACAGTATATTCTACTGACTCCTCCCATTTTGCCAGCATCACCCCCAGTTTTGTCATCCCCATGCTGGCCCTACTTCCTCTTGTCCTTCCTGCTTCCTGCCCCCACCCCACCCCACTCCAACCTCCATGGGCTTGTTCCTCTCGCATTCTGTTTCCTCTCCGGTTGCATTCTTTGTTTTGTGAGAGACAGTTTACACCAGACATTACACATATTTTTTTACACATCCAAGTGTAATATTTTATATAGCCTATTGAAGATTCATACACACAAGTCTACATTTTAATTATTTTATATTTAAAAATTGTTGAACTCTGAGTTTCTCAGAGAAGTATTACTCAGATGTCTATGTGCGTCTGTGCGTATCCTTGCCTGTTAGATTATATGCTGTGTCTACATGTACGTGTGCTTCTGTTTTATAGGTTGTGCAGAATTGAGAGCAATGGCTTTATTCTTCCAAGGAGCCATTACAAGTTAGTATAACATCATCTGTCTATTCCTCTCTATCTCTCTCACATGCACATTTTACTCACTTTGCTACATGTTGATATTTATTTTAGGTTCACCAGTAAAGACCATAAAACAGGAAGACCAAGCTTGCAACAGGTCAGCTGATCACTGTAATTTTTAATATCTCTACTGTTATACTACATTACACTGTACACTCACCTGGGATCATTTACAGAGATCAAGTATTGATTTGTTTTAGATTTCTCTGTTGTTATTTCACTTTGCATTTTGTTAATTGACAAAAAACTATAGACAAAACTATTAACACTTCTGTTTTTTAAAGCATGCTTTACTTTAGCGCAGTACTTTTCATAATACATAGGTTTGCTAATTACGAATTCATGACTATAGTGATGTTTTTAAAACAAATTGTGGACTGCATGTTTTATTAGATATTTCACTGAGCATGTAGCTGCTTGTGTGGATTGGTGACAGTTTAATCTGATTTCTGCCCCTCAGTTTTGATGCATCCTTCCTGTCCGATTGCTCCTACGAGTGTTTCTCCACAAATCCAGTAACAGGTTCAGTATGTGCTTGCCGGCGGAGTCCAAGACTCCTTGCCAATGGTTACTATGTACTAACGGAAGACAGTATTGTGACTGATGATGAAGGTAACCTGACCCTCACTCCGACACAGACCAACATCTCCTACAAAGAAAACCTTGTAAGGTCAGTGAAAGAGACAGAAATTGTGTTTGTGTGTTTGCTTGTGAGAGATGGAGGTGACAGACAGACACAAACGTTAAGACACCTTTCTTTAAGAGAAGCTGAAAGTTAATGGCCTAGAGTGGCTCCATTGCTATTTTTGACACCTAAAGACTTTATAGCATTTATCTTAAGGTGCAATAAGTCTGTTGGAGACAGATGTTAGTTTTGGGTCAACCCACTTGAACAATGTGCAACTGCAACTATCTGAATGTACTATAAAGTTTCTTGTTTACCTTATGGTACATTTACAATATTTGGCAAGCACTCTTGCCTAGAGCTATTCACCTGTGTTACTATAACAGTACATTTGCTCTTTTGGGAATCAAATCCCTGACACTGGTGATAGGTGAGCCACATGTCCTGCTGCAGCAGAAATATTCTTTCAATTTTTTAAATTAGAATTAAAATGCATCAGGTCAGTGTAAAGACGTTCCCTGAGCTTGTTTACTTCTAAAGCGAATCATATTATTAAAAACAATTCTATATAGCTTAAAAATTGCCATCCATCCTGCATGACTAGAATCCTATGTAGACATGTTTGGTCATGTAAGTAGCAAGAGTGCAGACTATTTTCGGAGAACAGGATAAGAGAAGATTGTGTGTGCTCCTTGACTGGTTTATTCTAGACACGTATGTTATGTTATCTCATGAATTCCTGCTGTGAGAGACTGTCTGTGTGTGTAGATTAGCTCATGACTCTGGTTGCTAAGTGGCTAAGAGCTCAGTAAGAAGTCAGGACATATATAATATATATATACATACACCTGTATATGTGTTTTCAATAAAGAAAAATACTTTACACAATTTGTCAGACACACTTGTCCAGAACGACTTACAGAAATACTTTGTTGGCTCTGTCAAATATCCTCGTGATAATAGGTCAGTTTTAAGAATACCTTCAGACTAAAGACTTGACTACAGTGGAAAATAAGTTTGAAAAATATACTGATCCTCTTCTAGTAGAATTGTACTTAAATAGTAAGATGTTCTGTAAGAAATTACATTTATAGCGTCAGACAATAAATAAAACTTAACCAGTTGCTATGACTGTGTGTGTGCTTACAGAATTTTTCGTCGAAGGCGGAAAGTCAGAACTTCATTGGCCAGCCTTCTGAGTAATGTCAGCCAGTCATGTCAGTCATGGCTGGGGGGGAGTGTCTTCAGTAGATCAAACTCCACTACCTCTGATGAAGTATCATCATGGTTAGGTGCTACCGATAGCGCTGAAAATGATCCGCCCATCTGTTTTACATATGGTGAGGGGCTTAATTTTTTAAAAAATAAAAGTTGCAAACAAAGTTCTGTTTTTTAGAGAGCAGAGGACAATATCTCTATATGTGTTTTACAGATCCTACAGAAACTCTTCCTCCTCCAGACAAACAAACAGTCTTGGAAGAGGAGTATCACTCTAAAGTTTGCCCCGCCCATGATCAGCCCAGCCCATCAGTGACTGGTCTGCTGGATGTCCCACCCCCTACAGAGTCTCTCTACAATGCTTATTACCCACCTGCCAATCAACCCTCAGGTGAAAGAAATTTTACTGCTCATTGGCAGAGCAGTTTTTTTTCTGCTCAACAGTAGAGCTTATTGATTGTTATTTCCACAAAGATTTACTGTAGTACTGATCATTTACCCTTTCTATTAGATGGAATTATTTCAAAAGCCATTCTTCTCTTCATCATAACATTCTGTCTCTGTGCCACTGTGTTCTCCAGGTATGATACAGAAAATGACTGAACGCTATAACTATTTCTGATTTCTATATACAATTTTCTGACAGTGTTTGCTTAACCCGTTTCTGGGTGATTATGTCAAATCCTGACAGATGGGTGGCTGGAGGCATTGCTGTGGTAGTGGCGGTCCTTTATCTCATCTTGCTGATACGTGAGTACATGTACACATAAACGCACATTCATCATCACTTGGGCACATTTATGTTACATGTATGAGCTGTTACCCCAAAACTAAGCTTAATCCCAGAAAAACGGTCATGAAAATATCTCACACACACCAGCACAACAGCATTAGACTTTGTGAAAGTTGTCTGTGCTCTCTCTTAGGTAAATGTAAATTTGGAACAGGACTGCGATGGAATCAAACCAAGACTGAGGTGAGTTGTGCAAGAATCTGTTTAAGAATATGTTTAAGGTCATATTTATGCAGTAATATAGACATTTCAAAGGGGTTTACAGACTTTCAAGCACCACTGTACAAACAAGGTCTGTTTCGTAGTAAAACTCCTCCTCCAGGACTATATTGAAACTTTTCTCTTTTGCTTAGGATATCACCTCCAGAAATGAATGATGAGGAAACACGCTTGGTTAAAATCTCACAAAGGGAAATTCATGTGCATTAAAATCACACAAGCTTCTGTGAGACTAATCTAAGTTTGTATGAATATTATTCAGGAGTAGATGAATGTTACAGTGAGACTCTCTTCGGGAGTCAAAGTACATCTTCCTTTTACCCACCATCCTCTTCATTTGTCTTCCTAGTGTCCAAATATTTCAGGGTGTTTTCACTGATGGTTCCCACTTTCTAATTACTAAGGCGTTCCCAGTGAAGGGAAGCTCTCGGCTCAGCAGTGAGCACATTACTATTAGGCAATCAGAAAAGATTTTATAAACATAACTTATATGCTTATATAATTTAAAGCGACAACTTCACTCTGAGGAATTATAAGGTTGTGTGTGCACCAGTCATAGTGAAAGCTCTCTCTAGTATTAGTGTTTGTATCATGTTTCGTACTGTTTGTATATTGTTGTTATTAATATTACTATTACTTATTTTACTGTTAATGTGTATATAATCTGATGCTCTCTGTTTCATTATTGGCACAGTTTTATTCAGGTATTCAAGAGTTTAAACCAAACTGATTGCGACCTTCTCTGTGTACACAGAGGCATAGCAATAGAAATAGAAAAACAGGCCGTTGCTACTTTGAAGCCGTGGTAATGTTGCCAACCTCAACAATCATGGCGTAATGTGACGTCAGAGCTTAGTGAAAGCATTCTGGTGGTGAAAGCATCACAGTTGTAATGAGCTCAGCAGAATAATTGAACTATTGATCCAAATCTTGTGGTCTGGTGAGATCAGCACACACTTTACGCACATTATTGAATCATGATTGGACTTTCGTGATTTTAGCAGTAACAATTTCATAAATTCATACATTTCTAGAAATAAATGGTCACATAACTGTTTATTTGGATTAAAACAGAAATAGCAACATAAAATGTCATAGCAGTTCAATTTCATAGGACCACATGGACCACAGTGAGCTCGTACTCTTTGTTATTGGCATTTAGCCTCTTGTGCTTTAAGTTGTGATAGTGTAAAATGATAAACCGTCTCCTTTTAATATGGAGAGTGGTATTGGGCCTTGTATCTGTGCCAGTTTTATTATGGAGAGATGGTGCTTATTGCTTATTGCTCTTAAGTGCCTTTCAATTCTCGAGGACACAGCTGAATGCTGTAGGAAGCACGTCCCTAATGGTGCGGTGCTTTGAGTTTTGCTGAAGTGTTGAATCAGTGTTAGTGTCAAATGTCAATGAAATTTTGAACAAATACTTAGATATGTGCTTGCCATTGACATTTATGAAGAACAGGTTTGTTGGATGTTTGGAGTGTCCATAAAATAATAAAATAACTTACAATTTAGGGATTTAAAGACACGAGAACACTGGTGTAAATCTAGCAGGAAAAAAGTAATTTATCAGAATATTTACCTTTTTAAATTAATACCTAAATACCTAGGCCACAAACTCAAAGTCACAGCACTAATGTGATAAATAAGTTGGTGTAATAATGAATTATCATAGTCTGCAGGACGTGAATTATTAAAGTGCATTTAGATTGTATTTAAAATCTACTGTGTTACCAACTGCATGTTTTGTGACAGCAAATGTTTTATTATAGAAGTAGCAGTAAGAATTTCCAGTGGTCAGGTTGGCACAGCAATTTAGTCCAGGACTTCGATGTAATACATATGCAGAAAGAAAAGTGTTTTACAATATATAAACAATACTTTTTAAAAATGTCAAACCAAGGTGACTGCCACGTTAGAGACATGATGGACAGGTAGACACGCTGTTTTGTGACATTGAGGACATGTACACGTTGGGTGATCCAGAATGGAGTGACATGGCAGGCACCCAAAAGGCAGCTTCAGGTTTCATGATTTGCTGATTTGCAGCTGTCCGTGAGCCTTGCACCTGCATCACAGTGTTTCTGTCTGTCTACCTGGCGGCCTTAACCACTGTGAACTAGAATTCATTCATATACCTTGTAATAATCTAAATATTTTTCATGAATAACGGATGTAGAAACACATCTATGTACTGAGATATTGGGCCTTAAAAAGGCAATTAAATTTTTTTTAAACCACACTGTTTACAAAAAATGTCAAATAATTTACATTTTAATTACAAATTTAAATGAAGTACAAAATGATCATAGCCTTTTTCCAAATTTGTTTGATTGAATTATTGCTGTAAACAGTATATTGGGAAAGATGCTCTGACAATTAGTCCATAAACAAATTCTTCCTAGCCAGTCTTCTGGGATCTGCCGTGGTACTGCATGACTACACATGCATGAATATTCCCAGTGCAATTCTGAATTTGGTTAAATTTAATGTGCAATACACTTAATTTTAATTTAGCCTCAACTGCAGTTTGCACATTTATATTGCACAGTGATGGTAGAAGTAATATTTCAGTAAGAGCTGTGTATAAATATGTAATGTTAAAGAAAACCTTACATATTTTGTATTGTGCACTTGTACATGGAAATCTTGCAACATTGCAAGTTTTTTACCAGGTATTATGTATTTTTATAATGTGTATTGAAATGCAGTATAGAATTTTCTCAATAAACCAATTTGATAACCATCAACTTTAAATACAACTCTATTTCTGTATGTTTACACATTCATCATAACTAAATGATATCAGAATTCATATGATGAGCATGAAAATATATTAGCGTATCTAGTAATTAGGAACAATGCTAATAATGAGTCAGCCATGAAAAGCATACATTCCAAATAAATTTTACTGTAACTACACTGTAAGTACACTGTAAGTAAGTAACAATATATACTATCAAACTGAATAGACAGCCTTTGGGCAGTATAAGTCCAAAGTTTTGTGGTATTTAATTTTTCTTTCCTAATTTACTTTGAATATGAATACTGAAAACCTTTAAAAACTTTAAAAGAGATTTTACAAAAGTAATCAAAATGAAGTTTACAATTATCACAGACAAAAAGATGTAAAGTTTAAGACAGGAACATTCTTGGCTACTCAATTGTGTACACAAGAAAAAGTATACAAACATTTCACAAAGTTTACCCATATGGTACGACTCCTGTCCCATTCACCCAACACTCAGCATGCATGTGAGTGTGTATGAGTGTGTGCGCGCGCGCATATATACACATGCATACCTCAGGTCGCCGTGGGAGGAGGATGATGACGACTTTGGTGGTTTCTAAGCTGCGCGTTTGAGATGAAGGTTTTCCCACACTTTATGCAGCGGAACCCGCGCTGACCTGTGTGGATGGTGAGGTGGACCTTGAGGGATCCCGATTGGGCAAAGCCCTTTCCGCAGTGTGAGCAACGGTAACGCCTCTCGCCCGTGTGCACGCTCTGATGCCTCTTCAGGTTGCTGGAATCTGAGAAACGCTTCCCACACTGAGCACAGCCAAACGGCTTCTCACCCGTGTGGACGCGCATGTGGGTCTTTAGGGTCTTCAGAGAAGCAAGCGACTTCCCACAGAACGGACACACAAACAGACTTCCGAGCCCAGAGCCTGACCCTGTCTCCGCAGCAACAGGAAGTGAGCCGTGGATAGGATGAGACGTCTGTGGTCCCTGTGTGTGAGGTGTGTGTTCTGCTCCAAGCAAAGAAAATTGCATGTCTGGTGGGTGTGTATCTCCTGCATTGCTGTGTGCTGATAAAGGGTCAGAGGCCATGGAATAGGAGCATGTAGGTGTCACATTGTGAGTGTGATTATCAATCGTGTGTGTGTTGTGTGTGACAGAGTCTGAGAGAGAGTGTGTGCTAGAGTGGGAGTGGTCCACTGCCTCTACTCTCTGTCCAAATAGGTTTGACTCATCTTCCTCCTCACTTCCTATTGCCTGGTTAATCTGTTCATCAGAGGTAGACTGCTCGTCCTCTGTAAAACATACAAATTATCACATCAGTAATTGAAATGTGAAATGTGCCATATTTTCAACAAGTAACATCTTGGAATTATTGTGTGTATATGTTTGTGCTTTTTTTTACCCTGTGTCTGGAAGTTACTGCTCTCCCCAATCAGAATGACATCACACTCCTCTTTTGGCTGTGAAGACAGAAACTTTCACTAGTAAATAATCACATTACCGAGGTGGCTACATGCACCTAACCTTAGCACTAAATTAGAACTTTATTCAATATGGTTAAA
Organism: Brachyhypopomus gauderio; assembly: GCF_052324685.1. NCBI lineage: Eukaryota > Metazoa > Chordata > Actinopteri > Gymnotiformes > Hypopomidae > Brachyhypopomus > Brachyhypopomus gauderio. The sequence goes on from NC_135229.1 coordinate 8,683,506, forward strand.
ACCAGTTGAGGAAAATAATAATAATAAGAAAAACATGGCCTTTTTAACTGGATGACAAAGCCAGGAGAAAAGGGAAAATCCTCTAACTAGATCTGACAATCTAATTTTTTTTAGCTTGTAATTCAGTTAAAATGAGCAACGTGATGGTTGAAATCTAGTGATATGGGGAAGGTAAAGGTCTGTAAAAGAAAGGCACGTGTTCATAAAAGAAAAATCTGATGCCTGCGATGTACTGTTTAGGGGTACGCGCAGAGGTCACACCTGTGCAGGTGCGGCAGTCGGGGAGGACGGAATTTCCGCATGAACGCGCACTGCTCCTGCTGAATCGCAGCTTGGCTCCATCTCCACTCGACTTCGGGGTTCACCTGACCATAGTAATCAATAATCCCGATAGATTAACACGATTGGCAACGTTTAATTACGTCTCCTACTGTTAAGCGTAAACTCACCACGCGTTTTGGCTCGCTCGAGACAAACGTAGCCGCCGGCGGAACGTTGTGCGTTTTCACGCGCCACTCGTAACTCGAGCGCGTGCAGTTTTCTTCGTAAACCCTCGTTCTCTTTCTCCCGGCGCGAGATCTCCAGACGCAGGACCGCGTAGCCATCCTCCACGAGCTCGCATATCTCCGCCACGGCCGCGTTGGCCAGCACCTCCATGATGGACGCCAACTGCGAGTGGAAGCGTGAGGACTCGGACATGGCGCGGTCTGAGATCACACAAATGTCTAGTTATTCTGTCTAGGTAATTTTTAATTTCGTTTCACACGCGAGACATGAATACCTAACCTTTTTTCTAGAACAATGTGAAGCTGCACTCTATGGTGAGGTGGACTTCCGGTCACGGGCAGCAAAATATTTCAAAATAAATGTTTGGGGACGAAACTTTGTTAAAAGAACTTGAGAGGATGTTAAATAATTACAAAGACAATAAATAAGAGTTATATGCATCGTCGTTAGTATGAACTGCATGGCCCACAACTTCAGTTTGTGATGCAATGAAAATGGCAATGGAGGTTAAAGATCATCTGAAGAATATGATGTTTAATACATTTTGATGCCTACAAAATTCAGTTGGAACTACATTTACTACTTTATTGTGGCTAGGGAAATTTGAAATGTCATATGAACAGCAAAAAGTAAATATATACATATAATTTTGTAGGCATTAACATAACTGTTACTGTAATTGTTTGTTATTGATTTCAAATGGGGTAGACCCAAATTATTACAAAGTCAATGCCTCAATTTTATTTTAGACTTTAGATTTTACTGGACTCTGCAAATATTTTAGGCAGTTGTTCAAAAATATTGCAAACTAAGAATGCTTTCAGAATAGAAACGTTAATAGCTTATATTTGTCAGTTAGCAAAATGCAAAGCAAAGAAATTTAAACTAGATCAGAATTTGGTGTCACCACCATTTGCCTTTAATACAGCTTCTGATTAACCCATCCATGCAGTGACAACACACACACACACACACACACCACACACACACACACACACACACACACACACACACACACACACACACACACACACCACACACACACACAGTAGTGAACACTAAGAGGCTGTGAAGGTCCATTTTGTTGTTCTTCTTCAATAGAGACTGTGCAGCATGTCATTTAACCCCAGTCTGCCTGACAGGCTTTACTGACGCAGGTGAACTACCTTTTTTGTTGCTGTGCCCAGTCTTGCCATAGTGTATGACCCATGGCACTAAACTTCCATAACCTCATCTTTGTAGCAAAGTGCAGCTGTTTCTCAGCCAGGTCCAGCCTCCTACACAGATGTTTCTGTTTCAGTTAATGACTGTGATGATCATTATAACATAGTTGGTATGATTGTTTAATGGTGTTGCCAGTGCTGATAAATATGGGCAGTTATTTATCCATCATTCAGTGCCATCAGGGGGATGCATGACAGTGACCCCAAACATACAGCCAATGACATTAGAAGAAGAACAAGACATCCTGTCAGTGATGATATTGACCCACTGAGCCCTGATCTCAGATTCATCAAGTCTGTCTGAGATGAAGAGACAGAAGGATCTGAGAAAGTCCACAGACGATCTGCGGTTAGTTCCCCAAGATGTCTGAAACAAATTCCTGACAAATTCCTTCATAACCTGTTGGCTAGTGTACCTAGATATTTTAAAGCAGGTCACAACAAATATTGATTTTATTTATATTTAAATTTTATTCATTCACATTGAATTTTAAAAATCAAAATAAACTATAAACATTATTTTGTTAATTCTTACTTTGCAGCATTGCACCCTGTACCTGCCTAAAACTTTGCACAGTACTGTGTCTTTCAAATAATATTTATATATTTGAACTATATATATAACAACTAGACACAGTTTACTTTAAAGAGTGCCAATTGTTGTTCCCATTAATATCTCCAACTTGTACATAACATAACTTATTACATAATGTAATATGTAATATACAGTTTATTCATTATCGGAAAGTATGATTTACTTACTTATGATTTTATTTATGGTGGTTTTGTCGTTGTTTGGTACGTATTTAATATATTATTAAGGCCTTATTAACAACTATATGCCATACTGTATATTCATTTTACATCTTAACTACCTCCCAATCATGTTGTTGCCAAAGATAACCCACATGGACCAGCCCATTATAACTACTGAATTTGCAGTTCACCTTTTGGTGCAATTGCAATATATTTTGCAATAATATATTTTACAATATATATTTTTTCTATTTTATACAATAATTGCAATAATATATTTTATTTCAAATATATTTTCACTACCAGACGAATGCGAGACTACATCAAAAGGTGAAATCACTGAAATTATTACTATATGATTTCGTAGTAATCTGAAGACACGTGCTAGTGTAGAGAGTGCAGAAATAAAAGACAAATCAAATAAGATATTTTAGGATTTTCAGTAGGGTCTTGTTGAGACACAGAGTAATTTTCCCAGTGTGCAGTGCACAATTATAAAATATATACTGTATATATTAACATTTTCAATTAATTATACTCGAAGACTTTTATTTTAATATAGGTGGCAGTAGGTGGACCCGGAAATAACATTAAATCGCCTGCCCTTAACAATTTTGCATCGTTTAGAACGGTTGAGCACCGTAAAATATCAAAGTGTTGCTTATCAGGTAATACTGCATTGGCGGTTCCTCCCATCCCTCCACCAGCTGTGACCTAAACACGAGATACCGTGGTAAAACACTGGATGCTAAGGGGAGAGGATGGCGAATTACCGGGCGTTTCACACCCAGCTCGCCACTATCATGGAGACCCTGACTCGGGCGGCAGTGGCCGAAATCTGCGAGCTTGTGGATGATGGTTACGCAATTCTACACATTGAGATTTCACGGCATCAGAAGGAAAACGAGGAACTCCGGCGGAAACTTCAGCTCATAGAGTCTATTGTAGCAGCCCGAGGATACAGCGACGAGACCACGACGTCCCGTGATAGCCGATGTGACGGAGCAGTGTGTGAGACAACGGCGGGCAGGAAACCCTGTGGGAGCCGAGAGTCCTCGAGCCGTCGCATCCTGGCTGAGGTGAGAAATCAATAATAATAATGTCACACCAACTTTAATGATTGTCATTATGCCTGTTGATCATTTAATTAATGGCTGTACAGTCATGCGATTTAGAAGAGCGTGGACCAGTCACAGTGCAGGTCAAAGAAGAAGGTCAGGAACCACAAGGTAACAAGTCAACTTTGATCTTTAACCTGATTACAGTAATGAGGGGTCTGATGCATGCATCAGGTCTGATGTTTTCTAATGCATGCATTTCCTCCACAGATGATGACAACAGTGGGGCAATTGCCATGGCGACACACAATTCACCTGATGTGGAAGTGATTGAGCTCTCGACACAGGACGGCCCGTCAGAGACACACTCCACAAACGACGACACTACCGTGCACACGCTAGCAGACGCACATTCCCCGGCCCCTCACGCACACCCATTCACAGAAACACACTCGCATACCGAGGAGTCCCAGCATTCCAGTGTAGACCTCACGGCCTCGGACGAACCCCTGTGTTCCTTCAACACACACACTGACGCGCAAACTCAGTCCGACACACACACTGAAAGAACATGTCATGGCCCTGCGTTTCCAGATAAAGTGTGTGTAAAGAGGGAGTCTGCAGTGTGTGATGCTGAATTGGACCTTACGTTGGACTGGAACACACATTCCATGCGTGACACACTTGCTCACCCCCATGTCCCCTCCACTGGAATCACTACAGACACACTCAACCACAATCCTCCTCTCTACGCTGCTCAGCATTTAGTTGCCATGGGTAATGTGGCAGGGCTAAGTCTGTTTGGGGGGCGGGGCACTGTGCGAGGGGGTGGAGTGGGCAAGAGGCATTTTATCTGTTCGATTTGCGGGAAGAGCTTCACCACGGCCCAGAGCTTAGACACACACACGCGCATACATACCGGCGAGCGTCCGTATCGCTGCGAGCAGTGTGGTAAGCGCTTCACCCAGTCTGGTCACCTGACGGCCCACCAGACGGTTCACACTGGGGAGAGACCGTATGAGTGCTCGCACTGTGGAAAACGATTTGCTGGGAAACAGTACTTGCGCATACACACCAAGAAACACCATCCTGAGTAATGCACACAAACACAAGAGGACCCAGACACCACAGAAACAAACACAAATGCATATAAACACATGTGCATATCTGTAGATACACTGCTTAAACATGGAATGAAAGCAAATACACTAACGGATGCAGTGTTCAACACCCAATTTCATCACACTAATTTCTAAAAATATGCAACACTCCAAAAAGATTTAAATCAAAATGAAATTGAGCATTGAATTCAATCAATTATTGATGCTTCTGGAGAGTATAGTGTTCAGAAAATGAGCTACAGATGAAACTAGACCTCTTGCATTCCATGGTACCGTCTGGACATTTTCACTGTAGATCTGATCCAAACGAGCTGGTTCGGTGGCATGCGCTACATAAGGAAGAGGACAAGAATACAGCTTCATCCCGTCCCTGCGATTGTGACTTACTAGAGGGTTCTGAACCTGTATCTGAAATTGTGTCCAATTTCCATTGCAGTGCTGTCCAGACTACAGAATTTTAAATATTCCCAGATACTGGCTGATTTTTAAGGCTACTGGTGATGTTTTCTTTTGTGAAAATATGCGTCTTTTTTGACCACAAGTCAGAATAATGTGACCAAAGCGAAAACTTGTATGAAGTAATATATATTTCAATAAATCCCTTCTTATGTTGAACAATTTATTTATTATTTTACTCATAAGAGGGGTATGGGTGGAAAAGTAAACTCACCAACACTTCAAATCTTTCATATCCAGTATCAAATGTTTGCATGTAGGTCTTACATAACCATGTAAAACCTGTATGTGGTTTAAACTATGAACTGGACCATGATGGGCTATGATGGTTGTTGATGGACATTCAGGGAGGTTTATGTGGCTAAATACTTCAGTATCTTACTGCCTCTAATTAAACCGGTTTACCAGGCCTTTAATACGACATAGACAAGATGCTCTTCAGCTGTGTATTTTTTGGAAAACTGACTTATAGTGTATTAGTCTTCAGCTGATGTGAAATTCAGTTCAAAGAAGCCAATATACAGCGTACCCTGTACCAGTCCAGAATAAGCCTTCCGAACATTAGTTTGTTCTTGCTTCAAGACCTAATGTGTCTCCTTGTAACTAAATATGTGACCCAGAGTAATAGAAGTTTTAGCAGATTATTGTTAGAACAATTTAGAATAAAGGTGCTTTATTTGTAAGAGATATTTGTGTTTGAGTCTGTTCTTCCAAGAGCTGGACTAACATTCTTTAATATTTTGAAACATTTAGCTTGCCCCTTTTATACCAAATTTTCCTCAAGACTAGTCAAACATGGATGATTACAACAGAATTCAGTACCTTTATCCTCAACCTGGTCCTAATTAAGGAAATGTATTAATACGCACAACAAAATCGGGTTGTATTCAACTTCCTTGAACAGTATCAAAAGGGACCACATCCTGTGTGTGTGTAATGGTGAAAAACTGCAGACAACAATTTTATACGCAAATCTAAACCAATCCGCTCTCGATCAGAACTGTTAATTGGTTATTTATTCCCATCTGAACAGGCTCGAGTTGTCCAAAACATTCAGTTGATTGAACTCGAACTACAGAACAAGGCAGTCATCACTGAAGATACACGTCTTGCCCTGCACACATCAGAAACTTACCCTTTCATTTTCACTTAAATTCTAAAGCTGGGGGTGTGTGTTATTCATCCCTCCCCAATCCAGCTTTGGTGAGGTGCATTTAAATACATTTTATATTTAAATCACCAAACACATTATACATAGGCATTCCTGAAACGTCCTCCTGAGGGGCTACAAGTAAATTGTATGTAAAGGATCAGGATATTCATGACTTTATAAAGAACCACGTGTGTGTTTTCATCGGCGACTGGTGCTTCCCGACTTTCTTTTTCCTGAAAGCAGGTGTTTGGGTTTAAGGTTGAATATGTGTCTGTCTGACTCTCCCTTCCGGCTGTCCTTGTTCATTCCTCTCTGAGAATTCTTCATCATCGTCTTCACCTTCTTCATCATCTGGGGAAGAGGTGTCAAGACAGAAAATGTGATGTCGGGTCACAAACATCAAATTTGTGTACCAGCCGGTGCAAGAATGCAGTTGAGAGGGATTTAACAAACCTAGGCAGGCAGAGGTCATCAAAACAAACAATAAAAAATTTCCACCACTGTTTATCCAGGAACACATTTGAATTCCAACATGTTTACAGCATGTCTACAATGTACTTCATTTTAAACTTTATATTAGCAGCAAATAATCTTTCAAGAAGTAACATTTTTTGTCTTTTGGGTGAGAAATTGAGGGAATAAACTGTAACTGTTCCATCCACTATCCAATGAAAACAGTTTAGCTCCATAAACCCACCACACTGAGGCTTTAAGGAAATGGGCACAAATTACTCTGAAGTATCACAATTTTGTTGAAATATTTATGTTTTGAGATACAAAGTATGGGCAGTACCTTGGCGTCTCTGACTCCTGACTGGTCACGTGGCGGTTTTGAGGCACTCTGACTGCGTGTGCGTGAGGTTGGTGGGGCGGACGCTTCTCTCTTCCTCTTCCTGACCAGCGAGCGTGACCTCTGAGCTTGGTGGGCATAGTGGCTCTACAGATAGTAAAGGTCGAGGATTAAAGAGACGTAGGGCACTACAATTAACATCAACTTTCAATCAACACAAACACGCCCTAATTAGCAAAGTGAGGACAATGCCAACACAAATAAGCAAACAGAACTTAACAAAACACTTAAGTTCATGCGTAGAAAACAGACAGTAAGTGTTCTCACATTATCTTTGTTGACCATCTCCAAACCAAGTTCTCCCATCTCCTTCTCCAAGGCTGTTCTCTGCACCTGCACAGTGACAGGAATAAATCACAGTCAGGACACAGACAACAACATGACCTTATTTTCAAAGTTTTTATTTATCTGAGCTTAATCAATGATCCAATCCAATTAAATATTCAATGAGTGATTAAAAAAAAGAAGAACACAGTTCTTACTCTGACATAAACCTAGCTAGAGAGAGAGAGAGAGAAAGAGAGAAGACGGACCTTCTTGGCAGTGCGGGGCATTCTGGGTCCCTGCACATCTTTCTCTTTTGAAGCCAAAATCTTCAGTTTTTTCTTCTCTCGAATCTGACTGGCTAGTTTTCGAATCTCCTGCATCTCCTCATCCTCACTTTCTTCATCAGAGTCATACTCGCCCGCTCGGTCACGGAGCTCCTCCTCCTGTTCTAGATCAGCCAATCGCTGTGAGGGAAAAACACTGATGTCAAACACTTTTACGTGAGGGTTTGGAAGACTGTGGGTTATGTTCCACAGGTCATACCAACATTCCGTTTCACCCTGCAATTCAGCTATGGTTGAATTTGTGTTTCACTTTTCTGTGTTCACCTTCATGATTTCAGGGTCGATGTAGTCAGAAATGTTGTGTCCTTCCCAGATCTCAGGAATCTTATCGTGCTTCTCATCAGCATTCATCAAGTCCCAGTATTCTATACATAAACACATAGAGATGCAGTAAAACCAGATATAATTTTAAGTATTATACAGTTAGTGTAATGTTACAGTTCTGTGTATTTATGATTAGGGGTGAATTCTCAGTAATTATTTTGAAGCTTAATTGTATCCAGGTCTAAATGTCCTTCTAGATCCTGTACACAGTCAGCTTGCGTGTGTATATAATCACTATGGTCAGGGTTATAATTACTCTGTAGGTCGAGTGTGTAATCGTCCCCGAGCTCTATCTCCAGGTCTCTCTCCAGCTTTTGTTTCGGGGCATCCACCTCCATCTTCTTCCTGCGCAGTACTGCCCCCTCTGGGATGAAGGGAGGTCTTTCCTAAACAAGTGTAATGGAACATTTCACCTTTTCATTCATTTCTTAGATTTCAGTCACTACCTCGGATTTGAACCTTTAATGCATAGTTTGGGTTATTTAACAGCACTGATGCTGATCAGATGAAATGTGCCAAACAGATTTATCACATTCTATAAATGTCATCAGTGCAGTTCACTCATTCCTGCCCGTTCAGGCCGTGTGTGTGTGTGCACGTTCAGGCACTAGAGCGAGTTCAGGTCGTGTGTGTGCGCATGTTCTGGCTTTAGAGCGCGTTCAAGCCGTGTGTGTGTGTGTGCACACACGTTCAGGCTCTAGAGCGCGTTCAAGCCGTGTGTGTGTGTGTGTGTGCACACACGTTCAGGCTCTAGAGCGAGTTCAGGCCGTGTGTGTGTATGTTCAGGCTCTAGAGCGTTCAGGCTGTGTGTGTGTGTGAGTGTGTGTGTGTGTGTGCACACGTTCAGGCTCTAGAGCGAGTTCAGACTGTGTGTGTGTACATTCAGGCACTAGAGCGAGTTCAGGCCGTGTGTGTGTGTGTGTGTGTGTGTATGTTCAGGCTCTAGAGCGTTCAGGCTGTGTGTGTGCGCGTGAGTGTGTGTGGGCACACGTTCAGGCTCTAGAGCGAGTTCAGGCCGTGTGTGTGTGTGTGCACGTTCAGGCTCTAGAGCGAGTTCAGGCTGTGTGTGTGTGGGCACACGTTCAGGCTCTAGAGCGAGTTCAGGCCGTGTGTGTGTGTGTGTGTGTACGTTCAGGCTCTAGAGTGAGTTCAGGCTGTGTGTGTGTGTGTGTGTGTATGTTCAGGCTCTAGAGCGTTCAGGCTCTGTGTGTGTGTGAGTGTGTGTGCACCCGTTCAGGCTCTAGAGCGAGTTCAGGCCGTGTGTGTGTGTGTGTGTGTGAGTGTGTGTGTGTGCACACGTTCAGGCTCTAGAGCGAGTTCAGGCCGTGTGTGTGTGTGTGTGTGTGTGCGTGCGCGCACCTTCTGGTCTCTCTTGGCTGGCATGGCAAGATGGAGTCTGTTCAAGACATCATGAACCTTCTTCCCCTTCATCTTTGAGTCCACGCGGTGGGCCAGCAGCCTGTCACATGCCTTCAAAACACAACGTAGCACCTTTGAGACCCACGGGAATTATCACAATCAAACCATTTTAACCCATGTTACCCAAAATAAAGAAATAATAAAACAAAACCTTACGTATGCTATGCATGTTTGTTCTCTGAAAATAATGATTACTAGGCTATGCGGCCATGGCGGGCTTTGCCCAGAACAGTAATGAGGAGAGCATGGAGTGTGTACTCATGTAGGCAAAAATAAGCCTTTTAAATTCAACGTGCTCTGTGCATAATTAAGTATGCAGCAGATTTGCAATTATGAAATCCAAGGTATCCCGCTCTGAAAAGCTGACACGCGTGTGTGTGTATAGGTTTCCTTCATGCAGAAGGTTAAACAGCTTTATTTTTTTCAAATTTTTTTTTTATGATTTCCATTCTCCATTTTAGCCTTTTTGATCAAGTTGGTAAACAAATACTGACACCCATGTCCAATAATAGCTGTGCTAGTCGTGAAGAAATGGAACTGGTAGATGTTCAGAAGACTTTTACTATGGTCCTAATTCTCATGGTTGAACACACAGTGGTCTCACCTCTGTTTTGACTTGCATCACTCCGTCTTCTGTCAGAGTGCTGGTCTCGATTACTGGGATCCCTTCAGCTGAGAGATCTTCAAAGATTTTCTACACACAAAGATTTTTTTTTAAGTAAATAATATATTCCAAGCACATTTTAAATGCTTAAAATAAACAAATAGACCTCTCTAGACCTCTAGCAGATATATTCCACAAGATCATCACAAAGGAGACAACAAAATTAAACTCACCTGGCTCTCTGCTGGCAGTTCGATAATCCTCTTCACATCACATTTATTGGCCACAACGATCAGAGGCTGCAGGAACATAAATCATATTTATACAACACTTCTGCATTGAAGCTCAAAGTATTTTACAATATCATGTAAAAACATTCAAAATATATAATTCAATTCTATTATTGAAAATCTAAGTGAGAATCAAGAGCTAATTTAGAATTTCTAAAACTAAATTTTTTTAGTTCCACTAATGACTCAGGGGGGCAGCACTTTCTGGTGAACTGCTGGAGTGGTTCTGTGTGCGTGAGAGCACATTTATGCACCTTGTTAGCAAACAGGGGTCTGATGTTGTTGAAGAGTTCAAGCTGCTGCGTCAGTGTGTGTCCGCACTGTTCAGAGACGTCCATCACGTACAGGACAGCCGCCCGCAGGTGGGCCAGAGCCGTGATGGCCTGCATCTCGATGGTGTTGCGCTCCTCCAGAGGGTGGTCCAGAATACCCGGGGTGTCCACCACCTACACACAATCACAATTCAAGAATATTATATTACAGCATTCATGAACTATTTCCTTAAGAGACATAATATAGTTTCTGCTTAAACAATTAAACCTCATTCTAGTTTTCAGGAGATCTGACATGATGATAAAGCTTACGGGACACAGAGACTGTACAAATGTTATACACCAGCCATGGCAAACTCATCTGGGGTTGGGTGCCACTCTGGTTAAAATCTCACATAAAAAAGCCCCATCACAAATGTGTGACAACCTTTTTAAAGTGTTTTTATATTAGTGACTGGGCTTTTCGTTGCTCTGTGCTACTGAGGTCTCTCTCGCTCAGCTGCCTTTGCTGCTTTGATGCTGGTGCAATTAATATTTGCTTTTGGCTCATGTTTGTTCACAGCTGCCCAATATGCAGTTTGTAGCATGCTTACAAAATTGGTTTCGAAGTGCCTCCAAAAATGAACTCTTTTGCAAATCCACTTGGAGTCAAATTACGTAAATGAGTTTGTAATTTCATTCCCAAGGGAAAAATACTGGAAATTCTCCTGGAAAACTAAGCAATGAGTATCCACCTTCCAATGTTTCAACATAGACATCTTTCAGTAGACAATTCGACAGTATGTGTCTTAGCCTAGCATGTCCGTGCTACCAAGAAAAGAAGCCATCAAATGAATCCGCAGATATCACACAAAACAGAGCAAATAAGCAACTTTTCTCTCTGTCTCCTTTTTTAAATTAACAGATTTGCCTCATCTGTATACAAGACTGAATTTTGCACCCCTGAAAAAATGTTCCATATTTTTGTCACACACACACACACTAGTGATTACTAGGGGGCTGTGGATCACACGTACCCAGAGCGGTGGGCAGCCCTAGCCCGGCGCCCGGGGAGTAGTTGGGGTTAGGTGCCTTGCTCAAGGGCACCTCAGTCATGGCCTGTCTGGGGATTGAACCCACGACCCTCCGGTCACAAGACCAGTTCCCTAACCGCCAGGCCATGACTGCCCCAAAAACAAGAGCTTGTATACAAGTAACCAAGTAACCTCTGGAGGGTTTTAGACTCACCTGCCAGCGAAGGTACTTGTAGTCCATGTGACCCACAAACAGAGATTTAGTGGTGAAGGCGTACGGCTGCACCTCCACATCTGCACGGGTGACCTGGTGACACGTGCACAAACACACACGTACACAAACACAGGTTACAAAAAGGTGTCAGCATTTCTTACCTACAGAACAGTCAGAAGCACAAACTTCAACATCAGAACATCTCTTTCATACATTTCCACAAATCAAAAACGGTTATACCATTATGCCCATATGGGTAACAAACATCTCTCTCACAACAGACTCGCACCTTGTTGATGAAGCTGGACTTGCCAACGTTGGGGTACCCACAGAGCAGCAACGTTCTGGTGTTTGGGTCAATTGTGGGTAAGCGAGACAGATGCTGACGAACTGAAGCAAACAAAATAAAAATGGTTTATTTATGATTACTGGTGCCAGTTATGCAGGTGAAGAGCGGAGTGGGTGGGTGTGTGCGCGAGTGTGTGTTCGTGGGTGTGTGTGCGCAAGTGTGTGTGTGAGAGTTGGTGTGTGTTCGTGGGTGTGCGTGCACCTTGCTCCAGATACTCCAAGCTCTGCTTCTGTCTCTTCAAGATGGTGCACATACGTCCTAGTGCTGCACGTTTCAGCTGTTTACAGCGATACAGCGAGTCCCCGTATTTCATCAGACGCACATAGTCTTTAGCAACACTACACACACACACACACACACACACTTTATTTACATAGCTAGTCACCATTCGGTTACAGAAGACTAAGTTTCAGCAAAAAATAAACATGATAATTAGAAAGCTCTGGCTAATAATCATGAACTCATGATCTTACTTATCAATCAGGTTCTTGGCAATGTTAATCTGACCCAGGGCCAGTTTGTAATGATCCTTATCATACAACACGTTCATCAGATCAGCATAGAACGGGTGAATATCCTGAGAGAGAAAGACAGCAGGATAGGGACAGAGGACAAAGAGAAAATGGGTGAAAGGAGGTGAAAAAAAAGTTAACACCTCATCAAATGTCTAACTGGGACCACAAACACAACCAGCTTAACTGTGCAACTCACATCCAGCTTGGGGAAGTCGGTGAGGATCTGCGTGAGGCGATCGTGGTAATTCTGTTGTGTGAACTTGACTTTGCGCATGTAGAAGTGGCGGATACGATGGATCTGATAATGCTTGTGGATCACGGTAGGGGTCTTGCGCTGCGTTTTGGACAGCGTCAGGTCTATGAACTCCTGCAGGGAGAAACGTGACAATGTCATGAGAGGGCTCCATCTCAATCTGCATCCCTGTGTAGACACTCAACCATCTCTTTAACAGCACAAAATACACTCCAACGGTGTCATCCCACTAATAAGACACATAGAATACGTGCTTGGAGTCAGGTGAAGCAGCTGGCAACATCTGTTCCTCCCACACCTGAACTAGATGTTACAGGGCCGCACAACCATGGATTGTTCTCCCACTAATATGTACCACATGTAATACAGTAGTTAGCTAGCTAAGGACTTCAGCCGGCTAATTTCCCGTAGCTTTTAACACGATCAGGAGAAATTAAGACACTTAAATTTATTCGTATGCTTATTAAAACGACTTTAATAAAGTACTTAAATACTAAGTTTAGTCTGGCACACGCAAACTGGAGATGGTGGTGCTGGGATTAGCGAGCTAGCGCCGTTATCACACGTGTCTATACTGGACACTTTCTCGTGATCATAACCACATCAACAAATGTACACACACGGCATGTTGAAGTACACAACACATTCAGATTTCTCAAAGCAGGACACGTACCTTGGCGGTGGGGACCACCATAATCTTTTTAAAGTTGTAGAGGGCCATGTTGGCAGCACACGTGAGATCCTCCCGTCCGCGCAGAATGGGCCCTGCTGCCGTGACCGAGCCGAGATGTCAAGAGCGTATCGCCCTGCTAAACAGCGTCGCTCTGCGCTCACACCGCCCCCTGTCGGTCACGCCGAGAACAGCTAATGTCCCGTTTTCATACCAGAGTGCTTTGTGGAGCAAAATAGGTTGTGATGAACAGAGTTGTATAATCCAGGTTCAGAAAGTAAAAGTCCTCACCAGGATTTTGCTCAGGCTTCCTTGATTGTGTTGATTTCACTCATTTTACCTGGATTGCACTAATTAGAAAATCTAGCAAGCTTGAGCAAAATCCTGGTGAGGACTTTTACTTTCTGAACCTGGATTATACAACTCTGGTGATCAGTGGCGGACTTAGCAATTTGGGGGCTCAAGGCGAATTTAGCTAGGGGGCCCATCAACATTAATATGCGAGAAATAAGTCAGCTAGTCAGGGGGCCCCTACAGTGGGCTGCAGTGGGAGGGGCCCAAGGCAGTTGCCTAGCCACGCCTCTATGCAAACACCGCCTCTGCTGGTGATGAATACTGCTGCTGCTACTTTGGGTCTTCTAACCCTTGGCTAACCATATCAAAGCTTATCAGAAAAAATGACTTCTAAAAAGGGGGAGACTGAAAAATTAACATTACTCTGTATGTAGGTATTTGAGGTAAATTAAGGAAATTCATGAATTCATGGTCAGAAATGGTTTCCACAAGTCCAGATTTCCCACAGCGAGTGAATCAATAACATCCAATAAATTACATCAGTTGTATGTTGTTGTTTTAATCAAAATATCTTTAATTTAGACATCAAAGACTTTGATGAAACATCCAGTGTGGGAGACACATGATCCCATAGTGCAGATCTACAGTGAATATGTTCATAGTGCCACTAATACAAGTTTTTTTGTCACTTTTTAAAATATTTCTACACACTCAGCATTAGGCTTTTGGACAGCGTCCAGGGCTGTACGGCCGCCTTGTTTGGCTCAATTCATACATTGGAGTGAAAAAGAAAAAAAATTGCATAGTACAGCTTCCACTCAAAATTCCAGTTCATACCTCCTTACTGCAGGCTGCAAAATCTAATACTGATATAGAATTGACCATCTCACAAATCAATACATGAGAGTTTCTCTGCAGCACCTCTGTCATCACACTGTTCACAGATGGGAAAAAAAAACACTACAGGAAGAGGAGAAATGACAGAAATGACTGAACAGAATAAGGTAACAGACGAGTATGTGCGTGCACAAAACAGTAGGAATAATACTTACATGGAATCAGTCAGTGTGTGTGTGTATGTGTAAGAAGAAGAAAAGTACAGTACTGGCCCTGTAGAATGTGTGAGAGACCGTGTGTGTGTGTGTGTGTTTGTGTGTGTAAGGAGAATGAGAGGTACTGGTCCTGTTGAGGTATTATGTCCAGTGTGTCCCAAACTGTGTGTGTGCAAGTCTAAAGAAAAAGGCACCAGCAACGGCTCTGTGCAGGGCATTCTTCATACTTGGACATAGTGGAAGTGGAAACTTCACGTGGTCTTCAGGTACGCCCCTCTGTGTATTTAGATGTGTAAGTGTGTGTGGATATCTCTGCAGTCATATCACCACTTTCTCCAGAGACCTGACGGGCGGAGTTATTGCTTTCAAGCCATTGCCGGGGCAACTGCTGCCGCGGCTGAGGGCGTGTCCGGTCGCCATAGCCACGGCATGGCAATGTTCAGGGGGGCGGGGGAGGAAGACGGGGCAGGAGCGCGTACGAGCGTGACCCTTGTGACCTCCCGCGTGGCAAATCAGCTGGCTGACCGTGTCCAGCGGGGAGATGGTGTGAGTGTGCGAGAGGGTGTGCTCCTCACGCCGCTTCAGTGAATACCACGTGAGGAAGATGAAGAGGAAGCCCAGGAACTTGAGGCTGGCGGCCAGGCCGAAGTAGACGAAGCGCAGGGACGTGACGTCGTACTCCCAGCAGGAGCCGTGAACACCACAGTCCTGCTGCCACAGCATGCAGGTGGTGTCGATCACAGCACCGAAGTAGATAGGGGTAGGAATATAGGCTGGAGGGGAGGAGGGCACACGTCCACTTAGTTTACTGTACATCACACTACTGATGTACACTATTTTAGTTTACTGTACATCACACTACTGATGTACACTATTTTAGTTTACTGTACATCACACTACTGATGTACACTATTTTAGTTTACTGTATATCACTCTTAATGTACACTAGTTTACTGTCCATCACACTATAGATGTACACGATTTTAGTTTACTGTACATCACATTATTAATGTACACTATTTTAGTTTACTGTCCATCACACTATTGATGTACACTATTTTAGTTTACTGTACATCACAGTATTAATGTACACTATTTTCATTTACTGTACATCACAGTATTGATGTGCACTACTGTCATGACGCCAAAGCAGCAAATTGCTGATTTGACAATTAAAGAACACGGGATTCACCTGACAGGCTTTTTGTTGCCTGTCTACCATAATCAGATCCCATACCATTACACTCAAATATCACTTGTGTGAAGTAGTTATCAACACGTTCTGTCTTACCAAGAGTCCTGAGAAGGACAAACTGCATCCCAAGAGCAAACGGTCTCTCCTGTTCTTCTACAGACCTGGTCAAGGAAAAAATGGCATAAATGCAGCAGTGAAAATGTTTGCAGTTTTTGACATTTCTAAACCAAATTAATTTCCTTAAAGGAATTACTCATAAAAAGTTTCTAAAAACAATGTACAAATAACAACATTAAGGCTGATTACTGAATATTAATCAGTTGCTTGGTTTAGTTTGTGCAGAAATGAACTCCCACAGTTAATCTTAAAACAAGAGGAGGGTAAAGGTGGCATAAGATAGTGACCTTTATCTGTTTAAAGACATGAAAATAGGGCCCAAAGCCTTTTTGAAACTGACAACAGTAATTTGAGAGAGAGAAAACAAAACACCTGACACAGATACAGTGAGTAAAAGAGAGAAGAAAAGAAAAAGAAACATACCTAAGGGTGACGATGATAGCAGACGGCTGAGCACACGCGGTGATGAGAGTGACGATGAAGAGGAAGATGAGGAAGGTGATGAGTGTTCCACAGGTACGCTCGCACTTGCCAGCAAGCGCGTAGCCGTTTTCGTTTAGGTATGTTTTCACAATGACCACCTGCAATTCGTGATTCCCACCAGATGGAGTGATCACCTGTCTGCTCTGCACACACGCGCAGTCTGAATAGTTCCTGAGCTGTAAGAGAAAATGCACACATGTATAGGTCACATGTAAACATATGGCACGCTGAATAAATGAAATGCATTCTATGGTATTTTAAATATAACAAATGAAGCTCTCTCCAATTCCAGTGATACATCTTTGTGGGAGAGGGAGAGAGGGAGAGAGAGGGAGAGAGAGAGAGAGAGAGAGAGAGGGAGAGAGAGAGAGAGGGAGGGAGGGACAGAGAGAGAGAGAGAGAGAGAGGGAGGGAGGGAGAGAGAGAGAGGTAGGGAGAGAGAGAGAACGAGAGAGAGGCCAGGTTCTGCCACATTCACTTTTGCAGAGAAAAGATTTAGATTATACTTGGAAACTTTATTTTTACATTTCTCGTGATGGTAAATTCGTTATGAAGCAGTTTTACAGTACTTTGGGGAAAACTGTTTGATATGTCATGAACAAATCCAGAGGATGAGAAAGATTCAAAAGGGTAAATTATCCTCTTCTGGGTGACGGTTTAATGTGTCCAACGGAATCATTCATCACTTTATTGTCACTCTTTTTGGGGGTGAGAGAGAGATGTGCATATCCTCACTCCTGAGCTGTCATTGGAGACAGTGTTGCAGCCTGCCAAGCAGGGGTTGAAGTAGGTAATACCATCTGAACCACACACAGGGGCATACTCATGGATCCGGCAGCCACAGTTCACATTACACCCCGCAGTTAGGTTCCGATGAGACAGAGTCAACGTGGGCCTGCATGGGGGGGGGGGGGGGGGGGGGGGGGGGGGACCATATGACTACTATAAAGACACATCTTGGGAACAAAAGACGTCAGAGTAACAAAGGGCTAATGACGTCTGGCTGAGTCATTTGAAAATGTGGTTTGAGCAGCCACATGGTTAGTGGTTTGGCCTAAAAACCTGTCTTGCAGGTTTCCACCAAAAATAATTAAGAGGTAGAGTAGAGGTGAAATGTAAAATCTATGAAAGACGATATTATTCTGGTAAAAAAGTAATTTGACCACATTTCTGCCAGGGTGTCTGTCACTTCCGAGATGTTCAAGCAGAATAATTTTTTTGCATATCTCACGTTTCACACTGATGTCAAAATTGAAGCATGGGTACGTTACACTACCAGCCTTTAATCAGCATCAGCACATTTGGGTATAAATAAAAGGCACTGGCAAAACAACACAGATTTTTATAAGACATCTTAAAACACACCAAAAGGTTGATATGGATAGCAAGCATATTGGCTACCTAGTTAGCCTGTAGTTGAGATATGCTAACCTGTTTAAGCAGTTTTTAGCTGTCATAGGTTCGAGCTTCATTGTCATTAGGTTCTAGGCAGTGTTCAATGTCTGTGCAACTGGGAATGTGCGTTAGACATTCATAAATCAGATTATAAAATGTAAATGATGAGAGAAAAAAACATGTCTAAGTGTGATTTGATACCCAGTGTTTTCCAGAGACTCAGGACTCGGACTTGTGCCCTAGAGACACTCTCAGACTTGCACATCATGATCGACAAGTGAATCATGAACACCGCTGAGGGTTACATGGTCAGACCAACCTTTCACTGTGTGACTTATGCTGAGGTCTGTGGTGTTCTGCCCTGAGCATTTTTACAAGAAGACAGAATAGATATAAAAAAAACCCCCACAATTGACTGTATACTGTGGATACAGTACACTATGGAAGGAGGGCAAGAATATAATTATTTCTGGGTAATAGGCCTACCTACAAAGTTAAAGATACAATTAAAAATTTAAATTAAAAAATTATAATTTAAATTAAAAATATTAACATTCCAGTAGAATATATGTGTTAAGTATGCAGCGGCCATACCCAGTGGTGTAGGGTATGTTGATTCCTCCCAGGTTGATGCTCTCACAGCCAACGATGAAGAGCGTGGAGAAACAGAGCAAAGACACTCCACTGCAGATCATGGCCAGTTTGGCTGACTCTCTCGCTCCCAGCTTCAACTTTTTAATGATGTATCCTCCCAGCACGATGCCCACACCGGCACTTGGCACTATTATCAACCCTGTAGCATACGGATAGAGAGAGTGACAGAGAAAGAAGGGACAGCAAAACCAAATTAACAAAAACAGCGAAGAACACCTCCAGAACACAAAGTGGAGGTGTGTGTGTGGACATGTGGGTGCTGACCTGTATAGATGCTGGCACTCGATGCTGGAACTCCAAACTGAGACTCAATGAACTTGGGGATGAAGGTGATGAAGGCCGTGACAATGGCACACTCTGCCGTGTACGACAAACTCACAAACAGAAACGTCACATTGCTCAGGATACGCAAGGCTGCCTTTGGCAACTCTAAGGAGGTAAAGTGAAAGACAGATTTGAATAGACAGTGGATTATCTCAAATGTATGAATTACGGGACAAACAACAAAAACCAGACAATATAACAAAAACAATGTCCTTGACCCATAATCCTTCATATGTTTCATAAAACCATTGACCTGTGACATCTGAGCACACCTTTGTCATTACTCTCCACTACTGCAAGAAGTTAAATATTACAAAAATACAAGAGTGTCTAGTCCTGGTTCCCAAGAGTATAATTTAATTTCCTCCATTTACCTCCTCCCCCTCTCCTCTCCTCTCCTCTCCTCCCTAATATATTTATAAAGGTGCAATATTAAGTAAATATTTTTTCAGATTTCATCCTCAGATGGGACGTGACAAATGATTAAATGGAAGAGCCCCATATCTTTGTATCATATCTGCACACATGATGACATGAGGCCCACCAGAGTATCAACAAGAAAATTATGAAGGGTATGAATGAAGTATTTTCTAATATAGGTTCCTTTGATCATGTTATCACAATGTCATATCTGTTTCAGCTATATTTAGGATGGTACATTGCTTGTAGCTATAACTGGTGCTGTGTCGTAATAGAAAATAGAAAATAAACTTAAAATTAACTCTGACTTTGGCAGATCAATGAACGAGGTAGCTAACAAAAGTTACTAAACCCTAAATACCAACCAGTGAGTGTGTTCCACTGCACTTCCTGTTTAAAACGAGCGATTTGTCCTGCCTCAAGCAACCCAGAATTATGGACCATGAGGAAGAGTGAGGATTGATTTACAAAGGGAATACATTAATTCTTGCACTGAAAAATAGGTCTGATTTATCTAGGTATTATTTAGTTTGCCAAACAGTCGTTGGTTGTGAAAAAACAAAATCTTAAAACTGCTGACACTGATAAGTTGTAAGAAAACAGGTATCAGATATATTTTAACAGATATATTCTAGTGAACCTCCCCTTTAAGGCTAACTTATGTTCTAAAGAGACTAAAAAACCCCTTAATTATCCATCAGTGCTGATGTCAATACACTTTCTGACCATATACAGTTTTAGTGAATATTTGCATGTACTTCTAGTCCCTTATCCCACACACAATTCCAGTCCCCTGTCCCACACAATTCCAGTCCCCTGTCCCACACAATTCCAGTCCCCTGTCCCACACAGTTCTAGTTCCCTGTCCCACACGCAATATATTATGTGCATGCTGTGCTAAAATTACGTAGCACATGGTTTGCTTTTCATCGCCTCCCTTAAAGCTAATTCTGTTTTATTACTTTGTGAACTTTGAACAAAATGAGGAATCAAAGAAAGAATTTGGGGAGATGAGAAATGGTCATTTGGTCATACACATAACGTAAGGATCCTACACTGAGGTTTAACTGAGGTTTAACTGAGGTTTTACCACTGATGTCTCTGCCGAAACCCATGGAGGAGGACACGGCCTGACTCTTCTCCTTCATCACGTCGTCATCACTGGTCATATCCTCCGTCCTCTTCTTCTTCCTCCCGCCCTTCTTATGGCGAGGGGGAAGCTTCTTTGGGAAAGCAAACATGGGGAATATCACCAGCAGCATGGCCACAGCACACAACAGAAACCCACTCCACCTGATAGACAGAGACAGGGCGGTGGGGCAGAGAGAAAAGAAAGAGACAGTATGTGAGGCAGACGGGTCATATAACAGAAGGAACCCCCTCTACCCACAGCAGATGCAGAGAAACAGATCATATTGCACATATGGTGATTTATAGAGAAGAAAGAGGCAAACAGGCTTGCAAATAGATTGAGGATATAGTTGGCTTGTTTAAGCTCTGAAAGCCCAGGTTAAAAAATTTAATTCAAAACAGGAAGAAGCTAATAAGTAGCAATAATAACAACAACAACAATAATAAAAATAATCATAATTAGTAGTAATAATATGAAGAAGAAAAGAGTGTTGCAAATGTAATCCATTTATAATTGCTTAGATGCAGTGGGTGAAATTAAATATGTGATTGTGTGTGAATGAATGTGTATGTATGTGGGAATATTTGCTAAGGCATTTAAGTTTGCAAATGTATATGAGCCTCTCACCAATTTCCTACAAAACGTGGGTCATTCTGGTCGATGTTCACAGTAGCGTTTGGGTCCACATAGAACCCAATCAGAACCCCACCAAGCAGATAGCCGGCAGCAGGCCCTAGAGCTCCCATTACATACATGATTGCTACACACACACACACACACACACACACACACACACACACACACACACACACACACAGTCATATTAAAGACATCTACTGTGCATGTGTGACATTATGCAGTCATGTGAGTGCCACCAATCTTCTATATTAAATCAACATTATTATACTGGATGATGCATGTAAAATGTGCAGCAGCAAACATTTCACTGCATTTCCTCAAAGGTCAAATCTTGATACTCCAACTCAAACAGGTCTTAAGATTCTGAACTGCTGAAATAAGCTTTTAATGTGTCAACAACATACAACTTTCTGAAGCAAATCAATTAACAATATATTGAGCATTCAGGTCAAAATACACTTGCCTAAATACCCTTTAAATCATCAAATGGGGTAGCAGGGGTTACCAAAATTCTTGCTTTTATGTATTTACCAGTACATTTATACAAATAAAGGTTCGTTATGAGTTCAGTATAATTTATTTTTGTAAGAAAATATAATAATTTGTAATTTTACACACCAAACATTTTTGGTGATAATAATCCAATAAATAATGCATCTCTCATAAAGCAATAATAATAATAGTGAATTTAGAGTATGCAGGATAGGACCACAGTATATGTCTGAAAAATATTACATTGTGACTATTAGGGTTGGGCGATGTCTCCTTAATTGGCAGATGACGATGTTTACAGTAAAACATCGCGATGGACGATGATATTGTTTGGGGGGGTGTCCATGACCAAAAGGGGCCTACTATATAAAAACATAATGATTATAAAATAAAAGTAGTATAAAATAAGCTATGTGGTCATAATTCTACCCAGTAGAAAGTTTTAGGTGAAGAAGACCTAAAGAAGGTCTGTGCATGTTTGTGGAAAAACAAAAAAGTGGGCGTGGCATCACAATGGTTACCATCCATCGCTATGGTGGGTCATAAATGACGATGGACGATGATAACTATAGTGACTATATTACACACATTGCATATTGTGTCTGTAATATTCATTATAAGGTAATACCACAGCTAATGTATCATGGCAAAAGATTGCAACTGAGTGATTTTCACGTCATATAACAGGTACAGCAAGCAGCCAAACGCAGCAGTAGGCACTGAATAAGCCTCTTAAACAGCAAATTTTAATTCAGTGAAGGAATGCTAATGCTAATCGCCTTGTTTTAAATGTGGAAAAAACTGAGGAGATGATATCTGATCCAGGGCTAATCAAGGTCCAGATATTACCCATGACACTCCTACCGATTAAGTATCTACTTATGAATGTTGAGGTTTTACCGGTGTGATAGTTCAAAAATGAGATCAAAAATGCAATGTAAATGTCCAGTCTCATGTCGCAGTGAGACTTGTTAATGTAACCCATTCAAAGACTAATTTGTGAGTTTTAATTAAGTCATGTAATAATCAGGATTAGAGAAATTTACAATTTTGTGGAGAGCATGCAATGCTGGGAGCACTGTGCAATATTATGGTTCTGCAGGATGGTAGCCATTATGGGCTGTGTTGGTGGGTTGTACAATATTAAAAGTGTAGTTTTAGAGTATGAAAAATAAACTTTTGTGTATGTATATGTATAATTTAAACATTTGTTCACTTTTATGTTATTATGGCAGTTACAAAAGGTTCAAGAAAAATGTACCAAGAAAAAACAAAACAAAAAAAACAATGACATCACTGAACATTTTAGAGACAAATATATGTATTGGCTGTTTTCTTAATGAACGTCCTCTTTAAGTAGTGAATACTGTTTAGTGGGCCAAAGTTACTGTGCCAAAATAAGTTTTAAGATGTTTGTGATCTGAAGATCATGCATCATGTTTTTACAGCTTCCCACAGCTTTATAGCTGTAAGATAATATCAGAACACAGCTGGACGAAAACACCCACCACGTTCAATAACGCCGGACATCGTTTATGAGTAAAATCAGTGGCCACAGCAGCTACAGCTGCCGTCAATGGACAGTGGCCATACTCGCTGACCAATCAGAATGAAGAAGTTAAAAACACTGTTTGTTAAAGACCCTCCCCCTTAGAGTGACTCACCCAAGTAGAGTGAAGCATTTTCCTTCTTCACATTGTCATCCAGGTAGGTGGGCCCAAGTGTGTAGATGGGCGTGGATCCCATCCCCACTAGGATCTGAGCGCAGATAAAAAGTGCCACATACAGCGCATGCTCACTCTCTTCCTGGTCCCAAGGACACGCCTCTGGCCCCTCCCTCCTGCTGCTATTGGTGCTGGCACAGAGTCCGTCTCCACGTCCTGTAGTGTTCAGCTGCTCCAGCTGATAGGGTGGAGAGATGAAGTGTGGGAGGGCAAAAAGGGCGGCGCCCACTGCGATGAACACACCCCCTATGGCAAGCCAGCGTGGCCTCTGACCACGCCCACCGAAGTAGCTGATGAAGACGACCACAAGGAGGCTTCCGATGTCAAAACAGCTGACGAGCAATCCAGATTCGGAACTGCGGAGGCTGTATCGCTTTTCTACAACACAAACACACACAAACTTTAGTAATAAGTAGCGTTGACTCTTCTCTAGAACATCCTGAACACAATTACGCTAAATCCTGTCCACAGTTTTTTTCAAACAAAAGATTCGAGGCACTCAGGTGTGTTGGGGGATATGAGTTGAAATTCTTGTTAGTGATAGATCTAACCACTGCACTTAAAAGACAATAGAAAAGACCCAGAATTGGAAGAGCTGCTTACTGCACATTTATCTTTGTACATATTCCATTAAGCAGAGCTGGGAGCCTCTAAGCTCTCACTACACCAGTTGCAAAAGCCTTCCCGTTTTTGGCCAAGTGCGTGTCAGTGTCTAGAACTTTGACAGAAATATAACTGATTGAAATCTAAGAATGACAGGATTAAATATAACTTCGACATTCGATACACACCAACGATGTATTTAAACAGCTCGTGAACATGCATTAATATGTGCTTGCACATAAAATAAAAACCTTGACTTCCCAGCAGCAACCTCTGTGTAGGCCAATCCAGACAATGGGATATATATAATTTGATTAAAAAAATGATGATTTATTTATATGGTGCTATGGATTCACGTATCTCAGTAAATACTAACAACCCACCAATATTCTGCCAGGCTTTTCTAATGGATCTCTGGTGAACTCTGTTTGAATGGGCCTGGTGCAGCTGTTAAAATGCTACAATTAAGTTAATTGGTTGAGGTGATGCTGAATCATCAGCACAGACACAGTGGATCCACGTCCAGCTTCAGTCAACAGTAACACAGACAATATGGTTTACACGACCCACCGATCAGGTAGGAGGGCCCTTACCACAATTTGCCCACTGGAATGAACATCAGGGTATACATTAATATAGGGCTGCTATTCAGAGCCTTGCACATCAATGTGCTCAGAGGGTCTGTTATAGATCTTTCCCCTATCAGGATACCATTAACAAGACCATAAAACACCAATGGAGAGTGCAAGTGAGGTAAATATGAGAGTAGAGAGGCCAAGAGAAGACAAGAAAGGGAAAGAGAGCAGAAAAAATAAGAAATGGCAGGACAAGAGAGGGAGGAAGAGGAAAGGTGTAAGATGACGGAGTCTGTCCATGACCAAGGGGTCGAGGCACGTACCTATGGTCGTGATGACACTGCTGAGATAACCGGACACCATGAGCGACTGGATGAACGTGAGGTAACACATGTAAAACAGAAAGCAGCGAGAGTCCGAGAAGATCCCGCGGACGTAGCGCCCCACGGAGACGCGGCGAAGGCGCGAGCTCAGGAACAGCGTCGCGCGGCGGGTCCTCGCGCCCGCCTCCGAGCTGCGCGTGGAGCCGAGTCCCACCAGGCTGGCGGAGGACGGGCAGCGCTCGGTCCGGGACGGAGGGTCAGCCGTGGCTGAAAGAAGAGTCTCGCCTCCCTGCGGGGGATTACAGGCGCCGTCCGTTTCTAACGTCTGGGTGCCGTTGAGCACCGGAAGGCTCTTCGACTTAAGGGCCTGCCCTGGATCCTCAAAGAGTTTAATCGGCATGGTGGTCGCTCCGTCTGCACCATCTCCACGACCCCAAGAAGCCATTCTCCACGGTTCTGGTAGTAGGGCCTGTATGTATTGATATTATTTCCTAATCTACACCGTCCTGACCTGAGACGCCAGCAGTGACTGTACTTCAGCTCGCAGCAGTTGTGTTGGGTTCAACCTCCCGGGTGCACCAGTGTCTATTCAGCTCTCACATGCCCAACACGACCCTCTCATAGCCAAAACCCAGTTGTGGTTGATGACACTTGCGTATATGGCTTGTGAATGCGCTTTGGTAAGGTTAGCTAGCGATTTTCTCCCCCGCATTCATAAAAACCATGTTTTACGGTGCTATGGACTAGAAAAATCAACCCCCCAGTTATGCTTCCTAAAGTTTGTGCTTGATCAGTTTCATTGTAGCTTAGGTTGATATTACGGTGATAGACAATACCGAATATATTTTAGATCTAGCCAACCTAGCTCGCTCCCGTTAAAGGTGGAGAAAGCCCAGATTATTTAAGAACACAAAGCACCTTTGCCACCCAGTACACTATATTTCATAGGGAAACACACAAACGACTATTATCGCCCATAGTTAACAACAGCCCACTATTAGATGGCAAATTAATATATCCTAAAATCGATCAGCAGCTACAGAAGCAGCGGTGCTGCAGCGCCATGGCGCAGCGGTCCCGTTAGCGCAGATAGCTCGCGTGCTTCAACGCACCGAAAACGTCCCGACAGCGCAAAAACGTCCCGCTCGAGCCTCACCGGATAACGGCACGGTATTCCCTCCTCTCTCCCTACACCTCGATCCATTTTAACAATGCAACGCGACATGTTTTAAGTCCATTCTAAAGACTGCGCGTCCCCCGTGCGGCGTCGTGTCCTTGCTGTAGAAGCGAGGGGTCGCGTCGACGGTTGTTTACCGGCTGCGGGAGTGAAAAACGGGCTCAGCGTCTCGCGCGTTCAACTCGCGCAGCCCAGCAGTACTACGTCACCCGTGCCACAACAAAGACGGACCGAGCGCGGATTCATTAGTCCTCTCCAGGGCTACTCGGTTATACAAATGTCCTATCGTCCTACCACACGAGCAAACGTAACACCTTCCTACCACAACGGTGCAACTGAAACGAAACGATCTGCAAACATGCAGTCTTATCTGCAGTCTCCGAACACAATGAGTGTTATAAGCATTAACGTCCGGGTCGTTGCGTTTAAATGGCGTGTATGCACGAACCTAACGAAATTAAATATTTTGTCGGATGCTTTTACGATTATCAGGGCGCCTGCGATAAAATTATACTGAACCTAACAGAGTGAATAACACAATAAAAATGTCAAATTCGTGATTAAATCTTATTGTTCATTAATGCCATATACGTGTTATATCTTAGTTCACGGACGTAATTTTGGGGGGGCACTTTTTCAAAAGCCGGCTTTGGTCCCCCCCCAGTTTTTACGGTTAAAACCAAATATTTAAATAGCGACGAATCCATGTCCCCCCCACTTTTGAAATCAAAATTACGTCCATGTCTTAGTTATATCTTAATTATAGCTTGTAATACTCAATGAGCATAATTGGTACACCCCATCATCCCCATATCCGAATGTATACTGTTTAAATGACTGAGACTTAGTATGCAGCACAGTGGTGAATCAAATTTATTGAAACAGCCACAGATTTAAGTTCAATGTGATACAGTGGAGATAATGTGACCCCGTTCCAGCACAAACTGCAGGTACAGAAATACAAAATACATTTCTCAGTGCTCTTTCTCTCTCTGTCTCGCATACACACACACGTATCATCATGAATATGTCTGTTAGGGGCTATTAAAGAGGAGGTCACAGGCTGCTCTTCCATTTCTTCTCTGAATCTCCAACTGTAAACAAACCAACAAACACAATGATGTTTGATTTTTGTGCAGCACTGTCAACACAACTGATATGTACAAACACCCCACAACACAGCACTGCCTGATGAATCTGCATTAGTTCAAAGCCCACAACCATGCTACTACCATTTGTGAATGTGTCGAGAATGGTCTGTTTCGTACCCAAGTAATATGTGATCAATTGTAGTCATGTGGTCACGAAGGGGAGCATTTACAATACATTTACAAAACAGGTGTAGCCAATTAAGTGGCCAATCATTATAGACATATATAAGTACGGTATATATTTGTAATAAAATAGTAAGTCTATATCCTACCCAGGAAGATCTTTCCTTCCTTCTGTAGTTTTTTTAAATGATGAAGCAGGTTGATTTCAGCAGCTCTGTGTAGGTACTCAGGTGTGTCCTAATGTCAAAACAAGGATAAAAACAACCTCACAACAAAATCAAAACGCCACTGACATAAACAAATTAATTCAATAGAACACCAACTTCCAATGGAAGGCAGGAAGTCTGTGCACTGCAAGCTGGATGTCTGTCACCTTGTAAACAAGTTTAACCAGAGCAGAGGGGCTGAAGGCATCTGTGGCATTATCTCTAAGCACACTCAGGATCTGCTGCTCCCGGGCTAAGCGGTGGGCGATGTACTCCTGGATCTTACTGCAAGCACTCAGAACGACAGGACCGTGACCTGATGCAGGAAAAACACAGCTTTTATGGTAAATCACTGGATAGAAATGCATGTTAATTTAATCTACACTGAAATTTGGGAGACAGTATAATGGTATAACTGTACTACACTACACAGGTATGTACATACACGCACCTGGGTAGATGAGGTCTGCCTTGGTGTCGAGCAGTGTGTGCAGTGAGAGCATGTAGTCGTGTAGGTCCTCAAATACTGCTGTTCCCTCTCCAAGAATGCAGTCTCCAGAGAAGACTGCCCTCTCCTCCTCCAGATACAGAGCCATGTGGTCATCAGTGTGACCTGGGGTAAACATCACTCTGCACATACATTGTACAAACGCAAACAAACACACACATACTGTAGTCATGTGCTACTAAGAAGCTCTTTCGAAAGCCAAATATCCCTAACACACAAACACATTACACGCACACTTTATGCAGATATATCAGGCTCACCGTAGTGTCGCACCCTCTGTCTTGATGACGTCTCCATCCTTCAGGTACATGTATTTCCCTTTCTCACCTATTTCTTCTGTTTGGGGAGGTGAACGAGGGAGTTTCTTCACCTGGAGATCTGAGCGTCACAAACATCCGCCAATAATGAAGACAAACTCAATCACTGACCAGCAGGTTCACGTTGTGTTATCACCACTACAGAATGAGACTTCAGACTTATGACCGTGAGAGTTCTGTGCTTATCTGTTTGTAAGCCTCTAACCTGTGTGGACATGTTCAAGGATATCAGGTACTCCACCGGTGTGGTCTAAATGCCAGTGTGTGATGATGATCTCCTGGATTGCAGAGTCACTCTGCCTGAGAGCTTCGTTAAGATTACTGATGTACTCAGGGACAGAAGGCTCCCCTGCGTCTATTAACACACGCCTCACCACCAACCCCCAACCCAAGCAGCGCATAGACAAACACACATGTCCAAGGACACTGAGAAACACCCTTTATGTAACACTGGAAAAGTGACTGTTATAATGTAGTGCCCTACATAATTAACAAAATTTATTCACGAAAGGTAACTGGTGTGATGCATACAGATTGAGGCTTCAGATAGCTATTAAAATGTTCTTGTGTGGTATAGAGGCTTGTTTCAGTACCTTTTCCCTGTGCCCACCAAGTACGTGTTGGTCCCCTGTAGGGTCATCGGACCGGGATTACAACCCAGCACACGCATAACTCTGGACGAAAGCTGCTCGATGCGAGGAATTATAGCAGACATTATTCGCTTGTAAATGAAAAATTTGCTAGACCAATGTTATCACGATGTAAAAATACATATACTGTCATGAATCGTATTCCCTAGCTACTATAGGTGGAAACTCCTTTAGACCTGGACTTTCACATCAGATCTCAAAACAAGTTAGCCAATAACTTCCGTTTCGAAGTTGGAGTAAATTTTCAAAATACAAGTCTTCTGGCATGCCCCACGGTAGCATACACGTGATATTTAGCAGATATTATAAGCATATAAATGTCTCCTTTAGATCTCAGTATTGTTGAGGATGTCTCTGTCCAATAGAAAGCTAATGAAATAAACTGTCCCTAGCGGAAAACTATAGGTGGGCTGCGGGCACCAGAGACGCTTTCGTGTATAGCTGCCACCTAGCGAGTAAAATAGTATATTAGCTACTTAGAACAGATAGAACAGAATGTAATAAGAAATAGCCTACTGTACAATGAAATAAGCGTGCAGTATGGCAAAGTATAGTATTGTAAAGTATTGTAAATTTTATTACTGTAATTATTGTAATTCTGTAATAACTGCATCTGTAAATACCTTTTATACGTTCAATATTTAATACTGTATCACTGTCATAGTTTATTTATAGTCCATACATACCTGTATCCATCTGTAGGCATTTTTGGCCCTACATAAAATATGATTTATGTGAGAGTACATGTTCTATGTCTAAATTTTACCATGTAATGCACTTGGCTGTACATGCTATCTTTGGGGGTCCATGTTAGACCTCCTTTGGGCTTCAGAACCACAGCAATTGCTGTAGCATTGTTTCCTCTAAGTGTTGAAATTGTTCTGCAGGAATATTTATCCCATGTGGGCATGAAAACTTCTCACAGTTGCTGCAAATTAGACGAAGGTCCTGAAATGCTTCGAAGAGGCCATGCGACTCTGTCCCAGAGATGCTGGACAGGATTACAATCTTGGCACTGTAAAGGTTGGGCAAACAAAGAAAACCCACCATCATGTTCCAGGACCCAAAGATTCCCTCATGCTGGGAGTTTGTCCTCAGTCAAACCATCCTCCATATACTCTTGACACTCAGAGGAGGGGGGGGGGGGGGGGTTGGAGATTCATGAGTAAGTGAAACGCTTAGTGAATACCTCATTTGAAATCTGTAAATGTGAAAGAGGAGGATCAAGAACTATTTTAGGATGCCCCCCCTACACAGATGTACCACAAATAATGGAAGTTACTGATATGGGAATATCTCACCATTGGCGAGAAAAGGCTAGATTGCAATGGAGACACTAATGGAAGCAGTGGATCAAGCTCTGATTACTAGATCAATAGAGGCTGGGATATACTATAGCAGGCAGGAGCCCTTATGCAGGCTATGCAAAGATGCCCCTGAGACAATCCAGTATATAATAGTGGGATACCAGATGCTAGAATGCATGGAATGTGATAACCATCTGTGCTGAGTGCAGGCTGGAAGTCCCAAGGTCAGAGTGAGACACACGCCGATACGCTGAAGATCATGTGGGACTTCCAGACACAAACTGACAAAAAGGTAACAAACTGGACATAGTAGTTATGGACAAACAGCAGAGGATGGCCATATTAATAAATACAGCAATCCAAAGCGAAATGTAAGGAACAAACAATGTGAAAAGCTGGAGAAATACCAAGGACTGAGAGCTTCATGTTGGACTAGGGACTGTGACCCCCAAACTGGTAGAATGGCCCAAGTAGATCCCAGGAACAACATCCAAGATCTCCATCCAGAAGAATCCTAGCAGTCGTAGGAACTGTAGTGAGTGGTCAATCGCAATCAAGACGCCAAAATATAGAGGACCGTTAACGTCTGCAAAACAATGAGCAAAACAGTGACCTCTGTGACTTTTCCTGGCCTACCGACCCGCATGATGTCAGTCTTGTGGAGCAGACCTGGTAACACTTGGATCTCCAGATTCAAGCACCTCAGTGGTGCGCTGCAGTTGAAATAGGCATCCAGATTCCTTCTGTGGCCTAATGCTTCGATGACTTATTAGTGGTTATTCCCACTATTAGCTAGGTGCTCAGAATATTCTGAGTGACTGAATATATATGACTAAATATATCTTGACATAAGACACAAGCATATCTCATGAAAGGCACAGGAGGCCAGTTCCAGCACACACAGGTGCTGCCCACTCACCCACAGACACACCCTCATTCCACCCCCTACCCACGTTCTCACCTATTGACTAAACACACCTACTCATCATCTGTTGCATTCCTTTTAAGCCCACAGGTCCTGATGTTCAGTACTGAACAAGCACACAGGTCCTGATGTTCAGTACTGAATTAAGGACATTGGTCTGCCACTCTTGCCTTCGCCTCCCTCTCTCCTCCCATGACAAACATTCATTTATATATTAGAATACTGAAATGAAGATCCTAGCAATTTAAGCCTTTAAATATAATACATATATAAGCAGATGTTGAAGATGAAAAAGCAAAATAATATACATTAGAAAGTTTTTTTTTTGTTTGTGTGTATTTACAAAACACATGAAGAACATAACAGCAGAGATAACTCAGTACAGCACACACAATTGAACTTTATTCACAAGACTGTAGCATTTAATTTTCTGAGAGAGCAAAAATAGCTTCTGTTAGAATTCTTGCGTTTATATACAATTATGAGAAACAAAAGTTAGAGAGTTTAATGGCTGACTCTATAAGACCAGGGGTGCTGCTATAAGACCAGTATTGTTAATAATTGAAAAAAACTAACCAAACACGCACAACTTGCCCCATTCAACATCAGAATACAGTTCTCCACAATGTCAGTCAAACCTTATATCTACTATGGTGTGAAATGATATGAGTGGTCTGCTGTAGGTTAGAGTTTTAGGAGACTCAGTTTAACTCAACCATAGCTGATAAAAGAACATTTTTATAATGATATAATGGCTTAATGATTGTTTCCTTGGCTTGGTGAAAGTCATATCCTTGGCCTAAATTACAGTTTATGTGTGATTATGTCTTAAGATGTCTCTTCAAATACCAGTAAATCTTAAGTAAATATTGGTGATATAGATACTACAGGATTTTCATTGTTATTATTTTTTCCATTTTGCCATTTTAAAGACTTTCACTCCAAAACTAGATTATTATTTGCAGATTTACCAAACTACAGAGATTGTGAGTGCAAATCACAATCTCATCACTCAGCTTATCAAATTATGTCCGATACATCCTAAAGCATTGCCATTCATTCAAGACATTCATCAGTCAATTATGTCTGATGGTGATTGAACAAATGTAAAATGGTTTACAGAGTTTGAAAATGGCGGGACTATGAAGTGTACACTTATATATGCATAAAGACTTAAAACAATATTATTAATATAGTCCAAACATTTAACAGAGAGAAATCTTACAGCAATATAACATTGCCTGAACTACAGAGTCAGAAAACATCAGAAAAGAGAAAGAGCTTAGAGAGAACTTCTTACTCTATATACAATATTCAGAAAGAGAGAGGGAGACAGAGAGACAGACAGAGAGAGACAGAGAGCTATTGAGCCTAGGTGAAGTACCAGCGATAAACTCGACACAGGATGAGGAGGGAGGGAGAGAGAAAGCAAGTGAGAGCGAAAGAGAAGAAGGGTAAAATATCAGGGTAACGTTGGTTTCTCCTTTTCCTCTACATGTCACTGAGGAAGGGCTTTAAGGATGACATTCACCTCCTCTGCTACTGCAGTCAGTGCAAACTCAAACTGCTCCTGTGACACATAAAGAGAAAATGAGTGAGAAACGTGTATACATGCGTGTGTGTTTCCTTATGAACATTTATATGTATACCTTTGTGTGAACATGTGTGTGTGTGTTTATGAACATTTATAAGTATACCTTTGTGTGAACGTGTGTACATGTGTGTTTGTTTATGAACATTTATAAGTTTACTTTTGTCTGAACGTGTGTACGTGTGTGTGTGTATTTATGAACATTTATATGTATACCTTTGTGTGAACGTGTGTACATGTGTGTGTGTGTGTGTGTGTTTATGAACATTTATATGTATACCTTTGTGTGAACATGTGTACATGTGTGTGTGTTTATGAACATTTATATGTATACCTTTGTCTGAACCATGCCAGGTCTCTGATCTCTCAGGTGTTCCAGTGTGGCAGCAATATCAATCTCCTTAGCACCTACGCACACATAAACAAGTCAAACAAACTCATAACTTAAACATTTTTTTTTGGCTTGTGAACTTTGATGTACTGATAAATTCTAATGCCGATCCATTAATTGGATATTGAATTTGTACTGTTGCAGTCAATAAGAATCTAAAGAATAATGAATATAACCATATAATGAAGCTATTAATTTATTCATAAAGTAAATATAAATAATTTTAAAGTGCAATATCCGAATTTTGACATACTCAGTAAGTCACATTATTATGACCACTATGCATATTTCAAAACATATTAGAAAGTCCAGAATTACAGGTGTGTTACATTAAATTCTTTATCATTCAGCTTCTATTGATTCAAAATTATGTTCACTATCTGGAATTCATGTTTACAATTTCTGAACATTGTGCAATTATACACTTTAGAATTATAAAACTCTCAAAAAGTATAAGCAACATATATAGGTCTAAACCAAGGAAAGAATGCAGAGTTAAGCATTATTACACAATTTGATTAATAAGTAAACTGATTACTTTAGTTCATTATGAAGTTGCCAGTGTGCCAGTGATTTTACAAAGAAATTTCAGTTTCTACATCTGCACTTACCTTTAGCCATTTTATTCAGAACCATATCAATCAATATGTATGTCCCAGTCCTCCCTGCACCATCACTGGGAGAAAGAGAGGGGGGGTTACTCATCATCTGATTATAAGACCTGCTGAATGTGTGTGTGTGTGTGTGTGTGTGTGTGTGTGAGTGCGTGTGAGTGCGTGTGTGTGTGCATGTGTATCTAAGTGTTCACATGTGTACACTTGCCTGCAGTGAACGATAATTGGGCAGGATCTTCCTCTGTAGCATTTGTTTACTTTCCTGTGAGAGAAAACCAACACACACACACACACACAACATTTATACAAAGTCTGACTATGTACTTCAGACATTTTCAGCTTCAGAAAAAAACACATTAGTGCACAGTAAGTGTGCACACACTCACTGTAGTTTCATTCAGCATGTGTACTGTTAACACACTCACTGTAGTTTCATTCAGCATGTGTACTAGTAACACACTCACTGTAGTTTCATTCACATGTGTACTGGTAACACACTCACTGTAGTTTCATTGATGTGTACTAGTAACACACTCACTGTAGTTTCATTCACATGTGTACTAGTAACACACTCACTGTAGTTTCATTCACATGTGTACTGGTAACACACTCATTGTAGTTTCATTCACATGTGTACTAGTAACACACTCACTGCAGTTTCATTCACATGTGTACTAGTAACATACTCACTGTAGTTTCATTCAGCATGTGTACTCGTAACACACTGTAGTTTCATTCATATATGTACTGGTAACACACTGTAGTTTCATTCACATGTGTACTAGTAACACTCACTGTAGTTTCATTCACATGTGTACTAGTAACACACTCACTGTAGTTTCATTCAGCATGTGTACTAGTAACACACTCACTGTAGTTTCATTCACATGTGTACTGGTAACACACTCACTGTAGTTTCATTGACGTGTACTAGTAACACACTCACTGTAGTTTCATTCACATGTGTACTAGTAACACACTCACTGTAGTTTCATTCACATGTGTACTGGTAACACACTCATTGTAGTTTAATTCACATGTGTACTAGTAACACACTCACTGCAGTTTCATTCAGCACTGCAGTGCTTTCTCGAACATCATAGGGTTACATTCACATAAGCTCCATCAGACATTGAGGGATTCATTGCATGTATGTGAACAGCTATGATACTAGAACACTAGACAAGTAACAGGTTCTAGGAGGAAAGGCGGATAGAGACAGAATAGAGAAAAGCAACAGGGAATTAGGGAGAGAACAAAAACCTTTTTGTCCAGTGGCTAAGTACAGTGGATAAGGAGGTAGAGTATAGATGAGACCACTGTCACAATTTTAGCACAAAGGCAATGTCTCACGGGGGGATTAGAGGAAGAGGGGAAGAGGGGGTATCCCAAGGTGCCCTTGGAGGTGGAGTCACGGCTGTCAGTGATCACTTTTGTGACTATGCAACTGGGGTCACAGTTCACAAGCTGCATCAGCACAAAAATGACACTGGCAACCGCTCAAACCAACAAGAAGGAGAGAAAGACAGGAGTGAGATAGAGAGAGAGGGGGGAGAGACAGGAACAGAGAGAGGGTAAAAGAGAGTGAGGGAAAAGGGGGAGGTGGAAGAAGAGAGAAAAAAAACAACCATCTCCTCAGAAATTGAGAAAATAAGTCCCCTCACTCAGCTTGTAAAGGTTAGACTCACTAATGCACAACTGACAACTGACTCAAACCTCACAAGTCCAGGAGCAGGAAAAACAAAAAGGTGAACTAGATGAAAAAGATGAACTAGAACCAATCAAACTGGATCATGAATTATTAGAAACTAAAACAACACTGATGTGCCAAAGGTCATGGGATAGCAGTATGTAAATTGATTATGAAGTTGGAATTACCTCAGGGGACCGCCTGGGAACACCCACACCTGTGTAACTTGTGTTATTTTGTGAGTGAGGTTGAACAACGGCCAGTGTGCTCATGGTATAGCGACGTAAAGACATGATAGTGGGTGTTGGATGGATGGGACATTGTGTTTCTGAGATTGTGCAGGCATTTGACATTCCTTATTCCACAGTATCATGTGTATACCGGAATACTCCACGCACACATATTCCACAGGTCTGTGCAGAGCTCCTTTGCATGGAATATAAGAGAATAGCCACCACAGACACCAGACACCACTGGACACAGTGCCTCACCTGGGCTGGGGAGGTTGCTAATTGGACCCCAGAGGACTGGTCACATGTGTTTTGGGCTGATGAGATTATGTGTGGCGCTGATCGCGTGAGGCCGTGGGCCCCAGTTACACTAGGCACTATGCAGGCTGGTTCTGGTTCCATACTGCTATGTGTTCTGTTTTGGGTCCACTGGTCCGCCTACATACACTAGTGACCACTGTCCATGACATTAAACTGACATTTTGCAGTCCTTCATGTGCGTCCACAATGATAATTCCAATGATCCACCATTTCGTGGATTTAGTTCTTATTTAGCTTGTTTGTCACTAATGGGATGAGCTCTAGTTATTTATTTTCATGTGGGATCTCCCTGTACACAGATGATATGATGTTGTTTATCTGTGACCCCCAATTTCTCTATCTCAAATTATTATTTCTCTACCTGTAAAATATTGCCTTATACAGTTTGAATACTAACAAAAGTGAGTTGTTTCCTATTAATATCTGTACATCCTTGACTTCTGCCTCAGGGTTGTCAGTGTCTGTGTGTGTGTTCATTCGTGTCATTGGTCTCACCTGTCTCTTGTCTCATTTGCATTATTTTTATTAATTCTGTAAAGCACTTTGAGTTGCATCTATGTATGAAAGGTGCTATACCAATGAAGATTATAATAATAATTATTATTATGTGTTGCACTTGTGTCTTGTTAATGTGAGTGTACTTAATGCGTGTTGATGTGCTTGTGCTCGTCTGTTTCGTTAGAGTCTCTACGTGTTGTTTGTTATAACGTATAACTAATGTTCGGGCTATAACTAATAAACCTGCATTATTGGAAGCTGCTTGGATATCGTGCTTCACTGTCGCTTCTTACAATATCTGTGTTTTTATTACTGATTTGACCACCAGTGCTTCATATTTTCACAAAAAAGCTTTTTGCACAAATCTGTGAAGACGGATAAAAAAATTTATCTTAAATCTTTGTAATCCTTAGATTATTTTAAATTTGTATTTATTTTATTAAAAACATATATATAATTCCAAAGATTGCAGCAGGAAAATGAAATGCACTGTGCCACCAGACCCAAGTTCTCCAGAATTGGCTTGAGGAGCATTCTAGAGAGAGCCAACAAGGTGTGGTGACGTTCACCCAACATGAGCCCAACAAGATCCATTCACACTTGAGATCCTGCATCTACAAACCTACAGGGCTTTGAGTGGCTAATGGCACAGCTAAAACATCTGTGTGTCCACCTGTGTAATAATATATGCCACATCGAGCTGCTGTATTTTGCCAAGCTGGGGGGTGGTGGTGTCTAATATATTAGTATATAGTATTATATAACTATTATACTAGTGCTTGTCCCATGGCGTTTGGCATTTCAAAGTAAGTTCTAAAATTGTAATGCTGTCAGGTCCTAAAGACACAAAAGCAGGCTATTGAAATTGATTGATAGAAATCTGAGAAAAGTCTTGATATTAGTGACATAGCAGACTTAAATATGAATGAGAGCAATGAATACGCCAATGCTAACTGTCAATAAACCAAATGTATCATGTGCAAAAAACTCAATTTTATAATTTTATTATTATTGGTATTCTACTATGTTCTAGTTTATTGTTTAAAGTTCATTCTTAGCTATTGGTCATATGACTGTACCTTAATTACCCTGTCAGAGAGAGAGAGAGAGAGAGAGAGAGAGAGAGAGACAGAGAGAGAGAGAGAGAGGACAGTAGGCAGTGAAGCTAGAGAGAAAAAGGGGTGGAGAAAACTGGACAGTCACTGACAGTCAGAGAAAGAGAGAGAGAGAGAGAGAGATAGAGAGCGATAGAGAGAGAGCAGTGTGGGGATGAGGCTGTAGAAAAATGTGGAGAAAAGGGGAAGTACACATGCAGTCGGAGAGATAGAGAGACAGATTAGGGGTTCGACTGGAGATAAAAGGGGGAGTAAACTACTGTCAGAGATAGAGAGACAGATTAGGGGTTCGACTGGAGATAAAAGGGGGAGTAAACTACTGTCAGAGATAGAGAGACAGATTAGGGGTTCGACTGGAGATAAAAGGGGGAGTAAACTACTGTCAGAGATAGAGAGACAGATTAGGGGTTCGGCTGGAGATAAAAGGGGGAGTAAACTACTGTCAGAGATAGAGAGACAGATTAGGGGTTCGGCTGGAGATAAAAGGGGGAGTAAACTACTGTCAGAGATAGAGAGACAGATTAGGGGTTCGACTGGAGATAAAAGGGGGAGTAAACTACTGTCAGAGATAGAGAGACAGATTAGGGGTTCGGCTGGAGATAAAAGGGGGAGTAAACTACTGTCAGAGATAGAGAGACAGATTAGGGGTTCGACTGGAGATAAAAGGGGGAGTAAACTACTGTCAGAGATAGAGAGACAGATTAGGGGTTCGACTGGAGATAAAAGGGAGAGTAAACTACTGTCAGAGATAGAGAGACAGATTAGGGGTTCGACTGGAGATAAAAGGGGGAGTAAACTACTGTCAGAGATAGAGAGACAGATTAGGGGTTCGGCTGGAGATAAAAGGGGGAGTAAACTACTGTCAGAGATAGAGAGATAGATTAGGGGTTCGACTGGAGATAAAAGGGGGAGTAAACTACTGTCAGAGATAGAGAGATAGATTAGGGGTTCGACTGGAGATAAAAGGGAGAGTAAACTACTGTCAGAGATAGAGAGACAGATTAGGGGTTCGACTGGAGATAAAAGGGGGAGTAAACTACTGTCAGAGATAGAGAGATAGATTAGGGGTTCGACTGGAGATAAAAGGGGGAGTAAACTACTGTCAGAGATAGAGAGATAGATTAGGGGTTCGACTGGAGATAAAAGGGAGAGTAAACTACTGTCAGAGATAGAGAGATAGATTAGGGGTTCGACTGGAGATAAAAGGGGGAGTAAAATACTGTCAGAGATAGAGAGACAGATTAGGGGTTCGACTGGAGATAAAAGGGAGAGTAAACTACTGTCAGAGATAGAGAGATAGATTAGGGGTTCGACTGGAGATAAAAGGGGGAGTAAACTACTGTCAGAGATAGAGAGACAGATTAGGGGTTCGACTGGAGATAAAAGGGGGAGTAAACTACTGTCAGAGATAGAGAGACAGATTAGGGGTGGAAAAAGGGAGAGTTCAATCACTGTCAAACAGAAAGAGAATGACAGAGAGGGAAAATGAGAAAAAGGTTTTGATGCCCATACGCTTATTAAAGCAACTGAGCACTGTATCAAAGAAAGCACACATGGGCACACACATGTGCGTGCACACACACACACACACACACACACACCAGGGTTGACAAAGTGCATTGTGGGACATACCTGCGGAAGTCGAGCAGAGCCTGGTTGGTCTCAGGTGTGTGCTGATTGAGCCAGGTGTGATAGTGGAACTGCGTGACTGTGCGACTCTCGTTGGTCTGCATGTTCTTCAAGTAAAAACTACGAACCAAGAAATCCTCACACCACACATGTTCCGATACGAGGTTCACCTATTGATACACATGCATGAGCAAACTCCTGAGTGCACGCCAGTAATATTTTAATATGCCAAACAAGAGTGTTTTTTTTGTTTGTGGCAATGTATATGTCAGAAAATGGGTTGGTGTCATCAACAAAATGTGTGTGTGTGTGTGTGTGTGTATGTGCTGTACCTCATATATATGGTATAGATTGGAGCCTTCGTCTGGCCAGTAGTGGTAGCACTGTTTAACACCGCTCTCTGTTAGAGGAGTCAACATGACGATCACCACACAGCCGCTCTCCCACACCATCTACACACAAAACAGAAACATTACTCACATGGCTCGTACACAGGTATATATATATACACATACAGACTCTGAGACACATGCACACACACACACACACACACGCACACGCACACACACACACACAGGATTACCTGCCAAAAGTCAGCCACAGTAGAAGGCAGGGGACCTTGAGTAGCAATGTAGGCAGGGTTTCTCGGGTCGTGATCCATCTGCCAATCAAACAGCATTACACATCCACCAGTACACCCCTTATAGCAGAACACACTTACCGCGTAATGTACTGCAGAATCTAGTGCACAATGTGTATGTACTGGGACAGTGTGTAGTGTGCACTATATCAGAAATCTAGCAAGTTCTGTGTATTATAGTGGGACTGTAGGTTGTAGTATGCATTTGTTTACAGTATATTTATGATTACAGTATGTTTATTGTAGTAAACTGAATGTACTCACTATTGGGCTGGCACTGATGTAATCACAGTGTACACTATACTCACTATTGGGCTGGCACTGATTTAATCACATAGTGTGCACTATACTCACTATTGGGCTGGCACTGATGTAATCACATAGTGTGCACTATACTCACTATTGGGCTGGCACTGATGTAATCACATAGTGTGCACTATGTACTCACTATTGGGCTGGCATTGATGTAATCACAGTTGGCTTGGCTGTTCTCCACTTTTAGACAGATTCTAGAATGATCATCTGAAAATGCACACACACACACACACACACACACACACACACACACACACACACACACACACACACACACACACACACACACACACACACACACACACACACACACACACACACACACACACACACACACAGTTAAAACAATTGATTATCAATTTGTTACAGTCACACCTAAATCTCAATTCATTATTCATGAAAATCAATACAGGTAAATCTGAAAGCCGTAGGGTTTCACGGTTAGGCCATCTGAAGATGTTGTAGGCGTATTTCAACAAAACACTGGAGAAGGACAAATTGACAACCCCATTGAAAAGAGTGATGTGATGGTGGGTCATGTGCTTTTAAGGTGCTGTTGAGGTAGAAGCAATTGCAAAGTCTATATAAAAGCTCAAGTAGATGGTGAAGAAGATCTCAGCCAGGAGGGTGAGGGTACTACACTTGCCCAAATCCTGACAGGTCCAGCCAGGCAAAGAAAAGGTGTCTGGCTGGGAATGATGTGAGGAGCACACTGAAGCTCACTTGGTGTCTGCTAAGAGAGACGTTAATGATAGTAGAGATAGCATGCCTCCACCTGTCATGCCATCATGCAAGGGTGCTTGGGAGCGCTATTCCACACAGTAGTTAGAAGTGAGTAGTTGCTCTAACCCTAACCCTAACGGAGAAAGGACTCCAGGTACCTGTGGATCAGCTGACGACCTACCGGTTTTGACCACAGCCCTCTAGCGAAGCTTCATGCAGACATCCAATAATGCTATCTGTATGGTGGCTCCAAGGAGTGAAACTGAGGCTACAGTTAGAGCAGATAAGGATGTTGGCCGCAGAACTGAGCATGAGAGTGTGACAGGATTATCTAGCTCTCAAGAATGCTGCATAGGAGAGGTTAGCATAGGAAAACTTCATGAAAACATTGAAACTATAAGAACTAATATGACATGTGCTTCTCACTGCACCAGCCAGACTGCTAGTAGAAACTGCTGAGGCAGAGCAGATCATCATCAGCGCAAAGATGCACACCAAGCAGCATAGTGCATGAAAACGGGATGCTGTTCTAGTCAGTGCCGCATAGGAAATTTGGAGAGGGGCTGCCCAGTGTCTTCCAGTAAAGACAACCCTCACCAGTAACGTTAACCCTCACCAGTGACTTTAACACTCACCAGTGACGTTATCTCTCACCAGTGACGTTATCTCTCACCAGTGACGTTATCCCTCACCAGTGACGTTATCTCTCACTAGTGACGTTATTCCTCACCAGTGAAGTTATCCCTCACCAGTGACGTTATCTCTCACTAGTGACGTTATTCCTCACCAGTGACGTTATCCCTCACCAGTGACGTTATCCCTCACCAGTGACGTTATCCCTCACCAGTGACGTTATCTCTCACTAGTGAAGTTATCTCTCACCAGTGACGTTATTCCTCACCAGTGACGTAATCCCTCACCAGTGACGTTATCCCTCACCAGTGACGTTATCCCTCACCAGCGACGTTATCCCTCACCAGCGACGTTATCTCTCACCAGTGACGTTATTCCTCACCAGTGACGTTAACCCTGACTAGTGATGTAATCCCTCACCAGTGACGTTATCCCTCACCAGTGACGTTATCCCTCACCAGTGACGTAATCCCTCACCAGTGACGTAATCCCTCACCAGTGACGTTATCCCTCACCAGTGACGTTATCCCTCACCAGTGACGTTAACCCTGACTAGTGATGTAATCCCTCACCAGTGACGTTGTATTTAGTAGCTCTGTACTTACATTTTTCTTTTTATTGTATTGTACACATATTAACATGTTACCAGCGTATTTATACCAAGTTTGGGGTAACTAGACTTGGTGACTTGACAGCATAAACTATTTGTTCTAGTTATCATCATGGGGAATGTGAAATCACTGGCAAATATCATGGATGGCTCATTATCAGAGGGGATATGGTGAATATAGTACTATGTGTTTCATCAAAGCTGCATGAGCAGAGCCCTGATGCAAATGTAGCAAATGTCACTTTCTTTAACACTGTTGTTGTAAGTTAGGGTATCAATGCCAAACCATAGACTGAAACCAGTTAGCTTAAAATGAGGTATAGAGTGACTAGTGGTACATAAAGTGATTCTATATCAATTGACCCGCACATAATGATATTTTGTTATCTGAAGCCAATCAGTAATGTTGTCTGAAATGGTGAAGGTGGAAACGTACGAGTGTATTTGGTCCAGACTGGACTGAACATATAAGACCAATGAAGTCAGCCATAGCTGAGGAGTTTGATATATGAAACAATGCAGCAGATATTCTATGAGACTGTTGTGTCCAGT
This sequence comes from Brachyhypopomus gauderio, assembly GCF_052324685.1. Classification (NCBI taxonomy): domain Eukaryota; kingdom Metazoa; phylum Chordata; class Actinopteri; order Gymnotiformes; family Hypopomidae; genus Brachyhypopomus; species Brachyhypopomus gauderio. The sequence goes on from NC_135229.1 coordinate 8,726,502, forward strand.
GTTGTCTTCCATTTGTTATTGTGCTGGGAGAGTGTCATGAAAGCAGCAGATGCCAACAAACTGAACAAACAAATCAAAAATGCTTGACAAGTGATTGGGCCCAATCTGGTCTCTGTGCAGTTAGTATTTCAGGAAAGAGGAGTGGAGAAACTACTGTGGATCAGGGCCAGGCCGGCCCACCCTCTCTGACTGTGTGATCAGTCAGAGGAGGAAGTGGAGTAGGGTGAAAACAAGCTTTTGTTCCTGACTGCTTCAGCCCAGCTGTTATATAGAGCACTAGGAAAATTTTAAGCGGTCCTTTATAGATAATTTATAAACTCTCAACAGAATATGAGTAACGTAATCATGAATTGATTAAGAGAGTTTGGGTACAATCGCTGTCAAGTTGATTACACCAAGTGATACTCAAATGGAACATTTAAAGGGTCAGATATTAGCAATCAAACTCAAATCATAACTCAAAACCTAATCCTAACCCTAACCATAAAATTCTCACCCCAACCAAAACAAATACAGATTCTTACCCTAAACAAAATTATGTTACAAAATATTGTCAACAGTATGTCTATAACAGCTTGAGTTGATAATGCTATGGTGGGATGTATTATACATTTTATATGTTCAGTGACTTCTCAGATTATTATCTTCAGTTAATTAAATAATTCAGTGCTGTGATAATCTACTGAATGCTGATAAGCCGTTGATGTTACTGAATGTATGTCGAGTTTATGCACATATGCTGTGAGTTTATGCTATGCACATACCTGCAGCTGTAATAGATACAGTGGAATGTAAAAGTTTGGGCACCCTTGTTGATTTTCCTGATTCACCTTTATAAATCATTGAATGTTTGGATTAAAAAATTCAGTTAAATATATCATATAGGGGACAAACACAATGATATTTGAGAGGTGAAATTAAGTTTACATGATTTACAGAAAGTGTGCAATAATTGTCTAAACAAAAATAGGCAGGTGCATAAGTTTGGGCACCAAAAAAAAAAACCTTAACTTAATATTTAATAGATCCTCCTTTTGCAGAAATAACAGCCTCTAAACGCCTCCTACAGCTTCTAATGAGAGTCTGGATTGTGGCTGAAGGTATTTTAGACCATTCTTCTTTACAAAACATCTCTAGTTCATTCAGGTCTGAGGGTTTCTGAGCATGGTCAGCTCTCTTTAAGCGACACCACAGCTTTTCAATAATATTCAGGTCTGGGGACTGAGATGGCCATTCCAGAACATTGTACTTGTTCCTCTGCATGAATGTGTTAGTAGATGTTGAGCAGTGTTTAGGGTCGTTGTAGATGTTGAGCAGTGTTTAGGGTCGTTGTCCTGTTAGAACAGGGATGTCAAAGTCAAATGCACCGAGGGCCAAAAAACCAAATTTGCAACAAGCCGAGGGCCGGACTGGTTCAATGTTTATTAAAACATTGAAATGATTGCACATAGCCTATTGAACCAAGACCTAACACAGTGTTTATTATTTAATGCTTAAATGAATAAAGCAATACTTTCTTATGGATCTGTCAGTAATTTCAAGTGAAAAAATTTTTCAACAAGCAAACTGATAAAAACAAACTTCCTTCAAAGAAAACATGTCCTGTACATTAAATGAACAAAGTAATAAAGGTTTGAAAAGTGCTGGAATTTAGGCTAAAGCACTTGAAAATGCTTGAAATTGTAACTACTTCGTTTCACAACAAATATGTCTGATTGAACAGTTAACAAATACGAGCCTCTTGAGAGAACGTGAAGACGTTAAGATTGAAAATAAACAACCATTAAATAATGTGAATAAAAGCGAATTATGTCGAATCATTTCGAATATATGTATAAATATTTAACTTAATTAAGTTTAACGTGCTGGTGCGCACAACGTTACAAAATTCGAGAGGTGCACGACCTCGCGAATCGACAGCGCGCGACGCCCTCGCGCACGGGCGGAGCCACTGCGATTACGTCATTTTCGCCGAGCGGACCTTTGCCGCTTGTGTGCGCTGCAGTGACTTCGCGGGCTACCGTTGCATTGTGGGGAATGTAGTGTTTGTGCGTGCAAAACACCAGCGGGCGGCTGTGGCCTGTGGGCCGGTTCTAATAGTAATTAAATATCATCCAGGGGGCCATAGATAATCAATTCGCGGGCCGGATCTGGCCCGCGGGCCTTGACTTTGACATATGTGTGTTAGAAGATCCAGCCCCGGTGCAGCTTCAGCTTCTTCACTGATTCCTGGACATTGGTCTCCAGAATCTGCTGATATTGATTGGAATCCATGCGTTCCTCAACTTTAAAAAATATTCCCAGTCCCTGTACTGGCCACACAGCCCCACAGCATGATGGAACCACCACCAAATTTTACTGTAGGTAGCAGGTGTTTTTTTTGGAGTGATGTGTTCTTTTTCCTCCATGCATAATGGCCCTTGTTATGGCCAAATAACTCTATTTTGTTTTCATCAGTCCATAGCACCTTACTCCAAAATGAAGCTGGCTTGTCCAAAGCATACCTCAAGCGGCTCTGTTTGGGATGTGGGTGGAGAAAAGGCTTCCTCTGCATCACTCTTCCATATAGCATCTCCTTGTGTAAAGTGCGCCGAATAGTTGAATGATGCACAGTGACTCCATCAGTAGCAAGATGATGTTGTAGGTCTTTGGTGCTGGTCTGTGGGTTGACTCTGACTGTTCTCAACATCCGTCGCTTCTGTTTATTTGAGATTTTGCTTGGTCTCCCACTTCAAGCCTTGACTTGAACTGTACCCATCTTCTTCCATTTTCTCACAATGTTTCTCACACTGGAGACTGAAAGCTGAAATCTCTGACACATCTTTCTGTATCCTTCCCCTAAACCATGACGGTGAACAATCTTTGTTTTCAGGTCATTCAGAAAGTTGTTTTGAATCTCCCATGCTGCGACTCTTCAGAGAAGATGCAAAGAGGAGAAAACCATACAATTGCCAACCTTAACTACCCTTTCTCATAATTGGAGTAACCTCTGTATGGAGGTCAAGGGTCACTGAACTTACCAAACCAAATTTGAGTTCCAATAATTAGTTCTAAAGGTTTTGAAATCAATAAAATGACAACAGTGCCCAAACTTATGCACCTGCCTATTTTTGTTTGGACAATTATTGCACACTTTCTGTAAATCATATAAACTTCATTTCACTTCTCAAATATCACTGTGTTTGTCCCCTATATGATATATTTATATATTTTATCCAAACATTCAATGATTTATAAAGGTAAATCAGGAAAATTAACAAGGGTGCCCAAACTTTCGCATCCCACTGTATTTTAATGTTAAATTATAGTTACCATCCTTGTATCATGTGCTATTATGCTTTGCCTGTCCTGGTTGATTTGAAGTCTCCTGAAGAAGTCTTCACTTTAGGAAGGCAATAGGGAGGCAGCAACAAGAACTACCAGCCCAAATGAAGGGGGTGCAAGTCATACACCAACTGCTTCCTGCTGTGAAACCCTAATCCCTTCTTCCAGGTCTAAGTGACCACCTCCCTGACATGCAGAGGTGCTGCTTGCCATCAGATGAGGTGTACAGCTGCTTGATGACTAGTTCTGTTCTTCTACAACGTGTAGAGCACAACACGTTTGTTTATTTTTCCTTTGTCAACAGCGATAGTTTTATCTGTCGGAAGTATAGACTAATTCCTAGTCTGATGGAGAAGACTCTAGTACTATAGTACTAGTTCTAGTACTGCTACTAGACTCTACTACTACTCTATTACTAGTGCACTTTATCACCACCAGAAATTCCACATCATTGCGAATTAGCCGAGCTTTGGCTTGACCACTACGCCCCTTTTGTTCATATGTCAAACTGGTTTTCCTCAGTGAGGCGTCTGCTGAGAGGCTCGTTAAACAACTCTGGTTCTAGTGGACTTTTGTCTAGTAACGTGTGAAATTGACCTAGATAATCTTAGGGTCTTAGGCAAGGGTAGCGTCTCTAAGATTACATTGGAGCGAATGATACATGCCTCCCCATCCGGAGATTATTAAAAGTAATGTAGAGGAGTGTTGATTAACAAAGGCGATATCGAATGATGTAGTATACTTTGGATTCATTCCAACAAAAACACAGATCAGACCATGCGAGCACATAGCCTTGAATGAAGTCTTTCTGGCTATCGCCATGTACACCACCCTCACCTAACCATGGAGGTGGCACTGCACTTATACAGCCCTGGGCCCCTCCCGTTGGGCGTGTGTAGGTGTAGTCTGGTTATGTCCATATGTGTAGTTCCTTGGGTGTGGTTCTATGTGGCGTGTTCATCTGTCTCACTTGTGGCTCATCTCATCATCACTTTGTCTCGTTTAGTTTACCGATATAATGGGCGTTTACAGCGTAAACTTTACGCAGTGGCCCGTGCTCTTCTTTGTCCGAGTCTACCCATGTGTGAATGTTCGTTGTGGGCTATCTGCACTATCTACGTATTAAACGTACACGTTTTCTATGATGACTCGTCCCGGCGTCCTGCCTTCCTCGTACGTTACAGTCTAAACCAGAAAGATGATTATAAAATATTTGGAATTACTTTGAACATAAATTATGTTCTGTTTTTTTTACCAGGACCCTATTCAGAAGGTCTTAATGAGTTCGTAGATGTCCTCTCTAATCTAAAATGGTCTGTTCTTTTGGTAAAAGGGGCAGTTATTGTCAGAGATGTCAGTCCTCAAGACCCTTTGAGATCAGCACTTTGTTCTACACTAGAATCAGTTGGGTTCAATCAGTGTGTAACAGAATCCACATATTCTCGTTGACTTTATTTTTGTTTAATTCTGAAATATGGCGTTAGACATACAAACCATAGCTGCTCTATTCCATCGTGATGCCATCTCAGACCACATCCTTATTTCATTTGAACTATGCACAAGTTCCGATAATGTCGCTACACTATGTTATCACCATATTTGGTATGATATCACCATATCAAATTTGTAGTTTTATGAACCTTCATAATTGACTGACACCAAAGCTCAGATTGTAACATGACATAAAAATAATGACTCAGACTCCAACTCAGTAGTAATGAGAAAATTAACATTTGATAATATTGAGAGCGTTAATGTGGCATCAGGCAATTACAGAGGCTAAAACAATGTCACTAGAGACACAAGACATTTCTATCAAACATCCTGAACTAATATCATTAAGTTACCCCCAAAATTTATTTGCTTACTGGATTCATTGCCTACACACTTCCTTAAAGAAATACTAAACTAAGTAATTGAACCTCTATTAAATATAATAAACTCCTTCTTGAACACTGACTAAATAATGTAATGTACCTAAATAATGCAAACAAACTGTAATCAAACCAGTGACCAAAACAGCTATCCTAGACCCATGTCAGTCTTGTTTCTGAAATCATAGTATCTCAGCAGCTACTTTAAGGTCCCACTTCACTGACACAGCACTGATTAAATTAGTTATAGAACGTATTGTTAGTTTCCAATCTCTTTGCATGTATTGCTTGATCTCACTGCAGAAGAACTCCTTTCAGGCCCCCAGGCAGCCTGGAGATTATGCAATATAACATGGTGGTCTCCCAGTTATAATATAGTTAATAATTAAAGATTTTGCTGTATTTATGGATCCTGTTCTCTCATTTGAAGCTCATGAAAATATTTCCAGGACATCCTTTATCTACCTCAGGAACAAAGATTAGAAATAGGACATCCTTACATCATGCGGAAAAGCTAGTGCATTCAAACTGGACCATTGAGACAGGACTGTAATGCCTTATTAACTGTTTGTACTTAACTAAGCTCCAATTACTTCAAAATACACCACCAGCAGCAGAGTGTTTATGGGAACAAATTTGACATCTTACAATACACATGTTTTATAAAACACTTCTAATGACCAACAAAGGACTGAATGGTGTTGCCACACAGTACCTTGACAACATCTTGGTCTATTGATCTGCCGCCTTTAATCAAAAGGCCCAGGCTCTATTAGACTCAGCCTTTTCTTGTAAAGCCTCCATGGCTATGGAATACCCTTCCTGTCAATGTTTGGGATTTAGGGTTAGTTTGCATTTTTTTTTATTTCCTGTCATCTTAGGTATAGGTGATCTGGAGAGATATGAGCACTGAATGTTTTGGTAAACTGGGTTATTGTAGTGCTGCTTGGGAGTAACAGAGAATGTTCTAGGGAGCCTTGTCTGTGTTGCCTTCTGGTTCATTTGTCTGGTTCTTTTATCCTTTATCTGAGCTGCTCACACTTGCACACTATACCCCTATACACTTTGCACACTATACCCCTATTTTACACATTTTAGTATGTGACCATGTGACCATAGCTAAAAATCTATCCTCTCTCTTTCTCTCTCTCCTGAGTTCCATATACTCCTGGTGGTTTCTGCCACAGCTTCTGGGCTCCCCTCCATGCTCACACAAACACACAGGTACACACTAACCTCTCCGCCGCCTTGGCTCTCTCCCGTCCAAGAACAGTGAGAAGACTCTAAGCTTTCCGACATTGTTTCCTATGCCCAAAATGCACAATGCACTGCACAGATATAGTTAGCATGCACTTTTATTCTGCTATTACAGAGACCCTCCTCACGGCCTGTACTCAACCCCTTCACCCATGTTTATTGTATTGGTGTTGAGTGTTTCACAAGCTATGTATCTTCTCACAGACGCGTGAGTGTCAAAGATCAGTTCAGCAACACCAGTCCACCCAGGAACAGGGCTTATCCCCTCACTCAGTTCAGTCTGCCAAATACATTGAGTAACTAAGCTCCAAAGACATTGAGTCAGATCAGGGAGTGCAATTTACTTCGCAAGGCTGATAGGCCTTCATGGAAAAGCATCACAGTGAGTCTGATATTGGGTTTAATCCAAAGGCTAATGTAGAAACAGAGAGTGCACAAGGAGCTTGGAAAGTTCGTATAGTTATTCTGCCTGGAGTTTTCTGAAACCCACCTACCCTGGACAGAACATGGACAGAACTTTCTCCGCCACTCTTCATTCCCTTTGAGCACATCCATTTCAGCCACCTCTCTGTTCAGGGCTGTTACTGTAGACCTGGTTCCAGTAAACACATCTGAACGGCACCCCACTTACACTGCCGGACCACCATTAAACAATCCATGAATGTAGATACACACAGGTAGGGCATGCCACACTATCATCCCAGAGACAAGGCATGCATATCCAAAATCAAGCAAAATCCAGAGTAAACTAGAATCTAAGTGCTCAGATCTGTACACTGTTGTCAGACAAATCAAAAAGGTCACATATTGTTTTACCTTTCCTCCAGTTTGCATGAATTCCCCTTATATTCACGTTGCTATTAAGGTCTGTTGTCCTTGGACCACAGCAGGTCATCCACCTTTCAGATCAGCTACCTCCCCCACTGAACAACGATGGTGAGCTTGGAAATATGATCTGTGCCCCACTGGATTCAAGAAGGACGGGACCACAAGGGATGTGCTATTTCATGGCTTGGGAAGATTTTGAACCTTATAACGGGAGATGGATTCCTGTTCACCATGTACATCCATCAACGACAAACTGATCCCACATTGCACTGGACATCCTCACTTCTGGCCCCATGTTCCTCTGTCACACCACACCGCCATAGGGAAGAATTGGCACCCAGAGAGCACTAGAGAGTGTAGGTGTGTGTGTGTGTGTGTGTGTGTGTGTGTGTGTGTGTGTGTGTGTGTGTGTGTCACTCACAGGGGATGATGGAACTGAAGCGGTTCTTCTTGGTGTTGGAGTCCCTCTGGCCCACACTGCATGTGTTTGGTTCTGCGTGATAAGCACACAGAGCCTCCCACTCCTTCTCCAGACGGTTCTTGTTCTTCAGGTGGTCCTCCATATACGACTATGACGTTGGGGAGAGAGAAAGAGACTCAACACACTCCTGATTCCAGTCGTCTGGCGTTCTGCACAATTTAATCACAGTACTCACTGGAGATGAATCTGCTGTACAATAGTATAATAACACTTCTGTGTATAAAAGACACTTCTGTAAGTCACTCTGCACAAGGGTGTTTGCCAAATACTGTACATTTATTTCCTCACGTGTTTACCCATCAGCTATATTCCGCTAACTGAGCAACTATTCAGCATTCATTTCCATTACACTGCAAGTCATGCTGCTTTTGCTGTATATGGCAATACGTCTCTAACACGTCGAATCCCTACGATGTATTGGTGTTTCTTTTTAAATTCCCATCATTTTGGCCAAGCCCATAAGTATTTGTATATTGTCCTCAATGGCTTTTGTGTTCATGTGCATGTACCAGTATCATATGTCCAGTGGAGATGTCCATATTGGAGTGGGCTGGTTCCTCGCTCCAGGAGGAGATGCTTGCGCGTGCTGAAGGACTGGGCATTGGTCCGTCACTTAGCTGAGACGAAACACTGTTTATGCGAGACGAGTGACGAGGCTCCGACCTCTCCACCGACGGCTTCACAGCCATCCGCTGTCTGCACAACTCCTACATGGAGAAAGGGAGGAAAAATGTAAAACATATTAATAAAAGGATAGTGAGTACATTTTCATTTCCTCTTACTCTCTTACACGCATATGGAAAACACAGCTACCAATATGGCTACTTGCAAAACATTTAAAGATCACTAGTGTTTAGTGAAACTGACCTCATCCTTCAACAAAGAAGCCCTGGTACCTGGTAAGTAGCCGTGGCTTCAGTCGCAGGGTCTGTGCCAAGGTTGGTGAGTTTCTCTTTCAGTTTATGGTGTGAGCGGTGACGCACGCAGTAAATAATGATGGAGACCAGCAAGACGCCGATGATGCACACGATGGAGATCACCGTCAGGATCAAGAACTTCAGAGACTCCGAGCGGCTATACTTGGTGGGGATCTGACTCAGTTTATCCTTCTGCAGAACGAGAGAGAGAGAGAACACAGAGAGATGGTGGGGGTCACCAGTGGTGATCAAGACTGATTGCAGCTGTGTGTGATTAATGGCCGACTACTTATTTCAGTAGGTCCCCTGAGCAGTGATATCACATATAATCCTTTCAGGTCTTCATAACATTTTTGTTTAATTATTTATGAACATACCTTGCCATTTTAAATCATTGTGGTCAATAAAAAGATTTTTTTTTGCTCCCGTGTCTCTCTCTCTAGCTCCTGTGTGGTAGTGAACATGCCATGACTAAGAGCTTAGCTGGCTGACTTATGTTCAGGAGGGTAAATACAGAATGGGGACAGAGGTATATAAGGAGAGAAAAAAAGAAGTGAATGGAGTTTTCTTACATCAGTGACTCCCGCCTCCACTATGGTGACTCTGGCTTCTTTCTCCAGCGTATCCTTCTGACGAACTGATTAAATATACATACATACGCAAACACACAGGAAAGGGAGTGACAATGATCACACAGTGTGAGAGGGAGGGGAAAAGTGTGTTTGTGTGTATGCCCGTGTGTGTATGTATATAAAAACCTGTACCTGCTACATTGGCCACATCAGCTGTCGTAACATTCTGAGCATTCGGGCGAACCTGAAATGTCACAGCTGGACCAATAACACTAAACAAACAAACACACACACACACACACACACACACACACACACATGCAGACATACATATAAAAAAATAATCCTTTGTGATCATCATGATTGCTGAATATTATGTCAAGGTATTACTAGATATAGTACACTAGAGTTTACTAAATTATATATTAAATATCATAAATTAGCATTATATATTAGCATATAGTATGCCTATACTATGTCAGTACAGTGGGTTTACAGTGTATCTCAGTGTAATGCCTAAAGGGCGATAGAGAGACATTCAGAACACATAAACAAATGAATGGTATCACGCACACAAACACAGGACTCACGAGAGCTCAAGGAAATCAGTCATCTGGATCTTTGCTTTGTGAGACAGGAGCTCCATCAGGTGCACAGCCTGGTCAGTGGGGATGGAGCTGAGAGAGACAGAGACAGACGGAGAGAGTCACCGTGCTGTGTGTTACGGTGTGTGAGTGTGTGCACGAGAATCGGAGACTCCCTCTCTGTAATGTAACATCTGTAATGATGCACTCACACATGGGACTGTAATTTACAGTGTAGCTGACAGCCACAAAGAGTAAGAACAACAGCAAATTAATAACAGCAAATAGGGTCACGACTCCTCCCTCAGGGTCAATTGTGTTCGTCCATATGTTTGTCTGTTTATCTGCGCTTACGTCTGTGTGTGTTTCCAAGAGTGTGTTGGTCTGTAATCTCGTCTCATCTCATTACTGTGCATTACGCTCATATCTTGTCATCATCAGTGTATTGATGTGTGTGATTTGTCTACATTCTTTGTCAGTGGTTGTCTGACATTAGTCCTGCACCTTCATCTCGTTAACTGCAGCGTCATTAATGCAGGTTACATGTTGAAATGAGGCTCTCTGCTCTTTGTCCTGTTTCCTCACAATTGTTACATGTTAAACAAAGATTCTAAAGTAGAGATAAAATAAAGAATGTACCACCTTTATGCAAATGAATATTATCACTAGAGACTATACCTGATAAAATAGAGATAAACAATACGGATTATGGCATCTCAGAAACCTTTAGATGAGGTATTGTAGATGTTCTATTGAGTAAGTAACCGACTGTGGCAAAGTGTCTGTTAAAAGTTACATACAGTGGGTTGCAAAAGTATTCATACCCCTTGAACTTTTCCATATTTTGTCACATTACAACCACAAACATAAATATATTTCACTGGAATTTAATGTGAAAGACCAACACAAAGTGGTATACAATTGTGAAGTGGAAGGAAAATTATACATGAATCAACATTTTTTTTTACAAATAAAAAACTGAAAAGTGCGATGTGCAAAATTATTCAGCCCCCCTGAGTCAATACTTTGTGGAGCCACCTTTTGCTGCAATTACAGCTGCAAGTCTTTTAGGGTATGTCTCCACCAGCTTTGCACATCTGGTGTGCATTGGTGCAACCAATTGCATTCAGAAGTTGCCTGATGACTGCTAATGACTCAAAAGGGTCCGCCTGTGTGTAATCTAATCTCAGTACAAATACAGCTGCTCCGTGACGGCCTCAGATGTTGGTTAAGAGAATATTGGGGAGCAAACAGCATCATGAAGTCCAAAGAACACACCAGACAGGTTAGGAATATGGTTTTGGTGAAATTTAAAGCAGGCTTAGGTTATAAAAAGATTTCCCAAGCTTTGAACATCTCACGGAGCACTGTTCAATCCATCATCCGGAAATGGAAAGAGTATGGCACCACAGTAAACCTGCCAAAACAAGGCCGTCCACCTAAACTTACAGGCCGAACAAGGAGATCACTGATCAGAGAGGCAGCCAAGAGGCCCATGGTGACTCTGGATGAAATGCAGAGAGCCACAGCTCAGGTGGGGGAAACTGTCCACAGGACAACAATTAGTCGTGCACTACACAAATGTGGTCTTTATGGAAGAGTGGCAAGGAGAAAGCCATTGTTAAAAGAAAACCATAAGAAGTCCCGTTTGCAGTTTACCAGAAGCCATGTTGAGGACACAGCAAACATGTGGAAGAAGGTGCTTTGGTCAGACGAGACCAAAATTGAACTTTTTGGCCACAATGCAAAACGCTATGTGTGGCGGAGAAATAACACTGCACATCACTCTGAAAACACCATCCCCACTGTCAAATATGGTGGTGGCAGCATCATGCTCTGGGGGTGCTTCTCTTCAGCAGGGACCGGGAAGTTGGTCAAAGTTGATGGGAAGATGGATGGAGCCAAATACAGGGCAATCTTGGAAGAAAACCTGTTGGAGTCAGCAAAAGATTTGAGACTGGGGCGGAGGTTCACCTTCCAGCAGGACAACGACCCTAAACATAAAGCCAGAGCTACAATGGAGTGGTTTAAAAAAAAGAATATTCATGTGTTAGAATGGCCCAGTCAAAGTCCAGACCTAAACCCAATTGAGAATTTGTGGCAAGATCTCAAAACTGCTGTTCACAAACGCTCTCCATCCAATCTGACTGAGCTTGAGCTGTTTTGCAAGGAGGAATGGGCAAGAATTTCAGTCACTAGATGTGCAAAGCTGGTGGAGACATACCCTAAAAGACTTGCAGCTGTAATTGCAGCAAAAGGTGGCTCCACAAAGTATTGACTCAGGGGGGCTGAATAATTTTGCACATCGCACTTTTCAGTTTTTTATTTGTAAAAAAAAATGTTGATTCATGTATAATTTTCCTTCCACTTCACAATTGTATACCACTTTGTGTTGGTCTTTCACATTAAATTCCAGTGAAATATATTTATGTTTGTGGTTGTAATGTGACAAAATATGGAAAAGTTCAAGGGGTATGAATACTTTTGCAACCCACTGTACATCTCTGCTTGGTGTTTTCTCCTACCATTATTTAAAAAACTATTTTGCAGCCAGCTTTTTTTGTTTTTTTTTTTTATGAAATAAACACGTTAATGTTCATACACCCTCATTGTTTTTGCTTTTACGAGAAAGTAAGAGAAAAATGTACTGGGTGATCACTCAGATATTTACTTGATGATTAGTTTATTTTTCTATTTTTACTGGAGTTACATTTACTCTTTAATGTATTTAGTTAATGTTTCAAGTTCCACTTCATTTTGAATTCAGTGTGCCAGGTACCACTTGCATGCTCACACTCTCAGACACACACACACACACACCTGTGTCCCAATCACCCACCTATTAGTACGTGTTTCTCATGCTGAATGTTGCCAGCTGTCTGCACTGAGCCCTTACCTGTAGCTGCTCTCAAGTGCCTTCCAACATTTAACCTACGCGCTGAGCTGTTACTGTTGCACTCTTTTTTGTTTTCAAGCTTTTGTTTTCAGGTTTCCTCAAATTGAGCTTTGACAAAAAGTGAAGTTTCTTATGACTTACTCCCTTCTTGCTGCCAATGTCACAATATATTTATAGTACCGTATATAAGTATAAGCCTTACAGTGAAAAGCTTGTCAACAAATCTGTTGTGCAAAGCTCAATTTGAAGAGCATAAAGTGTTTAGGCAGCCCCGGCTACTTAAAACATAGCACACCTTTGTGTGTGTGTGTGTGTGTGTGTGTGTGTTTGTATGTGTGTGTGTGTGTGTGTGCGTGTGTGTGTCTGTAGGTGTGTGTGTGTGTGTGTATGTATGTATGTGTTTGTGTGTGTGTGTGTGTGTATGTGTGTGTGTGCGCAGGTGTGTGTGTCTGTATGTCTGGAGGTGTGTGTGTGTGTGTGTCTGTGTCTGTCTGTGTGTGTGAGAGAGAGAGAGAGAGAGAGAGAGAGAGAGAGAGAGATACTCACTCAACATCTGTAATGATGTACCCATACACGTCACTATTTGTGTTTGACTGCACGTCGAGCTGCAGGTCCGTCACTTTTGTGTGTTTGCGGCGTGTCGCTGCGTCGTCCTCCAGTACAGGAGCAGGCGCGAGAGCAGCTGCCTGCACCCAGCCCTCCACCTCCTCCACCTGCTCCATGGCTTTCTTCTGCATTCCTACATCTCGCTGGGTTGTCCTGCTGCGAACTGTCTCTATGGATATGCCCCGCCCCTTCCCTAAAGGCCCCCTCTCTGAGCGCGAGTCCTTATCCAGGTACTCTAACAGCTTGGTCAACAATCCTTGTTTCTGTTAAGACAAGGAATATATATTTACTGTATATATACTACACTGAAAACACAAAGCATTACAGAATGATTCACTAATCTTCCCTCCCTCCCATGACTGCTCACCGAGTGGTCTTCAACAGATCTTTCCTCTTCCCTGGTCTCACTCTCTGGAATAGGACAGCACATTTCATATTTGCACATGTATTTTGATGAAACGGATGAATTCAGATTATTCTTAAGAACTAGCTTGTGAATACTTGGTAGTGGTTTGTGGATCTCTGAGTGTATTTACCTGTCAAAGATGGGCTGGTCAGCTTTTGATCAAGAGATGAAGTTTCTTCACTCTGCTGCCTTGATGTCTCTGAAACATTTTGGTCCCCTGTATCGTCCCCAGTTTGCAGGTCCCCAGTCTGGAGGTCCCCAGTCTGGTTTTCTTCCTGCACATCTCGTGGTGTGTATCCCTGTTCTGCTTGCTGCTCCACCACCTGCAGAGCGTCAGCGATGAGAGCAGCCAGCTGGTTGAGATCTGCTGTGCTCAGGCTCTCAACATCCACGTTGTGCTTTCCCACATTTCGCAGAACATTCCGAATGAAGGTTTCTGAGGATGGCAGAATAAGGAAGCACCTTGTTTAAACTGGAGAAGAAGGTTTAAACTGCATCATTAAAACTACCCCTCCAGCATCAACCAAGATACATTGATTGGCCTCCCATCCAAATGACCAAAGAACCAGTGGTCCATGGACATTGTCATGTGGCCAGGAATCCAGTTTCCTAACATTTATAGCTATGTAGCGAGCCTACCTAGTTTAAATGTAAATGTGAAATCTTTTTTTAATTTTTTTACTCATCTGTGCAGTTAGAACACACACACCCACTAGTGATTACTAGGGGGCTGTGGATCACACGTGCCCAGAGTGGTGGGCAGCCCTAGCCCAGCGCCCGGGGAGCAGTAGGGGTTAAGTGCCTTGCTCAAGGGCACCTCAATCATGGCCTCAGGCCTGGGAATCGAACCCACGACCCTCCGGTCACAAGACCAGTTCCCTACCACCAGGCCATGACTGCCCCCCTGCAGACTGCCAGACCAATGGCCTACAATAAGCAAAGCCTCAATGTCTTGATGCTTAGTCAAATACTCCCTTGCAGGATTTGTTGGTGAAATTAAAGTGATGATGATACTACTGGGTGTGCTTGCTGTATGGGAATACATAATATATTTTATTTACAATAAAAAGTTTTTAATTACAACTTTCATTTTGAACAGCAAAATAGCTGAATCAAGAACATCATATTTAATATTTTCTATTTAAAGTAAAAAAATTGTAATTAAAAAGATAAAAAAAGTACTTATAAATAATTGGGGAAATCTTTAAATCAACTGGACATCAGAAATTCCTGATTTTGGCTTCAATTGATAACACTGAGAAAAGACACACAATTAACTTTTTACCCAAAAGGTCATGAGAGCTTAAAATGCTCATTAATTGTGTAGATTTGAATAGAGTCTTATTGGTATTTAAATTGAACTTTGAGGGGATAGTTATCTAACTGGCAAAACTACATTTGTCAATAACACTGCTAATGCAAAAAAAAAAAAATTATCTTATATGAGACCTTGTAAAAGAAATAGTATATTTTTGAACATATAGTGAATGACTATAACAGTAATGTACAGAATGGAAGGAGACAGGGATCATACCATCTATAGGAGTCAAGGGGTCCCTGGCAGAAGACTGTGATGATCCACCCTTCATGAATACTGTGTTTAATTTTTGTCTTGCCCCCTGGTCAGGTTTCAGTGGATTGTTCTGAGACAGGTACTGCTTTAGAGCAGTAACAAGAACACCTGGGCCATTTTGTTGCGCAGGGGCAGACGCTGAGTCACTCTGGTAATATGTGAGGTCGGGGTAAGAAGCCTGCTGGTAAGTAGACTCTGGAGTGAACTCTGGAGGGGCGGAGTCAACTTTATTACGTGTTTTTCCAGAACGATAATATTCCAGCGGCAGAGAAGACTTCATGTTGCTGACCTATAAACAAGCAACATGCACCAGAAGTAAATATACATGTTATTAATAACTTTTATTAGTGTAGTTAAAACCACTCATAACACAATATTTTCGAATATAATTTTTAAAAAGCATATGGACAAGCAACTCCACCCGTCCCAACACACACTACCTGACTGCCTTGTTTAGGCAACAAACCCAGGTTGAGCAGGTACTTCTGCAAACTCCTGGTAAGCTCCACCTCCAAATCTTTCAATCTTCCATTTCCCACTGTAACTGACTGTACCACTGGCCTACACAACAGGAAGAGAGGATTACTAGCATAACTCGGTTCTATCATAAACATGTCCTGTCTTTTATAGATCAGTTCGTAATCAGATCCTAATCCATTCCTACATGTAGCATTTTTGCCTGAATACATCCGAGTCAATCATTCGATCATGGAAATCATTATTTGTCTTGAACAGCAGGTGAGAGAAAAGTGCTGCATGCTTTGTGCAGGTATTTGAATCCTGGTGCTAACAGGATGTTTTAATAAAATGAGTACATTGCTCATAGTTAGGGTTGCCACCTAGGTCTGACAAAAAACAAGGACACTGGCAATTAGTTGAGCGGGGGGGGGGGGGGGGGGGGGGGGGGGGGGGGATTGCGTTTGTGGCGAACGTAAAATGTTACCGGAGGGGTTTAAAATGGACACAGCGAGAAAAAAAACAGATTTAAAGTGTGCAGAAACAGTCTGAATCGTGGTTTGAACTAACCTGGTTTTTTTTTTTTTGCCGGGACTGAATATTAAAAAGAAGAAAAACCGGGACAGTCCCGGGAAAACCGGGACAGGTGGCAACACTACTCATAGTATGATCTAAATTATTGAAAGCCCCAGTTGTGACGATACGGGGTGAGCGAAGGACGAGACACCGGATCCTTGCTGTAGACGTCACTTTTATTGTTAACACGGAGATTGCACAATAGCGCACGAGAAACATATAACGTGTACTACAGAGACGTGTAGACTTTAGACAACGACGAGCACAGGACACTGCGCGAGCGCACATTAAATAGACAAACCACATTAGCCCCACGTGATCACGAGACGATTCACAGGTGAGACTTATTAATCACACAACAAAACCCTAACCATGTATATACACTGACGCAGACAAAGCACGTAAACAACGTTGACACACGCCCAAAAGGGAGGGGCCGGGGTCCTCAACGTGACAGACGCCCCCTCCAAGGGCACTACCCGTCCCGGGCTGCCAACAGGACCGAGTGCCCCGAACCCACGACGATGGGCGGATCCGACGCGCTCAGTCCTGCGTCTGGGAGGTGACCGCCCTTGGTGAAGCGTCCGCCACGGACCGCCTAGAACACCCTCCCTGGGAAGACGGGGGAAAAGACGGAAGACACATTAAACGGAACATTCACAAACACACACACAGGCACGTTCACACACAGTGGCACAAGAGGGAAAAACGGGTTTGGTACACAAAGGGGAAGACTGACAAACACGGGAACACACACACGACATAGGCGCCAGGCTGCGCGCCAGGAGAAGGGTGAGTAGGGGAGATAGACCGGGAGCTACTGGTGCTGCTGGCGCTGCGGTGGGCGGTGCTCCTCCTGCCCCTGCTGCATACCCACCACCGAGCGCAGCGCGGCTGGCGGACGCGCCCGGTACAGCGCGGCCAGCGGACGCGCCCGGTGCAGCGCGGCTGGCGTACTCTCCCCTCAGCTGGCTGTATGGCACGTCCACCTCACTCCACGACTGTCCTCTGGAGTTGACAGTGGGCGCTTGCACTTCCATGTCCGTCGCCTCACTGTGCTGACTCCAGCTCATGGGCTGCTCCAGGCTGCCACCCCGGGAGCAGTCCATGTTCTCTCCACTAGAGCGAGTAGAGGACGGGGTCCACCTCCCTTTAACCCTCTCGGCCGACGGTTCCGAGGGGGGAGGGCTCTCCTCCTCCTCCTCGGTGTCGTCTTCCTCGGGGTGATCCTCCCCGCCTTTCCCTACGGCGGTAGAGGGACCTACGGGCGGAGGGAGGTAATCATCTTCCTCCGACTCCGACTCCTCCTCCCCGTAGTCGACGGTGAAGGCGTCGCCTATAGATGGAGGGTAGTCCTCCTCCCCTTCTCCACCGTAGTCTATGGTGGAGGCGTCGCCTATAGATGGAGGGTAGTCCTCCTCCCCTTCTCCACCGTAGTCGACGGTGGAGGCGTCGCCTATAGACGGGGAGTAGTCCTCTACCTCGTCTTCCTGCTCCTCCTCCTCAGAGTCCTCCTCTCCGAACTCCTCCTCCGGAGTTGACGCGATAGCGCCGATTGTGCAGGCGACCACCCTCGGAGGCGAGAGGGCGCGGGAAGGAGACGAGTGGAGATGTCTCCAAATCCTCACCGCGCCCTCGCGGAACATCTCCGCCCTCTCCGGGTCCTTGCACTCACGCGCCGCAGACAGCTGGGAAGCCCACACAGGGTCCCTCTCCAGCTGTTCCTGCGTGGGCATCGCCTCCTGAAGCGGAGAGGAGCCCTCCTCTCGACCGGGGGGGGTCTTCCTCCAGCTCGAGGACGCCCACCCGCAGGGGCGATAGCTCCCGAGAAAGAGAGGGGTGTCGCTCCTCCCATACCCGAGCAGCTGTCTTGCGGTATTCCTCTCTCAGCTCGGGTATGGAGGTCTCCCGAGCCGCGCACAGCAGGTAGGCACACTCTGGGTCCTGCATCAGCTGTGCCAGAGTCGGCGGGGCTTTGTGGCGTGAGGGAGAGGAAGAAGAGCGGTGATGCCGCTTGCAGGGTTTCTTCCCCTTCTTTAGCTTCGGCTTGTAGCCTGGCATCCCTTTTTGTGTCTCGGAAGGCTCGTCGTTCTGTGACGATACGGCGTGAGCAAAGGACGAGACACCGGATCCTTGCTGTAGACGTCACTTTTATTGTTAACACGGAGATTGCGCAATAGCACACGAGAAACATATAACGTGTACTACAGAGACGTGTAGACTTTAGACAACGACGAGCACAGGACACTGCGCGAGCGCACATTAAATAGACAAACCACATTAGCCCCACGTGATCACGAGACGATTCACAGGTGAGACTTATTAATCACACAACAAAACCCTAACCACGTATATACACTGACGCAGACAAAGCACGTAAACAACGTTGACACACGCCCAAAAGGGAGGGGCCGGGGTCCTCAACGTGACACCAGTAAATCTACATTTTGACGTGATGTTGAACTATTGATTAAAATCAGAGGACAATTTTTTTTCCTTTTGAATCTGTGTCATGAAAAACATTTCTCCAAGTTTTCCAATATGAATTTCATGAACTGGTGTGCATGTGTGTGTTTGTGTGAATTACCTTGAGTCAGGTGGTGGTAGAGAGATCTTACGTAGTTTAGAGAATTCATTAGCCAGGACCTGCTGAGTAACATCATCTTCCCATGACAAGCCTGGAGGAACATCTATGATATGTAATTCTGATCTCAACAATATCTGTTGTGAGAAATTCTACATCAGTAAAAATGAATCGAATCCATATAATGGCAAACATCTTGGAATAAACTTCCTCTCAGTGTTTGGTACTCAGACATGGTGTCAGTTTTTAAGTTTACATTGAAAACAATTGTCCAGGTTAAGCATTTGTACGTTAGTTTTTTTCATGGATATAGAGAATTAAGATAAGCTCTCACACATTCACAAAGGTTGGTTGACACTGTGGCAGAAGGGCATTGTTGTCTCAAGAAACCTTCGCCATTTTTAGCTAAACTATTATAGCCAGGTCTGCTGATCTGTAAAATGGTGATGTGAGTCTGGCCTTGAATGAGAATTCCTGCTTGTCTACCCCTGAACTTTGCCATTGGTCTTCCAGCTATGCCTGCCAGGCTCATCTACATATGCCAAATGTCTTCCTGATGAGATTACAAACTGTGGCTGAGTGTCTTGGAGACTTTAGTCAAGAACCCATCACCACTTCCCTCTGTGCTCTCTCTGTGACCCTGCTGCAGAGCTTTAGTTCAATATTGCCTTCAAATGCAAAACTTCAAATGAGGTAATTTCTCATAACACTGCTTGGAGGGCCATGTAGGTCTCACACTTTGCCCTATCCCAAAACAAACTGGACACCTTACCCCTAGATGTGAAAGTGCAAGATGAAAGTGGATGGGCATGGGTTGACATGGGATTGGACACCTTTATCAATAGCTGTACATTTAATGAGTCATTTCTTAACTCACTAGTCAGATTACACAAAAACAACTTTATTTTGTGTTATTGGTTTGTCGAGCAAAGGAGGATGAGTTTCCAGTTCTGAGCATTGGAGAAAACTCTTAGGTAGCATTTCTACCTTTTGCGAGCTCATTACAACATTACAAGACTGTATTCAGATTCTCTATAACGTTGACTTCTGTGATGTTACTTTATGACAACAAAAAAGTGTTTATACAAATAAATTAGAATCTTAATTTAAATGGTCTAGATGGAGATGAATGTAAGTTATTGATATTAATGATAATTCTAGTACTAGTCTGTCTAATTCATCTAGAATTAGTCAGACTAATTGTTTGCATTGTTTGCACATCAGTAGACTTGATGCTCTCTGATGCAGCAGCAGTCAAAGTCAGTAACATCAAGCAAGTGCTTTGGGAGATTCACCCATTTATGGATCAATATGTTAAAGGTTCTTTCTCTCTCTCTTACACACACACACACACACACACACACACACAAACACACACACACACACTTTGTGCGCATTATCTTGCAGTGAATCATTTGCCCCGGGAATGATGCATTTAGGTGTGAGTCACCGCAGTAACCACTGCGACGGTAGTAATGCGTGTGTGGTTGCCATGGTGGCAGGGATATGTATACCTCTGACCGAGAGTTTCTGGAGCAGTGAGCGGAACCTCTGTAGTGTCGCCGGGGTGATGTCATACATGTACATATCCGCTCCCATCATCACCTGGCAATGCCCAAACATGCCATCTGTAAAATAATGACACCAACTGTTAATACATGCAAACACTGGAACCTAGCTGAGACATAGACTTACTGTAGACTTCTGTAGATGACTACAGAAATTTGGTTGAAATGTGTATAGCGCCTGCCAAATCTTTGTTTAACGGGAGAGCTCTGATGTTCTACATTAGGAACAAAATATCTTTTTTTGGTGCCAGTGGTTTACACCTTGGCATACAATGAACATATATGGGTTGTTAACCATGTGACTGATACAGAATTTACATATTTCTCAACAAGTTGAATGTGAGAAAGATTTTTGTTGGATGCACAACAGGTTAATTAGACATCTGCTCACTGCATAAGATGTATTATGCTCCTCCATACGCTTCTAGTTGTTCTTTTGTTGGAAGGTCGGAAGGTCGATCCTAGTCTCAGGTCACTTGCACAAGTATTTCCCTATTTTGACTCCAACCTATCTTGTCTTCAACACTGCCTCCACCATGCTTCTCCGGAGATGGTGTTTAGAAGTTGATGAGTAGTGTTTGGTTTGTGCCATACATAGCACTTTGCTACAAGGCCAACACACTAGAGAACCTTTTCGAGCTTGCTGAGTATTTACATTTAAATGTTTTGAAGTGAAGGTCTCATCATGCTCATCTTCCATAAGGCCCACCATGATGGAGTATCTGGAAAACTGTGCACAGCTGCAGGAGACTTCAGCTGCTTGTGAGCAAACTTTTACCTCTTGGTCACCAATACACAGACGTGTACAGGCAGAGTTGTGTCTTTGCCTTATTCATTGTGTCTTTCTATTTCATAATAATGGATTTAATAGTGCCTTGTGAAAGATGCATTAATGCCTGAATAATTTTGTAAGCTATATTGATTTTCTTCATGTTTCATTATTATGAGCTAATTTGTATAGGTTCGTGATCAATAATGATTATTCATAATCACATTATTTGTGAGAATTCATGATCATTAACAAATGAAGTCAATTTCAGGTTATAACACAATAAAATCTGAAACTTTTCAATTGATATGAAAACCACACAAGGCACTGTATGCTTAGCACAGTATAGAGACTCAAGAAAAGATCAGTGATCCATGAGATGCATTTCAGAATTACTTTGTGTCCTTAGTCCCTATTCTAAACATTTTCAGGATGCATTTTAAAACTCTAATTTTTTGTTAGGAATAAACTGCAAAGTAATATCCATTATCTAATATCTAAGCAATTAATGTCTCCTACATATGTCTTTTAAAAAAGTTTATTTCTGTTATATAAATCATAAGTAAATTTGCACATTAATATAGTTACAAAAGGATGCAACAAAATGTTGTAATTTGTAATTGTTCTTCAATATTCTTCCATGTTCTTGAATGTTCCATCATATTCCTGAGTATTGTAGAATATGGGTTTGTGCTCCTCAGTGATCGATATGCAGGCTTGTCAACAGAGCAACTTCAGCTGGGCTAAAAATAGAATGCTAGAGGGGGTGCAGGTTGTGCATGTGTATCTGTAGATGTTTACAACGTCTATCAAACATTACATTAGAAGGAAAATGAGAGGTTCTGCTTTGCAAAGCTGAAAAAGTGCAAAAACAAACAAACAAGAGCTTTTAAAGCAGTGCAAGATATTTTTTTTAATAGTGCACCAATACACACAATGCAGTCTGATGTATTTCTCTCTCTCTCTCTCTCTCTCTCTGTCTGTCTGTCTCTCTGTCTCTCTCTTACACACACCTCATCTATAAGTGGGTCACAAATATATGCCAGTACACTAATTATTACCAATGTTGTTATCATGTACCTTTTATTCATTCAGTGATCCCATTGCTATGACTTAAATAAATAGGTGTGATTCAGGTTTCACTATACTGCTACCACTGCCCCTACCTATGGTCTGACTCTTCTTGCTGGTGTGCCCTCCTAGCATAGAAAAGTGCATGTTTTTAAAATTGCTAAACCATTGGCACAAGGTATGAACGGTGTTACATATTATACAGAGAGCTACAAAAGAGCTACCTATATGTTACAAGTGTATGGTTTCATTTCACTGGTGTCTATGTTGTGTCTTTATACCTATAAGCTCATTGAGCTACATTTAAACATTTAAAACCCCATAAACTCCAACACTACCAACCCACACACCCAACCCATATGCCGTTACACGTGTGAGCCTTAGTGGGCCATCACAATGCAGTCTGATGTATTTCTCTCTCTCTCTCTCTCTCTCTCTGTCTGTCTGTCTCTCTGTCTCTCTCTTACACACACCTCATCTATAAGTGGGTCACAAATATATGCCAGTACACTAATTATTACCAATGTTGTTATCATGTACCTTTTATTCATTCAGTGATCCCATTGCTATGACTTAAATAAATAGGTGTGATTCAGGTTTCACTATACACATCAGTACAGCAATGTGTGTGTGAAAGAGAGTGTGTACATTTTTGTAATGTAGCACAATTTCTGCTGTAGGCCTTCATTAAATGAAATGTATTTTTGTTCAGAATAAAGAAGGAAACATTACAAACACTGCATAAACTGCAGCCCAATATAAAACAGCATATTTTAAACAGCTTTTACCAAAAAGCTGACTGAAAACATACACACAAATGCAAGTGGGTTATGTCAACATACAGGTTAACAATGCAGTTATCAAATGAGCTCTATTCTTTCAATGATAACCATTTTTATTATAAGTGGGAATATATGTATGCAATTTCACCATAATAAGTTACGATACAAATCTATAGCATATTTTAAGTAAAAGCTTCCTGTCTGGTTCTTGTTCTCTTATTATTACCCACAGCTGTCTCCAGTCATTCCAATTTTTCCATCTGTTTTTTATTATTGTCTTATGTCCAAGTAATTGAACGTAATAAATAAAAATGTGGTTGCTCTTGGTGCTTGTGGCTATATTAATGTGAACTCAAACCTCACAGACCAAAATGAAACTTGGATCAAAATGTGTGAAGTTCATTTCAGAAGTGTTCGGGTAAAGCAAACTGAAGCCATATGATGTTTGTTTTGCCACACCCAGTCAACAACCCATAAAAGCAAGTGACCTGACATGCCACCTCACAAGCACACACACACACACACACACACACACACACACACACACACACACACACACACACACACACACACACACACACACACACACCGGAAGGTTCCATTATTCTGGATCTCTGTAAAGATGTGGATTGCATAGTCTGTGCTACATCACTGTGCCTCTGATTCTAGTAACTTAAGCTTACATATAGGTCAGTGGCTCTATTTTTTAATTGTTTGTGTACACATCTTACCATTGACACAAAACTCATACTTCTTACACAGGCTCTCTTCAAACAGGCAGCCTGGGGAAGAGAAGACAGACAGCAGACAGAGAAAATCAGTAACTAAAGTAACAGTCATACTGTTTATGTGTAATCTCAGCACACATGCCACTATTTCCACAAGCAAATGGATAACTTAAAATTTTGTCCAAAAACATTACTTATAATAAGTTATAAGTAATATAAATAAGGTATTTTAGCAATCATTCTCATAAAACCAATTCTTTGCACTATATACAGTTGTAATTATACAGTTATTTATAAAACTCTAAATAATGAGTTGTTTGTTAGAAGCAATTGTCTCCAGACCGTTTTTTAGGTTAATCAATGTCGCTGACAACCCTAAATATAAAAATAGCTTTAATGTAAATTATGAATGAGCATTTAAATGTATTTAAATGTATTTTATCTACAGTATTTGCTTGATGACAAGAATGCTGGCCTTCTAGCATTAAGGTTATCTGTAACGTATAAAATGGTATGTATTTTTTTTTTATCAACTGTTACCATAAGATGGAAATAATATTACATGGTTGAATTAGCAGTGCAGTGAAATTCCTTCGTCTTGTTCTATGCCCCATGGATGTCTATGAAATGTTAATTTAGAAGCACACATGAAAAATTAAAACAAGAAAAATGCATAAGCACCGCACGTTTAGTTTGAAATAGACAACCAAATGAATTCAAAGGTCAGCCTATCTAAAGAATTCACTCAGTCAAAGGTTTAGACAGATGGAATGTTTAGCTGCCCATGGAATGTTCAGTTGCACATTTGGAGTGAAAACGGATAGAGAAGTATCTGTTCTCGTTTAGTCATGTCTGAGGAGTGGGATGTGAAAGTGACATATCCGTGCTTATTTAATCATGTCTCAAAAGTGGGAGGTGAGGAGTACGGTATTTGTGCTTATTTCCTGGCTTATTTGAGGCCTGGCAAACTGAGTCATTGCTTTCAATTGGAATTATGTTGCATTCACTACTCTCAAATCTACATCTCGCACGCACACACACACACACACATTTTAGATGAGCCACTACACCTTCCCACGGCATATTCTAATTTGAATCTAACAACTCAATTTTTTCTCCAGGATGTTACTCCATCCTGCTATGCTGTCAACATTCTTTTCTTTACATCCATGCTTCATCATAGCATTCATCATCATCATAGAAATACATTTCTCAAGTCATTATCATAGAAAACAGAAATGTGGGAAGGGAAAAGCATAAACACATGAGTACAGTGCAGAATGTACCGCATGCAACAAGCTATAAGGCTATAAGGTTCTGTTCACTTCTTCTGAACAGACAGTAGTGCAAGTTACAGTTTGTTCCACTTACTGGTGAGTAGTCCTCCATGAAGACTCCTAACACTACATTTGCCTACATCTGTAACATAACTGAAATTATAAGCTTTTCTGGAAAAGGGCAAAATTTAAATGACAGGATAAGTGGTTGATTCTGCTGAATATGCATTAACATGTTCATGTATTTCTACACAAATACCCTAAAATGCCAACAAACTCTCCTTGTCCACCACTGGCTGTAGTTGCTCATTGGGAAACCAAACACTTTCCCACAGGCTGATTTGAAAGCAGGCACGTCTTCTAGCAACTGAGTGTCATTCGTCCTAGTGTGATTGACTCTGACTCAGAAATCAATGAGCTTTGGGCTAAATTTTACTAACTTGCTAATGGTTTATGATTTCGGGTAGAACTTGTGATTGTAAAATTTGATTCAGCATTACGTTTGTGAATCTTTGCACACAGGCTACTCTGAATTCTCCATACACCAAACTCACAAACCTTTATATCCCTAATCACTACCCACAACATTCAAAGAGCACGGAGCATAGCATTAGCTATTCTTTATTAAGATTTAATAGATATAAATAACCACATGTCTTCTGGAGAATATTGAACAGCTGAAATTGTTTTAAAAATGGTTTCCATTTCACTTCAAATCTTGATGTCTTACTAAAAATGATGATGCTTATTATTGTGCTGCAGATTTATTATTCAAGGATCAGTGAAGGCTTTCAGAATAGAGAATCGTTTTGTACAATGCACAAGAAATACAAACTGATGCTGAGAGATGGGTACAGTTAATGAGACAGAAAACAGTCTACTGAAACAAAATCAGATTGCAATAGCAAAACAATCAACGTAAAGCAATATAAAAATGCTAAAAACGCTTAATAGTATATCTCTAGAAATCGGAAACTACAGGAACAGCAATACAATTGCCCCAGCAATAGACCAGTGAGCTAAAGGTGCACATGGAAACAGACACAGCTTTTAGTTCACTGTATAAGTGTCCATTAAACACTGGTAATAATAGCACTTGTAAAAATAGTTGAATGTAATTAATCAGTAATTTTTGAATGTAGTCCATTGCTGCCAAATTATTGATGAAGACTTTGATAGTTTTTAATCGATGGGCTGATAATCAGAACAATATGAAGGTCAAACCAGACTGAGTCCTGCATACTGTCATGAGCCATCACCATGAATTAAAGATGCTAGGACCTGTTGCTATGGTTACACCTGCCCCCTGATTGACAAGGTAACCTTTACAAGAGCTGGGTTAATGAATCTCTCTCTCTCTCTCTCTCCTGTTTCTTGTCTCTCCCAGTCTCTCTCTTGTTCTCTCTCTTGAACAACACACACACACACAAACACACGACACTCCTGAATCATTGAATCACACAAAGTGGGCTTTCCATGTATTAGGACAATTACCCCACACCCCTTGGTTTAGAATAAGTAAATCTACACGACAGCTATGTACTCATGTAGAAACATATAAAAGATATTACAAATGCTACAAGCATGACCCATTTCTCGGGAGTTACTGATCCTACTCCTAGCACTGCTGGACACAATGTACAGTTTAAAATGCGATGTCACTAAACGATGCATTGATAACGCCGCGCGCCCTGCTGCAGGCCTGTAGTCGTGGTTTGACTGCCGCTCGCGCCCGTCTACCCGTTATGTAACGTCGAAGAAGCGAATAATGCGCTACACGGTAATATCAATTATACCGTTCTGATAGTAATACAGTTATTTTACATTAAAATCTGCTGATTATACATGCGAATGGCTGTGTTTGGGGGAGGTGCACTACAGTAGCCTGAGATACAATTCCGCTATATGTCTGTCTGTGTATGATTTAGAGACGTTTGGGCTACCAGAATAACCCATCTGTCCATGAAGCGCTTCCAGTCATGTCCCGTAAAGCCTGTTAGGACGCCCTGCCCCTACAGTGCTGCCCATGTTGGTTATAAATAAGCAAATCTTGGTTAGATAGCAAAGGAAAGCGCGTAAGGATGTATGAATAACATACACACAGTCTGCTTGAAAGGAAGATAAGGAAACTAGGTTATTGGCGTTCGGCAAATCCTGGATATGAGTTAATATTGACACGAGTCCGACAGGCTCCGTTGCTCCTGGTCTCTACCTCAGTCCATATACACAGCAGAGTGGCAAAACAAACCTACCGAATTTCCGCTCCGCTGTAACGGTGAAACCGATCTGAAGCGTAAGGAGAGACAAGAGCAGATACCGGGAATCCATATTCCTGCTCTCATAGATCCATGACACGCGTTAATAATCCATCTCAGTGATTTTTCAGTTTGTCGGGATATTGATGGTGTTGTGAAGTAAGAGATGATGCAAAGACAGTTGACGGAGGAAGAGAAAGCGGCAGGAGGAGAGGAGGAGGGGAGGTGAAGGAACCTGTCAGCTGTCCCTGCAGTCCGAGCGCTGCTCTAATGAACACCTCGCACCCGAAGTGTGGCCCGCCTGCCTCCTTTTGACGTCAGTCTCTCTCTCTCTCTCTCTCTCTCTCTCTCTCTCTCTCTCTCTCTCTCTCTCTCTCTCTCTCTCAGACAACAGTGTGACAGTAACATGGAGGAGCCAACCAAATGAATCAAAACGGATCCGGTACATGACGACTGGCCTCCACAAGTCTGCCTCAGGGACCAGATGATGAGAGGCCCTTTTCGTTTTATATTAGAAAACTTTAAAGATCAAGATCAGAAATTATTATGTTATTAGATGTTAGAAATTACGTTAGAAATTAGTATGTTATTATTTATTGAAGTTACACTAGCCTACATACAGAAGCGGTATAGTAAACTGAATGTGTTATTTAAGAGCGGTACTAAGGCAATAATCATTACAAGACCACAACAGGACCATTAGAGAAATTCTAGAGAGATAAAAGCCATTATTTCTGATTCATTTTGAAGCTTTAGTTTAGTGAAAAGTTTGATTCTATTTACTGTTTTCAACATTCAACATAATTACTGGATATTAGCATTCTGTCTAATCATGCTCATTATTATGCTGTTATTATAATATTCATGGAAGCATCCAGAGTGACCCCAGAGTTTTTTCCACTACAATCAGCAAAATCTCTAGAACTCTCCTGAGTACCCTTCTATGGCCAGAAAGCATGCTAGAACTACTATATCATTGACCACTCTGGATAATGGCCATGCCTGAAATCTGGTCTCTGACAGGGCAATGACATATGGTGTATTTTTTATGTTCAGCAAATCATTGGGTGACCAGGCTTGTGGATGAGGCACTGACATCCTGGAAAATGTCACTGCCTTCTAGAAGGTTTCACAATAGAAAGTGGGCAGCCCTCTATGTGAGGCTCTAATGGACTGGATATTAGTACTTATAATCTTATAAACTATTTACATTTTACATAATACACTGAATAACACTCACCAAAATAAAACCTATGTAAGTGAACAATCAATTTTTGTTCTTTTAACTGTAAAATATTCACATTACTATGAAATTGCAAATCCCTTGCAATGAGTGAGTGCCTACAGTTTGTGAGGTTTACAGCTACATCACCTGGTGCTGGATATCTTCTCCAGGGATTCTATACTAGGCTTGGTGTGCAGTCATTTTTACCTCCTGTTTGTGCTACAGCATTTCTTTTTCTCAGACAAAGTGGGGGAGCTTGTAGTGGGGAGCTTTGGGTGATTGTTGGATTTCATGGCCACAGGTGTATAAAATTATGCACCTAGGCATGCAGACTCTTTTTACAAACATTTGTGAAAGAATGGGTCACTGCTGAAGCGCATAGTGCGAAGTGGTCACCAACTGTCTGCAGAGTCAATCACTACAGACATCCAAACTTCAGATTAGCTCAAGAACAGTGCGCAGAAAGCTTCATGGAATGGGTTTCCATGGTCGAGCAACTGCATCCAAGCCATACATCACCAAGTGCAATGCAATGCCAAGCATACAAAGACATTTTGGACAATTCCATGCTTCCAACTTTGTGGGAACAGTTTGAAGCTGGCCCCTTCCTCTTCTAACATGACTGTACATCAGTGCACAAAGCAAGGTCCATAAAAACATGGATGGTAGAGTCTGGTGTGGATGAACTTTACTGTCCTGCACAGAGTCCTGACCTCAACCTGATAGAACACCTTTGCGATGAATTAGAGCAGAGACTGAGAACCAGGCCTTCTTGTCCAACATCAGTATGTAACCTAACAAATGCGCTTCTGGAAAAACGGTCAAAAATCCCCATAAACATACTCCTAAACCTTGTGGACAGCCTTCCCAGAAGAGCTGAAGCTGTTCTAGCTGCAAAGGGTGGACCAACGTCATATTGAACCCCTATGGATTAGGAATGGGATGCCACTTAAGCTCATATGTGAGTCAAGGAAGGTGAGCGAATACTTTTGGCAATATAGTGTATGTTCACACTAACATGTTTCTTAGATAGTTGTTATTTCTCACAGTTTCTTCTTCTTTCTCTTATTCTAATATTGTTCAAGTCAGTCGGCTGAAGTCCAGCGGCAGGTTATTTACCACAGTCCGCAGGATATCAACACCCTTGTTACTATGGAGGCCAACTCAAGCACAGGCAGGTAGAAATAGGAAAACTTGTCAAGGAGTCAAGGTTGTTGAGTAAGCAGTGGAAGCGGGGTGATGAGCAGGAAAGAGAGGGCATTGAGTTACTGCAAGATGAGTTGAAAAGTAAGTTAGGGAAATTGCGGAGAGCAGAAGCTATGAGGAAAAGAAGGAAGAAGAAAGAACACGCTAGAGAGGCATTCTTTAAGGATCCGTTTAGATTTGTTAAAATGTTGTTTAGTCAGGAGAAGTCAGGGAGCCTAATGGTAGGAAAGAAGGAGCTTGAGGGGCATTTTCAAAAGGTGTACTCAAGGGAGGAAAGAACTAGTGAGGTGAAATTGCCAGCAGATATTCCGCCAGTAGGTGATCTATAGTGGAAGGTGGATGTTAATCCCCTTAAGTGGAGTGAGGTACAGGATGTAGTGCGGTGCGCAAAAGCAGGTTCAGCACCAGGGCCTAATGGAGTTCCATATAGATTATATAAAAGAGCGCCAGATGTTTTGAAGTTTTTATGGAAGTTGATGATTTTAGTGTGGAAGAAGGGGATTATCCCAAAGGACTGGCGAAGGGCAGGTGGTGTTCTTATTCCGAAAGAGAAGGATTCTGTAGCCATAGACCAGTTTCGTTCTATAAGCTTGCTTAATGTGGAGGGTAAAATATTCTTTAGTGTAGTTGCACGTAGGTTGGCAGCGTTTCTGAAAAAGAATAAGTTAATTGATACATCGGTCCAAAAAGCAGGGATTACAGGTTTTGGCACAGCATGATTTGGCACCAGATTCAAACAGCAAGAGCAGAGAGAAGAGATCTACATGTGGTATTCTTAGATCTGGCTAATGTTTTTGGTTCGGCACCGCATGTTCTGTTGTGGAAGGCATTGGAATTTTTTTCAGATTCCAGATGAGATTACGAGGTTAGTTAAAGCTTATTTTGGAGACATTCAGTTTTGTTTCAGCACAGAGGAGTTTGTTACATCTTGGCAACGTCTGGAAGTAGATATAATGGCAGGGTGCACAATCTCACCATTGGCATTTACAATGGCAATGGAGGTGATTATTAGGGCTTCTAAGTGGGTTGTAGGTGGGGAGAGGTTGCATGATGGCACCCGGCTCCCACCGATTAGGGCATACATGGATGACATGACTACATTAACGACAACTCTTCCATGCACTCGGCGGCTGTTGGAGAAGCTAGGTGATAATCTTAGGCTGGCTAGGATGAAGGTTAAACCCAGTAAGTCTAGGAGTTTTTCAGTTGTGAAAGGGAAGTTGACACAAGAAAAGTATGTGATGTTTGCAGTTTGGATTGTTGCCTCGTCTAAGGTGGCCACTGACAGTGTATGATATTCCAATGACTGAAGTTGAGAGGCTAGAAAGGATTGTTAATAAGGGTGTAAGAAAATGGCTTGGGGTTCCACATTGTCTTAGTAGTGTGGCATGGTTTGGGAGAGGAGTGCTAGAACTGCCACTAACAAGCTTAGTTGAGGAGTTTAAATGTGCCAAGGTAGGCCGAGAAATGTTGTTGATAGGGTCGAAAGATGCACTGATCAAAGCAGCGGCACCAGTGACACGTACAGGAAGAAAGTGGAATTTCTCAACTCAGGCAGCAAAGAGGGCATTGGAGCATAGAGATGTTGTAGGGCAGGTGCAAAATGGTAGGGCAGGACTAGGGTCAGGTGATACATGGAGGGCATTCAGCAAGGCCACATGTCCTGAGAGAAGGCGAATGGTGACTGGTTTTATTCAAGAACAGGAGGAGGAAGTAAGACGGGCAAAAGCTGCAGGACAGAGTAAGCAGGGTCAGTGGATGAAATGGGAAAGTGTGGAGAAGAGGAGAATCACCTGGCGAGAGTTGTGGGCATTGGATGCAAGTCGTATAAAGTTTCTTGTGGGAGCTACTTATGATGTGCTTCCAACTCCGCAAAACCTTGGGCAGTGATTAGGTGAGGATTCAACTTGTAAGCTATGTGCAGGAAGTGGTACATTGAAGCACATCCTGCCGTCATGCAAGGTGAGTTTGTCACAGGGACGTTATATGTGGAGGCATAATCAGGTACTCAAATCATTGGCAGGTGTACTTGATAAGACGCGGTTGGAAGTTAATGGCTTGCCAGTTGCTAGTTCCAATAGAGTAATTAGGTTTGTGTGTGAGGGGCAGCGTAGCAAGGAGCCAGCAGTTTTCAAAAGTTGGTGGTAAGTGGGCTGATGCAAGAGATTGGAAACTGTTGGTTGATGTAGGCTGTAAATTGCAGGTTCCAGAGTGTATTGTAGTCACAAACTTGAGGCCAGATGTTGTGTTGTATTCTGAAAGTAAGCAGATAGTGTATTTCATAGAGCTAACTGTTCCATTTGAAGACGAAGTTGATGCAGCATATGAAAGGAAAAGGTTGAAGTATGCAGATTTGGTGGCTGAGGTAAGAGAGCGGGGCTGGCAAGCACATATTAGACCTGTAGAGGTAGGGGCTAGGGGTTTTGTGGCGAAGTCTGCCACAAGACTACTGGCTGAGTTTGGATTTAGAGGCTGTGTGATGAGAGCAGTGGTAAAGGAGTTGTCAGCGGTAGCTGAGAGATCTAGTCAGTGGGTGTGGCTAAGAAGGGCTGAGGTTAGGTGGGGTAAGGATAGTACGTGAAGAGATAAATTGTTTGGTGTGTGTGTGATGTTGAGATATAGGTAGGATTGTCACTTGGCTTTTCCGATAGTCGTCGGGTAGCAGGGTTGTTGGTAAATTTTGTGATGGGCTACATTGTGAGCTTGGAGGGGGGTGGGTCTGGGACGCCAGACTCCACTGATGAGCCTTCTGGAGGTGTTGGGGGCTCAAGTCATCGAAACACCAACGAAGGGAGGTGCCTTCCTGATGACCCCAAGGAAAAGCTTGCAAGGTATTGTGTGTGTCCATGTCACTTTGTTTTGAAGGTCAGTCCAGGTTTGTGTGGTGGTCTGAGTACTTGGCAGTTGAGGCAATGGACCATGAACATAGTGCCCTGTGCTTCTGGATCCTTGTCGAGCGAGTATCCGATTGTAGCTGCTGCTGCTGTGTTCTGTTCAAGTAATTAGTGTGGGCATAGGGTGTGTGAAATCTTGTCTTAGTAGTATTGGGTAAGTATTATTAGATCATAGTTGTTGGTTGGTTGATACATCCTAACCAAGCCTGTTGCATGACTCCAGATGTTAGGTGCAGGATTTATCATCTTCCTGTTTTATGTTACTTAATACAGATCTTCCTGAACAATGGTACCCTGCCCTTTGAGTTTTACCACTTGTTTGCATCTTGTGATTAAACATTCTTGGTCAAATTGGTATATTGTTCTCCTTATGGAAACCTTTGAATGCCTTGAATGCCTACACATCTTGTCTGCATCCATTCAATAGTTTGTCTTTGTGATTGTCATCCATTACAGTCATGGCCAAAGGTTTTGAGAATAGCACATATTTTGGTTTTCACAAAGTCTCCGGTCTCAGTTTTTTAAAAACCTTTTGTCAGATGTTTGTGGTATAATGAAGTATAAGCACTCAATTACATTTTTTTTATTATTGAGATATACATCCAGGTTAAACAAAGACTTAAAATTTATAATGTTGACTCTTCTTTAATCAATCAATCAAATTTTATTTATGTAGCGCTTTTTACAACAGTTGTTGTCACAAAGCAGCTTTACAAGTGCCGAGTCCTAGCCCCCAGTGAGCAAGCCAAGGGCGACAGTGGCAAGGAAAAACTCCCTAGTTTTTTGCATGAGGAAGAAACCTTGAGAGGACCCAAGACTCAGGGGGGGAACCCATCCTTCTCTGGCCGACACCGGTCACCATGACAACAACAATTTAGACAGAAAGAAATAAAGAAAAGGAAGAGATGTAATGTCCATCATGGTGTAGGCTTATCCGGTCAGGCAGTAGGTGGCTGGCATTGGATGAATCGCTTGTCCCTCCTCATCTCATTTTTCCTCGAGCAGGCGGGCAGCCATGTGGAAAAAATAAAACAGAGACTTCTGTTTTAGGACTTCTGCATTTCGCCTCAGGATGCTGGAGATCAGTTTCTGGACAAAATCTTGAGTGATGGCAACCCATTCTTGCATAATCAGTGTTTGGAGTTGATCAGTTTCTGGGTCTTTGGTTGTCCACCATTTTTTCACACGCACACGCTCACACGCACTTTTTTTCACACGTGCACTTTTTTTTCACACGTGCACTTTTTTTTAACACACGCACTTTTTTTTTCACACGCGCACTTATTTATTTATTTTTTCACACACGCACTTATTTATTTTTTCACACACATACATCTCTCTCATACCACTCCACACAGTCACACACATATACACCACACAGACACACATACATACATCTCTATCACACCCACTCCACATACACAATACACTAAACTCTACACCCATTACATTCTAGGGCACCCCCTTCAGAATGGGGCAGATGGAGCAGAGGGGCTAGGGCACACCTTTTCAAGCCCTATAGTATTTCCTTCAGGAAATGCAAGTCTAGTTTAAAATTTTTTTTTCACACGTGCACTTTTTTTTCACACAGGCATTTCTTTTTCACACGCGCATGCTCACATGTGCATTTTTTTTTCAACATGCACTTTTTTTTCCACACGGACATTTCTTTTTCACACACGCACATGCGCACTTTTTTTAACACGCGCACTTATTTTTATTTCACACGCGCAATTTTTTTGTTCCACACGGGCATTTCTTTTTCACACGCGCACGCTCACATGGGCACTTTTTTTTCACACGGGCATTTCTTTTTCACACGCGCACGCTCACATGCGCACTTTTTTTAACACGCGCACTTATTTTTATTTCACATGCGCAATTTTTTTTTTCCACACGGGCATTTCATTTTCACACGCGCACGCTCACATGGGCACTTTTTTTTTCAACGTGCACTTTTTTCCCCACACGGGCATTTCTTTTTCACACGCTCACATGCGCACTTTTTTTCCCCACACACGCACTTATTTATTTTTTTACACATACATCTCTCATACCCACTCTACACAGCCACACACATATTGTAACGAGGCAGGTATGGTGATGTAACCACCGCGTGAATATACTAATGGCGCATTTCCACTAGGGCCTGCTTGGCGCGGTATGGTTCGATACGGGTCGATTCGCAACGGAACGGTACGGTCGCGTTGTGTTTCCATTACAATGGTGAACCACCCCAATGTGGGTGGAATCGCTGTTGGCGCACGGGTTGTTGTGTCGTGACATCATTTGTATGCGACCACAACACCGGTCGATGCCCCTTAACACAGCATTATTGTATCATATTTATCTTTATCTTCATTATTGTATGTGGTTGCTCTAATTTGATAATAATTTGGTATTACTCAAACAGGCTGAACACACCCTGCATAAAAAGCATCAGTCATACAATCAAATGAAATCAAACTTTATTATGAAATATAGATATTTAAAGTACAACATATGTAAATAATATAGTTATAGTTAAAAAAAGTGCAAAAAGCAAATATATACGTATAGCTTTATATGAAATAAATATTTATAGTACTACAAGCAACATTTTGTGTGCTTTTACTGGCGTCTGTCTCGCATGGTGTTCACAAGTTTGCCAAGCACCCCGAGGAAAGCCTGGTTGAAGGAAACATTTTCCGCCAACTCCGCTCGCCTCGTCAGTGGAAGGGGAATCTTGAACGTAAAAAATATCAAATATTAAACACAAACATTCCCGTGAAAGCAACAACAATATAGCGTAACTCCACAAAATGTGTAGCACGTCATCGCTGCTCATGCTGTGTTTATGGCTACAGCTAACTAGCAACTAGCAAGGCTAAGAGCTAGCTATTGTACAGTAGTGACTGTGGTGGTAACATTAACTACAAACACAGCTCTAAATTCCTGCGTTTACAACAGATGCGTTCAGATTTTAATCGCTTTTAAGCTTTTTTAGCTTGGACCGACCGGCACGGCTGAACGGACCGCTGGTAGCCATGAGTGGCCATTAGCGCAGAAACCTCGCTAAAAACCTTTACATTTCTAGTGGCCCCGTCCAGTTCGCCCTGGATTTTTTGATCCCACTCCACATACACACAAACACTGGTCTCTCATACCCACTCCACATACACAAACACCACAAAGACACACACACACAACTCTCATTCCCACTCCAGAAAGACACACCCACACACCACTCTCATACACACCACTCTTCACACACACACGTATACATACATCTCTCACACACGCCAGACACACATACATACCTAAGGAGGTGTTGTCATACACACAATACACCATATACACAATACACTAAACTCTACACACATTACACTCTAGGGCACACCCTTCAGAATGGGGCAGATGGAGCAGAGGGGCTAGGGCACACCTTTTCAAGCCCTTTAGTATTTCCTTCAGGAAATGCAAGTCTAGTTAAAAAAATCTTTCACACGCGCACTTTTTTTTCCCACACGGGCATTTCTTTTTCACACGCGCACGCTCACATGCGCACTTTTTTTTAACACGCGCACTTATTTTTATTTCACACGCGCAATTTTTTTTTCCACACGGGCATTTCTTTTTCACACGCGCACATGTGCACTTTTTTTTAACACGCGCACTTATTTATTTTTTACAGCGGGTATGGTGACGTAACCACCGCGTGAATATACTGAGAGGCGGACCCAAGTGCTGGCTCGGTCTGGCACAATAAGATGCAGCCCTGACACACAAACACACATACATACATCTCTCATACCCACTCCACATACACACAAACACTGGTCTCTCATACCCACTCCACATACACATAAACACCACAAAGACACACACACACAACTCTCATTCCCACTCCAGAAAGACACACACACAACTCTCATTCCCACTCTACAAACACACACACACACCCCACTCTCATACACACTCTTCACACACACACGTATACATACATCTCTCACACACGCGAGACAGACACATACATACCTAAGGAGGTGTTGTCATACACACAATACACCATATACACAATACACTAAACTCTACACACATTACACTCTAGGGCCCCCCCCTTAGAATGGGGCAGATGGAGCAGAGGGGCTAGGGCACACCTTTTCAAGCCCTTTAGTATTTCCTTCAGGAAATGCAAGTCTAGTTAAAAAAATCTTTCACACGGACATTTTTTTTCCACACGGACATTTCTTTTTCACACGCGCACGCTCACATGCACACTTTTTTTTCACACGGGCATTTCTTTTTCACACGCGCACATGTGCACTTTTTTTTAACACGCGCACTTATTTATTTTTTACAGCGGGTATGGTGACGTAACCACCGCGTGAATATACTGAGAGGCGGACCCAAGTGCTGGCTCGGTCTGGCACAATAAGATGCAGCCCTGACACACAAACACACATACATACATCTCTCATACCCACTCCACATACACACAAACACTGGTCTCTCATACCCACTCCACATACACATAAACACCACAAAGACACACACACAACTCTCATTCCCACTCCACAAACACACACCCCACTCTCATACACACTCTTCACACACACACGTATACATACATCTCTCACACACACCAGACAGACACATACATACCTTGTCATACACACAATACACCATATACACTATACACAATACACTAAACTCTACACACATTACACTCTAGGGCACACCCTTCAGAATGGGGCAGATGGAGCAGAGGGGCTAGGGCACACCTTTTCAAGCCCTTTAGTATTTCCTTCAGGAAATGCAAGTCTAGTTAAAAAAATCTTTCACACGCGCATTTTTTTTTCCACACGGACATTTCTTTTTCACACGCTCACATGCGCACTTTTTTTACACGCGCACTTATTTTTATTTCACACGCGCAAATGTTTTTTTCACACGCACATTTTTTTCATACGCGCACTTTTTTTTCCACACGGGCATTTCTTTTTCACACGCGCACGCTCACATGGGCACTTTTTTTCACACGGGCATTTCTTTTTCACACGCGCACGCTCACATGT
This sequence comes from Brachyhypopomus gauderio, assembly GCF_052324685.1. NCBI lineage: Eukaryota > Metazoa > Chordata > Actinopteri > Gymnotiformes > Hypopomidae > Brachyhypopomus > Brachyhypopomus gauderio. The sequence goes on from NC_135229.1 coordinate 8,764,265, forward strand.
GCACTTTTTTTTAACACACGCACTTATTTATTTTTTACGGCGGGTATGGTGACGTAACCACCGCGTGAATATACTGAGAGGCGGACCCAAGTGCCGGCTCGGTCTGGCACAATAAGATGCAGCCCTGACACACAAACACACATACATACATCTCTCATACCCACTCCACATACACTGGTCTCTCATACCCACTCCACATACACATAAACACCACAAAGACACAGACACAACTCTCATTCCCACTCCAGAAAGACACACACAAACACAACTCTCATTCCCACTCCACACACACACACACACACACACACAACTCTCATTCCCACTCCAGAAAGACACACACAAAACTCTCATTCCCACTCCAGAAAGACACACACGACCCACTCTCATACACACTCTTCACACACACACGTATACATACATCTCTCACACACGCGAGACAGACACATACATACCTAAGGAGGTGTTGTCATACACACAATACACAATACACTAAACTCTACACACATTACACTCTTCAGAATGGGGCAGATGGAGCAGAGGGGCTAGGGCACACCTTTTCAAGCCCTTTAGTATTTCCTTCAGGAAATGCAAGTCTAGTTAAAAAAAATCTTTCACGCGCGCACTTTTTTTTTCCACACGGGCATTTCTTTTTCACACGTGCACGCTCACATGGGCACTTTTTTTTTTACACGCGCACTTATTTTTATTTCACACGCGCAAATGTTTTTTTCACACGCACATTTTTTCATACGCGCACTTTTTTTTCCCACACGGGCATTTCTTTTTCACACGCGCACGCTCACATGGGCACTTATTTTTAACACGCGCACTTATTTATTTTTTACGGCGGGTATGGTGACGTAACCACCGCGTGAATATACTGAGAGGCGGACCCAAGTGCCGGCTCGGTCTGGCACAATAACAGATGGAGGAAAACTTGATAGGCCAGGTAGCGGCGCAGGAGATAGAAACTCGAATAAGTGACAGGAGTAGCAAGAGATACAAGAGAGAGAGGAAGGTGACGAGACACCTCACAAAACAGCACAACGGCAGAGAAAGCAGAGAAGGGCTGAAGTCGTGCCGGCATAACCAAAGCGAATCAGCAATGATCCGTCTCCACTAGCTTCCTTAAGAAGCCATGGCAACAGGTGAGACGGATCATTGCTGATTGCGTCGATGTAGTCTAGGGCTGACTCGGGTGCCCCTAGTGGGGGTAGAAAGTGTGGCATCCGAGCCAGCCCTGCAGCCCTGACACACAAACATACATCTCTCATACCCACTCCACATACACTGGTCTCTCATACCCACTCCACATACACAAACACCACAAAGACACACACACAACTCTCATTCCCACTCCAGAAAGACACACACACACACAACTCTCATTCCCACTCCAGAAAGACACACACACACACAACTCTCATTCCCACTCCGCAAACACACACACACACACAACTCTCATTCCCACTCCAGAAAGACACACACACAACTCTCATTCCCACTCCAGAAAGACACACACACACACAACTCTCATTCCCACTCCACATACACTGGTCTCTCATTCCCACTCCAGAAAGACACACACAAAACTCTCATTCCCACTCCACAAACACACACAACTCTCATTCCCACTCCAGAAAGACACACACACAACTCTCATTCCCACTCCACAAACACACACCCCACTCTCATACACACTCTTCACACACACACGTATACATACATCTCTCACACACACCAGACAGACACATACATACCTTGTCATACACACAATACACTATACACAATACACTAAACTCTACACACATTACACTCTAGGGCACATGGAGCAGAGGGGCTAGGGCACACCTTTTCAAGCCCTTTAGTATTTCCTTCAGGAAATGCAAGTCTAGTAAAAAAAATCTTTCACACGCGCACTTTTTTTTCCACACGGACATTTCTTTTTCACACGCTCACATGCGCACTTTTTTTTACACGCGCACTTATTTTTATTTCACACGCGCAAATGTTTTTTTCACACGCACATTTTTTTCATACGCGCACTTTTTTTTTCCACGGGCACGCTCACATGGGCACTTTTTTTCACACGGGCATTTCTTTTTCACACGCGCACGCTCACATGTGCACTTTTTTTTAACACACGCACTTATTTATTTTTTACGGCGGGTATGGTGACGTAACCACCGCGTGAATATACTGAGAGGCGGACCCAAGTGCCGGCTCGGTCTGGCACAATAAGATGCAGCCCTGACACACAAACACACATACATACATCTCTCATACCCACTCCACATACACTGGTCTCTCATACCCACTCCACATACACATAAACACCACAAAGACACAGACACAACTCTCATTCCCACTCCAGAAAGACACACACACACACAACTCTCATTCCCACTCCACACACACACACACACACACACAACTCTCATTCCCACTCCAGAAAGACACACACAAAACTCTCATTCCCACTCCACAAACACACACACAACCCACTCTCATACACACTCTTCACACACACACGTATACATACATCTCTCACACACGCGAGACAGACACATACATACCTAAGGAGGTGTTGTCATACACACAATACACAATACACTAAACTCTACACACATTACACTCTAGGGCACACCCTTCAGAATGGGGCAGATGGAGCAGAGGGGCTAGGGCACACCTTTTCAAGCCCTTTAGTATTTCCTTCAGGAAATGCAAGTCTAGTTAAAAAAATCTTTCACACGCGCACTTTTTTTTTTCCACACGGGCATTTCTTTTTCACACGCGCACGCACACATGGGCACTTTTTTTCACACGGACATTTCTTTTTCACACGCTCACACGCGCACTTTTTTTTTCCACACGGGCATTTCTTTTTCACACGCGCACGCTCACATGGGCACTTTTTTTTAACACGCGCACTTATTTATTTTTTACGGCGGGTATGGTGACGTAACCACCGCGTGAATATACTGAGAGGCGGACCCAAGTGCCGGCTCGGTCTGGCACAATAACAGATGGAGGAAAACTTGATAGGCCAGGTAGCGGCGCAGGAGATAGAAACTCGAATAAGTGACAGGAGTAGCAAGAGATACAAGAGAGAGAGAGGAAGGTGACGAGACACCTCACAAAACAGCACAACGGCAGAGAAAGCAGAGAAGGGCTGAAGTCGTGCCGGCATAACCAAAGCGAATCAGCAATGATCCGTCTCCACTAGCTTCCTTAAGAAGCCATGGCAACAGGTGAGACGGATCATTGCTGATTGCGTCGATGTAGTCTAGGGCTGACTTGGGTGCCCCTAGTGGGGGTAGAAAGTGTGGCATCCGAGCCAGCCCTGCAGCCCTGACACACAAACATACATCTCTCATACCCACTCCACATACACTGGTCTCTCATACCCACTCCACATACACAAACACCACAAAGACACACACACAACTCTCATTCCCACTCCAGAAAGACACACACACACACAACTCTCATTCCCACTCCAGAAAGACACACACACACAACTCTCATTCCCACTCCGCAAACACACACACACACACAACTCTCATTCCCACTCCAGAAAGACACACACACAACTCTCATTCCCACTCCAGAAAGACACACACACACACAACTCTCATTCCCACTCCACATACACTGGTCTCTCATTCCCACTCCAGAAAGACACACACAAAACTCTCATTCCCACTCCACAAACACACACAACTCTCATTCCCACTCCAGAAAGACACACACACAACTCTCATTCCCACTCCACAAACACACACCCCACTCTCATACACACTCTTCACACACACACGTATACATACATCTCTCACACACACCAGACAGACACATACATACCTTGTCATACACACAATACACCATATACACTATACACAATACACTAAACTCTACACACATTACATTCTAGGGCACACCCTTCAGAATGGGGCAGATGGAGCAGAGGGGCTAGGGCACACCTTTTCAAGCCCTTTAGTATTTCCTTCAGGAAATGCAAGTCTAGTTAAAAAAATCTTTCACACGCGCACTTTTTTTTCCCACACGGACATTTCTTTTTCACACGCTCACATGCGCACTTTTTTTTACACGCGCACTTATTTTTATTTCACACGCGCAAATGTTTTTTTCACACGCACATTTTTTTCATACGCGCACTTTTTTTTCCACACGGGCATTTCTTTTTCACACGCGCACGCTCACATGGGCACTTTTTTTCACACGGGCATTTCTTTTTCACACGCGCACGCTCACATGTGCACTTTTTTTTAACACACGCACTTATTTATTTTTTACGGCGGGTATGGTGACGTAACCACCGCGTGAATATACTGAGAGGCGGACCCAAGTGCCGGCTCGGTCTGGCACAATAAGATGCAGCCCTGACACACAAACACACATACATACATCTCTCATACCCACTCCACATACACTGGTCTCTCATACCCACTCCACATACACATAAACACCACAAAGACACAGACACAACTCTCATTCCCACTCCAGAAAGACACACACACACACAACTCTCATTCCCACTCCACACACACACACACACACACAACTCTCATTCCCACTCCAGAAAGACACACACAAAACTCTCATTCCCACTCCACAAACACACACACAACCCACTCTCATACACACTCTTCACACACACACACGTATACATACATCTCTCACACACGCGAGACAGACACATACATACCTAAGGAGGTGTTGTCATACACACAATACACAATACACTAAACTCTACACACATTACACTCTAGGGCACACCCTTCAGAATGGGGCAGATGGAGCAGAGGGGCTAGGGCACACCTTTTCAAGCCCTTTAGTATTTCCTTCAGGAAATGCAAGTCTAGTTAAAAAAAATCTTTCACGCGCGCACTTTTTTTTTCCACACGGGCATTTCTTTTTCACACGTGCACGCTCACATGGGCACTTTTTTTTTTTACATGCGCACTTATTTTTATTTCACACGCGCAAATGTTTTTTTCACACGCACATTTTTTCATACGCGCACTTTTTTTTCCCACACGGGCATTTCTTTTTCACATGCGCACGCTCACATGGGCACTTTTTTTTAACACGCGCACTTATTTATTTTTTACGGCGGGTATGGTGACGTAACCACCGCGTGAATATACTGAGAGGCGGACCCAAGTGCCGGCTCGGTCTGGCACAATAAGATGCAGCCCTGACACACAAACACACATACATACATCTCTCATACCCACTCCGCAAACACACACACACAAACACACACACACACAACTCTCATTCCCACTCCGCAAACACACACACACACACACACACACACACACACACAACTCTCATTCCCACTCCAGAAAGACACACACACAACTCTCATTCCCACTCCACATACACTGGTCTCTCATACCCACTCCACATACACATAAACACCACAAAGACACAGACACAACTGTCATTCCCACTCCAGAAAGACACACACACACACAACTCTCATTCCCACTCCACACACACACACACACAACTCTCATTCCCACTCCAGAAAGACACACACAAAACTCTCATTCCCACTCCACAAACACACACACAACCCACTCTCATACACACTCTTCACACACACACGTATACATACATCTCTCACATACGCGAGACAGACACATACATACCTAAGGAGGTGTTGTCATACATACAATACACAATACACTAAACTCTACACACATTACACTCTAGGGCACACCCTTCAGAATGGGGCAGATGGAGCAGAGGGGCTAGGGCACACCTTTTCAAGCCCTTTAGTATTTCCTTCAGGAAATGCAAGTCTAGTTAAAAAAATCTTTCACACGCGCACTTTTTTTTTCCACACGGGCATTTCTTTTTTACACGTGCACGCTCACATGGGCACTTTTTTTTCACACGGACATTTCTTTTTCATACGCTCACATGCGCACTTTTTTTTTACACGCGCTTATTTTTATTTCACACGCGCAAATGTTTTTTTCACACGCACATTTTTTCATACGCGCACTTTTTTTTCCCACACGGGCATTTCTTTTTCACACGCGCACGCTCACATGGGCACTTTTTTTTTCACACGGACATTTCTTTTTCACACGCTCACATGCGCACTTTTTTTTTTACACGCGCACTTATTTTTATTTCACACGCGCAAATGTTTTTTTCACACGCACATTTTTTCATACGCGCACTTTTTTTTCCCACACGGGCATTTCTTTTTCACACGCGCACGCTCACATGGGCACTTTTTTTTAACACGCGCACTTATTTATTTTTTACGGCGGGTATGGTGACGTAACCACCGCGTGAATATACTGAGAGGCGGACCCAAGTGCCGGCTCGGTCTGGCACAATAACAGATGGAGGAAAACTTGATAGGCCAGGTAGCGGCGCAGGAGATAGAAACTCGAATAAGTGACAGGAGTAGCAAGAGATACAAGAGAAAGAGAGGAAGGTGACGAGACACCTCACAAAACAGCACAACGGCAGAGAAAGCAGAGAAGGGCTGAAGTCGTGCCGGCATAACCAAAGCGAATCAGCAATGATCCGTCTCCACTAGCTTCCTTAAGAAGCCATGGCAACAGGTGAGACGGATCATTGCTGATTGCGTCGATGTAGTCTAGGGCTGACTTGGGTGCCCCTAGTGGGGGTAGAAAGTGTGGCATCCGAGCCAGCCCTGCAGCCCTGACACACAAACATACATCTCTCATACCCACTCCACATACACTGGTCTCTCATACCCACTCCACATACACAAACACCACAAAGACACACACACAACTCTCATTCCCACTCCAGAAAGACACACACACACACAACCCTCATTCCCACTCCAGAAAGACACACACACACACAACTGTCATTCCCACTCCGCAAACACACACACAACTCTCATTCCCACTCCAGAAAGACACACACACAACTCTCATTCCCACTCCAGAAAGACACACACACACACAACTCTCATTCCCACTCCACATACACTGGTCTCTCATTCCCACTCCAGAAAGACACACACAAAACTCTCATTCCCACTCCACAAACACACACAACTCTCATTCCCACTCCAGAAAGACACACACACAACTCTCATTCCCACTCCACAAACACACACCCCACTCTCATACACACTCTTCACACACACACGTATACATACATCTCTCACACACACCAGACAGACACATACATACCTTGTCATACACACAATACACCATATACACTATACACAATACACTAAACTCTACACACATTACACTCTAGGGCACATGGAGCAGAGGGGCTAGGGCACACCTTTTCAAGCCCTTTAGTATTTCCTTCAGGAAATGCAAGTCTAGTTAAAAAAATCTTTCACACGCGCACTTTTTTTTCCACACGGACATTTCTTTTTCACACGCTCACATGCGCACTTTTTTTTACACGCGCACTTATTTTTATTTCACACGCGCAAATGTTTTTTTCACACGCACATTTTTTTCATACGCGCACTTTTTTTTCCACACGGGCACGCTCACATGGGCACTTTTTTTCACACGGGCATTTCTTTTTCACACGCGCACGCTCACATGTGCACTTTTTTTTAACACACGCACTTATTTATTTTTTACGGCGGGTATGGTGACGTAACCACCGCGTGAATATACTGAGAGGCGGACCCAAGTGCCGGCTCGGTCTGGCACAATAAGATGCAGCCCTGACACACAAACACACATACATACATCTCTCATACCCACTCCACATACACTGGTCTCTCATACCCACTCCACATACACATAAACACCACAAAGACACAGACACAACTCTCATTCCCACTCCAGAAAGACACACACAAACACAACTCTCATTCCCACTCCACACACACACACACACACACACACAACTCTCATTCCCACTCCAGAAAGACACACACAAAACTCTCATTCCCACTCCAGAAAGACACACACGACCCACTCTCATACACACTCTTCACACACACACGTATACATACATCTCTCACACACGCGAGACAGACACATACATACCTAAGGAGGTGTTGTCATACACACAATACACAATACACTAAACTCTACACACATTACACTCTAGGGCACACCCTTCAGAATGGGGCAGATGGAGCAGAGGGGCTAGGGCACACCTTTTCAAGCCCTTTAGTATTTCCTTCAGGAAATGCAAGTCTAGTTAAAAAAAATCTTTCACGCGCGCACTTTTTTTTTCCACACGGGCATTTCTTTTTCACACGTGCACGCTCACATGGGCACTTTTTTTTTACACGCGCACTTATTTTTATTTCACACGCGCAAATGTTTTTTTCACACGCACATTTTTTCATACGCGCACTTTTTTTCCCACACGGGCATTTCTTTTTCACACGCTCACATGGGCACTTTTTTTTAACACGCGCACTTATTTATTTTTTACGGCGGGTATGGTGACGTAACCACCGCGTGAATATACTGAGAGGCGGACCCAAGTGCCGGCTCGGTCTGGCACAATAACAGATGGAGGAAAACTTGATAGGCCAGGTAGCGGCGCAGGAGATAGAAACTCGAATAAGTGACAGGAGTAGCAAGAGATACAAGAGAGAGAGAGGAAGGTGACGAGACACCTCACAAAACAGCACAACGGCAGAGAAAGCAGAGAAGGGCTGAAGTCGTGCCGGCATAACCAAAGCGAATCAGCAATGATCCGTCTCCACTAGCTTCCTTAAGAAGCCATGGCAACAGGTGAGACGGATCATTGCTGATTGCGTCGATGTAGTCTAGGGCTGACTTGGGTGCCCCTAGTGGGGGTAGAAAGTGTGGCATCCGAGCCAGCCCTGCAGCCCTGACACACAAACATACATCTCTCATACCCACTCCACATACACAAACACCACAAAGACACACACACAACTCTCATTCCCACTCCGCAAACACACACACACACACACACACACACACACACACAACTCTCATTCCCACTCCAGAAAGACACACACACAACTCTCATTCCCACTCCACATACACTGGTCTCTCATACCCACTCCACATACACATAAACACCACAAAGACACAGACACAACTGTCATTCCCACTCCAGAAAGACACACACACACAACTCTCATTCCCACTCCACAAACACACACACAACCCACTCTCATACACACTCTTCACACACACACACGTATACATACATCTCTCACATACGCGAGACAGACACATACATACCTAAGGAGGTGTTGTCATACACACAATACACAATACACTAAACTCTACACACATTACACTCTAGGGCACACCCTTCAGAATGGGGCAGATGGAGCAGAGGGGCTAGGGCACACCTTTTCAAGCCCTTTAGTATTTCCTTCAGGAAATGCAAGTCTAGTTAAAAAAATCTTTCACACGCGCACTTTTTTTTTTTCCACACGGGCATTTCTTTTTCACACGCACACATGGGCACTTTTTTTCACACGGACATTTCTTTTTCACACGCTCACACGCGCACTTTTTTTTTCCACACGGGCATTTCTTTTTCACACGCGCACGCTCAAATGTTTTTTTCACACGCACATTTTTTCATACGTGCACTTTTTTTTCCACACGGGCATTTCTTTTTCACACGCGCACGCTCACATGGGCACTTTTTTTTAACACGCGCACTTATTTATTTTTTACGGCGGGTATGGTGACGTAACCACCGCGTGAATATACTGAGAGGCGGACCCAAGTGCCGGCTCGGTCTGGCACAATAACAGATGGAGGAAAACTTGATAGGCCAGGTAGCGGCGCAGGAGATAGAAACTCGAATAAGTGACAGGAGTAGCAAGAGATACAAGAGAAAGAGAGGAAGGTGACGAGACACCTCACAAAACAGCACAACGGCAGAGAAAGCAGAGAAGGGCTGAAGTCGTGCCGGCATAACCAAAGCGAATCAGCAATGATCCGTCTCCACTAGCTTCCTTAAGAAGCCATGGCAACAGGTGAGACGGATCATTGCTGATTGCGTCGATGTAGTCTAGGGCTGACTTGGGTGCCCCTAGTGGGGGTAGAAAGTGTGGCATCCGAGCCAGCCCTGCAGCCCTGACACACAAACATACATCTCTCATACCCACTCCACATACACTGGTCTCTCATACCCACTCCACATACACAAACACCACAAAGACACACACACAACCCTCATTCCCACTCCAGAAAGACACACACACACACAACTGTCATTCCCACTCCGCAAACACACACACACACACACAACTCTCATTCCCACTCCAGAAAGACACACACACAACTCTCATTCCCACTCCAGAAAGACACACACACACACAACTCTCATTCCCACTCCACATACACTGGTCTCTCATTCCCACTCCAGAAAGACACACACAAAACTCTCATTCCCACTCCACAAACACACACAACTCTCATTCCCACTCCAGAAAGACACACACACAACTCTCATTCCCACTCCACAAACACACACCCCACTCTCATACACACTCTTCACACACACACGTATACATACATCTCTCACACACACCAGACAGACACATACATACCTTGTCATACACACAATACACCATATACACTATACACAATACACTAAACTCTACACACATTACATTCTAGGGCACACCCTTCAGAATGGGGCAGATGGAGCAGAGGGGCTAGGGCACACCTTTTCAAGCCCTTTAGTATTTCCTTCAGGAAATGCAAGTCTAGTTAAAAAAATCTTTCACACGCGCACTTTTTTTTCCCACACGGACATTTCTTTTTCACACGCTCACATGCGCACTTTTTTTTACACGCGCACTTATTTTTATTTCACACGCGCAAATGTTTTTTTCACACGCACATTTTTTTCATACGCGCACTTTTTTTTCCACACGGGCATTTCTTTTTCACACGCGCACGCTCACATGGGCACTTTTTTTCACACGGGCATTTCTTTTTCACACGCGCACGCTCACATGTGCACTTTTTTTTAACACACGCACTTATTTATTTTTTACGGCGGGTATGGTGACGTAACCACCGCGTGAATATACTGAGAGGCGGACCCAAGTGCCGGCTCGGTCTGGCACAATAAGATGCAGCCCTGACACACAAACACACATACATACATCTCTCATACCCACTCCACATACACTGGTCTCTCATACCCACTCCACATACACATAAACACCACAAAGACACAGACACAACTCTCATTCCCACTCCAGAAAGACACACACACACACAACTCTCATTCCCACTCCACACACACAACTCTCATTCCCACTCCAGAAAGACACACACAAAACTCTCATTCCCACTCCACAAACACACACACAACCCACTCTCATACACACTCTTCACACACACACGTATACATACATCTCTCACATACGCGAGACAGACACATACATACCTAAGGAGGTGTTGTCATACATACAATACACAATACACTAAACTCTACACACATTACACTCTAGGGCACACCCTTCAGAATGGGGCAGATGGAGCAGAGGGGCTAGGGCACACCTTTTCAAGCCCTTTAGTATTTCCTTCAGGAAATGCAAGTCTAGTTAAAAAAATCTTTCACACGCGCACTTTTTTTTTCCACACGGGCATTTCTTTTTTACACGTGCACGCTCACATGGGCACTTTTTTTTCACACGGACATTTCTTTTTCACACGCTCACATGCGCACTTTTTTTTTACACGCGCTTATTTTTATTTCACACGCGCAAATGTTTTTTTCACACGCACATTTTTTCATACGCGCACTTTTTTTTCCCACACGGGCATTTCTTTTTCACACGCGCACGCTCACATGGGCACTTTTTTTTTTCACACGGACATTTCTTTTTCACACGCTCACATGCGCACTTTTTTTTTTACACGCGCACTTATTTTTATTTCACACGCGCAAATGTTTTTTTCACACGCACATTTTTTCATACGCGCACTTTTTTTTCCCACACGGGCATTTCTTTTTCACACGCGCACGCTCACATGGGCACTTTTTTTTAACACGCGCACTTATTTATTTTTTACGGCGGGTATGGTGACGTAACCACCGCGTGAATATACTGAGAGGCGGACCCAAGTGCCGGCTCGGTCTGGCACAATAACAGATGGAGGAAAACTTGATAGGCCAGGTAGCGGCGCAGGAGATAGAAACTCGAATAAGTGACAGGAGTAGCAAGAGATACAAGAGAAAGAGAGGAAGGTGACGAGACACCTCACAAAACAGCACAACGGCAGAGAAAGCAGAGAAGGGCTGAAGTCGTGCCGGCATAACCAAAGCGAATCAGCAATGATCCGTCTCCACTAGCTTCCTTAAGAAGCCATGGCAACAGGTGAGACGGATCATTGCTGATTGCGTCGATGTAGTCTAGGGCTGACTTGGGTGCCCCTAGTGGGGGTAGAAAGTGTGGCATCCGAGCCAGCCCTGCAGCCCTGACACACAAACATACATCTCTCATACCCACTCCACATACACTGGTCTCTCATACCCACTCCACATACACAAACACCACAAAGACACACACACAACTCTCATTCCCACTCCAGAAAGACACACACACACACAACCCTCATTCCCACTCCAGAAAGACACACACACACACAACTGTCATTCCCACTCCGCAAACACACACACACACACAACTCTCATTCCCACTCCAGAAAGACACACACACAACTCTCATTCCCACTCCAGAAAGACACACACACACACAACTCTCATTCCCACTCCACATACACTGGTCTCTCATTCCCACTCCAGAAAGACACACACAAAACTCTCATTCCCACTCCACAAACACACACAACTCTCATTCCCACTCCAGAAAGACACACACACAACTCTCATTCCCACTCCACAAACACACACCCCACTCTCATACACACTCTTCACACACACACGTATACATACATCTCTCACACACACCAGACAGACACATACATACCTTGTCATACACACAATACACCATATACACTATACACAATACACTAAACTCTACACACATTACACTCTAGGGCACATGGAGCAGAGGGGCTAGGGCACACCTTTTCAAGCCCTTTAGTATTTCCTTCAGGAAATGCAAGTCTAGTTAAAAAAATCTTTCACACGCGCACTTTTTTTTCCACACGGACATTTCTTTTTCACACGCTCACATGCGCACTTTTTTTTACACGCGCACTTATTTTTATTTCACACGCGCAAATGTTTTTTTCACACGCACATTTTTTTCATACGCGCACTTTTTTTTCCACACGGGCACGCTCACATGGGCACTTTTTTTCACACGGGCATTTCTTTTTCACACGCGCACGCTCACATGTGCACTTTTTTTTAACACACGCACTTATTTATTTTTTACGGCGGGTATGGTGACGTAACCACCGCGTGAATATACTGAGAGGCGGACCCAAGTGCCGGCTCGGTCTGGCACAATAAGATGCAGCCCTGACACACAAACACACATACATACATCTCTCATACCCACTCCACATACACTGGTCTCTCATACCCACTCCACATACACATAAACACCACAAAGACACAGACACAACTCTCATTCCCACTCCAGAAAGACACACACAAACACAACTCTCATTCCCACTCCACACACACACACACACACACACACAACTCTCATTCCCACTCCAGAAAGACACACACAAAACTCTCATTCCCACTCCAGAAAGACACACACAACCCACTCTCATACACACTCTTCACACACACACGTATACATACATCTCTCACACACGCGAGACAGACACATACATACCTAAGGAGGTGTTGTCATACACACAATACACAATACACTAAACTCTACACACATTACACTCTAGGGCACACCCTTCAGAATGGGGCAGATGGAGCAGAGGGGCTAGGGCACACCTTTTCAAGCCCTTTAGTATTTCCTTCAGGAAATGCAAGTCTAGTTAAAAAAAATCTTTCACGCGCGCACTTTTTTTTTTCCACACGGGCATTTCTTTTTCACACGTGCACGCTCACATGGGCACTTTTTTTTTTACACGCGCACTTATTTTTATTTCACACGCGCAAATGTTTTTTTCACACGCACATTTTTTCATACGCGCACTTTTTTTCCCACACGGGCATTTCTTTTTCACACGCTCACATGCGCACTTTTTTTTAACACGCGCACTTATTTATTTTTTACGGCGGGTATGGTGACGTAACCACCGCGTGAATATACTGAGAGGCGGACCCAAGTGCCGGCTCGGTCTGGCACAATAACAGATGGAGGAAAACTTGATAGGCCAGGTAGCGGCGCAGGAGATAGAAACTCGAATAAGTGACAGGAGTAGCAAGAGATACAAGAGAGAGAGGAAGGTGACGAGACACCTCACAAAACAGCACAACGGCAGAGAAAGCAGAGAAGGGCTGAAGTCGTGCCGGCATAACCAAAGCGAATCAGCAATGATCCGTCTCCACTAGCTTCCTTAAGAAGCCATGGCAACAGGTGAGACGGATCATTGCTGATTGCGTCGATGTAGTCTAGGGCTGACTCGGGTGCCCCTAGTGGGGGTAGAAAGTGTGGCATCCGAGCCAGCCCTGCAGCCCTGACACACAAACATACATCTCTCATACCCACTCCACATACACTGGTCTCTCATACCCACTCCACATACACAAACACCACAAAGACACACACACAACTCTCATTCCCACTCCAGAAAGACACACACACACACACACACACAACTCTCATTCCCACTCCAGAAAGACACACACACAACTCTCATTCCCACTCCACATACACTGGTCTCTCATACCCACTCCACATACACATAAACACCACAAAGACACAGACACAACTGTCATTCCCACTCCAGAAAGACACACACACACAACTCTCATTCCCACTCCACACACACACACACACAACTCTCATTCCCACTCCACAAACACACACACAACCCACTCTCATACACACTCTTCACACACACACGTATACATACATCTCTCACATACGCGAGACAGACACATACATACCTAAGGAGGTGTTGTCATACACACAATACACAATACACTAAACTCTACACACATTACACTCTAGGGCACACCCTTCAGAATGGGGCAGATGGAGCAGAGGGGCTAGGGCACACCTTTTCAAGCCCTTTAGTATTTCCTTCAGGAAATGCAAGTCTAGTTAAAAAAATCTTTCACACGCGCACTTTTTTTTTTTCCACACGGGCATTTCTTTTTCACACGCTCACATGGGCACTTTTTTTTCACACGGACATTTCTTTTTCACACGCTCACATGCGCACTTTTTTTTAACACGCGCACTTATTTATTTTTTACGGCGGGTATGGTGACGTAACCACCGCGTGAATATACTGAGAGGCGGACCCAAGTGCCGGCTCGGTCTGGCACAATAACAGATGGAGGAAAACTTGATAGGCCAGGTAGCGGCGCAGGAGATAGAAACTCGAATAAGTGACAGGAGTAGCAAGAGATACAAGAGAAAGAGAGGAAGGTGACGAGACACCTCACAAAACAGCACAACGGCAGAGAAAGCAGAGAAGGGCTGAAGTCGTGCCGGCATAACCAAAGCGAATCAGCAATGATCCGTCTCCACTAGCTTCCTTAAGAAGCCATGGCAACAGGTGAGACGGATCATTGCTGATTGCGTCGATGTAGTCTAGGGCTGACTTGGGTGCCCCTAGTGGGGGTAGAAAGTGTGGCATCCGAGCCAGCCCTGCAGCCCTGACACACAAACATACATCTCTCATACCCACTCCACATACACAAACACCACAAAGACACACACACAACTGTCATTCCCACTCCAGAAAGACACACACACACACACACAACTCTCATTCCCACTCCACAAACACACACACACACAACTCTCATTCCCACTCCAGAAAGACACACACAAAACTCTCATTCCCACTCCAGAAAGACACACACACAACTCTCATTCCCACTCCACAAACACACACCCCACTCTCATACACACTCTTCACACACACACGTATACATACATCTCTCACACACACCAGACAGACACATACATACCTTGTCATACACACAATACACCATATACACTATACACAATACACTAAACTCTACACACATTACACTCTAGGGCACACCCTTCAGAATGGGGCAGAGGGGCTAGGGCACACCTTTTCAAGCCCTTTAGTATTTCCTTCAGGAAATGCAAGTCTAGTTAAAAAAATCTTTCACACGCGCACTTTTTTTTCCACACGGACATTTCTTTTTCACACGCTCACATGCGCACTTTTTTTTTACACGCGCACTTATTTTTATTTCACACACGCAAATGTTTTTTTTCACACGCACATTTTTTTTATACGCGCACTTTTTTTTTCCACACGGGCATTTCTTTTTCACACGCGCACGCTCACATGGGCACTTTTTTTCACACGTGCATTTCTTTTTCACACGCGCACGCTCACATGTGCACTTTTTTTTAACACGCGCACTTATTTATTTTTTACGGCGGGTATGGTGACGTAACCACCGCGTGAATATACTGAGAGGCGGACCCAAGTGCCGGCTCGGTCTGGCACAATAAGATGCAGCCCTGACACACAAACACACATACATACATCTCTCATACCCACTCCACATACACTGGTCTCTCATACCCACTCCACATACACATAAACACCACAAAGACACAGACACAACTCTCATTCCCACTCCAGAAAGACACACACACACACAACTCTCATTCCCACTCCACACACACACACACACACACAACTCTCATTCCCACTCCAGAAAGACACACACAAAACTCTCATTCCCACTCCACAAACACACACACAACCCACTCTCATACACACTCTTCACACACACACGTATACATACATCTCTCACACACGCGAGACAGACACATACATACCTAAGGAGGTGTTGTCATACACACAATACACTAAACTCTACACACATTACACTCTAGGGCACACCCTTCAGAATGGGGCAGATGGAGCAGAGGGGCTAGGGCACACCTTTTCAAGCCCTTTAGTATTTCCTTCAGGAAATGCAAGTCTAGTTAAAAAAATCTTTCACACGCGCACTTTTTTTTCCCACACGGGCATTTCTTTTTCACACGTGCACGCTCACATGGGCACTTTTTTTTTTACACGCGCACTTATTTTTATTTCACACGCGCAAATGTTTTTTTCACACGCACATTTTTTCATACGCGCACTTTTTTTCCCACACGGGCATTTCTTTTTCACACGCTCACATGCGCACTTTTTTTTAACACGCGCACTTATTTATTTTTTACGGCGGGTATGGTGACGTAACCACCGCGTGAATATACTGAGAGGCGGACCCAAGTGCCGGCTCGGTCTGGCACAATAACAGATGGAGGAAAACTTGATAGGCCAGGTAGCGGCGCAGGAGATAGAAACTCGAATAAGTGACAGGAGTAGCAAGAGATACAAGAGAGAGAGGAAGGTGACGAGACACCTCACAAAACAGCACAACGGCAGAGAAAGCAGAGAAGGGCTGAAGTCGTGCCGGCATAACCAAAGCGAATCAGCAATGATCCGTCTCCACTAGCTTCCTTAAGAAGCCATGGCAACAGGTGAGACGGATCATTGCTGATTGCGTCGATGTAGTCTAGGGCTGACTCGGGTGCCCCTAGTGGGGGTAGAAAGTGTGGCATCCGAGCCAGCCCTGCAGCCCTGACACACAAACATACATCTCTCATACCCACTCCACATACACTGGTCTCTCATACCCACTCCACATACACAAACACCACAAAGACACACACACAACTCTCATTCCCACTCCAGAAAGACACACACACACACACACACACACACAACTCTCATTCCCACTCCAGAAAGACACACACACAACTCTCATTCCCACTCCACATACACTGGTCTCTCATACCCACTCCACATACACATAAACACCACAAAGACACAGACACAACTGTCATTCCCACTCCAGAAAGACACACACACACAACTCTCATTCCCACTCCACACACACACACACACAACTCTCATTCCCACTCCAGAAAGACACAAAACTCTCATTCCCACTCCACAAACACACACACAACCCACTCTCATACACACTCTTCACACACACACGTATACATACATCTCTCACATACGCGAGACAGACACATACATACCTAAGGAGGTGTTGTCATACACACAATACACAATACACTAA
Source organism: Brachyhypopomus gauderio (assembly GCF_052324685.1). Lineage (NCBI taxonomy): Eukaryota > Metazoa > Chordata > Actinopteri > Gymnotiformes > Hypopomidae > Brachyhypopomus > Brachyhypopomus gauderio. Next base: position 8,782,475 of record NC_135229.1, read on the forward strand.
ACTCTACACACATTACACTCTAGGGCACACCCTTCAGAATGGGGCAGATGGAGCAGAGGGGCTAGGGCACACCTTTTCAAGCCCTTTAGTATTTCCTTCAGGAAATGCAAGTCTAGTTAAAAAAATCTTTCACACGCGCACTTTTTTTTTTTCCACACGGGCATTTCTTTTTCACACGCTCACATGGGCACTTTTTTTTCACACGGACATTTCTTTTTCACACGCTCACATGCGCACTTTTTTTTAACACGCGCACTTATTTATTTTTTACGGCGGGTATGGTGACGTAACCACCGCGTGAATATACTGAGAGGCGGACCCAAGTGCCGGCTCGGTCTGGCACAATAACAGATGGAGGAAAACTTGATAGGCCAGGTAGCGGCGCAGGAGATAGAAACTCGAATAAGTGACAGGAGTAGCAAGAGATACAAGAGAAAGAGAGGAAGGTGACGAGACACCTCACAAAACAGCACAACGGCAGAGAAAGCAGAGAAGGGCTGAAGTCGTGCCGGCATAACCAAAGCGAATCAGCAATGATCCGTCTCCACTAGCTTCCTTAAGAAGCCATGGCAACAGGTGAGACGGATCATTGCTGATTGCGTCGATGTAGTCTAGGGCTGACTTGGGTGCCCCTAGTGGGGGTAGAAAGTGTGGCATCCGAGCCAGCCCTGCAGCCCTGACACACAAACATACATCTCTCATACCCACTCCACATACACAAACACCACAAAGACACACACACAACTGTCATTCCCACTCCAGAAAGACACACACACACACACACAACTCTCATTCCCACTCCACAAACACACACACACACAACTCTCATTCCCACTCCAGAAAGACACACACAAAACTCTCATTCCCACTCCAGAAAGACACACACACAACTCTCATTCCCACTCCACAAACACACACCCCACTCTCATACACACTCTTCACACACACACGTATACATACATCTCTCACACACACCAGACAGACACATACATACCTTGTCATACACACAATACACCATATACACTATACACAATACACTAAACTCTACACACATTACACTCTAGGGCACACCCTTCAGAATGGGGCAGAGGGGCTAGGGCACACCTTTTCAAGCCCTTTAGTATTTCCTTCAGGAAATGCAAGTCTAGTTAAAAAAATCTTTCACACGCGCACTTTTTTTTCCACACGGACATTTCTTTTTCACACGCTCACATGCGCACTTTTTTTTTACACGCGCACTTATTTTTATTTCACACACGCAAATGTTTTTTTTCACACGCACATTTTTTTTATACGCGCACTTTTTTTTTCCACACGGGCATTTCTTTTTCACACGCGCACGCTCACATGGGCACTTTTTTTCACACGTGCATTTCTTTTTCACACGCGCACGCTCACATGTGCACTTTTTTTTAACACGCGCACTTATTTATTTTTTACGGCGGGTATGGTGACGTAACCACCGCGTGAATATACTGAGAGGCGGACCCAAGTGCCGGCTCGGTCTGGCACAATAAGATGCAGCCCTGACACACAAACACACATACATACATCTCTCATACCCACTCCACATACACTGGTCTCTCATACCCACTCCACATACACATAAACACCACAAAGACACAGACACAACTCTCATTCCCACTCCAGAAAGACACACACACACACAACTCTCATTCCCACTCCACACACACACACACACACACAACTCTCATTCCCACTCCAGAAAGACACACACAAAACTCTCATTCCCACTCCACAAACACACACACAACCCACTCTCATACACACTCTTCACACACACACGTATACATACATCTCTCACACACGCGAGACAGACACATACATACCTAAGGAGGTGTTGTCATACACACAATACACTAAACTCTACACACATTACACTCTAGGGCACACCCTTCAGAATGGGGCAGATGGAGCAGAGGGGCTAGGGCACACCTTTTCAAGCCCTTTAGTATTTCCTTCAGGAAATGCAAGTCTAGTTAAAAAAATCTTTCACACGCGCACTTTTTTTTCCCACACGGGCATTTCTTTTTCACACGTGCACGCTCACATGGGCACTTTTTTTTTTACACGCGCACTTATTTTTATTTCACACGCGCAAATGTTTTTTTCACACGCACATTTTTTCATACGCGCACTTTTTTTCCCACACGGGCATTTCTTTTTCACACGCTCACATGCGCACTTTTTTTTAACACGCGCACTTATTTATTTTTTACGGCGGGTATGGTGACGTAACCACCGCGTGAATATACTGAGAGGCGGACCCAAGTGCCGGCTCGGTCTGGCACAATAACAGATGGAGGAAAACTTGATAGGCCAGGTAGCGGCGCAGGAGATAGAAACTCGAATAAGTGACAGGAGTAGCAAGAGATACAAGAGAGAGAGGAAGGTGACGAGACACCTCACAAAACAGCACAACGGCAGAGAAAGCAGAGAAGGGCTGAAGTCGTGCCGGCATAACCAAAGCGAATCAGCAATGATCCGTCTCCACTAGCTTCCTTAAGAAGCCATGGCAACAGGTGAGACGGATCATTGCTGATTGCGTCGATGTAGTCTAGGGCTGACTCGGGTGCCCCTAGTGGGGGTAGAAAGTGTGGCATCCGAGCCAGCCCTGCAGCCCTGACACACAAACATACATCTCTCATACCCACTCCACATACACTGGTCTCTCATACCCACTCCACATACACAAACACCACAAAGACACACACACAACTCTCATTCCCACTCCAGAAAGACACACACACACACACACACACAACTCTCATTCCCACTCCAGAAAGACACACACACAACTCTCATTCCCACTCCACATACACTGGTCTCTCATACCCACTCCACATACACATAAACACCACAAAGACACAGACACAACTGTCATTCCCACTCCAGAAAGACACACACACACAACTCTCATTCCCACTCCACACACACACACACACAACTCTCATTCCCACTCCAGAAAGACACAAAACTCTCATTCCCACTCCACAAACACACACACAACCCACTCTCATACACACTCTTCACACACACACGTATACATACATCTCTCACATACGCGAGACAGACACATACATACCTAAGGAGGTGTTGTCATACACACAATACACAATACACTAAACTCTACACACATTACACTCTAGGGCACACCCTTCAGAATGGGGCAGATGGAGCAGAGGGGCTAGGGCACACCTTTTCAAGCCCTTTAGTATTTCCTTCAGGAAATGCAAGTCTAGTTAAAAAAATCTTTCACACGCGCACTTTTTTTTTTTCCACACGGGCATTTCTTTTTCACACGCTCACATGGGCACTTTTTTTTCACACGGACATTTCTTTTTCACACGCTCACATGCGCACTTTTTTTTAACACGCGCACTTATTTATTTTTTACGGCGGGTATGGTGACGTAACCACCGCGTGAATATACTGAGAGGCGGACCCAAGTGCCGGCTCGGTCTGGCACAATAACAGATGGAGGAAAACTTGATAGGCCAGGTAGCGGCGCAGGAGATAGAAACTCGAATAAGTGACAGGAGTAGCAAGAGATACAAGAGAAAGAGAGGAAGGTGACGAGACACCTCACAAAACAGCACAACGGCAGAGAAAGCAGAGAAGGGCTGAAGTCGTGCCGGCATAACCAAAGCGAATCAGCAATGATCCGTCTCCACTAGCTTCCTTAAGAAGCCATGGCAACAGGTGAGACGGATCATTGCTGATTGCGTCGATGTAGTCTAGGGCTGACTTGGGTGCCCCTAGTGGGGGTAGAAAGTGTGGCATCCGAGCCAGCCCTGCAGCCCTGACACACAAACATACATCTCTCATACCCACTCCACATACACAAACACCACAAAGACACACACACAACTGTCATTCCCACTCCAGAAAGACACACACACACACACACAACTCTCATTCCCACTCCACAAACACACACACACACAACTCTCATTCCCACTCCAGAAAGACACACACAAAACTCTCATTCCCACTCCAGAAAGACACACACACAACTCTCATTCCCACTCCACAAACACACACCCCACTCTCATACACACTCTTCACACACACACGTATACATACATCTCTCACACACACCAGACAGACACATACATACCTTGTCATACACACAATACACCATATACACTATACACAATACACTAAACTCTACACACATTACACTCTAGGGCACACCCTTCAGAATGGGGCAGAGGGGCTAGGGCACACCTTTTCAAGCCCTTTAGTATTTCCTTCAGGAAATGCAAGTCTAGTTAAAAAAATCTTTCACACGCGCACTTTTTTTTCCACACGGACATTTCTTTTTCACACGCTCACATGCGCACTTTTTTTTTACACGCGCACTTATTTTTATTTCACACACGCAAATGTTTTTTTTCACACGCACATTTTTTTTATACGCGCACTTTTTTTTTCCACACGGGCATTTCTTTTTCACACGCGCACGCTCACATGGGCACTTTTTTTCACACGTGCATTTCTTTTTCACACGCGCACGCTCACATGTGCACTTTTTTTTAACACGCGCACTTATTTATTTTTTACGGCGGGTATGGTGACGTAACCACCGCGTGAATATACTGAGAGGCGGACCCAAGTGCCGGCTCGGTCTGGCACAATAAGATGCAGCCCTGACACACAAACACACATACATACATCTCTCATACCCACTCCACATACACTGGTCTCTCATACCCACTCCACATACACATAAACACCACAAAGACACAGACACAACTCTCATTCCCACTCCAGAAAGACACACACACACACAACTCTCATTCCCACTCCACACACACACACACACACACAACTCTCATTCCCACTCCAGAAAGACACACACAAAACTCTCATTCCCACTCCACAAACACACACACAACCCACTCTCATACACACTCTTCACACACACACGTATACATACATCTCTCACACACGCGAGACAGACACATACATACCTAAGGAGGTGTTGTCATACACACAATACACTAAACTCTACACACATTACACTCTAGGGCACACCCTTCAGAATGGGGCAGATGGAGCAGAGGGGCTAGGGCACACCTTTTCAAGCCCTTTAGTATTTCCTTCAGGAAATGCAAGTCTAGTTAAAAAAATCTTTCACACGCGCACTTTTTTTTCCCACACGGGCATTTCTTTTTCACACGTGCACGCTCACATGGGCACTTTTTTTTTCACACGGACATTTCTTTTTCACACGCTCACATGCGCACTTTTTTTTTTTACACGCGCACTTATTTTTATTTCACACGCGCAAATGTTTTTTTCACACGCACATTTTTTCATACGCGCACTTTTTTTTCCCACACGGGCATTTCTTTTTCACACGCGCACGCTCACATGGGCACTTTTTTTTAACACGCGCACTTATTTATTTTTTACGGCGGGTATGGTGACGTAACCACCGCGTGAATATACTGAGAGGCGGACCCAAGTGCCGGCTCGGTCTGGCACAATAAGATGCAGCCCTGACACACAAACACACATACATACATCTCTCATACCCACTCCGCAAACACACACACACACAAACACACACAACTCTCATTCCCACTCCGCAAACACACACACACACACACACACACACACACACACACAACTCTCATTCCCACTCCAGAAAGACACACACACAACTCTCATTCCCACTCCACATACACTGGTCTCTCATACCCACTCCACATACACATAAACACCACAAAGACACAGACACAACTGTCATTCCCACTCCAGAAAGACACACACACACAACTCTCATTCCCACTCCACACACACACACACACAACTCTCATTCCCACTCCAGAAAGACACACACAAAACTCTCATTCCCACTCCACAAACACACACACAACCCACTCTCATACACACTCTTCACACACACACAGGTATACATACATCTCTCACATACGCGAGACAGACACATACATACCTAAGGAGGTGTTGTCATACATACAATACACAATACACTAAACTCTACACACATTACACTCTAGGGCACACCCTTCAGAATGGGGCAGATGGAGCAGAGGGGCTAGGGCACACCTTTTCAAGCCCTTTAGTATTTCCTTCAGGAAATGCAAGTCTAGTTAAAAAAATCTTTCACACACGCACTTTTTTTTTTCCACACGGGCATTTCTTTTTTACACGTGCACGCTCACATGGGCACTTTTTTTTCACACGGACATTTCTTTTTCACACGCTCACATGCGCACTTTTTTTTTTTTACACACGCTTATTTTTATTTCACACGCGCAAATGTTTTTTTCACACGCACATTTTTTCATACGCGCACTTTTTTTTCCCACACGGGCATTTCTTTTTCACACGCGCACGCTCACATGGGCACTTTTTTTTAACACGCGCACTTATTTATTTTTTACGGCGGGTATGGTGACGTAACCACCGCGTGAATATACTGAGAGGCGGACCCAAGTGCCGGCTCGGTCTGGCACAATAAGATGCAGCCCTGACACACAAACACACATACATACATCTCTCATACCCACTCCGCAAACACACACACGCAAACACACACACACAAACACAACTCTCATTCCCACTCCGCAAACACACACACACACACACCTCTCATTCCCACTCCAGAAAGACACACACACAACTCTCATTCCCACTCCACATACACATAAACACCACAAAGACACAGACACAACTGTCATTCCCACTCCAGAAAGACACACACACACACAACTCTCATTCCCACTCCACACACACACACACAACTCTCATTCCCACTCCAGAAAGACACACACAAAACTCTCATTCCCACTCCACAAACACACACACAACCCACTCTCATACACACTCTTCACACACACACGTATACATACATCTCTCACATACGCGAGACAGACACATACATACCTAAGGAGGTGTTGTCATACATACAATACACAATACACTAAACTCTACACACATTACACTCTAGGGCACACCCTTCAGAATGGGGCAGATGGAGCAGAGGGGCTAGGGCACACCTTTTCAAGCCCTTTAGTATTTCCTTCAGGAAATGCAAGTCTAGTTAAAAAAATCTTTCACACGCGCACTTTTTTTTTCACACGGACATTTCTTTTTCACACGCTCACATGCGCACTTTTTTTTACACGCGCACTTATTTTTATTTCACACGCGCAAATGTTTATTTCACACGCACATTTTTTCATACGCGCACTTTTTTTTCCCACACGGGCATTTCTTTTTCACACGCGCACGCTCACATGGGCACTTTTTTTTCACACGGACATTTCTTTTTCACACGCTCACATGCGCACTTTTTTTTAACACGCGCACTTATTTATTTTTTACGGCGGGTATGGTGACGTAACCACCGCGTGAATATACTGAGAGGCGGACCCAAGTGCCGGCTCGGTCTGGCACAATAACAGATGGAGGAAAACTTGATAGGCCAGGTAGCGGCGCAGGAGATAGAAACTCGAATAAGTGACAGGAGTAGCAAGAGATACAAGAGAGAGAGGAAGGTGACGAGACACCTCACAAAACAGCACAACGGCAGAGAAAGCAGAGAAGGGCTGAAGTCGTGCCGGCATAACCAAAGCGAATCAGCAATGATCCGTCTCCACTAGCTTCCTTAAGAAGCCATGGCAACAGGTGAGACGGATCATTGCTGATTGCGTCGATGTAGTCTAGGGCTGACTTGGGTGCCCCTAGTGGGGGTAGAAAGTGTGGCATCCGAGCCAGCCCTGCAGCCCTGACACACAAACATACATCTCTCATACCCACTCCACATACACAAACACCACAAAGACACACACACAACTCTCATTCCCACTCCAGAAAGACACACACACACACACAACTCTCATTCCCACTCCAGAAAGACACACACAAAACTCTCATTCCCACTCCACAAACACACACACACACACACACAACTCTCATTCCCACTCCACATACACTGGTCTCTCATACCCACTCCACATACACATAAACACCACAAAGACACAGACACAACTGTCATTCCCACTCCAGAAAGACACACACACACACACACACAACTCTCATTCCCACTCCACAAACACACACACACACAACTCTCATTCCCACTCCAGAAAGACACACACACAACTCTCATTCCCACTCCACATACACTGGTCTCTCATACCCACTCCACATACACATAAACACCACAAAGACACAGACACAACTGTCATTCCCACTCCAGAAAGACACACACACACAACTCTCATTCCCACTCCACACACACACACACACAACTCTCATTCCCACTCCAGAAAGACACAAAACTCTCATTCCCACTCCACAAACACACACACAACCCACTCTCATACACACTCTTCACACACACACGTATACATACATCTCTCACATACGCGAGACAGACACATACATACCTAAGGAGGTGTTGTCATACACACAATACACAATACACTAAACTCTACACACATTACACTCTAGGGCACACCCTTCAGAATGGGGCAGATGGAGCAGAGGGGCTAGGGCACACCTTTTCAAGCCCTTTAGTATTTCCTTCAGGAAATGCAAGTCTAGTTAAAAAAATCTTTCACACGCGCACTTTTTTTTTTTCCACACGGGCATTTCTTTTTCACACGCTCACATGGGCACTTTTTTTTCACACGGACATTTCTTTTTCACACGCTCACATGCGCACTTTTTTTTAACACGCGCACTTATTTATTTTTTACGGCGGGTATGGTGACGTAACCACCGCGTGAATATACTGAGAGGCGGACCCAAGTGCCGGCTCGGTCTGGCACAATAACAGATGGAGGAAAACTTGATAGGCCAGGTAGCGGCGCAGGAGATAGAAACTCGAATAAGTGACAGGAGTAGCAAGAGATACAAGAGAAAGAGAGGAAGGTGACGAGACACCTCACAAAACAGCACAACGGCAGAGAAAGCAGAGAAGGGCTGAAGTCGTGCCGGCATAACCAAAGCGAATCAGCAATGATCCGTCTCCACTAGCTTCCTTAAGAAGCCATGGCAACAGGTGAGACGGATCATTGCTGATTGCGTCGATGTAGTCTAGGGCTGACTTGGGTGCCCCTAGTGGGGGTAGAAAGTGTGGCATCCGAGCCAGCCCTGCAGCCCTGACACACAAACATACATCTCTCATACCCACTCCACATACACAAACACCACAAAGACACACACACAACTGTCATTCCCACTCCAGAAAGACACACACACACACACACAACTCTCATTCCCACTCCACAAACACACACACACACAACTCTCATTCCCACTCCAGAAAGACACACACAAAACTCTCATTCCCACTCCAGAAAGACACACACACAACTCTCATTCCCACTCCACAAACACACACCCCACTCTCATACACACTCTTCACACACACACGTATACATACATCTCTCACACACACCAGACAGACACATACATACCTTGTCATACACACAATACACCATATACACTATACACAATACACTAAACTCTACACACATTACACTCTAGGGCACACCCTTCAGAATGGGGCAGAGGGGCTAGGGCACACCTTTTCAAGCCCTTTAGTATTTCCTTCAGGAAATGCAAGTCTAGTTAAAAAAATCTTTCACACGCGCACTTTTTTTTCCACACGGACATTTCTTTTTCACACGCTCACATGCGCACTTTTTTTTTACACGCGCACTTATTTTTATTTCACACACGCAAATGTTTTTTTTCACACGCACATTTTTTTTATACGCGCACTTTTTTTTTCCACACGGGCATTTCTTTTTCACACACGCACGCTCACATGGGCACTTTTTTTCACACGTGCATTTCTTTTTCACACGCGCACGCTCACATGTGCACTTTTTTTTAACACGCGCACTTATTTATTTTTTACGGCGGGTATGGTGACGTAACCACCGCGTGAATATACTGAGAGGCGGACCCAAGTGCCGGCTCGGTCTGGCACAATAAGATGCAGCCCTGACACACAAACACACATACATACATCTCTCATACCCACTCCACATACACTGGTCTCTCATACCCACTCCACATACACATAAACACCACAAAGACACAGACACAACTCTCATTCCCACTCCAGAAAGACACACACACACACAACTCTCATTCCCACTCCACACACACACACACACACACAACTCTCATTCCCACTCCAGAAAGACACACACAAAACTCTCATTCCCACTCCACAAACACACACACAACCCACTCTCATACACACTCTTCACACACACACGTATACATACATCTCTCACACACGCGAGACAGACACATACATACCTAAGGAGGTGTTGTCATACACACAATACACTAAACTCTACACACATTACACTCTAGGGCACACCCTTCAGAATGGGGCAGATGGAGCAGAGGGGCTAGGGCACACCTTTTCAAGCCCTTTAGTATTTCCTTCAGGAAATGCAAGTCTAGTTAAAAAAATCTTTCACACGCGCACTTTTTTTTCCCACACGGGCATTTCTTTTTCACACGTGCACGCTCACATGGGCACTTTTTTTTTCACACGGACATTTCTTTTTCACACGCTCACATGCGCACTTTTTTTTTTTACACGCGCACTTATTTTTATTTCACACGCGCAAATGTTTTTTTCACACGCACATTTTTTCATACGCGCACTTTTTTTTCCCACACGGGCATTTCTTTTTCACACGCGCACGCTCACATGGGCACTTTTTTTTAACACGCGCACTTATTTATTTTTTACGGCGGGTATGGTGACGTAACCACCGCGTGAATATACTGAGAGGCGGACCCAAGTGCCGGCTCGGTCTGGCACAATAAGATGCAGCCCTGACACACAAACACACATACATACATCTCTCATACCCACTCCGCAAACACACACACACAAACACACACAACTCTCATTCCCACTCCGCAAACACACACACACACACACACACACACACACACACACAACTCTCATTCCCACTCCAGAAAGACACACACACAACTCTCATTCCCACTCCACATACACTGGTCTCTCATACCCACTCCACATACACATAAACACCACAAAGACACAGACACAACTGTCATTCCCACTCCAGAAAGACACACACACACAACTCTCATTCCCACTCCACACACACACACACACAACTCTCATTCCCACTCCAGAAAGACACACACAAAACTCTCATTCCCACTCCACAAACACACACACAACCCACTCTCATACACACTCTTCACACACACACAGGTATACATACATCTCTCACATACGCGAGACAGACACATACATACCTAAGGAGGTGTTGTCATACATACAATACACAATACACTAAACTCTACACACATTACACTCTAGGGCACACCCTTCAGAATGGGGCAGATGGAGCAGAGGGGCTAGGGCACACCTTTTCAAGCCCTTTAGTATTTCCTTCAGGAAATGCAAGTCTAGTTAAAAAAATCTTTCACACACGCACTTTTTTTTTTCCACACGGGCATTTCTTTTTTACACGTGCACGCTCACATGGGCACTTTTTTTTCACACGGACATTTCTTTTTCACACGCTCACATGCGCACTTTTTTTTTTTTACACACGCTTATTTTTATTTCACACGCGCAAATGTTTTTTTCACACGCACATTTTTTCATACGCGCACTTTTTTTTCCCACACGGGCATTTCTTTTTCACACGCGCACGCTCACATGGGCACTTTTTTTTAACACGCGCACTTATTTATTTTTTACGGCGGGTATGGTGACGTAACCACCGCGTGAATATACTGAGAGGCGGACCCAAGTGCCGGCTCGGTCTGGCACAATAAGATGCAGCCCTGACACACAAACACACATACATACATCTCTCATACCCACTCCGCAAACACACACACGCAAACACACACACACAAACACAACTCTCATTCCCACTCCGCAAACACACACACACACACACACACACACACACACACCTCTCATTCCCACTCCAGAAAGACACACACACAACTCTCATTCCCACTCCACATACACATAAACACCACAAAGACACAGACACAACTGTCATTCCCACTCCAGAAAGACACACACACACACAACTCTCATTCCCACTCCACACACACACACACAACTCTCATTCCCACTCCAGAAAGACACACACAAAACTCTCATTCCCACTCCACAAACACACACACAACCCACTCTCATACACACTCTTCACACACACACGTATACATACATCTCTCACATACGCGAGACAGACACATACATACCTAAGGAGGTGTTGTCATACATACAATACACAATACACTAAACTCTACACACATTACACTCTAGGGCACACCCTTCAGAATGGGGCAGATGGAGCAGAGGGGCTAGGGCACACCTTTTCAAGCCCTTTAGTATTTCCTTCAGGAAATGCAAGTCTAGTTAAAAAAATCTTTCACACGCGCACTTTTTTTTTCACACGGACATTTCTTTTTCACACGCTCACATGCGCACTTTTTTTTTTACACGCGCTTATTTTTATTTCACACGCGCAAATGTTTTTTTCACACGCACATTTTTTCATACGCGCACTTTTTTTCCCCCACACGGGCATTTCTTTTTCACACGCGCACGCTCACATGGGCACTTTTTTTTTTCACACGCGCACTTATTTTTATTTCACACGCGCAAATGTTTATTTCACACGCACATTTTTTCATACGCGCACTTTTTTTTCCCACACGGGCATTTCTTTTTCACACGCGCACGCTCACATGGGCACTTTTTTTTCACACGGACATTTCTTTTTCACACGCTCACATGCGCACTTTTTTTTAACACGCGCACTTATTTATTTTTTACGGCGGGTATGGTGACGTAACCACCGCGTGAATATACTGAGAGGCGGACCCAAGTGCCGGCTCGGTCTGGCACAATAACAGATGGAGGAAAACTTGATAGGCCAGGTAGCGGCGCAGGAGATAGAAACTCGAATAAGTGACAGGAGTAGCAAGAGATACAAGAGAGAGAGGAAGGTGACGAGACACCTCACAAAACAGCACAACGGCAGAGAAAGCAGAGAAGGGCTGAAGTCGTGCCGGCATAACCAAAGCGAATCAGCAATGATCCGTCTCCACTAGCTTCCTTAAGAAGCCATGGCAACAGGTGAGACGGATCATTGCTGATTGCGTCGATGTAGTCTAGGGCTGACTTGGGTGCCCCTAGTGGGGGTAGAAAGTGTGGCATCCGAGCCAGCCCTGCAGCCCTGACACACAAACATACATCTCTCATACCCACTCCACATACACAAACACCACAAAGACACACACACAACTCTCATTCCCACTCCAGAAAGACACACACACACACACACAACTCTCATTCCCACTCCGCAAACACACACACACACACACAACTCTCATTCCCACTCCAGAAAGACACACACAAAACTCTCATTCCCACTCCACAAACACACACACACACACACACAACTCTCATTCCCACTCCACATACACTGGTCTCTCATACCCACTCCACATACACATAAACACCACAAAGACACAGACACAACTGTCATTCCCACTCCAGAAAGACACACACACACACACACAACTCTCATTCCCACTCCACAAACACACACACACACAACTCTCATTCCCACTCCAGAAAGACACACACAAAACTCTCATTCCCACTCCACAAACACACACAACTCTCATTCCCACTCCAGAAAGACACACACACAACTCTCATTCCCACTCCACAAACACACACCCCACTCTCATACACACTCTTCACACACACACGTATACATACATCTCTCACACACACCAGACAGACACATACATACCTTGTCATACACACAATACACCATATACACTATACACAATACACTAAACTCTACACACATTACACTCTAGGGCACACCCTTCAGAATGGGGCAGAGGGGCTAGGGCACACCTTTTCAAGCCCTTTAGTATTTCCTTCAGGAAATGCAAGTCTAGTTAAAAAAATCTTTCACACGCGCACTTTTTTTTCCACACGGACATTTCTTTTTCACACGCTCACATGCGCACTTTTTTTTTACACGCGCACTTATTTTTATTTCACACGCGCAAATGTTTTTTTTCACACGCACATTTTTTTTATACGCGCACTTTTTTTTTCCACACGGGCATTTCTTTTTCACACGCGCACGCTCACATGGGCACTTTTTTTCACACGTGCATTTCTTTTTCACACGCGCACGCTCACATGTGCACTTTTTTTTAACACGCGCACTTATTTATTTTTTACGGCGGGTATGGTGACGTAACCACCGCGTGAATATACTGAGAGGCGGACCCAAGTGCCGGCTCGGTCTGGCACAATAAGATGCAGCCCTGACACACAAACACACATACATACATCTCTCATACCCACTCCGCAAACACACACACACAAACACACACAACTCTCATTCCCACTCCGCAAACACACACACACACACACACACACACACACACAACTCTCATTCCCACTCCAGAAAGACACACACACAACTCTCATTCCCACTCCACATACACTGGTCTCTCATACCCACTCCACATACACATAAACACCACAAAGACACAGACACAACTCTCATTCCCACTCCAGAAAGACACACACACACAACTCTCATTCCCACTCCGCAAACACACACACACACACACACACACACACACACACACAACTCTCATTCCCACTCCAGAAAGACACACACACAACTCTCATTCCCACTCCACATACACTGGTCTCTCATACCCACTCCACATACACATAAACACCACAAAGACACAGACACAACTGTCATTCCCACTCCAGAAAGACACACACACACAACTCTCATTCCCACTCCACACACACACACACACAACTCTCATTCCCACTCCAGAAAGACACACACAAAACTCTCATTCCCACTCCACAAACACACACACAACCCACTCTCATACACACTCTTCACACACACACAGGTATACATACATCTCTCACATACGCAAGACAGACACATACATACCTAAGGAGGTGTTGTCATACATACAATACACAATACACTAAACTCTACACACATTACACTCTAGGGCACACCCTTCAGAATGGGGCAGATGGAGCAGAGGGGCTAGGGCACACCTTTTCAAGCCCTTTAGTATTTCCTTCAGGAAATGCAAGTCTAGTTAAAAAAATCTTTCACACACGCACTTTTTTTTTTCCACACGGGCATTTCTTTTTTACACGTGCACGCTCACATGGGCACTTTTTTTTCACACGGACATTTCTTTTTCACACGCTCACATGCGCACTTTTTTTTTTTACACACGCTTATTTTTATTTCACACGCGCAAATGTTTTTTTCACACGCACATTTTTTCATACGCGCACTTTTTTTTCCCACACGGGCATTTCTTTTTCACACGCGCACGCTCACATGGGCACTTTTTTTTAACACGCGCACTTATTTATTTTTTACGGCGGGTATGGTGACGTAACCACCGCGTGAATATACTGAGAGGCGGACCCAAGTGCCGGCTCGGTCTGGCACAATAAGATGCAGCCCTGACACACAAACACACATACATACATCTCTCATACCCACTCCGCAAACACACACACACAAACACACACAACTCTCATTCCCACTCCGCAAACACACACACACACACACAACTCTCATTCCCACTCTACAAACACACACACACACCCCACTCTCATACACACTCTTCACACACACACGTATACATACATCTCTCACACACGCGAGACAGACACATACATACCTAAGGAGGTGTTGTCATACACACAATACACCATATACACAATACACTAAACTCTACACACATTACACTCTAGGGCCCCCCCCTTAGAATGGGGCAGATGGAGCAGAGGGGCTAGGGCACACCTTTTCAAGCCCTTTAGTATTTCCTTCAGGAAATGCAAGTCTAGTTAAAAAAATCTTTCACACGGACATTTTTTTTCCACACGGACATTTCTTTTTCACACGCGCACGCTCACATGCACACTTTTTTTTCACACGGACATTTCTTTTTCACACGCGCACGCTCACATGCACACTTTTTTTTCACACGGGCATTTCTTTTTCACACGCGCACATGTGCACTTTTTTTTAACACGCGCACTTATTTATTTTTTACAGCGGGTATGGTGACGTAACCACCGCGTGAATATACTGAGAGGCGGACCCAAGTGCTGGCTCGGTCTGGCACAATAAGATGCAGCCCTGACACACAAACACACATACATACATCTCTCATACCCACTCCGCAAACACACACACACAAACACACACAACTCTCATTCCCACTCCGCAAACACACACACACACACACACACACACACACACACACAACTCTCATTCCCACTCTACAAACACACACACACACCCCACTCTCATACACACTCTTCACACACACACGTATACATACATCTCTCACACACGCGAGACAGACACATACATACCTAAGGAGGTGTTGTCATACACACAATACACCATATACACAATACACTAAACTCTACACACATTACACTCTAGGGCCCCCCCCTTAGAATGGGGCAGATGGAGCAGAGGGGCTAGGGCACACCTTTTCAAGCCCTTTAGTATTTCCTTCAGGAAATGCAAGTCTAGTTAAAAAAATCTTTCACACGGACATTTTTTTTCCACACGGACATTTCTTTTTCACACGCGCACGCTCACATGCACACTTTTTTTTCACACGGACATTTCTTTTTCACACGCGCACGCTCACATGCACACTTTTTTTTCACACGGGCATTTCTTTTTCACACGCGCACATGTGCACTTTTTTTTAACACGCGCACTTATTTATTTTTTACAGCGGGTATGGTGACGTAACCACCGCGTGAATATACTGAGAGGCGGACCCAAGTGCTGGCTCGGTCTGGCACAATAAGATGCAGCCCTGACACACAAACACACATACATACATCTCTCATACCCACTCCACATACACACAAACACTGGTCTCTCATACCCACTCCACATACACATAAACACCACAAAGACACACACACAACTCTCATTCCCACTCCACACACACACACACACAACTCTCATTCCCACTCCAGAAAGACACACACAAAACTCTCATTCCCACTCCACAAACACACACAACTCTCATTCCCACTCCAGAAAGACACACACACAACTCTCATTCCCACTCCACAAACACACAACCCACTCTCATACACACTCTTCACACACACACGTATACATACATCTCTCACACACACCAGACAGACACATACATACCTTGTCATACACACAATACACCATATACACTATACACAATACACTAAACTCTACACACATTACACTCTAGGGCACACCCTTCAGAATGGGGCAGAGGGGCTAGGGCACACCTTTTCAAGCCCTTTAGTATTTCCTTCAGGAAATGCAAGTCTAGTTAAAAAAATCTTTCACACGCGCACTTTTTTTTCCACACGGACATTTCTTTTTCACACGCTCACATGCGCACTTTTTTTTTACACGCGCACTTATTTTTATTTCACACGCGCAAATGTTTTTTTTCACACGCACATTTTTTTTATACGCGCACTTTTTTTTTCCACACGGGCATTTCTTTTTCACACGCGCACGCTCACATGGGCACTTTTTTTCACACGTGCATTTCTTTTTCACACGCGCACGCTCACATGTGCACTTTTTTTTAACACGCGCACTTATTTATTTTTTACGGCGGGTATGGTGACGTAACCACCGCGTGAATATACTGAGAGGCGGACCCAAGTGCCGGCTCGGTCTGGCACAATAAGATGCAGCCCTGACACACAAACACACATACATACATCTCTCATACCCACTCCACATACACTGGTCTCTCATACCCACTCCACATACACATAAACACCACAAAGACACAGACACAACTCTCATTCCCACTCCAGAAAGACACACACACACACAACTCTCATTCCCACTCCACACACACACACACACACACACACACAACTCTCATTCCCACTCCAGAAAGACACACACAAAACTCTCATTCCCACTCCACAAACACACACACAACCCACTCTCATACACACTCTTCACACACACACGTATACATACATCTCTCACACACGTGAGACAGACACATACATACCTAAGGAGGTGTTGTCATACACACAATACACTAAACTCTACACACATTACACTCTAGGGCACACCCTTCAGAATGGGGCAGATGGAGCAGAGGGGCTAGGGCACACCTTTTCAAGCCCTTTAGTATTTCCTTCAGGAAATGCAAGTCTAGTTAAAAAAATCTTTCACACGCGCACTTTTTTTTCCCACACGGGCATTTCTTTTTCACACGTGCACGCTCACATGGGCACTTTTTTTTTCACACGGACATTTCTTTTTCACACGCTCACATGCGCACTTTTTTTTTTTACACGCGCACTTATTTTTATTTCACACGCGCAAATGTTTTTTTCACACGCACATTTTTTCATACGCGCACTTTTTTTTCCCACACGGGCATTTCTTTTTCACACGCGCACGCTCACATGGGCACTTTTTTTTTTCACACGGACATTTCTTTTTCACACGCTCACATGCGCACTTTTTTTTTTTACACGCGCACTTATTTTTATTTCACACGCGCAAATGTTTTTTTCACACGCACATTTTTTCATACGCGCACTTTTTTTTCCCACACGGGCATTTCTTTTTCACACGCGCACGCTCACATGGGCACTTTTTTTTCACACGGACATTTCTTTTTCACACGCTCACATGCGCACTTTTTTTTAACACGCGCACTTATTTATTTTTTACGGCGGGTATGGTGACGTAACCACCGCGTGAATATACTGAGAGGCGGACCCAAGTGCCGGCTCGGTCTGGCACAATAACAGATGGAGGAAAACTTGATAGGCCAGGTAGCGGCGCAGGAGATAGAAACTCGAATAAGTGACAGGAGTAGCAAGAGATACAAGAGAGAGAGGAAGGTGACGAGACACCTCACAAAACAGCACAACGGCAGAGAAAGCAGAGAAGGGCTGAAGTCGTGCCGGCATAACCAAAGCGAATCAGCAATGATCCGTCTCCACTAGCTTCCTTAAGAAGCCATGGCAACAGGTGAGACGGATCATTGCTGATTGCGTCGATGTAGTCTAGGGCTGACTTGGGTGCCCCTAGTGGGGGTAGAAAGTGTGGCATCCGAGCCAGCCCTGCAGCCCTGACACACAAACATACATCTCTCATACCCACTCCACATACACAAACACCACAAAGACACACACACAACTCTCATTCCCACTCCAGAAAGACACACACACACACAACTCTCATTCCCACTCCAGAAAGACACACACAAAACTCTCATTCCCACTCCACAAACACACACACACACACACAACTCTCATTCCCACTCCACATACACTGGTCTCTCATACCCACTCCACATACACATAAACACCACAAAGACACAGACACAACTGTCATTCCCACTCCAGAAAGACACACACACACACACACACAACTCTCATTCCCACTCCACAAACACACACACACACAACTCTCATTCCCACTCCAGAAAGACACACACAAAACTCTCATTCCCACTCCACAAACACACACAACTCTCATTCCCACTCCAGAAAGACACACACACAACTCTCATTCCCACTCCACAAACACACACCCCACTCTCATACACACTCTTCACACACACACGTATACATACATCTCTCACACACACCAGACAGACACATACATACCTTGTCATACACACAATACACCATATACACTATACACAATACACTAAACTCTACACACATTACACTCTAGGGCACACCCTTCAGAATGGGGCAGAGGGGCTAGGGCACACCTTTTCAAGCCCTTTAGTATTTCCTTCAGGAAATGCAAGTCTAGTTAAAAAAATCTTTCACACGCGCACTTTTTTTTCCACACGGACATTTCTTTTTCACACGCTCACATGCGCACTTTTTTTTTACACGCGCACTTATTTTTATTTCACACGCGCAAATGTTTTTTTTCACACGCACATTTTTTTTATACGCGCACTTTTTTTTTCCACACGGGCATTTCTTTTTCACACGCGCACGCTCACATGGGCACTTTTTTTCACACGTGCATTTCTTTTTCACACGCGCACGCTCACATGTGCACTTTTTTTTAACACGCGCACTTATTTATTTTTTACGGCGGGTATGGTGACGTAACCACCGCGTGAATATACTGAGAGGCGGACCCAAGTGCCGGCTCGGTCTGGCACAATAAGATGCAGCCCTGACACACAAACACACATACATACATCTCTCATACCCACTCCACATACACTGGTCTCTCATACCCACTCCACATACACATAAACACCACAAAGACACAGACACAACTCTCATTCCCACTCCAGAAAGACACACACACACACAACTCTCATTCCCACTCCACACACACACACACACACACACACAACTCTCATTCCCACTCCAGAAAGACACACACAAAACTCTCATTCCCACTCCACAAACACACACACAACCCACTCTCATACACACTCTTCACACACACACGTATACATACATCTCTCACACACGTGAGACAGACACATACATACCTAAGGAGGTGTTGTCATACACACAATACACTAAACTCTACACACATTACACTCTAGGGCACACCCTTCAGAATGGGGCAGATGGAGCAGAGGGGCTAGGGCACACCTTTTCAAGCCCTTTAGTATTTCCTTCAGGAAATGCAAGTCTAGTTAAAAAAATCTTTCACACGCGCACTTTTTTTTCCCACACGGGCATTTCTTTTTCACACGTGCACGCTCACATGGGCACTTTTTTTTTCACACGGACATTTCTTTTTCACACGCTCACATGCGCACTTTTTTTTTTTACACGCGCACTTATTTTTATTTCACACGCGCAAATGTTTTTTTCACACGCACATTTTTTCATACGCGCACTTTTTTTTCCCACACGGGCATTTCTTTTTCACACGCGCACGCTCACATGGGCACTTTTTTTTTTCACACGGACATTTCTTTTTCACACGCTCACATGCGCACTTTTTTTTTTTACACGCGCACTTATTTTTATTTCACACGCGCAAATGTTTTTTTCACACGCACATTTTTTCATACGCGCACTTTTTTTTCCCACACGGGCATTTCTTTTTCACACGCGCACGCTCACATGGGCACTTTTTTTTCACACGGACATTTCTTTTTCACACGCTCACATGCGCACTTTTTTTTAACACGCGCACTTATTTATTTTTTACGGCGGGTATGGTGACGTAACCACCGCGTGAATATACTGAGAGGCGGACCCAAGTGCCGGCTCGGTCTGGCACAATAACAGATGGAGGAAAACTTGATAGGCCAGGTAGCGGCGCAGGAGATAGAAACTCGAATAAGTGACAGGAGTAGCAAGAGATACAAGAGAGAGAGGAAGGTGACGAGACACCTCACAAAACAGCACAACGGCAGAGAAAGCAGAGAAGGGCTGAAGTCGTGCCGGCATAACCAAAGCGAATCAGCAATGATCCGTCTCCACTAGCTTCCTTAAGAAGCCATGGCAACAGGTGAGACGGATCATTGCTGATTGCGTCGATGTAGTCTAGGGCTGACTTGGGTGCCCCTAGTGGGGGTAGAAAGTGTGGCATCCGAGCCAGCCCTGCAGCCCTGACACACAAACATACATCTCTCATACCCACTCCACATACACAAACACCACAAAGACACACACACAACTCTCATTCCCACTCCAGAAAGACACACACACACACACAACTCTCATTCCCACTCCAGAAAGACACACACAAAACTCTCATTCCCACTCCACAAACACACACACACACACACAACTCTCATTCCCACTCCACATACACTGGTCTCTCATACCCACTCCACATACACATAAACACCACAAAGACACAGACACAACTGTCATTCCCACTCCAGAAAGACACACACACACACACACACAACTCTCATTCCCACTCCACAAACACACACACACACAACTCTCATTCCCACTCCAGAAAGACACACACAAAACTCTCATTCCCACTCCACAAACACACACAACTCTCATTCCCACTCCAGAAAGACACACACACAACTCTCATTCCCACTCCACAAACACACACCCCACTCTCATACACACTCTTCACACACACACGTATACATACATCTCTCACACACACCAGACAGACACATACATACCTTGTCATACACACAATACACCATATACACTATACACAATACACTAAACTCTACACACATTACACTCTAGGGCACACCCTTCAGAATGGGGCAGAGGGGCTAGGGCACACCTTTTCAAGCCCTTTAGTATTTCCTTCAGGAAATGCAAGTCTAGTTAAAAAAATCTTTCACACGCGCACTTTTTTTTCCACACGGACATTTCTTTTTCACACGCTCACATGCGCACTTTTTTTTTACACGCGCACTTATTTTTATTTCACACGCGCAAATGTTTTTTTTCACACGCACATTTTTTTTATACGCGCACTTTTTTTTTCCACACGGGCATTTCTTTTTCACACGCGCACGCTCACATGGGCACTTTTTTTCACACGTGCATTTCTTTTTCACACGCGCACGCTCACATGTGCACTTTTTTTTAACACGCGCACTTATTTATTTTTTACGGCGGGTATGGTGACGTAACCACCGCGTGAATATACTGAGAGGCGGACCCAAGTGCCGGCTCGGTCTGGCACAATAAGATGCAGCCCTGACACACAAACACACATACATACATCTCTTATACCCACTCCACATACACTGGTCTCTCATACCCACTCCACATACACATAAACACCACAAAGACACAGACACAACTCTCATTCCCACTCCAGAAAGACACACACACACACAACTCTCATTCCCACTCCACACACACACACACACACACAACTCTCATTCCCACTCCAGAAAGACACACACAAAACTCTCATTCCCACTCCACAAACACACACACAACCCACTCTCATACACACTCTTCACACACACACGTATACATACATCTCTCACACACGCGAGACAGACACATACATACCTAAGGAGGTGATGTCATACACACAATACACTAAACTCTACACACATTACACTCTAGGGCACACCCTTCAGAATGGGGCAGATGGAGCAGAGGGGCTAGGGCACACCTTTTCAAGCCCTTTAGTATTTCCTTCAGGAAATGCAAGTCTAGTTAAAAAAATCTTTCACACGCGCACTTTTTTTTCCCACACGGGCATTTCTTTTTCACACGTGCACGCTCACATGGGCACTTTTTTTTTCACACGGACATTTCTTTTTCACACGCTCACATGCGCACTTTTTTTTTTACACGCGCACTTATTTTTATTTCACACGCGCAAATGTTTTTTTCACACGCACATTTTTTCATACGCGCACTTTTTTTTCCCACACGGGCATTTCTTTTTCACACGCGCACGCTCACATGGGCACTTTTTTTTAACACGCGCACTTATTTTTTACGGCGGGTATGGTGACGTAACCACCGCGTGAATATACTGAGAGGCGGACCCAAGTGCCGGCTCGGTCTGGCACAATAAGATGCAGCCCTGACACACAAACACACATACATACATCTCTCATACCCACTCCGCAAACACACACACACAAACACACACAACTCTCATTCCCACTCCGCAAACACACACACACACACACACACACACAACTCTCATTCCCACTCCAGAAAGACACACACACAACTCTCATTCCCACTCCACATACACTGGTCTCTCATACCCACTCCACATACACATAAACACCACAAAGACACAGACACAACTGTCATTCCCACTCCAGAAAGACACACACACACACAACTCTCATTCCCACTCCACACACACACACACACACAACTCTCATTCCCACTCCAGAAAGACACACACAAAACTCTCATTCCCACTCCACAAACACACACACAACCCACTCTCATACACACTCTTCACACACACACGTATACATACATCTCTCACATACGCGAGACAGACACATACATACCTAAGGAGGTGTTGTCATACATACAATACACAATACACTAAACTCTACACACATTACACTCTAGGGCACACCCTTCAGAATGGGGCAGATGGAGCAGAGGGGCTAGGGCACACCTTTTCAAGCCCTTTAGTATTTCCTTCAGGAAATGCAAGTCTAGTTAAAAAAATCTTTCACACGCGCACTTTTTTTTTCCACACGGGCATTTCTTTTTTACACGTGCACGCTCACATGGGCACTTTTTTTTCACACGGACATTTCTTTTTCACACGCTCACATGCGCACTTTTTTTTTTACACGCGCACTTATTTTTATTTCACACGCGCAAATGTTTTTTTCACACGCACATTTTTTCATACGCGCACTTTTTTTTCCCACACGGGCATTTCTTTTTCACACGCGCACGCTCACATGGGCACTTTTTTTTCACACGGACATTTCTTTTTCACACGCTCACATGCGCACTTTTTTTTAACACGCGCACTTATTTATTTTTTACGGCGGGTATGGTGACGTAACCACCGCGTGAATATACTGAGAGGCGGACCCAAGTGCCGGCTCGGTCTGGCACAATAACAGATGGAGGAAAACTTGATAGGCCAGGTAGCGGCGCAGGAGATAGAAACTCGAATAAGTGACAGGAGTAGCAAGAGATACAAGAGAGAGAGGAAGGTGACGAGACACCTCACAAAACAGCACAACGGCAGAGAAAGCAGAGAAGGGCTGAAGTCGTGCCGGCATAACCAAAGCGAATCAGCAATGATCCGTCTCCACTAGCTTCCTTAAGAAGCCATGGCAACAGGTGAGACGGATCATTGCTGATTGCGTCGATGTAGTCTAGGGCTGACTCGGGTGCCCCTAGTGGGGGTAGAAAGTGTGGCATCCGAGCCAGCCCTGCAGCCCTGACACACAAACATACATCTCTCATACCCACTCCACATACACAAACACCACAAAGACACACACACAACTCTCATTCCCACTCCAGAAAGACACACACACACACACACACACACACAACTCTCATTCCCACTCCGCAAACACACACACACACACACAACTCTCATTCCCACTCCAGAAAGACACACACAAAACTCTCATTCCCACTCCACAAACACACACACACACACACAACTCTCATTCCCACTCCACATACACTGGTCTCTCATACCCACTCCACATACACATAAACACCACAAAGACACAGACACAACTGTCATTCCCACTCCAGAAAGACACACACACACACACACACAACTCTCATTCCCACTCCACAAACACAAACACACACAACTCTCATTCCCACTCCAGAAAGACACACACACAACTCTCATTCCCACTCCACAAACACACACCCCACTCTCATACACACTCTTCACACACACACGTATACATACATCTCTCACACACACCAGACAGACACATACATACCTTGTCATACACACAATACACCATATACACTATACACAATACACTAAACTCTACACACATTACACTCTAGGGCACACCCTTCAGAATGGGGCAGAGGGGCTAGGGCACACCTTTTCAAGCCCTTTAGTATTTCCTTCAGGAAATGCAAGTCTAGTTAAAAAAATCTTTCACACGCGCACTTTTTTTTCCACACGGACATTTCTTTTTCACACGCTCACATGCGCACTTTTTTTTTACACGCGCACTTATTTTTATTTCACACGCGCAAATGTTTTTTTTCACACGCACATTTTTTTTATACGCGCACTTTTTTTTTCCACACGGGCATTTCTTTTTCACACGCGCACGCTCACATGGGCACTTTTTTTCACACGTGCATTTCTTTTTCACACGCGCACGCTCACATGTGCACTTTTTTTTAACACGCGCACTTATTTATTTTTTACGGCGGGTATGGTGACGTAACCACCGCGTGAATATACTGAGAGGCGGACCCAAGTGCCGGCTCGGTCTGGCACAATAAGATGCAGCCCTGACACACAAACACACATACATACATCTCTCATACCCACTCCACATACACTGGTCTCTCATACCCACTCCACATACACATAAACACCACAAAGACACAGACACAACTCTCATTCCCACTCCAGAAAGACACACACACACACAACTCTCATTCCCACTCCACACACACACACACACACACACAACTCTCATTCCCACTCCAGAAAGACACACACAAAACTCTCATTCCCACTCCACAAACACACACACAACCCACTCTCATACACACTCTTCACACACACACGTATACATACATCTCTCACACACGCGAGACAGACACATACATACCTAAGGAGGTGTTGTCATACACACAATACACTAAACTCTACACACATTACACTCTAGGGCACACCCTTCAGAATGGGGCAGATGGAGCAGAGGGGCTAGGGCACACCTTTTCAAGCCCTTTAGTATTTCCTTCAGGAAATGCAAGTCTAGTTAAAAAAATCTTTCACACGCGCACTTTTTTTTCCCACACAGGCATTTCTTTTTCACACGTGCACGCTCACATGGGCACTTTTTTTTTCACACGGACATTTCTTTTTCACACGCTCACATGCGCACTTTTTTTTTTTACACGCGCACTTATTTTTATTTCACACGCGCAAATGTTTTTTTCACACGCACATTTTTTCATACGCGCACTTTTTTTTCCCACACGGGCATTTCTTTTTCACACGCGCACGCTCACATGGGCACTTTTTTTTTTCACACGGACATTTCTTTTTCACACGCTCACATGCGCACTTTTTTTTTTTACACGCGCACTTATTTTTATTTCACACGCGCAAATGTTTTTTTCACACGCACATTTTTTCATACGCGCACTTTTTTTTCCCACACGGGCATTTCTTTTTCACACGCGCACGCTCACATGGGCACTTTTTTTTCACACGGACATTTCTTTTTCACACGCTCACATGCGCACTTTTTTTTAACACGCGCACTTATTTATTTTTTACGGCGGGTATGGTGACGTAACCACCGCGTGAATATACTGAGAGGCGGACCCAAGTGCCGGCTCGGTCTGGCACAATAACAGATGGAGGAAAACTTGATAGGCCAGGTAGCGGCGCAGGAGATAGAAACTCGAATAAGTGACAGGAGTAGCAAGAGATACAAGAGAGAGAGGAAGGTGACGAGACACCTCACAAAACAGCACAACGGCAGAGAAAGCAGAGAAGGGCTGAAGTCGTGCCGGCATAACCAAAGCGAATCAGCAATGATCCGTCTCCACTAGCTTCCTTAAGAAGCCATGGCAACAGGTGAGACGGATCATTGCTGATTGCGTCGATGTAGTCTAGGGCTGACTTGGGTGCCCCTAGTG
Organism: Brachyhypopomus gauderio; assembly: GCF_052324685.1. Lineage (NCBI taxonomy): Eukaryota > Metazoa > Chordata > Actinopteri > Gymnotiformes > Hypopomidae > Brachyhypopomus > Brachyhypopomus gauderio. The sequence goes on from NC_135229.1 coordinate 8,809,908, forward strand.
GGGGTAGAAAGTGTGGCATCCGAGCCAGCCCTGCAGCCCTGACACACAAACATACATCTCTCATACCCACTCCACATACACAAACACCACAAAGACACACACACAACTCTCATTCCCACTCCAGAAAGACACACACACACACACACACACCTCTCATTCCCACTCCGCAAACACACACACACACAACTCTCATTCCCACTCCACATACACTGGTCTCTCATACCCACTCCACATACACATAAACACCACAAAGACACAGACACAACTGTCATTCCCACTCCAGAAAGACACACACACACACACACACACACACAACTCTCATTCCCACTCCACAAACACACACACACAACTCTCATTCCCACTCCAGAAAGACACACACAAAACTCTCATTCCCACTCCACAAACACACACACACACACACACAACTCTCATTCCCACTCCACATACACTGGTCTCTCATACCCACTCCACATACACATAAACACCACAAAGACACAGACACAACTGTCATTCCCACTCCAGAAAGACACACACACACACACACACACACACAACTCTCATTCCCACTCCACAAACACACACACACAACTCTCATTCCCACTCCAGAAAGACACACACAAAACTCTCATTCCCACTCCACAAACACACACAACTCTCATTCCCACTCCAGAAAGACACACACACAACTCTCATTCCCACTCCACAAACACACACCCCACTCTCATACACACTCTTCACACACACACGTATACATACATCTCTCACACACACCAGACAGACACATACATACCTTGTCATACACACAATACACCATATACACTATACACAATACACTAAACTCTACACACATTACACTCTAGGGCACACCCTTCAGAATGGGGCAGAGGGGCTAGGGCACACCTTTTCAAGCCCTTTAGTATTTCCTTCAGGAAATGCAAGTCTAGTTAAAAAAATCTTTCACACGCGCACTTTTTTTTCCCACACGGACATTTCTTTTTCACACGCTCACATGCGCACTTTTTTTTTACACGCGCACTTATTTTTATTTCACACGCGCAAATGTTTTTTTTCACACGCACATTTTTTTTATACGCGCACTTTTTTTTTCCACACGGGCATTTCTTTTTCACACGCGCACGCTCACATGGGCACTTTTTTTCACACGTGCATTTCTTTTTCACACGCGCACGCTCACATGTGCACTTTTTTTTAACACGCGCACTTATTTATTTTTTACGGCGGGTATGGTGACGTAACCACCGCGTGAATATACTGAGAGGCGGACCCAAGTGCCGGCTCGGTCTGGCACAATAAGATGCAGCCCTGACACACAAACACACATACATACATCTCTCATACCCACTCCACATACACTGGTCTCTCATACCCACTCCACATACACATAAACACCACAAAGACACAGACACAACTCTCATTCCCACTCCAGAAAGACACACACACACACAACTCTCATTCCCACTCCACACACACACACACACACACACACACAACTCTCATTCCCACTCCAGAAAGACACACACAAAACTCTCATTCCCACTCCACAAACACACACACAACCCACTCTCATACACACTCTTCACACACACACGTATACATACATCTCTCACACACGCGAGACAGACACATACATACCTAAGGAGGTGTTGTCATACACACAATACACTAAACTCTACACACATTACACTCTAGGGCACACCCTTCAGAATGGGGCAGATGGAGCAGAGGGGCTAGGGCACACCTTTTCAAGCCCTTTAGTATTTCCTTCAGGAAATGCAAGTCTAGTTAAAAAAATCTTTCACACGCGCACTTTTTTTTTCCACACGGGCATTTCTTTTTCACACGTGCACGCTCACATGGGCACTTTTTTTTTTCACACGGACATTTCTTTTTCACACGCTCACATGCGCACTTTTTTTTTTTACACGCGCACTTATTTTTATTTCACACGCGCAAATGTTTTTTTCACACGCACATTTTTTCATACGCGCACTTTTTTTTCCCACACGGGCATTTCTTTTTCACACGCGCACGCTCACATGGGCACTTTTTTTTCACACGGACATTTCTTTTTCACACGCTCACATGCGCACTTTTTTTTAACACGCGCACTTATTTATTTTTTACGGCGGGTATGGTGACGTAACCACCGCGTGAATATACTGAGAGGCGGACCCAAGTGCCGGCTCGGTCTGGCACAATAACAGATGGAGGAAAACTTGATAGGCCAGGTAGCGGCGCAGGAGATAGAAACTCGAATAAGTGACAGGAGTAGCAAGAGATACAAGAGAGAGAGGAAGGTGACGAGACACCTCACAAAACAGCACAACGGCAGAGAAAGCAGAGAAGGGCTGAAGTCGTGCCGGCATAACCAAAGCGAATCAGCAATGATCCGTCTCCACTAGCTTCCTTAAGAAGCCATGGCAACAGGTGAGACGGATCATTGCTGATTGCGTCGATGTAGTCTAGGGCTGACTTGGGTGCCCCTAGTGGGGGTAGAAAGTGTGGCATCCGAGCCAGCCCTGCAGCCCTGACACACAAACATACATCTCTCATACCCACTCCACATACACAAACACCACAAAGACACACACACAACTCTCATTCCCACTCCAGAAAGACACACACACACACACACACACCTCTCATTCCCACTCCGCAAACACACACACACACACACACAACTCTCATTCCCACTCCACATACACTGGTCTCTCATACCCACTCCACATACACATAAACACCACAAAGACACAGACACAACTGTCATTCCCACTCCAGAAAGACACACACACACACACACACACACACAACTCTCATTCCCACTCCACAAACACACACACACAACTCTCATTCCCACTCCAGAAAGACACACACAAAACTCTCATTCCCACTCCACAAACACACACACACACACACACAACTCTCATTCCCACTCCACATACACTGGTCTCTCATACCCACTCCACATACACATAAACACCACAAAGACACAGACACAACTGTCATTCCCACTCCAGAAAGACACACACACACACACACACACACACAACTCTCATTCCCACTCCACAAACACACACACACAACTCTCATTCCCACTCCAGAAAGACACACACAAAACTCTCATTCCCACTCCACAAACACACACAACTCTCATTCCCACTCCAGAAAGACACACACACAACTCTCATTCCCACTCCACAAACACACACCCCACTCTCATACACACTCTTCACACACACACGTATACATACATCTCTCACACACACCAGACAGACACATACATACCTTGTCATACACACAATACACCATATACACTATACACAATACACTAAACTCTACACACATTACACTCTAGGGCACACCCTTCAGAATGGGGCAGAGGGGCTAGGGCACACCTTTTCAAGCCCTTTAGTATTTCCTTCAGGAAATGCAAGTCTAGTTAAAAAAATCTTTCACACGCGCACTTTTTTTTCCCACACGGACATTTCTTTTTCACACGCTCACATGCGCACTTTTTTTTTACACGCGCACTTATTTTTATTTCACACGCGCAAATGTTTTTTTTCACACGCACATTTTTTTTATACGCGCACTTTTTTTTTCCACACGGGCATTTCTTTTTCACACGCGCACGCTCACATGGGCACTTTTTTTCACACGTGCATTTCTTTTTCACACGCGCACGCTCACATGTGCACTTTTTTTTAACACGCGCACTTATTTATTTTTTACGGCGGGTATGGTGACGTAACCACCGCGTGAATATACTGAGAGGCGGACCCAAGTGCCGGCTCGGTCTGGCACAATAAGATGCAGCCCTGACACACAAACACACATACATACATCTCTCATACCCACTCCACATACACTGGTCTCTCATACCCACTCCACATACACATAAACACCACAAAGACACAGACACAACTCTCATTCCCACTCCAGAAAGACACACACACACACAACTCTCATTCCCACTCCACACACACACACACACACACACACACAACTCTCATTCCCACTCCAGAAAGACACACACAAAACTCTCATTCCCACTCCACAAACACACACACAACCCACTCTCATACACACTCTTCACACACACACGTATACATACATCTCTCACACACGCGAGACAGACACATACATACCTAAGGAGGTGTTGTCATACACACAATACACTAAACTCTACACACATTACACTCTAGGGCACACCCTTCAGAATGGGGCAGATGGAGCAGAGGGGCTAGGGCACACCTTTTCAAGCCCTTTAGTATTTCCTTCAGGAAATGCAAGTCTAGTTAAAAAAATCTTTCACACGCGCACTTTTTTTTTCCACACGGGCATTTCTTTTTCACACGTGCACGCTCACATGGGCACTTTTTTTTTCACACGGACATTTCTTTTTCACACGCTCACATGCGCACTTTTTTTTTTTACACGCGCTTATTTTTATTTCACACGCGCAAATGTTTTTTTCACACGCACATTTTTTCATACGCGCACTTTTTTTTCCCACACGGGCATTTCTTTTTCACACGCGCACGCTCACATGGGCACTTTTTTTTTTCACACGGACATTTCTTTTTCACACGCTCACATGCGCACTTTTTTTTAACACGCGCACTTATTTATTTTTTACGGCGGGTATGGTGACGTAACCACCGCGTGAATATACTGAGAGGCGGACCCAAGTGCCGGCTCGGTCTGGCACAATAACAGATGGAGGAAAACTTGATAGGCCAGGTAGCGGCGCAGGAGATAGAAACTCGAATAAGTGACAGGAGTAGCAAGAGATACAAGAGAGAGAGGAAGGTGACGAGACACCTCACAAAACAGCACAACGGCAGAGAAAGCAGAGAAGGGCTGAAGTCGTGCCGGCATAACCAAAGCGAATCAGCAATGATCCGTCTCCACTAGCTTCCTTAAGAAGCCATGGCAACAGGTGAGACGGATCATTGCTGATTGCGTCGATGTAGTCTAGGGCTGACTTGGGTGCCCCTAGTGGGGGTAGAAAGTGTGGCATCCGAGCCAGCCCTGCAGCCCTGACACACAAACATACATCTCTCATACCCACTCCACATACACAAACACCACAAAGACACACACACAACTCTCATTCCCACTCCAGAAAGACACACACACACACACACACACCTCTCATTCCCACTCCGCAAACACACACACACACACACACACACAACTCTCATTCCCACTCCAGAAAGACACACACAAAACTCTCATTCCCACTCCACAAACACACACACACACACACACAACTCTCATTCCCACTCCACATACACTGGTCTCTCATACCCACTCCACATACACATAAACACCACAAAGACACAGACACAACTGTCATTCCCACTCCAGAAAGACACACACACACACACACACAACTCTCATTCCCACTCCACAAACACACACACACACAACTCTCATTCCCACTCCAGAAAGACACACACAAAACTCTCATTCCCACTCCACAAACACACACAACTCTCATTCCCACTCCAGAAAGACACACACACAACTCTCATTCCCACTCCACAAACACACACCCCACTCTCATACACACTCTTCACACACACACGTATACATACATCTCTCACACACACCAGACAGACACATACATACCTTGTCATACACACAATACACCATATACACTATACACAATACACTAAACTCTACACACATTACACTCTAGGGCACACCCTTCAGAATGGGGCAGAGGGGCTAGGGCACACCTTTTCAAGCCCTTTAGTATTTCCTTCAGGAAATGCAAGTCTAGTTAAAAAAATCTTTCACACGCGCACTTTTTTTTCCACACGGACATTTCTTTTTCACACGCTCACATGCGCACTTTTTTTTAACACGCGCACTTATTTATTTTTTACGGCGGGTATGGTGACGTAACCACCGCGTGAATATACTGAGAGGCGGACCCAAGTGCCGGCTCGGTCTGGCACAATAACAGATGGAGGAAAACTTGATAGGCCAGGTAGCGGCGCAGGAGATAGAAACTCGAATAAGTGACAGGAGTAGCAAGAGATACAAGAGAGAGAGGAAGGTGACGAGACACCTCACAAAACAGCACAACGGCAGAGAAAGCAGAGAAGGGCTGAAGTCGTGCCGGCATAACCAAAGCGAATCAGCAATGATCCGTCTCCACTAGCTTCCTTAAGAAGCCATGGCAACAGGTGAGACGGATCATTGCTGATTGCGTCGATGTAGTCTAGGGCTGACTTGGGTGCCCCTAGTGGGGGTAGAAAGTGTGGCATCCGAGCCAGCCCTGCAGCCCTGACACACAAACATACATCTCTCATACCCACTCCACATACACAAACACCACAAAGACACACACACAACTCTCATTCCCACTCCAGAAAGACACACACACACACACACACACCTCTCATTCCCACTCCGCAAACACACACACACACACACACACAACTCTCATTCCCACTCCAGAAAGACACACACAAAACTCTCATTCCCACTCCACAAACACACACACACACACACACAACTCTCATTCCCACTCCACATACACTGGTCTCTCATACCCACTCCACATACACATAAACACCACAAAGACACAGACACAACTGTCATTCCCACTCCAGAAAGACACACACACACACACACACAACTCTCATTCCCACTCCACAAACACACACACACACAACTCTCATTCCCACTCCAGAAAGACACACACAAAACTCTCATTCCCACTCCACAAACACACACAACTCTCATTCCCACTCCAGAAAGACACACACACAACTCTCATTCCCACTCCACAAACACACACCCCACTCTCATACACACTCTTCACACACACACGTATACATACATCTCTCACACACACCAGACAGACACATACATACCTTGTCATACACACAATACACCATATACACTATACACAATACACTAAACTCTACACACATTACACTCTAGGGCACACCCTTCAGAATGGGGCAGAGGGGCTAGGGCACACCTTTTCAAGCCCTTTAGTATTTCCTTCAGGAAATGCAAGTCTAGTTAAAAAAATCTTTCACACGCGCACTTTTTTTTCCACACGGACATTTCTTTTTCACACGCTCACATGCGCACTTTTTTTTTACACGCGCACTTATTTTTATTTCACACGCGCAAATGTTTTTTTTCACACGCACATTTTTTTTATACGCGCACTTTTTTTTTCCACACGGGCATTTCTTTTTCACACGCGCACGCTCACATGGGCACTTTTTTTCACACGTGCATTTCTTTTTCACACGCGCACGCTCACATGTGCACTTTTTTTTAACACGCGCACTTATTTATTTTTTACGGCGGGTATGGTGACGTAACCACCGCGTGAATATACTGAGAGGCGGACCCAAGTGCCGGCTCGGTCTGGCACAATAAGATGCAGCCCTGACACACAAACACACATACATACATCTCTCATACCCACTCCACATACACTGGTCTCTCATACCCACTCCACATACACATAAACACCACAAAGACACAGACACAACTCTCATTCCCACTCCAGAAAGACACACACACACACAACTCTCATTCCCACTCCACACACACACACACACACACACACACAACTCTCATTCCCACTCCAGAAAGACACACACAAAACTCTCATTCCCACTCCACAAACACACACACAACCCACTCTCATACACACTCTTCACACACACACGTATACATACATCTCTCACACACGCGAGACAGACACATACATACCTAAGGAGGTGTTGTCATACACACAATACACTAAACTCTACACACATTACACTCTAGGGCACACCCTTCAGAATGGGGCAGATGGAGCAGAGGGGCTAGGGCACACCTTTTCAAGCCCTTTAGTATTTCCTTCAGGAAATGCAAGTCTAGTTAAAAAAATCTTTCACACGCGCACTTTTTTTTTCCACACGGGCATTTCTTTTTCACACGTGCACGCTCACATGGGCACTTTTTTTTTCACACGGACATTTCTTTTTCACACGCTCACATGCGCACTTTTTTTTTTTACACGCGCTTATTTTTATTTCACACGCGCAAATGTTTTTTTCACACGCACATTTTTTCATACGCGCACTTTTTTTTCCCACACGGGCATTTCTTTTTCACACGCGCACGCTCACATGGGCACTTTTTTTTTTCACACGGACATTTCTTTTTCACACGCTCACATGCGCACTTTTTTTTAACACGCGCACTTATTTATTTTTTACGGCGGGTATGGTGACGTAACCACCGCGTGAATATACTGAGAGGCGGACCCAAGTGCCGGCTCGGTCTGGCACAATAACAGATGGAGGAAAACTTGATAGGCCAGGTAGCGGCGCAGGAGATAGAAACTCGAATAAGTGACAGGAGTAGCAAGAGATACAAGAGAGAGAGGAAGGTGACGAGACACCTCACAAAACAGCACAATGGCAGAGAAAGCAGAGAAGGGCTGAAGTCGTGCCGGCATAACCAAAGCGAATCAGCAATGATCCGTCTCCACTAGCTTCCTTAAGAAGCCATGGCAACAGGTGAGACGGATCATTGCTGATTGCGTCGATGTAGTCTAGGGCTGACTTGGGTGCCCCTAGTGGGGGTAGAAAGTGTGGCATCCGAGCCAGCCCTGCAGCCCTGACACACAAACATACATCTCTCATACCCACTCCACATACACAAACACCACAAAGACACACACACAACTCTCATTCCCACTCCAGAAAGACACACACACACACACACACACACACACACCTCTCATTCCCACTCCGCAAACACACACACACACACACACACACAACTCTCATTCCCACTCCAGAAAGACACATACAAAACTCTCATTCCCACTCCACAAACACACACACACACACACACAACTCTCATTCCCACTCCACATACACTGGTCTCTCATACCCACTCCACATACACATAAACACCACAAAGACACAGACACAACTGTCATTCCCACTCCAGAAAGACACACACACACACACACACACAACTCTCATTCCCACTCCACAAACACACACACACACAACTCTCATTCCCACTCCAGAAAGACACACACAAAACTCTCATTCCCACTCCACAAACACACACAACTCTCATTCCCACTCCAGAAAGACACACACACAACTCTCATTCCCACTCCACAAACACACACCCCACTCTCATACACACTCTTCACACACACACGTATACATACATCTCTCACACACACCAGACAGACACATACATACCTTGTCATACACACAATACACCATATACACTATACACAATACACTAAACTCTACACACATTACACTCTAGGGCACACCCTTCAGAATGGGGCAGAGGGGCTAGGGCACACCTTTTCAAGCCCTTTAGTATTTCCTTCAGGAAATGCAAGTCTAGTTAAAAAAATCTTTCACACGCGCACTTTTTTTTCCACACGGACATTTCTTTTTCACACGCTCACATGCGCACTTTTTTTTTACACGCGCACTTATTTTTATTTCACACGCGCAAATGTTTTTTTTCACACGCACATTTTTTTTATACGCGCACTTTTTTTTTCCACACGGGCATTTCTTTTTCACACGCGCACGCTCACATGGGCACTTTTTTTCACACGTGCATTTCTTTTTCACACGCGCACGCTCACATGTGCACTTTTTTTTAACACGCGCACTTATTTATTTTTTACGGCGGGTATGGTGACGTAACCACCGCGTGAATATACTGAGAGGCGGACCCAAGTGCCGGCTCGGTCTGGCACAATAAGATGCAGCCCTGACACACAAACACACATACATACATCTCTCATACCCACTCCACATACACTGGTCTCTCATACCCACTCCACATACACATAAACACCACAAAGACACAGACACAACTCTCATTCCCACTCCAGAAAGACACACACACACACAACTCTCATTCCCACTCCACACACACACACACACACACACACAACTCTCATTCCCACTCCAGAAAGACACACACAAAACTCTCATTCCCACTCCACAAACACACACACAACCCACTCTCATACACACTCTTCACACACACACGTATACATACATCTCTCACACACGCGAGACAGACACATACATACCTAAGGAGGTGTTGTCATACACACAATACACTAAACTCTACACACATTACACTCTAGGGCACACCCTTCAGAATGGGGCAGATGGAGCAGAGGGGCTAGGGCACACCTTTTCAAGCCCTTTAGTATTTCCTTCAGGAAATGCAAGTCTAGTTAAAAAAATCTTTCACACGCGCACTTTTTTTTCCCACACAGGCATTTCTTTTTCACACGTGCACGCTCACATGGGCACTTTTTTTTTCACACGGACATTTCTTTTTCACACGCTCACATGCGCACTTTTTTTTTTTACACGCGCACTTATTTTTATTTCACACGCGCAAATGTTTTTTTCACACGCACATTTTTTCATACGCGCACTTTTTTTTCCCACACGGGCATTTCTTTTTCACACGCGCACGCTCACATGGGCACTTTTTTTTTTCACACGGACATTTCTTTTTCACACGCTCACATGCGCACTTTTTTTTTTTACACGCGCACTTATTTTTATTTCACACGCGCAAATGTTTTTTTCACACGCACATTTTTTCATACGCGCACTTTTTTTTCCCACACGGGCATTTCTTTTTCACACGCGCACGCTCACATGGGCACTTTTTTTTCACACGGACATTTCTTTTTCACACGCTCACATGCGCACTTTTTTTTAACACGCGCACTTATTTATTTTTTACGGCGGGTATGGTGACGTAACCACCGCGTGAATATACTGAGAGGCGGACCCAAGTGCCGGCTCGGTCTGGCACAATAACAGATGGAGGAAAACTTGATAGGCCAGGTAGCGGCGCAGGAGATAGAAACTCGAATAAGTGACAGGAGTAGCAAGAGATACAAGAGAGAGAGGAAGGTGACGAGACACCTCACAAAACAGCACAACGGCAGAGAAAGCAGAGAAGGGCTGAAGTCGTGCCGGCATAACCAAAGCGAATCAGCAATGATCCGTCTCCACTAGCTTCCTTAAGAAGCCATGGCAACAGGTGAGACGGATCATTGCTGATTGCGTCGATGTAGTCTAGGGCTGACTTGGGTGCCCCTAGTGGGGGTAGAAAGTGTGGCATCCGAGCCAGCCCTGCAGCCCTGACACACAAACATACATCTCTCATACCCACTCCACATACACAAACACCACAAAGACACACACACAACTCTCATTCCCACTCCAGAAAGACACACACACACACACCTCTCATTCCCACTCCGCAAACACACACACACACACACACACAACTCTCATTCCCACTCCACATACACTGGTCTCTCATACCCACTCCACATACACATAAACACCACAAAGACACAGACACAACTGTCATTCCCACTCCAGAAAGACACACACACACACACACACACACACAACTCTCATTCCCACTCCACAAACACACACACACAACTCTCATTCCCACTCCAGAAAGACACACACAAAACTCTCATTCCCACTCCACAAACACACACACACACACACACAACTCTCATTCCCACTCCACATACACTGGTCTCTCATACCCACTCCACATACACATAAACACCACAAAGACACAGACACAACTGTCATTCCCACTCCAGAAAGACACACACACACACACACACACACACAACTCTCATTCCCACTCCACAAACACACACACACAACTCTCATTCCCACTCCAGAAAGACACACACAAAACTCTCATTCCCACTCCACAAACACACACACACACACACACAACTCTCATTCCCACTCCACATACACTGGTCTCTCATACCCACTCCACATACACATAAACACCACAAAGACACAGACACAACTGTCATTCCCACTCCAGAAAGACACACACACACACACACACACAACTCTCATTCCCACTCCACAAACACACACACACAACTCTCATTCCCACTCCAGAAAGACACACACAAAACTCTCATTCCCACTCCACAAACACACACAACTCTCATTCCCACTCCAGAAAGACACACACACAACTCTCATTCCCACTCCACAAACACACACCCCACTCTCATACACACTCTTCACACACACACGTATACATACATCTCTCACACACACCAGACAGACACATACATACCTTGTCATACACACAATACACCATATACACTATACACAATACACTAAACTCTACACACATTACACTCTAGGGCACACCCTTCAGAATGGGGCAGAGGGGCTAGGGCACACCTTTTCAAGCCCTTTAGTATTTCCTTCAGGAAATGCAAGTCTAGTTAAAAAAATCTTTCACACGCGCACTTTTTTTTCCACACGGACATTTCTTTTTCACACGCTCACATGCGCACTTTTTTTTTACACGCGCACTTATTTTTATTTCACACGCGCAAATGTTTTTTTTCACACGCACATTTTTTTTTATACGCGCACTTTTTTTTTCCACACGGGCATTTCTTTTTCACACGCGCACGCTCACATGGGCACTTTTTTTCACACGTGCATTTCTTTTTCACACGCGCACGCTCACATGTGCACTTTTTTTTAACACGCGCACTTATTTATTTTTTACGGCGGGTATGGTGACGTAACCACCGCGTGAATATACTGAGAGGCGGACCCAAGTGCCGGCTCGGTCTGGCACAATAAGATGCAGCCCTGACACACAAACACACATACATACATCTCTCATACCCACTCCACATACACTGGTCTCTCATACCCACTCCACATACACATAAACACCACAAAGACACAGACACAACTCTCATTCCCACTCCAGAAAGACACACACACACACAACTCTCATTCCCACTCCACACACACACACACACACAACTCTCATTCCCACTCCAGAAAGACACACACAAAACTCTCATTCCCACTCCACAAACACACACACAACCCACTCTCATACACACTCTTCACACACACACGTATACATACATCTCTCACACACGCGAGACAGACACATACATACCTAAGGAGGTGTTGTCATACACACAATACACTAAACTCTACACACATTACACTCTAGGGCACACCCTTCAGAATGGGGCAGATGGAGCAGAGGGGCTAGGGCACACCTTTTCAAGCCCTTTAGTATTTCCTTCAGGAAATGCAAGTCTAGTTAAAAAAATCTTTCACACGCGCACTTTTTTTTTCCACACGGGCATTTCTTTTTCACACGTGCACGCTCACATGGGCACTTTTTTTTTCACACGGACATTTCTTTTTCACACGCTCACATGCGCACTTTTTTTTTTTACACGCGCTTATTTTTATTTCACACGCGCAAATGTTTTTTTCACACGCACATTTTTTCATACGCGCACTTTTTTTTCCCACACGGGCATTTCTTTTTCACACGCGCACGCTCACATGGGCACTTTTTTTTTTCACACGGACATTTCTTTTTCACACGCTCACATGCGCACTTTTTTTTAACACGCGCACTTATTTATTTTTTACGGCGGGTATGGTGACGTAACCACCGCGTGAATATACTGAGAGGCGGACCCAAGTGCCGGCTCGGTCTGGCACAATAACAGATGGAGGAAAACTTGATAGGCCAGGTAGCGGCGCAGGAGATAGAAACTCGAATAAGTGACAGGAGTAGCAAGAGATACAAGAGAGAGAGGAAGGTGACGAGACACCTCACAAAACAGCACAACGGCAGAGAAAGCAGAGAAGGGCTGAAGTCGTGCCGGCATAACCAAAGCGAATCAGCAATGATCCGTCTCCACTAGCTTCCTTAAGAAGCCATGGCAACAGGTGAGACGGATCATTGCTGATTGCGTCGATGTAGTCTAGGGCTGACTTGGGTGCCCCTAGTGGGGGTAGAAAGTGTGGCATCCGAGCCAGCCCTGCAGCCCTGACACACAAACATACATCTCTCATACCCACTCCACATACACAAACACCACAAAGACACACACACAACTCTCATTCCCACTCCAGAAAGACACACACACACACACACACACCTCTCATTCCCACTCCGCAAACACACACACACACACACACACAACTCTCATTCCCACTCCAGAAAGACACACACAAAACTCTCATTCCCACTCCACAAACACACACACACACACACACAACTCTCATTCCCACTCCACATACACTGGTCTCTCATACCCACTCCACATACACATAAACACCACAAAGACACAGACACAACTGTCATTCCCACTCCAGAAAGACACACACACACACACACACAACTCTCATTCCCACTCCACAAACACACACACACACAACTCTCATTCCCACTCCAGAAAGACACACACAAAACTCTCATTCCCACTCCACAAACACACACAACTCTCATTCCCACTCCAGAAAGACACACACACAACTCTCATTCCCACTCCACAAACACACACCCCACTCTCATACACACTCTTCACACACACACGTATACATACATCTCTCACACACACCAGACAGACACATACATACCTTGTCATACACACAATACACCATATACACTATACACAATACACTAAACTCTACACACATTACACTCTAGGGCACACCCTTCAGAATGGGGCAGAGGGGCTAGGGCACACCTTTTCAAGCCCTTTAGTATTTCCTTCAGGAAATGCAAGTCTAGTTAAAAAAATCTTTCACACGCGCACTTTTTTTTCCACACGGACATTTCTTTTTCACACGCTCACATGCGCACTTTTTTTTTACACGCGCACTTATTTTTATTTCACACGCGCAAATGTTTTTTTTCACACGCACATTTTTTTTATACGCGCACTTTTTTTTTCCACACGGGCATTTCTTTTTCACACGCGCACGCTCACATGGGCACTTTTTTTCACACGTGCATTTCTTTTTCACACGCGCACGCTCACATGTGCACTTTTTTTTAACACGCGCACTTATTTATTTTTTACGGCGGGTATGGTGACGTAACCACCGCGTGAATATACTGAGAGGCGGACCCAAGTGCCGGCTCGGTCTGGCACAATAAGATGCAGCCCTGACACACAAACACACATACATACATCTCTCATACCCACTCCACATACACTGGTCTCTCATACCCACTCCACATACACATAAACACCACAAAGACACAGACACAACTCTCATTCCCACTCCAGAAAGACACACACACACACAACTCTCATTCCCACTCCACACACACACACACACACACACACAACTCTCATTCCCACTCCAGAAAGACACACACAAAACTCTCATTCCCACTCCACAAACACACACACAACCCACTCTCATACACACTCTTCACACACACACGTATACATACATCTCTCACACACGCGAGACAGACACATACATACCTAAGGAGGTGTTGTCATACACACAATACACTAAACTCTACACACATTACACTCTAGGGCACACCCTTCAGAATGGGGCAGATGGAGCAGAGGGGCTAGGGCACACCTTTTCAAGCCCTTTAGTATTTCCTTCAGGAAATGCAAGTCTAGTTAAAATCTTTCACACGCGCACTTTTTTTTCCCACACGGGCATTTCTTTTTCACACGTGCACGCTCACATGGGCACTTTTTTTTTCACACGGACATTTCTTTTTCACACGCTCACATGCGCACTTTTTTTTTTTACACGCGCACTTATTTTTATTTCACACGCGCAAATGTTTTTTTCACACGCACATTTTTTCATACGCGCACTTTTTTTTCCCACACGGGCATTTCTTTTTCACACGCGCACGCTCACATGGGCACTTTTTTTTAACACGCGCACTTATTTTTTACGGCGGGTATGGTGACGTAACCACCGCGTGAATATACTGAGAGGCGGACCCAAGTGCCGGCTCGGTCTGGCACAATAAGATGCAGCCCTGACACACAAACACACATACATACATCTCTCATACCCACTCCGCAAACACACACACACAAACACACACAACTCTCATTCCCACTCCGCAAACACACACACACACACACACACACACACACACACACACACACACACACAACTCTCATTCCCACTCCACAAACACACACACACACACACAACTCTCATTCCCACTCCACATACACTGGTCTCTCATACCCACTCCACATACACATAAACACCACAAAGACACAGACACAACTGTCATTCCCACTCCAGAAAGACACACACACACAACTCTCATTCCCACTCCACACACACACACACACAACTCTCATTCCCACTCCAGAAAGACACACACAAAACTCTCATTCCCACTCCACAAACACACACACAACCCACTCTCATACACACTCTTCACACACACACGTATACATACATCTCTCACATACGCGAGACAGACACATACATACCTAAGGAGGTGTTGTCATACATACAATACACAATACACTAAACTCTACACACATTACACTCTAGGGCACACCCTTCAGAATGGGGCAGATGGAGCAGAGGGGCTAGGGCACACCTTTTCAAGCCCTTTAGTATTTCCTTCAGGAAATGCAAGTCTAGTTAAAAAAATCTTTCACACGCGCACTTTTTTTTTCCACACGGGCATTTCTTTTTTACACGTGCACGCTCACATGGGCACTTTTTTTTCACACGGACATTTCTTTTTCACACGCTCACATGCGCACTTTTTTTTTTACACGCGCTTATTTTTATTTCACACGCGCAAATGTTTTTTTCACACGCACATTTTTTCATACGCGCACTTTTTTTTCCCACACGGGCATTTCTTTTTCACACGCGCACGCTCACATGGGCACTTTTTTTTAACACGCGCACTTATTTATTTTTTACGGCGGGTATGGTGACGTAACCACCGCGTGAATATACTGAGAGGCGGACCCAAGTGCCGGCTCGGTCTGGCACAATAAGATGCAGCCCTGACACACAAACACACATACATACATCTCTCATACCCACTCCGCAAACACACACACACAAACACACACACACACACACACACACAACTCTCATTCCCACTCCGCAAACACACACACACACACACACACACACACACCTCTCATTCCCACTCCAGAAAGACACACACACAACTCTCATTCCCACTCCACATACACATAAACACCACAAAGACACAGACACAACTGTCATTCCCACTCCAGAAAGACACACACACACACACAACTCTCATTCCCACTCCACACACACACACACACAACTCTCATTCCCACTCCAGAAAGACACACACAAAACTCTCATTCCCACTCCACAAACACAACCCACTCTCATACACACTCTTCACACACACACACGTATACATACATCTCTCACATACGCGAGACAGACACATACATACCTAAGGAGGTGTTGTCATACATACAATACACAATACACTAAACTCTACACACATTACACTCTAGGGCACACCCTTCAGAATGGGGCAGATGGAGCAGAGGGGCTAGGGCACACCTTTTCAAGCCCTTTAGTATTTCCTTCAGGAAATGCAAGTCTAGTTAAAAAAATCTTTCACACGCGCACTTTTTTTTTTTCCACACGGGCATTTCTTTTTTACACGTGCACGCTCACATGGGCACTTTTTTTTCACACGGACATTTCTTTTTCACACGCTCACATGCGCACTTTTTTTTTTTACACGCGCTTATTTTTATTTCACACGCGCAAATGTTTTTTTCACACGCACATTTTTTCATACGCGCACTTTTTTTTCCCACACGGGCATTTCTTTTTCACACGCGCACGCTCACACGCGCACTTTTTTTTCCACACGGACATTTCTTTTTCACACGCTCACATGCGCACTTTTTTTTTTTACACGCGCACTTATTTTTATTTCACACGCGCAAATGTTTTTTTCACACGCACATTTTTTCATACGCGCACTTTTTTTTCCCACACGGGCATTTCTTTTTCACACGCGCACGCTCACATGGGCACTTTTTTTTCACACGGACATTTCTTTTTCACACGCTCACATGCGCACTTTTTTTTAACACGCGCACTTATTTATTTTTTACGGCGGGTATGGTGACGTAACCACCGCGTGAATATACTGAGAGGCGGACCCAAGTGCCGGCTCGGTCTGGCACAATAACAGATGGAGGAAAACTTGATAGGCCAGGTAGCGGCGCAGGAGATAGAAACTCGAATAAGTGACAGGAGTAGCAAGAGATACAAGAGAGAGAGGAAGGTGACGAGACACCTCACAAAACAGCACAACGGCAGAGAAAGCAGAGAAGGGCTGAAGTCGTGCCGGCATAACCAAAGCGAATCAGCAATGATCCGTCTCCACTAGCTTCCTTAAGAAGCCATGGCAACAGGTGAGACGGATCATTGCTGATTGCGTCGATGTAGTCTAGGGCTGACTTGGGTGCCCCTAGTGGGGGTAGAAAGTGTGGCATCCGAGCCAGCCCTGCAGCCCTGACACACAAACATACATCTCTCATACCCACTCCACATACACAAACACCACAAAGACACACACACAACTCTCATTCCCACTCCAGAAAGACACACACACACACACACACACACACAACTCTCATTCCCACTCCGCAAACACACACACACACACACACAACTCTCATTCCCACTCCAGAAAGACACACAAAACTCTCATTCCCACTCCACAAACACACACACACACACACACACACAACTCTCATTCCCACTCCACATACACTGGTCTCTCATACCCACTCCACATACACATAAACACCACAAAGACACAGACACAACTGTCATTCCCACTCCAGAAAGACACACACACACACACACACAACTCTCATTCCCACTCCACAAACACACACACACACAACTCTCATTCCCACTCCAGAAAGACACACACAAAACTCTCATTCCCACTCCACAAACACACACAACTCTCATTCCCACTCCAGAAAGACACACACACAACTCTCATTCCCACTCCACAAACACACACCCCACTCTCATACACACTCTTCACACACACACGTATACATACATCTCTCACACACACCAGACAGACACATACATACCTTGTCATACACACAATACACCATATACACTATACACAATACACTAAACTCTACACACATTACACTCTAGGGCACACCCTTCAGAATGGGGCAGAGGGGCTAGGGCACACCTTTTCAAGCCCTTTAGTATTTCCTTCAGGAAATGCAAGTCTAGTTAAAAAAATCTTTCACACGCGCACTTTTTTTTCCACACGGACATTTCTTTTTCACACGCTCACATGCGCACTTTTTTTTTACACGCGCACTTATTTTTATTTCACACGCGCAAATGTTTTTTTTCACACGCACATTTTTTTTATACGCGCACTTTTTTTTTCCACACGGGCATTTCTTTTTCACACGCGCACGCTCACATGGGCACTTTTTTTCACACGTGCATTTCTTTTTCACACGCGCACGCTCACATGTGCACTTTTTTTTAACACGCGCACTTATTTATTTTTTACGGCGGGTATGGTGACGTAACCACCGCGTGAATATACTGAGAGGCGGACCCAAGTGCCGGCTCGGTCTGGCACAATAAGATGCAGCCCTGACACACAAACACACATACATACATCTCTCATACCCACTCCACATACACTGGTCTCTCATACCCACTCCACATACACATAAACACCACAAAGACACAGACACAACTCTCATTCCCACTCCAGAAAGACACACACACACACAACTCTCATTCCCACTCCACACACACACACACACACACACACACACAACTCTCATTCCCACTCCAGAAAGACACACACAAAACTCTCATTCCCACTCCACAAACACACACACAACCCACTCTCATACACACTCTTCACACACACACGTATACATACATCTCTCACACACGCGAGACAGACACATACATACCTAAGGAGGTGTTGTCATACACACAATACACTAAACTCTACACACATTACACTCTAGGGCACACCCTTCAGAATGGGGCAGATGGAGCAGAGGGGCTAGGGCACACCTTTTCAAGCCCTTTAGTATTTCCTTCAGGAAATGCAAGTCTAGTTAAAAAAATCTTTCACACGCGCACTTTTTTTTCCCACACGGGCATTTCTTTTTCACACGTGCACGCTCACATGGGCACTTTTTTTTTTCACACGGACATTTCTTTTTCACACGCTCACATGCGCACTTTTTTTTTTTACACGCGCACTTATTTTTATTTCACACGCGCAAATGTTTTTTTCACACGCACATTTTTTCATACGCGCACTTTTTTTTTCCCACACGGGCATTTCTTTTTCACACGTGCACGCTCACATGGGCACTTTTTTTAACACGCGCACTTATTTTTTACGGCGGGTATGGTGACGTAACCACCGCGTGAATATACTGAGAGGCGGACCCAAGTGCCGGCTCGGTCTGGCACAATAACAGATGGAGGAAAACTTGATAGGCCAGGTAGCGGCGCAGGAGATAGAAACTCGAATAAGTGACAGGAGTAGCAAGAGATACAAGAGAGAGAGGAAGGTGACGAGACACCTCACAAAACAGCACAACGGCAGAGAAAGCAGAGAAGGGCTGAAGTCGTGCCGGCATAACCAAAGCGAATCAGCAATGATCCGTCTCCACTAGCTTCCTTAAGAAGCCATGGCAACAGGTGAGACGGATCATTGCTGATTGCGTCGATGTAGTCTAGGGCTGACTCGGGTGCCCCTAGTGGGGGTAGAAAGTGTGGCATCCGAGCCAGCCCTGCAGCCCTGACACACAAACATACATCTCTCATACCCACTCCACATACACTGGTCTCTCATACCCACTCCACATACACAAACACCACAAAGACACACACACAACTCTCATTCCCACTCCAGAAAGACACACACACACACAACTCTCATTCCCACTCCAGAAAGACACACACAACTCTCATTCCCACTCCACATACACTGGTCTCTCATACCCACTCCACATACACTGGTCTCTCATACCCACTCCACATACACTGGTCTCTCATACCCACTCCACATACACAAACACCACAAAGACACACACACAACTCTCATTCCCACTCCAGAAAGACACACACACACACACACACACACACACACACACACACACACACACAACTCTCATTCCCACTCCAGAAAGACACACACACATCTCTCATTCCCACTCCACATACACTGGTATCTCATACCCACTCCACATACACATAAACACCACAAAGACACAGACACAACTCTCATTCCCACTCCAGAAAGACACACACACACAACTCTCATTCCCACTCCACAAACACACACACACACACACACAACTCTCATTAACACTCCAGAAAGACACACACAAAACTCTCATTCCCACTCCACAAACACACACAACTCTCATTCCCACTCCACAAACACACACCCCACTCTCATACACACTCTTCACACACACACGTATACATACATCTCTCACACACACCAGACAGACACATACATACCTTGTCATACACACAATACACCATATACACTATACACAAAACTCTACACACATTACACTCTAGGGCACACCCTTCAGAATGGGGCAGATGGAGCAGAGGGGCTAGGGCACACCTTTTCAAGCCCTTTAGTATTTCCTTCAGGAAATGCAAGTCTAGTTAAAAAAATCTTTCACACGCGCACTTTTTTTTCCACACGGACATTTCTTTTTCACACGCTCACATGCGCACTTTTTTTTTTACACGCGCACTTATTTTTATTTCACACGCGCAAATGTTTTTTTCACACGCACATTTTTTCATACGCGCACTTTTTTTTCCACACGGGCATTTCTTTTCCACACGCGCACGCTCACATGGGCACTTTTTTTAACATGCGCACTTATTTATTTTTTACATCGGGTATGGTGACGTAACCACCGCGTGAATATACTGAGAGGCGGACCCAAGTGCTGGCTCGGTCTGGCACAATAAGATGCAGCCCTGACACACAAACACACATACATACATCTCTCATACCCACTCCACATACACTGGTCTCTCATACCCACTCTACATACACATAAACACCACAAAGACACACACGCAACTCTCATTCCAACTCCAGAAAGACACACAAACTCTCATTCCCACTCCACAAACACACAACCCACTCTCATACACACTCTTCACACACACACGTATACATACATCTCTCACACATGCCAGACAGACACATACATACCTAAGGAGGTGTTGTCATACACACAATACACCATATACACTATACACAATACACTAAACTCTACACACATTACACTCTAGGGCACACCCTTCAGAATGGGGCAGATGGAGCAGAGGGGCTAGGGCACACCTTTTCAAGCCCTTTAGTATTTCCTTCAGGAAATGCAAGTCTAATTAAAAAAATCTTTCACACGCGCACTTTTTTTTCCACACGGACATTTCTTTTTCACACGCTCACACGCGCAATTTTTTTTTTCACACGCACATTTTTTCATACGCGCACTTTTTTTTCCACACGGGCATTTCTTTTTCAGACGCGCACGCTCACATGTGCACTTTTTTAAAATACGCGCACTTATTTATTTTTTAGGTCGGGTATGGTGACGTAACCACCGCGTGAATATACTGAGAGGCGGACCCAAGTGCCGGCTCGGTCTGGCACAATAAGATGTGGGAATAGTAAATGCGGAGTTAACGCATACACACACAGTGGCAAAAACACCAACACAAAATGACGCGGAAAAACAATGCGCAAAATGAAATTAACCTTGAACACTCGGTAGAAAAGGGAAACAAAAACAACGCGGAGGACTCAACCGTATATACTCAGGAGAAAACCAACAAAAACGATGCGAAAACTCACGCATGAAAAGCAAAACTCACCCGTAGCGAGAGGGTGGAAAAAATAACAAAGGCAACTAAAAAGACGCAGAAAAAACTCGTCACGCAAAACCGAAATAAGAACACCAGGGGAAGAATCTGGCTACAGGCAAAAACACCGGAACAAAACAAAACCTTCCCAAAATAAATGAATAACGGATAGGAAGAGAAACAGATGGAGGAAAACTTGATAGGCCAGGTAGCGGCGCAGGAGATAGAAACTCGAATAAGTGACAGGAGTAGCAAGAGATACAAGAGAGAGAGGAAGGTGACGAGACACCTCACAAAACAGCACAACGGCAGAGAAATCAGAGAAGGGCTGAAGTCGTGCCGGCATAACCAAAGCGAATAGGCAATGAGCCGTCTCCACTAGCTTCCTTAAGAAGCCATGGCAACAGGTGAGACGGATCATTGCTGATTGCGTCGATGTAGTCTAGGGCTGACTCGGGTGCCCCTAGTGGGGGTAGAAAGTGTGGCATCCGAGCCAGCCCTGCAGCCCTGACACACAAACATACATCTCTCATACCCACTCCACATACACACAAACACTGGTCTCTCATACCCACTCCACCAGGGGCACAGATGGCACTGGGGACGGGGGGGGAAATGCCCCCCCAGATTTATATTGACCCCATCCGATATCTAGCATCTAGATTTCGTGTCCCCCTCACTTCAGAATTTCCATCTGCGCCCATGCACTCCACATACACATAAACACCACAAAGACACACACACAAACACAACTCTCATTCCCACTCCACAAACACACACCACTCTCATACACACTCCATTCACACACACGTATACATACATCTCTCACACACGCCAGACAGACACATACATACCTAAGGAGGTGTTGTCATACACACAATACACCATATACACTATACACAATACACTAAACTCTACACACATTACACTCTAGGGCACACCCTTCAGAATGGGGCAGATGGAGCAGAGGGGCTAGGGCACACCTTTTCAAGCCCTTTAGTATTTCCTTCAGGAAATGCAACTCTAGTTTAAATTTTTCATACGCGCACTTTTTTTTTTTTCACACGCTCACTTTTTAATTTTATTATTTTTTTCACACGCGCACTTTGTTATTTTTTTACACGCGCGGCGACACGGGCGCGGAATGGGCCAGCTGATGCGGCCTGAAGGTATGCAGCGGAGATCAGAAAAACAGAAAAACCAACTTGTCCAGGAAAATCCGTGCCGGACTACGAAAACATACAGCAGCTGTGTCACTTATTAATACAAGTAGTCATGAACTGGAAAAGCCTCGTCCATACTAATGCCACATTAATTATATCTCCCTGTTTGTATGAGTCAAGAGAGAGACGCCAGTTGCACACCGACACTGCTGAGGGTCTAACTCATCATGCGATTCCTCCGCGACACGGTTCACACTACTGAAACGTGAAAAAACAAGTCCGCATTGCCGTAAAGATGGCCCTTTCGTCCGGTTCCGGAGGTCGTTTCATCCGTCAGTGGGCCCGTTGCCAGAGCGCTTACGAATCCGTAGCAACGGAGCAATATAAACCGGAAATCAGGGGGCAGTAGAGAGTCAGAAGCATCGGGAGTACACCAATTCGGGAAAATCAATGAAGAAGAGTACTGGACTTTTAAAAATGACGCTCGAGTTAGAAGAGAAACTTTGCGAGTTGGTTAGAGGCTACATTCTGCTACGGTGCCAGGTCATCGCGATAAACAGCGATGCAAAAACAGCTGGGAGGAGATTGCTGGTGCGCTGGTGCCGGAAATTTGACTATACTGCCCTCTAGAGGATGTATTAAAAAAAATCATAACAACGTTGGAAACGGAAAGAGGTATAGTGGCCCCCTACGGAGGCTACGTTTGGTACGGACGGACGAAATTCGTCCGTGTCCGGAGGTATAAAGCAGGCTATATATAAGCCAGGGTCTAAACCAGGGGTCGGCAACATATGGCACGCGTGCACGCCGAGGCATAATCACTGGCACGCGCGGCACGCTGGACCAGCATCAGCAAAAAAATTAATAGTAAAAAATCTCAGACAGAGAGCACGATCCTTCAATTGAAATCGCTCCTCAACGCTTTGCACTCAGCTCCCGCCACAGACCCATGTTTAAATGTGTTTAAATAACCCTAACTCCCGCACGGCGCTGAGTGTGACATAAGCCGCGTCAAGGCTGGATTATTTAATTTATGGAATATACTTTCGCGAGTGACCATATCGATCGCGATATAATACTTAATATATATATTAAGGGGGGGGGGGGGGGGTGGCGAACATCTCACGTTCGCCACCCCCCCCCCCCCCGCTCAACAATTAACGTTCGCCACCCCCCCGTCAAAACAACTCTCACACTCTGACATGAATCCAAAACTTGAGAGCCCTATATCACACACATACACGCACACACATACATATATACGCCAGTCTGCTCCCAGGCCACTTTTTCTCCCCAGTCCGCCCCTGAATTAGACCTACTATAAATAGTTAAAATGTAACCGAGGAGCTAGGAATTAAGGTACCATCTCAAAGGAACTTGAACTTACGCTCATCAGTAGTTCTCTCATGGTCCAATTGATTTCGTATGTCGCAGAAAGCAGAAGCGTCGTCGGTCGTTTTAAACAGCGGCCGCTCCTTTTATAGTCACTTTAATTGTGACGTCACCAGTGTTGTCAGTAACGCGGTTCTTAGCAACGCATTACTTAGTAACCAGAGAGAGAAGGTTAATGCTGCAGGCCGGAGCCCCGGTGGGCGTGGGTAAAGGGCGGAGCATATGTCAATCATTTTTGACTGCAGCCAATCAGATACTAGACTTTCGTTGTCAATCAACTTTTATTAAGCCAATGATCAGCCAGAGTTAGCTGTCATTAATTTTTACTGCAGCCAATCATCTGAACAGATCTGCCAAAAGAAGGCGGAAACTGCACGGAGAAGCTCTTTAAACAGAAGTATATGCCGCTCTTACACAAAAGTACTTCTCACTTGTTATTCTGGAACGGCACTTTAATGTTTTTTTTTCCTTTATTGCACGTATTGCATTATTTGTACATTTTATATATATATATATATATATATATATATATATATATATAATGTACAAATAATTTCTGTGGCAGAGGCCTGGGAAATTAAAGAAAAAGTATACCATCTAAAATGGTATTAAAAAACATCTTCTGATTTACTTCAATTCTTCTTATTCTTCCAATATCCTGAGCAAAACTCCCAAAATTAAACAACATTTTTGGTCAGAATTTCCAGTGTTCTGCACTCATCTATTGGTCTGTGTAGTAGACTGGTGGAAAAATAAACAAGATGTTGAAGTTTATGATTATGTTCATTGATTCATTCATCATTCAAACTAAAATTAATATTTCTCATGTTAAATACTGAAATGCGATTAAAATGCAATAAATTTTGATTAATTACAAAGCTTCTGATTAATTATTGTTTTAATCGCATCCCACCCCTAATATATATATATATATATATATATATATATATATATATATATATATATATATATATATATATATATATATATATATTATTGATTCCATTTGATTTTGTAAGAACTGAGTAAATGTATATCTGCATTGCAGGAAGGGTGTTTTGATAAGAACCACTAATGAGATGAGAACCACCAATCACCAATCATTAGCTGTTGGTCATGATTCAAATTCCAAACCAACAGAAGGTAGAAGCGCAAAATGAGGGGATGTTGAGTCTATTGTAACGAGCAGTGTTGAAACAGACCGTCCAAAATGAAATGTTAATGAAAGCTGTAGATGCCTCTGGTAAAAGAAGCACATCAGATGGTCACTGGCAAGACCTTCACTTTAAATGCTCTGCCAAGAGACAAAGACAACTCAAATGTTTTATGGCACAGTGTTGCCGGTATATTTTTAGTGCTTTTTATTTAATTATGTTGATGATGCATACAAAATAACATCATTGGAGGCTGACAGTAGTTTTATCTTTTGCTTGTTGCCATATGTGATGGGCTTTACGGGCTCATCTGATACACCAGAGTAAGGCACAAAAAGTATAAACATACATATATACACACATACACCCCTTGAACAAGCAAGCTTGCCACACAGGAGTATTTCAACAGCATTTTGTTCTAATCTCAAACCATGTGATAATTATTATAATAAACAAACCCCTTATTTATAAAGACAAAATAAAATGGAAATTAGCAGAGAGCCACTCTAGCTGGAGAGTAGAACATAGGCCACAGAAGGGAACAACGAATGACCTTAAAAATGTTTATACACATTTGATAAAATATCCTGCAGGTGAACAGTAGATCGCATCTTGCTAGTGTGCGTGTTTGGAATGATCCATGACTACTTGACACTAAGGCTAATATATGTGCTTAATATGATTAGGATTTTGTTACATGGTAAATATGGAATTATGATACAGGGATGTACAGGACCTCGAGTAACTTGGTGAACACACACATGCGCACACAGTCATAAAGGTGTGTGTATGGTTTAAGACAAAATATTAATGCCTTCTGATACACACTGGCAGCTGGCATTTCTTTTCCATTTTATGCATATATGGTTTATAATAATTTATTTTTTTATGATTTACCAATATTTAACAATGGAGACATTTTGTTTAGTTTAAAGACTTCCGGGAAATGGATTTACAGGTTGTCTAAAGCTCAACAAAAATTCCCTCACTCATTCACTCTCTCCGACAAGTACACTGATACATATTCAGTTTTTTTTATATATATTGCACATAACCTCAGATAATCTGAAGCAAACCTGTCTGGAAATCAGCATAAAAATATCTTGTTAAAACAGAGTTTGTGTATATCCATATTATATATATATATATATATATATATATATGATGGGCCAGTCACACTTCCAAAAGGCTGACGTAGTGCAGATTCCATGCAGGCAGGATGGGTGAGACTTCTCATCAAATCAAAGCAGATTTCTTCAATCCGTCCTCACTCAGTTCATACCTGCCATCACACACCAACATAATGACTGCAATTAACCATACCAAACTAACCAAAGTGATGTCTCAGGGTGAATTATGGTTTGCTAACATAAAGGAGTAAAATAATAAATGTCTCACCACTGGGTTATGCTCTTTGACATGTCTATTGATGACAAATCCAGCAACACCTAACAAACAAAAGAAAGAGAACTTGATTAAGTTTGTACAAAATTATGAACCATGAACAAAATCAAAAGCTATAATTGTTACAATTTTCCCATTGTCTTTCCTACATATCATTAACTCTCACTCTCCCTCCCCCACCCTCCATCACTCACTCTCTCACCCTCCCTCACTCGCCCTCCATCACTCACCTTGCCCAGAAGACCTTTGTGCTTGGACAAAATTCCTCCTCCATTCTTCACCGCTACATCCAAAGTCCTCTTGTACCACTCTACCTGTGGCACGCTGAACTCAAATCTAACACAAACACACAAAAAACATTGGTACTTCTGAGTACATGCACACAAACACTAAAAAATAATACATGAACATCCATTTGTTTTTAGTCCAAAAACTAGTGGAGAAGAAAACTAGTCAAAACATAGGCTATGATTTCATTGTTTTCTGACCCTCATGGAGTTTCCCTTATTTGCACATCACCTGTATAGCATAGCTTGTGGGACAGAGAGAACGGTGCCGTGGAGAGCAGATTTTCAGGAATGTATTTGCCCTTTGCCCTATGGAATGGGGCCCTATGGAATGTTTTTGCCCTTGGGAAGTACAGTGCACTGAAAGACGAAAGAGTGGCCGTGGCAATTTGCTGTTTCCTTTGAACTATTACTGACCCTACAAAAACTCCCCATCAAACTAGTAAATGCTAACAAGCTATAAAGAAACATTTAATATGTTTGAAAACTAGCCAGCCAGCAGAGTAGCATATTTAAAGGTGATGCATCAGACGACATGTACAGATTATGCAGTTTTTTTAAATAAAACATAGAAAATCAAATGGTATGCCTTTTCAAAAATATTTAGTATTTTATGACTTGTTTGTTTATATATAAAACAGATCTGACAAAAAACTAAAGCGTCTTTCAGGTAAATCCTACTCCTGAAATATTGTTGCCTGTTGCCTCTATCTCTAAAAGGTAATCTATAAAACTTCGCTCCAAGCTAGAACGTTCTTTAAATATCAACTCCAGTGTAAAATACTATAATAATATATGCCATAATTCAAATTACTATCTGATGTGTGAGTGTGGCCTGTGTGTTGTGCTTCTAGAGGTAATTAGAGAGTTTAAGAGGCAATAAGAGTTTAATATGCATCATTAATTAAATGGGTGGGATACTACAAAGACAATTACTACATACACATAAATCATGATGGTACAAATTACTGGAAGGAGGTAGTTTCTTTGCTCTGCATCTTACCTGATATGTGAACTATGCTGTATACTATAAGAGGACTATAATCTGGTAAGCCATGTGTATAGCTTTTGACAGCTATGACAACCAATTTGATGGACAAATAAGTAGGATGGTGCACAAGGAAAATGTGGGGCAGTCTACTAAGTTTTAGCAGACATAGTCCAAAAGGGACTTGCAGCATGATGCAAGTTTTTAATCTAACAGAATGTCATCACACCTGAACTCAACTTTAAGATCATGTACTCATGTAATACTTCAAGTCCAGGGTAAAAACAATACTGAACCAATACAGAGGCACAGACACTCACGTTTGGTCATAGACTGTGTTCAGAACACAGAGGCACAGACACTCACATTTGGTCATAGACTGGGTTCAGAACACAGAGGCACAGACACTCACGTTTGGTCATAGACTGGGTTCAGAACACAGAGGCACAGACACTCACGTTTGGTCATAGACTGGGTTCAGAACACAGAGGCACAGACACTCACGTTTGGTCATAGACTGGGTTCGGAAAAGAGGCACAGACACTCACGTTTGGTCATAGACTGTGTTCAGAACACAGAGGCACAGACACTCACTTTTGGTCATAGACTGTGTTCAGAACACAGAGGCACAGACACTCACGTTTGGTCATAGACTGGGTTCAGAACACAGAGGCACAGACACTCACGTTTGGTCATAGACTGTGTTCAGAACACAAGAGGCACAGACACTCACGTTTGGTCATAGACTGTGTTCAGAACACAAGAGGCACAGACACTCACGTTTGGTCATAGACTGTGTTCAGAACACAGAGGCACAGACACTCACGTTTGGTCATAGACTGGGTTCAGAACACAGAGGCACAGACACTCACGTTTGGTCATAGACTGGGTTCAGAACACAGAGGCACAGACACTCACGTTTGGTCATAGACTGGGTTCAGAACAGAGGCACAGACACTCACGTTTGGTCATAGACTGTGTTCAGAACACAGGCACAGACACTCACGTTTGGTCATAAACTGGGTTCAGAACAGAGGCACAGACACTCACGTTTGGTCATAGACTGGGTTCAGAACAGAGGCACAGACACTCACGTTTGGTCATAGACTGGGTTCAGAACACAGAGGCACAGACAATCACATTTGGTCATAGACTGGGTTCAGAACACAGAGGCACAGACACTCACGTTTGGTCATAGACTGGGTTCAGAACACAGAGGCACAGACAATCACGTTTGGTCATAGACTGGGTTCAGAACACAGAGGCACAGACACTCACGTTTGGTCATAGACTGGGTTCAGAACACAGAGGCACAGACACTCACGTTTGGTCATAGACTGGGTTCAGAACACAGAGGCACAGACACTCACGTTTGGTCATAGACTGTGTTCAGAACACAGAGGCACAGACTCACGTTTGGTCATAGACTGTGTTCAGAACACAGAGGCACAGACACTCACGTTTGGTCATAGACTGTGTTCAGAACACAGAGGCACAGACACTCACGTTTGGTCGTAGACTGGGTTCAGAACACAGAGGCACAGACACTCACGTTTGGTCGTAGACTGGGTTCAGGGTTTTCTTGATAGTGCTAGTTTTTCTGCGCCCAGATCGCCGCTTGTCGGGGAGCAGATACAGACGCACATACGGGTCAGAACCGCTGTCTGTGAACGCGATCAGATTCCTATGAACAGACATGTAGGTTTTATTTCTTTTAATATATAAAACATATAGCGCTAATATTCACAAGATATTCATTTGATTTGGTGTGTGCATTACCACCACCAACATATGATCGTGTGTTACCTGCAGCATGACTATGTTACATGCAGTATGTGTTACATGTAGGCATACACCAAAACCCTCATTTTGATTCTCTGAGAGCTCTCTGTGTGAGAGATGGGAGCTCTGACCCACTAACATGAATTTGCTCTTTCTGAGTTCTGTCTGTACATCTAGATTATGGGGGTAGAGCTTGTGGGTTTACCTGCAGCTGTGGACCACTACTATGAGTTTGTTCCGCTGGGGACTGTGTCGGACCGTCAACTGAACCTCTCCTAGGGGAAAATAAGTGGTAGAGGAACCACTGTGGATGCGCGCACACACACACACACACACACACACACACACACACACACACACACACACACACACACACACACACACACACACACACACACACACAGTGTTAGTTGTTTTTAATATAAAACAAAAGTAGTACAAATCTTTAAATATAGAATGGTGAAAGATTATAATCATTATGATATTAAGCCCAACACTAAACCCTAAGGTACCTCAGAGTCTATGTTCTGAGCAATTTTCATGCAAGAATGTGTGAATAAGTGGATGTGTGAATGAGTGAATGTGTGAACGAGTGAGAATGTGTGAACGAGTGAGAATGTGTGAACGAGTGAGAATGTGTGGACGAGTGAGAATGTGTGGACGAGTGAGAATGTGTGGACGAGTGAGAATGTGTGGACGAGTGAGAATGTGTGGACGAGTGAGAATGTGTGGACGAGTGAATGAGTGTGGACGAGTGAATGAGTGTGGACGAGTGAATGAGTGTGGACGAGTGAATGAGTGTGGACGAGTGAATGAGTGTGGACGAGTGAATGTGTGGATGAGTGAATGTGTGCTCCTTTACTTGTGCAGCTCTTGCAGCCGATGCTGTAGCTCCTGGGTGGCGTAAGGGTTGGAGATGTCTGAAGCAATGCTGGGCGTCGGCTCTTTGCTATTGAGGTGCAACTGAGAACCTGATACTGCCAAGTTAGATGAGCTCCTTCTGATCTCTGACAGGTGGACGGGTGATTCACCTCGTGTGGCGTTCGATGTAGATTCCAACAATGGTGCACGTTCAGGTTTGGTCCGAGTGGGCAGGGTGGACTCTGGAATGGAGTTGGGGACCTGTGAAGGAGACTTTGGTGTGGCAGAACTCGAGGGCTTGGAAGTGTTCTTGGAATTTAAAACTTTTTTCGGGGGGTTGGAATTTGATGCACTTGGAATGGCGCTAGAAGCCTGATTCTGAACCTGCACTGAGGATGGTTGGTCTGAAGCTGATGACTTCTCCAAGCTAAGAACCTGGTAAAAAATGCACACACAAATGAGAGAATAGTTCATTTCAACTACCAAAACATTAAGTTATTGATTAATAATTGTTTTAATGGCACTAGGCCACTAAATACTGTTAACTGCAGTACTACATGATCAATCATGATCCAGATCAATTAAAATACAGACTTAGCAAAACAAACTTTGCTTCAAATTTTACAAATGAAAGAAAAACAAATTGCATTATTTAAAGAACGCAATTAGAAGAAAGGTCTTCATTAATGCCATGTGGCACCAGGGTCTTCATATGAAAAATGTACCAGGCATTTTTCACCATCACCACCTCTAGGCATTTGATTTATTATTTCTAGACCCATGAAACACAGGGAATAAATAGCATGACCACTTTCATTAAAACGCCTGTCAATCAAAGATCTTTATTTATAATAGCATATTTGTGTTCACAAACTCTTGTTTTTAATTGTTGTTTATCAAAGACCATATGCATGAGGATGTGTGTAATTATTTACTGTTAACATACAACTACTAACAATGCAATTATAGCATGTTAAATTACCCTTTGGAATGATTAAATGGACATAGTTTGTGCTCATTTGCACAAACTAACTCATCTCATTATAGTCTGTAACAAAATCTTGAAAAACACATGGCCTATCTGTAGATCAGTAGCCAATACTTCTTCACGATGAAAAAGGCCATTTGTGAACCAAATCCTTGATATGCAAATCATCAAATTGAGACAAATATTCAGTTAGAGACTGATTACCTGATGCCATCAGATACTGACTAGAGAAGGAAACTGACTACCCGATACCATCAGATACATGCTGTGGCATCAAATGGCAACAAAACATGAATTGACATCATTCAATTGTCTATTGATTTCTTGAAAACATGTTGATTTGTCTCAAATCAAGATATAAACCTCCTTATCAGCCATTTTAATCACAGCACTCTCATCTGACATCACGCATTTTAAAGCCACTTGTTCTTTAGCAAGCAAATTTGAAAAAAGTGAATAATCAGTTTTGTAACCAAGATAAAGCTTCTTGCAGTAACAGTCTGAAAAATGTTTCCACCACAGAATTACAAAAGGGAGGGTCAAAAGAACTCTGGTGTAAGAAAAAAAAAAAAAAAAAAAAAAAAAAACTTATCAGGTACGGGTTGTTTGTCTCCAAATGAATAGAACTGTGTATTTCCAATTGCACCAGTCGGAATAACTTAAACCTACTTTAGTCATAAATGCATTTGCCTGTAACTAATGAGCCCTTTAGACAGCAAACACAACTGATCATCACCGAGCCTTTTATGGGATATTTGGGAAATGTTTATTGCATTCGATTGTCCTTCAGAGCTCTTGTGTTTTTTTCTTTCCCACCTCCTCATTTTGTATATGCTAGTTCTATCCCCACTTTTGTAGATGTGGTAGGCTGTTGATGTCTGGTTCTCAAAAAATGCTGAGATAACATAGCAGTGTCAATCTGTTCCTCTGTAGATATATTGCTTGAAGCTATTCTTGGTCATGGATATTCCCACACTGAGATCCTCCAAGGATAAAAATTTTCAATGCAATAATCCCTCCAATATTTATCAAGTTTATGTGATTGCAAATCAGCTTTCTAAATATCCATACTGGTCCAGATATTTGGCAGACAGATGCTTAAGTTGATCCTTGGAAAATGTCTTACTTGTTCCCTTATATGGACCCATATTTTCAATAAAGTTATTTCTTCATGTAATTTCTTTGCAAGTTTTTCTTTTGATTCTCAATTATCCTGAGGATAATCTCTGCTGCCCAGCGTTGTTATTTGCAGAATGTGTAATCCTTGTGGAATTAATTTATAGTGCCAATACCAAGAAAACATAGATCAACATAAGAATCTTTGTTGCCTTTTTTGCGTAGATTATCCATAATATTGTACTGAGATGCCAGAGGATCTTCAAGTTTATCACCTTACACACTAGAAAGCAAAATTTGAGAATCCAATCCAGTATGACATAAGTGAAGAAGTTCTGTTCAATTACCACCAAACAGTACTTATTTTTTCTGGTCTCACAAGTGTTTATTAGTATTTCGCCACACAGCCTTCTTCAGCCTGCTAGTGACATTAACATCAGGAGACCGATAAGGAATGTACTGGCTTCGTTAATACTTTGATTTGCTTATAGTTAATTTATAGAAATGTATTTACATTTTTGCTGGTCTCTGTATTTTAATTGGTTTCATTAAGGTTGAAGGAGGTGCGGTCTAGCTTTTAACACACAACATTTACCATTTGGTCTGGTCATGATAATGTCATCAGCAAGCTGAAGGAACTCCTGGGCTGACTGTGAGACCCATCAACAAAGAAGCAATTATATACCGTCTACATTTCAATGAATCTTTCCAAATAACATTTACGGAATTTAGCAGATACAAGATTGGCTTAGAAAAATGCTTAAATTTTCTACTCAAAATATCCTTAGTGAGCACAAATATGTGAGTTTAAAAATACTCTTAACTGAGACAATGCTACAACCAAGTGTCAATGCTGAAACGAAGAATGAGAGTTAAAATACAATACAACATAATTCAAGAACAATAACTAAACAAGTACAACCATATAAAAAATTATTTCTACTACTAGTGAAGAGAACAATAGCAAGTGGATGCATTTTTTCGGTTTGTTTTAAATGTATAAACTAAAACAATGTCGCAGAAGAATGACATTGGAGAAAACAACTCAACCTCCCCCAAATCTTAAGAGGGGAATGCACTGACACCCCACCACCACCACCACTCATGAAGGGCCATAGGCCAGCTAACAAAAACTGTGCAGACACAGATAAGTGTTTGTTTGCTTTTCTGTGTGTTTGTGTGTACCTTTAGAACCAACTTCATTTTGAGGGTAGCGTTGGGTCCTGCACTCTTTAATGGGAATCTCTGACTGAGATTCATGTCCTCAGCCTCCAGCAGCTCGGTCAGAGGCACAGTCAGAGTTCCCAGGGAACATTCATGTTTCTCATCTTTTACCTATAGACACCAGTAAGCAGAGGAATACACATGTACATAACACGAATCAGATTTTTATTCATAGCTTTGTGTGTGTGTGTGTCTGTTTATGTGTATGTACATTTGTGTCGGTATTTGTGCAGTTACCTCTACTTCCAGTTCCTGAGTTTTTGGGTTATGTACACGAAATGCAAAGGTCTCTTCCCAGACAGGTTCACTGGTTTTATAGCGTGTCTGTGAAGATAATTAATAGCTATATTAATGAATCCTGAATGATGCCATAATGAAATATTCAAATACGACAGCATACATGCATAGCCAATAATAATTTTGGTTAAAAAATTGTACATATGACCTTTTCTAATATTAGAAAGTACAACGTGGTCAGAGCTGCCTATTAAACTTATGTTTCTTACTTATAGCTTTAAGCTTTAACGGAAATCAGGAAAACTGTGCAGAGCATTGTGCCTCTAAATGTACATACCTTGCATGTAAATGTACATACCTTGCATGTAAGTGTACATACCTTGTGTGTAAGTGTACATACCTTGCGTGTAAATGTATATACCTTGTGTGTAGGTGTATATACCTTGCGTGTAAGTGTACATACCTTACTCTCGTCCGTCTTTGATCCAACTCTAAACTGGACCAAAGGACTGGGGTCACTGCTGACCTTCTTTGCAGACTGCAGAGAAACAGGTAGCAATCACACATTAATTATCAAGTTGCCAAATCCTACCATTTAAGCATCAAATGCTATTTCCTTAAGGTCCATATACATTGATTTGGACAACATATGATTTATAACATAAATAAAACAAAATACCAAAAACAAAAATAGTTTAGTATTAAACATAGTGTAGCAGTATGCCATCTAACACTTTGTCCTTTAAGGGACATAGACACCTGGTGAAAGCTGGCAGTAATAGAAATATATATGCTTTTTAAGTCCATTACAGAAAGGAACTATCATAACCAACACGCCAAAGACTGAACCCAGACAGCAGAAAAAGCCACATTCAGAAGTGATTTGTTAGAGACATGGTTAGGGCTTGCCCACAGATCACCATCTTGGATCTGATTTGCTGTGAATTAAACAGTTCACAACTGATATCAGCATCAGAGAAATCAAGAAGTGTTTCATTAGATCTCGACATTTCTCTTGATTTTTTTTTTAACCACTGCATTTTCTGAATACATTAAATTGAAACTCCAAATCCAACTGTCCTTATTTTTGTACTTTATTCATCTTTACATAAAGGCAAAATGCAATTTACATGTTCATAATTCTGTTAAGTTCTTTTTGTGTTAGATGTATTGGTATTGGGCAGATTATTACTTTATAAATTTTATATCAGAAACTGGGATTTGAATCAGAACCTATGGCAATAAACATTTTAGGGTCTTAGACATTTTCTTGTTTCATTTGTTAGTCAGGCTCGGGTTAGTCAAACCAGGCATACATGACAAAAAAGACCAAACCTGGGCCTCATTCTTCATACCTGGCTTGATGTTTAAATTCTGACAAAAACCATCAAAATAAGAACACTGGGTCTTAATGTGTTCTGCAGTATATGAATGATGATAGTCCCATCTGGCTCTGCCCAACCTGTCAGTCTTGTCTTTGTTTTGGGTTACACGTGATTTGTTTTGTTTGTTTTCCCATGCGATTTCAGTTTTCATCCTCCTTTATTTGTGAACCCGCCTCCTCTTTTGTTTCATCACCTGTGCTCAGTTTAGTTCCCTTATTTGTGTGTATGTATACCACCTGTTTTCAGTACTTGTTTGCAGGTCAATTATCAATGAATTGGTGATCAAGCTTTGGTGTTTGTTCATCTTTCTGCTTGTGTGATACGTCTGTGATGTTTATTCTACTCTATGCCTCAGTTAATGTTGTTCTGATGTTTCTTGTATTATTCCTGCTCTGTACCCTGTGCTCCTTGCTATGTGTCAAGTGATACTAGCTTTTCTTCTTAGAGTCAATGAAAAGGTTCAGTGCTAATTGATTGATTGCTCAAGTGTTTTCAAACCCAACAGACTGCTCAGATGTGGTTTCAAGTCCAGTTCATTTGTTCTGAAAGGGAGCTAATAATTTTGACCGTCTCAGTTTTTAGCAGAATTTTCATAAAGAAATCCTGAATATTTATTTCACATTCCAAAGTGTACCAAAATGGGGCCATAACATTGACAAATTATTTACTATATGAATGTTTATGAATATTGCAAACATTGGGCAAGATTTTAGGCGAATATGCAAAAGTTCCTAGGGGGCTAATAATTTAAGTGTATATAACAACTGTTTTTTTTTTCATTTTATGTAACAGTAATAGTTGAAATGGTTTTTGTTATGTTGTTAACATGTTAAAAGTTAATACACTGTGTATTGTTTGTAGCAATGGCAAATTAATAGCACATCAATAGTCTTGAGTGAGTCACATATTTACTTTAATACAGCCCAAAACAGGCTGTGCCACATCTTCCCAACAATCTCCTGACACTCCTGTTACTTTACGTTCTCTACATTCACATTTGTAACTTTAGACATTTTGTCTTGTATCATATTCAATTTAATGTAGAGTTTTAATATAGAAAACAAACCTTTAATGCATTTTGGCCATGTGCTGGCTAGGGTTAGGGTTTAATGCCTTGGGGATGTGGTGCTCTGTATGTGTTTCCACATCACTAAGTAAAGTGCCATTACCTTTAGTGCTTTATCGACTGAGGACTCCTTCAGACCTGCATGGTTGAATTCTAATGGATTGCGCTTTTTCCCCAGGAGGAAGAGGATGAGCCCATGCACATGTGCGTGCAAACACACACACACACAGGTAGAAGAGTAATTAGTAAAGAGCATGCAGAGAGGTTAAAATCACGATTCATGACACCACAAACAAAAAAACAAACAAATGAATCAACCACCAAAGTCACCACCCTGGAACAGTGAAAACATAAAATGGAGTAAGAAAGATATTAATCAAATGAACAATGAACCATAAGACCAACAAAAATAATAGAAAAATGAAAGGAGACAGTTAAAGTAATAGTCACCAAAAATACAGTCACTGTATTTATTAGAGCAGCATAAAACTGAACACTACCTAAACTACACACTACACTAAACTATGCACTACACTAAACTACAGACTACCTTAACTACACACCACACTAAACTACACACTATCTAAACACTACACTAAACTACACTTACTGTGTTACGGCAAAGAGCCACATAGTACATGGGCGAGTGGGGGGGGGGGGGGTGGCGAGTGTAAATTATTAGCTGTGAAGACAGTCAAATGCTGTTTTCCACTACGCCAGTTTTAAAAGTATTAGCGGCTCGCTAGGCTTGTAAACTAACCGCGCACCACGAAAATGTAGCAGTGTGTCGCCCCGTTTGTGCAGGTGAGCCCGCGGACCAGGCAAAGAGCGAGCCGCGGGTTGGCCACCCCTGGTGTAGTGCATAGTTTAGTGTAGTGTTCAGTTTTATGCTGCTCTAATAAATACAGTACCTAAACACTACACTAAACTATACACTACCTAACTTCATAGGTGATTCTGTATTCTGTGACCATTTTTCATTAAACTTACCCTTCATTAAACCCCCTTTTTAAAAAATATTTTTTACAGTTTTTTTAAAGCAGGGCCGGGGCAGAGCAGCCATGTGTTCCAGTTCAAAGCTCCCACCAACTTAAAAGGAACCGCGGCCCATTTCTATGTAGTAGTTTGTAGAGGCAAATTTATATTTTGATTAGATGACTGACCATATAGGAAAAGGAATGCAATATTGAGCCCGAAAGTGACAATCACAGAGACAATGAAGGAGGAGAAAAAGGAGAGATGAAGAAAAAGCAATCCATAATATTCTTACTCACACTTCACCTTAACATGGTGTGTACAGTCCTAAATGTACCTGTACTCATCATCCCACACAAATAATTTAAAACCTTTTGGGTTTTTTTTTTTAAAGTCAAAATCACTCAGCATTTACATTTAGGTCCAATATTACATCTTAAATAAATAATGCGAAACAAAGTGAAGTGTTACGTAAAACCAAACACCTGGTTTCATTCAACATGCACTTAGACATCAAGGAAATTCAATAAAACTGAGAGATAGTTACACGATAACAGTGTAACTTCTACTCTGACATACAAAAAATGACCACAGACCTGGCACAAATTTAATTATTTCTACACTTGTAAAATTGTGACAATAACAAGTTTTATGTATGAATTTTTAATGATGTGATCAAAGCTAAGAGGCTTGGCACTGGCTATCAAAACATACCTCAAATGTTTTTTATTCTCTCTATTTAGGTGATAAGGAAACAAAATATAGAGAACATGAATAGTTTTTATGTTTACAATTTAATGAATTGTTTGCCCCTACATTCCAGGTCCATACTGTATCAAACACATATACAAGTCCAATAACGCGGGCTTTGGCATCAGTGTGCAAAAAAACACTGTACTGGTCCGGTAAAGAATGTATGTCTGTAAACAGCACTGAACTGTATTACCAAAACATTAGATTTTTCAGTTCTGTATGTCTATGAATCCACTGATTATGACAATACTTTCATGAACAAAAACCTCTAATAGAGAATCATTATTGCAATAGGACTCACAGAATTTACGAATTGTGTTCAGAAACTGCTAAAAATTGTCTTTTTAAGGTATTCTGAAAATATTCAACAACTTCAACTTTTAGTAGTCTGAGTAGTACAAACTTTTTCTGCAATTATTCTTGTATGCTTTTTTAATTACACAAAAGTTGAAGAAAACTACTCATTTTACTACTACTACATTTTACTACTACTACTCAATTTAATCTAGTGGTAGTAAACAATGGAATGCAGAAAACATTGTTTTGTTCTGTAAAAATCTAGGGGTTTTCAAACGGTATTCACAAACTAGTTAATATTTACTTTATATTCCATGTCACCTCACCTAGGAATCATGCTACTATCTGACTGAACACAAGATCTCATGCTACATAAACACAAGCATGCAGTACGAACATTACCGCACTTCTAACAAGAATGCAGTACTAACTAAGGAAATTCTGGTGTTTAAATGCAATATTTCTTCTCTGGGACAACCTATATTCATAGTACAGTAAAAACTAGATTTCAAAGTAAAAAATGTTCACTTTTTTCAGCTTCTATAGAAGCTACAGTAAACTTTACCAGTGCACAGGAAAAAACACAAACAGAAGAACAAATTACAAACACAGATAAAGCTTTGCTGATATGAAGAGCCATCAAGAAACTTTTAGATGCACCGAGTCCAAACAAAGATGCTCAAAGGAACAGCAGCATGAACCAGCACAATCATCATGCTCAACAGTAGAAGGAAATAAATCACGTGCACAAGCAGAGCTGGAGACTCACAAACAGAGTCCGGCAGAGTGTTGCAGTGTTCTCACAGAACACGAGGCCTGCAGAACGCCGCTCCTTCAGACAACCACTGGCCAGGTCTCCCTCAAACACACTCTTCACCCAGGACAACGGCCAGAGAGCAGGCAAGGAAGAAAAAAATAGCCAGAAATATTGGGAAATAGGTACAGAGAAGGGAACAGAATAGTATGGGTAGCAGAAATAGAGCCGGCTGCACATGGCGTGAGAGCACAAGAGTGAGTCGGAATTAGATCGGCCCAAACGTGCTTGTGGACCAGAAAGAATGAAATAAAAGAGCGTGAAGTAGAAAGAGAGGAACCGTGGCCATTCACATGGATGGATGTACAGTTCGTCTGGTCATTTGTATCAGTACTTACAGGAAGGTTCTTGGCCGAGTCCAGATGTACAAGCAACAAGGCAGAGGAGAGCCCGTCATTAGCCTGA
The DNA here is from genome assembly GCF_052324685.1 of Brachyhypopomus gauderio. NCBI lineage: Eukaryota > Metazoa > Chordata > Actinopteri > Gymnotiformes > Hypopomidae > Brachyhypopomus > Brachyhypopomus gauderio. The sequence continues at coordinate 8,851,055 of NC_135229.1, forward strand.
CCTCTGTCAGCCCTTATACTGCCCAACACCTATGTCACACACACACACACACACACACACACACACACACACACACACACACACACACACACACACACACACACACACACACACACACACACACACACACACACACACACACACAATGTTTCTACAAAAATTCAATACACATTTGTGTTTTTCATTTTTTGGTTACATTCCAAGATGTAGCACCTTACATTTCTTACAAGGTAGTAGCAATTTCTACTGCATGATCACTCATTGCTACAGCAAAATATCTACAGTTAAAACCGTTATGTCTATTTACAGTTCTTTGTAAATGTAGAGTATGCCTTATGCCCTGGCCTGCATCTATGCTTGCAACCATATTGAAAATACAAGCCATGTCCCCAGTCCCTTCCGTGTACCTGCATTGGAGTATTTTAAATATGTGACCGCTCTTCAGCAACCATTTCTGTACAAAGCACACAGGTGTAATTGTTTTCTTATTTGAAGTTTCCTCTTCTTCAAAATGTTCACTGCACCTTAAATTTCATTTTTTCACATTTTGTTGTTCTACCAACAACAAAATTAAGCAATTTTAGCTTAATACATTAATTAATCTTGGTTTTATATTTATTTGTTTTGAAATGGTATCAAACAGGAATATCATCTGTATTTCAGATGCCAGATCACGTATTACGAGTCACAAATGTTTTGGGGTAAAGCAGTTTTTGCCTGTTTGTGTTGCTGTTGCTACAGACTCAGTTTTACTGCTTCTAGAAGACAGATCACCATCTTGCCTCTTACTGTTCTATATAACTGAAATAACAACAACAGACTGGCTCAAGATGACCAGGAGCAGCTGATGTGTTATGTCTGAGTGGGGTGCATCCAAAAATGTGAATTCATGTGAATTAAAAATATTAAAATTAAAAAATGGTGAGTTTTCATACGTGTTTAGATCTTTACCTGTAGAAGCACTCAGACCGTTGCAGTTTGTGCTGGTGTGAATGGATGCATACATTGCTGTGTGTTAGAGGGATGCGTTTGCGATACCTGCTCGAGTTTATCAGGTGTAGAAAGAGGAGTTAACCACTCCAGCTTCAGGTGCAGTTTCCCAGATGTTACATCATCCAGCACAAACCACTACATACATAAACATGCATATACAGAAACAAAAGGAACGACAGTGTGTTACTAAGATTTAAGAAAGATATAAAACCTCCTGTAATTTATAATACCCATGGGCATGGTAGTGGGGAGAAAAGTGGACCTGACTACCCAGTGCCCGAGTAGGGAGAGGGGCCCATTTTTTTGCTCATGTGCCTCGTTTACTAGCATTTACAGGGGCCCACTGACATTGAGTGTGTACAGGGCCCAGAATTAGCTGCTACGCCCCCAATAATACCCAAACATTATAAAGATTAATATGCATATGACTGAGTTTCATATCTGAAGACTGGTAAGCTAGGGGACACGACACATTAAGGGCTTCATACTGGACTTCTCCTGAAAAGGCGGAACCAGAACCATGGGTATAATCCAATATTTTCAATGGAATCTGTCAAGTAATTTGCCGTTCCCACTTTCCCACAAATATTCTTTTTTACCATTTAACTTGTGCAACAGTATAAATCTCTATGAAAACAATGGATCCATTTTCACTATAATCCATAAGATGTTAAATTAGATGTAGATCTAATCTAGATCACTCCTCCCAACAAAAGCAAAGTAATAATTAAACAAAATAATGATCATAATTAAAACAAAAATCACCTCATCAACTTTCTGCTCTTTCTGTATTTCCTTCAGATCAATGACAAGCCTACAGGAAGAAAAACTTCATTTTAAAACTGCTACAGTCTTTCTATGTTGATCAGTGGAACACAATTCTCAATAACATTCTCATGTTTTGCCTGTGTCAGGACTTTTGAACATGATTTACTTTTATGTAATACAAAACTCTATACATTCTTAAACATATTGCATTTCAACAAACCTGATCAGAGAATGAGCCTACTTCAAGTACTATTTCAAGTAAATAAACAATAACGGTAGATTTGATTTATTTTGCCTGCCACTTCAAATAGTGCTAGTTGTTTTGGCACAGAAAAACTACCTGCCGAGGAAGTCATCTTCATCAGGGTCTTCATCAAATAGCTCAATTTGCAGATTTTGCCCTGGTTGATCATACACCAACCCCTGACACACACACAAACACACACACCCACACAGTGGGTGTTCAATTCAAATATATAATTTATCATTTTTTTTTTATCTGATAAACAGAGCTGGACTGCTTTACACTTTTCCCCAGTATGGTATTATGATCAGATATTATTAGATCAGGTATTATAATCCACCATGTAACAATTCCATCCAAATTCATCAAGGCTTATACATCTAATTTTTTAATGATCCATAATTTCTTCAGAGCACTATCTTATGTTCAGTTTTGTTAGTGGAAAATAAATAAATTAAGTAAGTGAAAAAATTCTATGTGATCTTTGCTCTACCATCTTGAGGACAAAATGATGTTTAATGTCATAATCTCATGGTCTTCAGCTCATGTCATACATTTTAACAGATAGTCTTAACAGATGAAACAGATAGTTTAACAAATGAAATGACATGATAAATCAAACCTCAAACACTTCGTTCCATTTGGGGTTCAGACAATCCTTGATGACTTTGCTGTGAAAAAGGTCACCGCAGACTTTAATGACTCCATATGGATCAGACTTTCCTTTGATCAAACCACCCAGATATGTGTCTTTAGCCAGGAGGTCCTGCGCCTCCATGAAATGTATTCTCAAAACACCCTGCAAGTACACACACACACACACACACACACACACACACACACACACACACACACACACACACACACACACACACACACAGAACATAGGGTCAGTCATTAAATTTTAAATCAGTGTATTATATATCTTGTGTTTGTGTGTGAGAGAAAGTGAGTGTGAGATTAAATCAGTGTATAAAAGTAGGTACAATTTTTACTGTTAGATCTAGTTGCATTAAAATGAAGAATAAATTCCCATTTATGAATGAATCAGGTCTGTATATCTATTGTAGGCCACACCCTAACATGGCACTTGAATCTTACAATGGGGTACTGATCGGACTGGATTGAGCTAACAGAAAGGCAACAGTAACTCAAATAACCACTCGTTACATCGGAGGAATGCAGAAATGTACACTCACTGGCCAATTTATTAGGTACACCTGTCCAACTGCTCATTAACGCAAATGGAAAATCAGCCAATCACTTGGCAGTAACTCAATGTATTTAGGCATGTAGACATGGCCAAGATCTGCTGCAGTTCAAACAGAGCATCAGAATAGGGAAGAAAGGTGACTTAAGTAACTTTAAATGTAGCATGATTGTTGGTTCCAGACGGGATAGTATGAGTATTTCAGAAACTGCTGATCTACTGGGATTTTCACACACAACCATCTCTAGGGTTTACAGAGAATGGTCCAAAAATATCCAGTGAGCGGAAGTTCTAATAATAATAATAATAGGTTACATTTATATAGCACACTTCACAAACCCAAGGACGATTAACATCACATATAAGGGGACACAAACTTAGGAAGAATGGGAGGTAAAGAGGAAAGTTTTAAGTTGATTTTTGAAAGAAGACAGAGTAGAAGAGTTATGAAGAGATTGAGGCAGAGAGTTCCAGAGTTTTGGGGCTGCAGCACTGAAAGACCTACTGCCCAAGGAAGCAAGATTAGTGCGTGGGACAGTCAGAAGAGTGGAGTGAGAGGATCTAAGGGTGTGAGAGGGACGATAAACCTTGATGAGATCGGTGAGATATGCAGGGGCAAGACCATGAAGAGCCTTGAATCTAAGAATCAGAATTATATAGTTGATAATGCCAGTGACAGGTAACCGGTGTAACTGCTGAAGGACGGGAGTGATGTGCGCAGAGCGCTTAGTAGATGTGAGGACTCGAGGTGCAGAGTTCTGGATGTACTGAAGGCGGTTTTAAAAGTTTAGCTGGAAGGCAGAATAAGAGGGAATTGCAGTAATCGAGACGTGAACAGATGAAGGCGTGAACGAGCATTTTGGCATCGTCATCACTGAGGGACGAAGGCGAGCAATATTGTGCAGGTGGAGGGACCCTGTTTTAGTTACAAATTTTAGTGTTGAGTTGAATAGACAACCAAGGTTATTGATAGTATGAGAAGGCTTAATGGAAGTACCATCGACATTGACGGTGATGTTAGGGATATCAGGAAGTAATGATTTTGAGCCCACCAATAAGACCTCAGTTTTATCAGCATTGAGTCTGAGGTAGTTTTGGTGCAGCCAGAGTTTAAGATCAGAGATGCAAGCACTCAGTGTCTGGGCGGAAGCAGAATGGGAAGCAGTATTGATGTAGATCCGAATGTCATCAGTATAGCAATGGAAGTTAAGGCCATGTTTCCGGATGATAATGCCTAAGGGGGAAATATAGAGAATGAATAAAAAGGGTCCAAGAACAGAGCCCTGGGGTACACCCTGAGCGACAGGTGTAGGGGAAATCTTGTATAAATTGTTGCCTGTTGGTGAGATAAGACTGTAGCCAACTAAGAGCCAATCCTTTAACACCGATAGACTAATCTGGGAAGAAGAATGTTATGATTTATTGTGTCAAAAGCAGCAGTGAGGTCCAAGAGGACCAGAATGCTGAACAGTCTGGAATCTGCTGCGAGCAGGAGATCATTTGCAACTCTTAAGAGAGTAGACTCAGTACAGTGTAGAGTCCAAAAACCAGACTGAAAAGGCTCATACAGCGCATTACTGGAAAGAAAGTCAAGCAGTTGCATGGCAACAATATTTTCCATTATTTTAGCCATGAATGGGAAGTTCGAGATGGGTCTGTAATTAGATAGCAAAGATGGGTCTAGAGTCTAGACTCTAGACCAAGTTTTTTGAGTATAGGTGTGACAGCAGCTATTTTGAGAGAAGATGGGACAGTGCCTAACAAGTAGCATTGGTTTACCAAGTGGGAAATAGGAGTGGATATAACAGAGGGAAAGAGCGGGGGTGGGGGGTGGGTGTGTCAAGTTTGCAGGAAGAGGAGAACGACTCACTATGGATGTCAGACACAGTGGAAGGTTCAACAGAAGTAAAGGTAGAAGTGCATTTATCTAAGGCATCCATCTAAGAAGGCATTACACTGTTCAGGAGAGGAATGAAAGATGGAAGAGGGTGGTTTTAGAAGCTTATTTATAGTGTTAAATAAAGCTTTGGGTCTATGGCAACTACTATTTATGATACTGGAGTAATAGGAAGAGCAGGTAGTATATAAAGCGTGCCCATACTTGGATACTAGTTGATTAAAGAGCGTGAAGTGAACCATGAGTCCATTCTTCTTGTGAAGGCGCTAAAGACGCCTAACTTCGGTCTTAATAGCTCTGAGCTCAGGAGTGAACCATGGAAAGGAGTGAGTAGCAGGGACCTGTCCAATCTTACGAGGAGCATGGATGTTGAGTGTTTCAGAGATAGTACTGTTATAAAGTGTAAGAATGTCATCAGGTGAGGACAGATTAGAGATATCTGAGAAAGATGAAGAAAGAAGGGAGTGAGAGAAAGTCGTAGGGTCAATGGAGTTTAGTTTACGGAAGGTTACAGTGGTTTTGGAGAGAGATTTAGGAGAGGGCAGACTGAAAGAACATTCAATGAGCTTATGATCAGTAAAACAAACAACAGAACCAGAAACTGAAATGTCCAGGAGTCCAGATGTACAGAGCAAATCGAGGATGTGTCCATGATTGTGAGTGAGATAATAGACATGTTTTGTAAGTCCAAAACATTCAATTACATTCATGAGTTTTACAGACAATGCACATGTGGTGTCACCATGAATACTTAGGTCACCCAATAGCATGATGGCAGAAAATGTGGAGGAGGCTATTGTGAGTAATTCATTTAATTCAGTTAGGAAATCAGCAGGAGAATTGGGAGGACGATAGATTAACAGAAGCAGCAATGGTGTAGTAGCAGCAACTATCAAAGCTAAATATTCAAATGATGTGGTGTTATGAAAAGTCAACTCTTTGACCATAAAACTATGCTGGAATACTGCAGTCAATCCTCCTACTTTCCCAGTAAGCCGAGACTTTGATATGAAGGTGAAACCATAGGGCAACATCATGTTTAAGTGAAGGTAAACTTGTTGCCAGGTTTCAGTTAACAAAAGCATGTCCAGTTTGTTATGGACGATAAGGTCATTGATGAGTGAAGCCTTAATGGTGATGGAGCGGAAGTTGAGTAATCCTATTCTTGAGGGAGAAACAGTCAGCAATCAAGAAGACGTGAGATTCTGCATTTTCCCAATAGGGCAAAGATAACCGTAGTTAATTCCTTTGGTATGTAAAAGATGATTAACAGTCCGTTTGGAACCATCAGGAGCGTAGTGTGTTGTTGGAGACCGTAGAGTCCGGTGGATGTATCTGGGTCGGTGTGCAATACAGACAGAACGACACAGCTCAAATGTCGAAGAGTCGAGGCGAAGCTGATAGAACCACAGTGCAGCAGCAGATATCCAGATCCAGGACCAGAAAAGAACCCTCAGAACATCAGATCGTAAAATAAATATCACAAGTCCAGGCAAATCGCGTCTGTGGGCGCAAATGCCTTGTTGATACCAGAGGTCAGAGGAGAATGGACAGACTGGTTTGAGCTGATAGAATGGCAATAGTAACTCAAATAACCGAGGCATGCAGAAGAGCAACTCTGAAAGCACAATATGTCGAACCTTGAGGTGGATGGGCTACAGCAGCAGAAGACCACACCAGGTGCCACTCCTGTCAGCTAAGAACCGGAAACTGAGGCTACAATTCCATAGGCTCACCAAAATTAGACAATAGAAGATCAGAAAAACGTTGCCTGGTCTGATGAGTCTCAATTTCTGCTGCAACATTTGGATGCTAGGGTCAGAATTTGGCATCAACAACATGAAAACATGGATCCATCCTGCCTTATATCAATGGTTCAGGCTGATGGTGGTGGTGCAATGGTTTGGGGGATATTTTTCTGGCAATCTTTGGGCCCATTAGCACCAACTGAGTAGCAGGTCAATGCCACAGCCTACCTGAGTACATTTGCTGACCATGTCCATCCCTTTATGACCACAGTGTACTTATCTTCTGATGGCTTCTTCCAGTAGCATAACGTGCCATGTCAAAGCACAAATAATTTCAGACCGATTTATTGAACATGACAGTACTTGAATGGCCTCCACAGTCACCAGATCTCAATCCAATAAAACACCTTTGGGATGTGGTGGAACAGGAGATTCGCATCATGGATGTGCAGCCGACAAACCTGCAGCAACTGTGTGATGCTAACATGTCAATATGGATCAGACTCTCTGAGGACTGTTTCCAGTACCTGAAGGCAACATGGGGTCCTACCTGGTACTAGCAAGGTGTACATAATAAAGTGGACGGTGAGTGTAGTTCTAAATGCACAAGATGTCGAAGAGAACATTGAGCTACAATTACCTATGATTGTAAAAATTGGACAACAGAGTCCAATTTTGTGGGTCAGAATTTGAGAGTGAAACCTGGGCTTCTTTGCTTAGGCTACTGCCCCCGCGACCCAGATAAGTGGATGAGAATGGATGGATGTATAATATGTAGTGTGTGTGTGTTCATACCACAGGCACAGGAAAGCGTAGCTGGGCCAGAATTTGTTCATTTCCCACCAGTGGAATGGTGATTCTGTTGGGCAGGACGAGATAACTGCAGATAATGTCCTCAATGATTCCATCACTCAGACCACTGAGAAAGAAAGGGAGAAGAGATGGAGAGAGAGAGAGAGAGAATTAGTGAAACTAAAGATTACTGATGCTGTCTGAAGTACAGCACATTCTTAAATCACACCACTGATGAATTAATCGAGTAACCAACTAAACTAGACCGGTGGCCAGTCTCATTCATGTGACTAAATGCTGTAATGTGCTTTGATGACAGTAAAACACACAGACAAAAAATTGTAAAACAGTAAAATCTGGTATGCCATTCTTACCATTCACATTTAAAATGTTTAGGTTTTAGCTCATGTTAATAATAGTGCTGTGTATAGAATATTGACACAGCATTGTATTGTAAATACGCTCTTACCAATATGTGGATCAATACCATTATGTCTGTATCGATATTTATCAAATTATATCATTGTCATAATCACAATGTATGCTGGTGTGGGGACATGTGAGATATGTGAAAAATATGTGTAAAATATGAATAAATATGTTCAGTTGCTGATGGGACACTTATTATTGTAACACCATAGCAGCACTTCCCGTTTCCCGCAAAGTTTTTGACTTGCATTGAAAGACATCTAATGTTAATATTAATGTGTAATTTTGCACTGCAACTAACTGTGGTGATAAATAATTGTAGAAAAGTTTTGGATAATGGTATGAAGTGGAACTAAATATTTGTGCTGAAAACGGGCCACTTTGCCTATGCTAAATCAATCAAGAATCAACAACACTAGCTTGCCATTATAACTGGCTAGCTAAGAAACCAAGAAAATGAATTATTAGTGTGCGATTGGTTAAAGAGCAAACAATCTTTATATTCCAGTCAGCTTGCATTCACAGTGAGTGATCATGAGGCAGGCCCGTTGACAGTCTTGCTGGGGCCCGGGACAAGAAAGTTTACAAGTTAACGTAATACAAGAGAACTGTTCAGTCAGACAGCTATTTGTTGTGAAACAAAGTAGTTACAGTTTCAAGCATTTTCAAGTACTTTAGCGTAAATTCCAGCACTTTTCAAACCTGGAACACAATGCAACATTAAAATTCGTCAGGTAAATGTTTTTCCTTTCTTTTCTGTGCTCCAGATTTCTCTTTACTTTATCTATCCACCACTGTATTTCCCGCTGTTGGGCGGGTACCAGCCAGCTACGTGGATCAAATTATTTTTCAGTGGGAGGCGGGGGTGTATGCACTTAATGGAAAATATGCAGATAGGTAAAAAACATATATATTATAGCCATTGAGCTTATTTTGAGTACAGATTTTTATATTAATGAAAGATTTCAAGATTATTTAAAATTATAGACTTTAAATAAAAAATAAATTGCTGGGCTCTTTGATGGGCCCCCCTGGCCCTGGGGCCCGGGACAACAGACCCGGTTGTCCCCCCCTGTCGACGGGGCTGTCATGAGGAAGGCGGCAATGACTTGTGAGAGTTTTGACCTCAGGAAAAACGTTGAGAGCAACAAGAAATATTGAGAGCAGTAGGAAAGTCAGTATTAATAAGATGACAGAAGTATACAGTAGTACAACAGACACGTCGTTGTTTCTTGATATAATTAGTAGTTAATTCCTGAACATCATGGCAAGAAACAACATTGTTTACTACTGATATTTCCTTCATGTTCCTGATTCTAGCAGAGCAGGAACAAAGGGTGAAATTATTATTGCAGAGAACAGGAGAAAGAAAGAGAGGGGGAAAAAAAAAGGAAAGGTGACTTGAGAACAGGAAGTGTGACCTGATGAGGAGATGAAAGACAGAGGAGAGGAGGAGAGACAAGATGGGTGGAGAGGAGGAAATGAGAGCAGAGTAGAGTATATGGCCCTGCTGTCTACCTGGTTATTGTAGACAGCAGGGCCATATACTCTACTCTGTGTTATTAAAATGTGTGTGCTATAATTTAGAATAGAAGGAAATTAGTTTTTCAAATTCCCATATGTTCATTCTGCTTTATACATATAGAATGCACTGAGCTCAAGAAATAGCCATCAAAACCACCAAACCACCATCAGGCAAACTGACCAGGATGAATCATCTTTCAATGAAGAACTTAACGTGCTTGCTTCTTCCTGGCATGTTAACAACAACCTTTTCATCAGGAGATCAGCCATTGACATCAAGAGGTTTACATCTCTTCAATCGGTCTGATTAAACATAAAAAGGTACAACCCTAAAAAGAAGGGTTTTTTCTACAAAAAAAAGAAGACAAAAATATCCCCCCATTCCATAATCCTTCTACAGAATCATCAGAAGCATCATGGTCTGGTATCACAATGGTGCCTCAAAAGCACAAAACCACTGTAAGATCAGCCCAGTCCTCTCTTCACTGAGGAACAGTGAACAGAAAATGTGTAGCATCAGCACGGAGCTCAGACCATTATGTGGAACTGGTGCTGCTCTACCTGGTCCAATTACATCTGCCTAAACCGTTATTTATCACATCATATCCGCCTTATTTATAGCGGTTTATGTGGTATAATTTTATACCACAATTATAACGATGCTTATACAGTAGGATACAAAGGAAACAAAATTACATTTGTAAAAATTGTAAAACTGAAAGTATATTATAAACCAAAGAACAACAGAGACATATAATGGAATAAATTAAGGTGGAGAATTAGCATTAGCATGGCAAGGCTGCCTAACCTCCCTTTAGCTGGAAAGCAGCGACGGTTTGCATGTTATCTGATGTGAAAGCTCTTGGAGGAACAGACTTAACATTTAATTCAAGTACAGTGGGGCATTTGAATACCATTAAGAACATCTTAAAATCTACTCTAATTTTAATACAGTTTTAAACCATTAGGTTCACAGATAAGCTATTCTAATGAAAACTGTGGTTCAGTTCTCCAAATTGGCCACCAGAGGGCAATAATATCTGCATAGGTGGGTGTGTTCCCATTTATGCACGTGAATACTGCTGTAATGGGCTAAACCACAACACATAGCCAACACCCTTTAAGATACTTTAAAGTGTGTGAAAACAATAGATAAAGAGAAGGGGAGAACAGGAACCATGTATGTGTGTGCGTGTGTGTGTAATATCACACACGCACCTGTATACACACGCACGCACACACTACACACAGATTATTAACCTGTGCAGGGATGAATTAAGTAAACTGCAGAGCTGAGTTCCATATCCTTTCGCAAAGTGAGGGCAGAATGACATATTAATAGTCCCACAGCGTGGGCTGTTTAGTAGAGCAATGCAAATTCTCAAAGAAATATGATTCCTCTCTCAGCGTGGTCACTAGGGGTAGACTCACACAGGCGGTTCCACAAGGAGAGCAGCATTTCTAAGTCTGCAGTGTGTGTTTGTGTGTGTGTGTGTGTGTGTGTGTGTACGAAAACAAACAAAAAAAAAAGTGGGTCAGCCCGAGAGGTTGAACCAGCACACCTAAATGTGTGGAAAAAAAAAGTGCTTGGGTGCATTTATTCATACACAACCTTTCGTAAATTTCTCACCATTTTAAACATGTTATGCTGTTTATCAGGCCCTGAAATCCAGCTTAATAAACACATATGCTCTGCTTCACACATGCTGTAATCTATACCTCTACACTTTTATTTTACAAATTATCATTTTTAAGCCTATTTTATAACTGGAATTTTTTAAGTGAATAAATAATTCTGTCCAAGCATGTGAAGCTCTGTACATTCCGTCTGCTTAACCCGATAACATTAATGATACATTAATGATAATAATAATAATAATAACATTATTAATAACATTCATAATAACATTCATCCCTGCATAGTTTTAAGAGCAGTCTCAAAACATTCCTGTTTAGATCCGCTTTTAGTTAAGAAACTCTATCTTAATAGTTTTATCTTATTTACTTTACTTTTTATTATCTTACTTACTTCACTTTTTATGTTATTTTAATATTTTTATCTTTAATTTCTTTTAACATTTTCTTTTTGTCTTTTTGTCTTTGTCTTATCTCCTTTTAATGTTTCTTTTATTTATACTGTAAAGCACTTTGAGTTACATGTATGTATGAAAGGTGCTATACAAATAAAGATTATTATTATTATTATTATTATTATTATGAGAAATACACAGTTTTGGACTATACAGTATAAATGTAGAGCCAAAGCATGAGTAAACATAACTATCATAAAAAAAAAAGGGACACAACAACCACACACACACACATGCCTTTTACTTACTTTAGTCCTGGAATGTCCAGTATGTTGGTCAGACCAGTCCAGTTAATATCCAACATCTGAAAAACAAACACAGACATGCATACATTTGTGCACTGGGATTTTAACATTTTTAACTATATTGATGAAGAGACCTTTGCATGAAGAGACTCAATCATCTACACAGACAGACAGACGTACAGATCTTGTATTTTGATGTTCCAGATTAATGTTATACAGAATAAACATTTGTCTCAATTGAGAGGTTCTCTCAATAAGTACAGAGTGAATCGCATCTTTTCTGAGACCCGATGCAGCAATTTTCACAAATACTTGTGAGTTCAAGCTGTTGTTTCTCTACTGACGGGCCCTACTCACAACATTCAGAGGTGTAATATTAATTTTTTATACATTATATTTCAACACATATGCAGCATGGCAGCACTCATTGCATTGCTGCCTTTCACTCCTGGTCCTAAAGCTACACAGGACTATAAAAAAATAACTAAAGAAGTTAAACAACCAACATAAAATATCTTAAGCAGTTTAATAGGCACAATAAATCTCATGTTTCTCCTGTCAAGATAAATTCTGTTATATAATATATCATTTAGGCCATTTCTAAATTTTTTACAAACTTTTACTTACTTTCATTCTTGAGAGGCATTGCAAATTCATACATCATCACCTTAATGTGACTGTGCAGACAGATCTGTCCCATGTCATGTAAGGACATGTCTCATATAAATGACATAAAATAGAAAACTTAGTGGTGCATTAGCCATAGCACAGACACATACAAACACGTCCACACAGAGAGCTCAGTTGCCTTGCAGAGGGCCTGCCTTTAATGGTTTCTGAAACTCTGGACTTTTGAACAGCCTTAATGCTTGACTGATTACATTAGGTGTAAATGAAGAAACACCTGAATGTATCCCTAAGGTAAGGCCTGTTGTCTTTGCACCAAAAAGAAATGTAGACTATAAGATACGTGTGGAGTTCAGGTTTCATGGTGCCAAGCAGAGACTTAAACCATCAAGTGACAACAAAAAGTGTTTGTGTGTTTGTGTGTGTGTGTGTGTGTGTGTGTGCGCGGTGCATGTGTAGAACTGTTAAATGTTTACTGGCAAGAATATTTTTGATATGGAAAGCATAGAGTTAATAGGCTAACAATATGTATAATAAACATGATCCAATCCATGTCCGCAAGGAACACAAACTCTGAATTACTGGGTGGGAAAAGGATGGAATGGAAAGACCAGTGCTGTCTATGAGTCACCATATTCTCAGTAACTCAGTTCTCATGGCATTAAACATACCATGTGGAAATTAAGTTTCTGGTGCCAAATTACTTAGATCATGTCTGACCATTTCATGCAACAATTCAGGGAAAATTACTTCAGAGCTTTGCAGTGTCCACATAAGGAACTAAACTAAGGTGACTTCAGAACTGTAGAAGAACTGTAGCAAACCTCCCAGATGTCAGTTCAGTAGGATAGGCAACAAAGCAAGACGTCTGTTGAGTGTGTCATATAGGTACAGAACACACTCAGACAATACAAGTTTAACACTGTTAAACTTGTAAACACAGTACACTGTAAACATACACTTATCTGATTCTGTCTGTCAAAAGCAAACTAATATGTTAAATTGATGGCTTTAACAAATGTGTAGCATTTGAACCATCACAAAATAAAAATAAAAAGTTTCATGACACAGAGTCCAGTACTGTGCAGTGTGGCATATTGATGTGCTGTTAAAGCAGTTTGTTGTACTGTACACACCCACACAGGCCAACCAAAGAGGTGCCACACCCTTTATCGTGGTATACAAGTATCCACCCCATGCCTTAGGGCAAGGATGAAGCTCACACGCGCACATAAACCCACACACACACCCCCAAGCACACCATGTACAGAGGAAAAAAAAAACATCACAGACATTATTCACCAAACATGGCCATGGTCGTAACGGTCTAGCGGTTTCCGCAGAGACGCCACAGAGCTCAAGGGAGGTAATTATGGGATAGCCACATCAAAAAAAAAAAAAAAAAAAAAAAAAAACAAATGGGACAATTATTGCTTAACATAATACATAGAGGTTGAACTATGGAACTCAAATAGAAATTAAAGTCAACTAACAGCTTCTTGTGAAAAAGCGCACACACTATATATTTCTACCTCAGTTACAGCAGAGCATGACGTCACTCAGCTCACATCCATGCTGTACTATAAACTGACTAGACTTAATAAAACAAATAGATCAATAACAACAAAACCCTTGTACAATAAAATAAGGATTATAATAAGTCTGGAGAACTCTGGATAAGTGTGTCCACTAAACGCTGCAAAAGAAATACAAAGAATCACCCGCAAATCTGCAGATGCTATGGACTCCGATGGCCAGGGCCGAGAACCATTTTATTAACTTCAACATACTTGAAAGGTGAAAAAAGTAATCTGGTATTAATGCATTTTATTATTTAATAGCTGAAGGAGAGTAGGATGGACTGGGTCAGCTAATGGAGGCATTCATTTAGTAAACAATGACCCTGCAAAGATATTTAGGGAATAGAACTGGGTTTCAAATACAACTCGGTATTTTTCTTCCAATGACTCCATTAATCCCAGACACGAAGTATTGGAGGAATTTGCTGTTTCTTCTATTGTTGCTTGTGGTTTTCATAACCGTGTTGGCTCACCTCACCTCCAATGTAAAACTCCAGCCCAGTATGGCTGGGTCCATCTGAGGCTACATACGTGATGTGGCGAGTGTGAAGCTCTCTCACTGTGTAAAGCATTTGGCTGTGGGAGTGTGCACCTTTCAATTTGGGCATACCAGAGAGTGACTTCATAGAGCAATTTTTGTGTCTACTCCTAATTCTTGACACACCTAAGACAATAACACCTCCAAGAGTCACCCAGAAACAAGGCCTCAACCCGGGCTTTCAGGCTGGAGAGTCAGAGCACACACCCCTGATTCAGTTAGTCAGCACATTCCCAGAATCTCAGGTGTGCTGGAGATAAACTCAAGGTATGCAATGTTACAGCTCATCACAACCAGAGCTTGAGAATGCAGTCTTAGATGCTGCATAACTGATGGTCTGTATTGAACACATAATCCTCAAAACAGTGCATTCCTCTGGGCCTCGTTCTTTAGGAAATAACTTCCTTGGAAAACTTGATTCTAAAGATTGGGCACAGCTTTTAAAGCATGCAAAGAATTCCATCACATGCAAACACTTAGAAAACAGCTAAGTTAAACAGAAGAAACATGCAAAGTGAACATGCAAAGTCACTTCCCACCAAACACTATGCGTCTTACAGAGGGAGGAGATTGTGTTGGGCAATACATAACTCTGAACTGAACTATATTTAGGCTCCAAATTTTAATTTTAAATTGCAGTTTTTGTGAATTACTGAAAATGTACAAATTATACATTTATCAAAATAAAAAAATTACACACAAAAATTGCACAAAAAACTGAGCTGAGATTTGGGAGTAGTAAGTAGAAAAATTTCTAAGTAGTATTTTTATTATTTTTTTGCTATAACTCAATTGTTATAAATGTTTTTTTTTTCTTACACTATCACAACGACCTGGCAACACTACAAGGCAGTGTGGTTTTGCCCAACTGATTGTGAGATGGAATGAAAGAAAAATATGTGTTTGTGTGTGTGTGTGTGTGTGTGTGTGTGGGGGGGGGGGGGGGGGGGGGGGGGGTGTCAAATGAACACATCAATTATTATATGTTTATATGTTTCCTCTCTGCTGCACCTAAAGCGATCGACCACCAGTGGTTAGTGCCAGAGCGAACTAGTAACTCATTGAATCATAGATGTAGATCGGAGATAAATAAACTACATTTTTTTCAGCGTGAGAAATTGCATGTATGGCGTGTGAAGACAGTCAAATGCGTGTGTTTCACGCTCATTGCGTGAGAGTTGGCAACCCTGCCTCTCTGTCAGAACCAGCCGTGTGAGTCGCTTTATTTTTAAACTGAAAGGGCAAAAATAACATACACTTTGGGTGCTTCCTTAGCAGATAAGGTTTAATCGTTCTTTAAGTTGTTGGCTGCCAGCGCGCATGTGTGTAGGGTTGCTTTACGTGTCCTTACTGTTGTCTCGGTGGTTGTTGTGTGACCTCCGGCCTTATACTGACACTTGGAGTGGTTCTTTACCAATAAAGGTTTGCCATGAAATGTTCTTTTTAAATTTTTGTTTTTTGCTTTGGAATATTTGTGGTGGATCTACCTGCCTCCCGGTTCTGGGCTAAAGTCCGGTACACGCCACCGCAACTCTGCAGCCTCCGTTTCCATCCTGACTGGATTCATCTACCTTCAAGTTCAGCCAGTGACATGACATTGCTCGCCATCCGTAATATATATCAAGCACTTCTACACCCCACAGTGTCCTTTGCCCTCGGCCTCCCACCACCTCCAAGCCCCCTTGGGGAAGCTCTCGGACTAATGAACTTCACTTGCATTCCTCAACTGTAGCTCCCTTTGTAGTTTCAGTACGTCACAATCTCACTGTTCAATATAAATTTGCCATATTTGTTTCTCACTCAGATTTGTCAGCAACCTGGTGACTACTTACATGTTAATTAACTAACAGCCAGTGCCCATAATTTTTGGCTAAGGTCAGAACCCAAGGGAAAAGCAATGGACCAGCTTTACAATAACACTCATAGGATGAGTATATATCCTCATTTGAATACTTTTGTGTTGAAACTAATCGACTCCTTACCTCTATTTGTGTTTGCTTATTTACTTACCACCTAAAACAACACCAGACCTTCTCTCAGAAATCAGTGAACTTCTCACTCTAGCCAATTCTACATGTTCAGCGTTGATTGTGCTTGCTAACTTTAATATTCATCTGGAAGCCGACTGTTCGTTTTCAGTCGAGTTCTTAGCTGTGCTTGACTATTTTTCTGTGACATAGTATGTCAATTTTCCTAACAAGTATCACAGTCACAATAGATCAAATTTGTTTCATGGGTCTAGATATTACTTCAGTTACTGGGTCGCTAGTTGGCATCTGATCATAAAGTTACTGCTAGCATCTCAGTCTGTGAGAGAAGTAATAAATCTTTCATCTATTTTCATAAGTCCTCTCACCTAATGTCTGTTTCAAAACTATTCTTTCCTGATGACAATCTCTCTCTATATAATATATAAATCTTCCAAATTTGATTTACTTGAGCAGGTAGCACCTTTCTGGGACGTTCCTCTTCACGGGAAATTTACTTCTGACAAATCAGACAATTCACTTACAGGTTCTAAATCCTAAATCTCCATGTTGTCTTGGTCAAAACCTCCTCCTCAGTTTGAAACCTTGGTGTACTTTTCCTCTCCTCAATCCTTTGCTTAAACATGCTTTTTACCTCTGCAGTATCACTGTGCCCTTGCATGAAGGCGCTGACACTTGGATTTACACCATCACCACCACCCGTCTACACTACTGCACCACTCACTGCATTGGCAATGTGTGTGCACACGCACGTATGCATTAAAACATTGCCAACATTGTTTATTTATTTTCTGGAATGACAGTAATGTTGAGCAACCTGCAAAAGGGCATGGTTAAAAAGACAAAGGAGAGTCTTAGGTTGATTGTGTGTGTGATTTATATATATAAATATATATATATATATATATATTTATATATAAATACATATATATATATATATATATGTGTGTGTGTGTGTGTGTGCATGCATGTGCACGTGTCTTACGGGTTTTTTGAGGAAGAAAACAGATAGCGCTCCAATCAGAGGCATGTTTCCTAGCAATGGCTCCATGACGACACGCAACACTCCATGTAGCTACAAACAAACAAACAACAAATTAAACATTAAAACATTTAATCATCTGCAACTTTAAATAATGCCATGTAGTAATTAATTACCCATGATAATACAATTCTCATCAGCTCATATTGCATTTAGCTGTAATAATGTGTAATAATATCCTTCTTATTTCTGAGCACAATTACTGCAGGTGTCCAACAACTCAGTAGGTGTACATACTACTACTACTCTTACTCCTACTCCCAGACTACTACTAATAATAATAAAGTTAAACATTACACATATGTAATGTTACTACATATCATATTAGATAAATCCTCTAAAATGGTGGCCTTAGTGGTGTGTCACCTAGTTGTAGCACAGACAAGTCATGAGTAAATGAAACAGTCAAGTTCTGGAATGAAACATTAAATGGGTGATGATACTAGTAGTACATTACAACATTACTACACTAGATCTCTACACAATTTTAACACAACACCCTACTAAAAGTACTAGACCTCATTCGATTCTCTCTGTAAACAACATGAGACCTCCAGGAATAACACAAGGGGTTACGTTAGGATTATAACCCTCTGTGCATCTACTGGTCAAACTAATTCATAAGTACCCACATCTTACACACAACACTTGCACACACACAGTACAATAATATTTTTATCACACACATCCACATAAGCACAGGCACACACACCCACACTTGCATAGACACGCAAGAGCACTCACATGCATGAACAAGAGCACAACCACACTCTCACTCAGACACACACACGCTCACACACATCCTTTATCACAGGAATATTTACCTGTATGCTCTTGATTCCTGCTTTGCAGTAGTACTTCTTAATTTCCACATCAATCTCTGTGTTCCCAACAAAGCTACACACACACAGACAGCACCACAATCAAACACGCATTCAAGTAATACTTAAGAATGACGCTCAACCCGAAACTTGCTGTTCAAAATGTATACATGGTGTATTTCAACAAACATACTAGAGATATTCTAAAGAAATACAATTATAAATATTCTTCTATTAAAGCTTCTGATGGTAGAACACTAGAACATGGCCTGTGACGTGAAACTAGTTCCTGACGGGATGTTAACTGTTAAGCAAAAGTCACTTTCGTGTGCATCTCACCTGATTTGCAGGTCCATTATAATTTGTCGTTTGTCAACGTTCTCTGTGTACACCTTTACTCCATTAATCCTCAGAGGCTTGAGAGAGGAAAAGAGAGACAATGAAAGTGAGTGAGGATACAGATAGATACTGTATATACAGATATAGTGATTGTACAATTTGAATTACTATTTGTAGAACTTCTATGTTAAAACATCTTGAAAACAGTCCATGATATATAAACAAATAAGGCCACTCAAATGCTGTAATATTATGGGCAGTTATGGGCAGCACATTACATCATTTTCACTATGAGAAGACTAGAAGTAGAAGAATCAGTATTAGGGTATTAGTTTATATCTCTACTAGGGATGAGGCAAATGTTCCTTTTCTTTTGTCAGCATCAGAACATTTGTTTAGCAGTCAAGCTGACACTATATATATATATAGATGACATTTGTAAAGGATTCAAAATATCAGTTGCTTAGTACATTATAACAGTGTTACTATCTGATTGGTAGCTTGTGGACATTTTGTGTGTGCGTACAGACAGACAAGGACATACTGGCATAGTGTGTGCAATATAGTGTGTGGTGGTGTATAGCTGGACCCAGTAAGAGACTGTGCACAGAGGACCCTGGAGCCTGTGTGTCAGACATGCCAACACCCACAGTGTTTACGGACCTTATCCCCCATGTCTATCTTGGAGAAACTGAAAGAGCTGAGGTGTGCATTTGCCCCTTTGACGGCTGGTTCAATGGTGTCACGGAAGAGCTTATCCACAAACTGACAAATATATGGCCACATCTGCAGAACTGTCTGAATGTGAGAGAAAAAGAGAGATTTTGTAGCAGAGACTGGCTGTTCAGATTAAGATACATTTCCATCACACATAATACACACATAAAAATGCACCATCAGTTTAAATGCCTGAACAGGAACACTACTTAACCTGTGAAAAAACTTAAAACATGAAAAGTGCATCTATCAGCTTTAACTGATTCAGTGATAGTATGCAGAACACTGAAATTTGTCCAACGTTTTTAGCCAACTTTAAATATAACTACACAATTGACTAAAGGCTCTTGTTTACAAATTTATAAATTGGGTAAAATAAAGAAAGCTAGAATAGAAAGTAGAATAGAAAGCTGAACAGACGATTTTACAAATTCAAAATTACTTAAGGAAAGTACATATCCTTAAAACCTGCACACAAGTAAAATAGTAAAAAAATGAAGTATGCCGACTTTACATCTTTATATTACAGGAACAACACACAACAAATGCATCCGTGTAAAGGAGGAGGAGTCACACCTTATTGAGCCATTCCACTCTCTCCACATCAGGGAAATGAACCTGAAAGAGAATAACACACGGATACTCAGACCAATTAACCCACATGAACATTCATTCAGTTCTGCATAACGCATTCACAACACAGATGCAAAATGGAGATGGCAACAGTACTATATTAAGTTAGGAGAAAGCAACAGTACTATATTAAGTTAGGTTGCCAATAAAGCAGAAACAGATATACAGGGTTAGATATACAGGGTTAGGGGTTTAACTAAATATTTGCCACTGTGTTACATGAATGTTACATAATCCTGGCATGACTATAAAGCACAATGATAGCTTACAGCACTAAAATAATCTGAGTCCTGCATCTGTCTCCCTGTTGTCTCTTCCTCAATCTTACAGGAAAAGCTATTTTCTGAAACTCTAGGGGATATTTTAGGGGAAATAAAACAAAATACTAGAACACAAGATGTTGATGTTTGATCTGCAGATATCCTCAGAAAGTCCACAACCCGCAGGTTAGTTTGACAGGTTTCTTTTTCTGTTTTATTTAAACAACTAGCCTAATGTTTGGGAATTAATATAAACTCACAAATACGCATGCCTCTTTTTTTTTTTAACAAAACTAAGCAACATTTCTTTCTGTTGGCAGGATCCACAACATACAAGAACATCACTGGGTCATCCACACATCACATCTAACAGTACTTCCATTTCCGACATACATACATTTTAAAATAATGTTTTTCTCAAGTAAATGACTATATAAATACAAAAGTTCAAAAAATAAAAATAAAAAATTCAACTTTCAATATGAATAGATTCTTGATAAGATGATTAATTACTAAATATATACTAAAAACAGATTTAATAGTCTATGTGAAACCAATTATTCTACTTAATTTACTGAGTTAAATGAGGAAGTCATTCATTTTTTTGCCACAGTTCCCATTACAGCTACACACCTCTGGGATCTGTGGCCCCACAGGAACTTCATTTCGTTGCTGTGAACTTGTAACAATGACAATAAAGTTGAATCTAATCCAATCTAAACTTCTCTGAACACTCTCATTTCAGCACATTAATGGCTGAAGACCGGTCAGTAAATTGATTTGCTGATATTATTCCTTCGTAGACATAAGGTAGTAAATGCAGGTGTGGGTGATAGTTCAGGCTAAAGGCTGATGATTTGGCAGGCTAAGAATGTAAACAACAGCAGCTGTCCAAATGGAAAGTGAGCAGCTTGTAGCAATAAAAATGGTCAGGAGCAGACAACACTGCTAGCAGCTAGTC
Organism: Brachyhypopomus gauderio; assembly: GCF_052324685.1. Taxonomy (NCBI): domain Eukaryota; kingdom Metazoa; phylum Chordata; class Actinopteri; order Gymnotiformes; family Hypopomidae; genus Brachyhypopomus; species Brachyhypopomus gauderio. The sequence continues at coordinate 8,872,501 of NC_135229.1, forward strand.
TGCAATCACCGAAATATTCAGTTACATATACAATGAACGCATTAAAAATTCATAGTGATATTTTTTTTACAGCAGCACATCTTTATAAGGAAATTTCTGTGGAGAAAAGGTCATCGTCAGTGAAATGCACATATACTCTCTTGCAGGACAAATCAAATTTAAATTTTGTCCATTTGGGAGGGATCTTATGAGTCACCATCCTGCTGCGTCCTGAGTGCAGGAGGCACAGGCGCTATGTGCACAAGATAATTAGCTGTGTGCTGAAGGTAATTACCACAGTGCTCGTACAAGTGGTAAAGCTCTAGATGCACAAACCTGCTGGCAAACATATGGCACCCCATATTTTAAAGCTTTATTCATTTGCTTACATTTAATGTTGGTAATCAGATTAATAATGAAGCATTCAGTGCTTCTGAAGTTTTAATTCAGGAGACATCTATCATACCCGAGTTCCCTAGCACCGTATCTACCCCCCAGAACACTAGACAGATACTGAGTTCCCTAGCACCTTATCTAGAACCTTATCTAGAATCTTATCTAGAACCTTATCTAGCATCTCAACACTAGACAGAAACTTGCAGTTTCAAAATAAATTAATGTGTAATTACAAGAAAAAAAAAAACAAAACAAAAAACAAGCATTTTGTACTTTGATCACCAACCTCACTAAATCCTACTTTTTCTTTTATTTGTTCAAACCTACAACAAGGAAATCCAATATGGAAAAAATTATCCACATATGCATACATATAAGGTGGCCCCCTTACACACTGGTCTTCACAAAGGAGTCATCCAAAGGATTCCAGCTAGATATAATTCAAATGTCAAAACTATCCAAAAGAAGACAGGGGAATATTTCAATTGGACATTTAGCTAAAGTTATCCAGGTTGCTGAGAAATCCAGTTTCTTATGTCGATCAACTGGTTCTTTGTTAAAAAAAAAAAAAAGTACAAATGTGGGAGTTCTGTTCATCATGAGTAAATGAAATGTCTGTCCTGCTTAGTCACACAGCTTATTACAAAATTAAAACAACATTGAAGAACTTGCTGCAGAACCACAATCAGGCTTTTACAAGGCCGTCACTTTATTTCTTATATACGGATACCATTACCATGATGAGACTTATGCACACATTGTCCCTTAATAAATGGTGAGGCACATGCCATCAGATTCCACAGCAGGCAGGTTTGACTACAAATCTGCAGGATGGATTTGAACAAATTTACAGCTGCTGTGTATACATCGTTGGAATGCTTTGAGGCCCAGACTGGCCTTTAACCTTGTTATTAATAACTTAAACTGAAAACGGTGAAACTAAATTGTGCAAGGAGACACATAGGTCTGTTTAAATTCATATCTGCTATCTTTTTGAGCCAAATAAGAGAAACAGAAATATAGACTATGAGAAACGACTACAAAATTAAAAATACTCCTGTAGAAACTTCTGTAGAAATACTCCAGGGGAACACCCCAATGACATCATAAATTCTGCTCACAAATCTCATCCCACAGAAACATCTCATATGTCATATCCTATTCAAATTAAAAAGCAGTACGCACTGTAGAAAGGGAACATATAGTTAAATTAATATTTAAAGTCGAAGTCAAATTTATTTATATAGCGCTTTTTACAATACATGTTGTCATAAAGTAGCTTTTCAAGTGCATGCGTCCACATCCCTAATGAGCAAACCAGGGGAGAGAGTGACACGAAAGAACTCCACGACAGGGAGGGATAAGGAAGGAACCTTGGGACGGCCATTTACAGACATACACTATACTGCCAAAAATATTTGCTCACCCATCCAAATTATCAGAATCAGGTGTTCCAATCACTTCCATGGCCACAGGTGTATAGAATTAGGCACTTCGGCATGCAGACTGTTTTAACAAACATTTGTGTAAGAATGGGTCGCTCTCAGGAGCTCAGTGAATTCCAGTGTGAAACTGTGATAGGATGCCATCTGTGCAACAAATCCAGTCGTGAAATTTCCTCACTCCTAAATATTCCACAGTCAACTGTCAGCTCTATTATAAAAAAAAAATGGAAGTATTTGGGAACGACAGCAACTCATCCATGAAGTGGTAGTACACATAACCATAGTGTGAAGAGGTCGCCAACTTTCTGCAGAGTCAATCACTACAGACATCCAAACTTCATGTGGCCTTCAGATCAGCTCAAGAACAGTGCACAGAGAGCTTCATGGAATGGGTTTCCATGGTCGAGCAGCTGCATCCAAGCCATACATCACCAAGTGCAAGGCAAAGCGTTGGATGCAGTGGTGTAAAACACACAAACACTGGACTCTAGAGCAGTAGAGGCATGTTCTCTGGAGTAACGAATCACGCTTCTCCATCTGGCAATTTGATGGACGAGTCTGGGTTTGGTGGTTGCCAGGAGAACAGTACTTGTCTGACTGCATTGGAACAAGTGTAAAGTTTAGTGGAGGGGGGATTATGGTATAGGGTTGTTTTTCAGGAGCTGGGCTTGGCCTCTTAGTTCCAGTGAAAGGAATTCTGAATGCTTCAGCATACCAAGACATTTTGAACAATTCCATGCTCCCAACTTTGTGGGAACAGTTTGGAGCTGGCCCCTTCCTCTTCCAACATGACTGTGCACAAAGCAAAGTCCATAAAGACATGGATAGCAGAGTCTGGTGTGGATGAACTTGACTGGCCTGCACAGAGTCCTGACCTCAACCTGATAGAACACCTTTGGGATGAATTAGAGCAGAGACTGAGAGCCAGGCCTTCTTGTCCAACATCAGTATGTGACCTCACAAATGTGCTTCTGGACGAATGGTTAAAAATCTTCATAAACACACTCCTAAACCTTGTGGACAGCCTTCCCAGAAGAGATGAAGCTGTTCTATCTGCAAAAGGTGGACCAACGTCATATTGAACCCTATGTATTAGGAATGGGATGTCACTTAAGCTCATATGTGAGTCAAGGAAAGTGAGCAAATACTTTTGGCAATATAGTGTAGTTAAGCAAAGATGGATGTAGGAATCCATTAACCTCTCTCAACAATGAAAAATTAAAATGATACTTTACATATGAATCAATCACTAATCATTTCATGATACTCCTAAATACACAAGGATAAGGGCACAAACAGGTAGCTTCCTCTACGCAGGGTTCCAGAAATATGCACAAGTTCAAGGCTAGATCACACATTCTTTTAGCAGTGGCTTGATATCAAATAAAACAAATCTAATATGTTTCCTTTATGCTTGCATCATGACACCCAATGATCCAATTTGCCAATCCCGCTGATGCAGACTCTCACCTGAGGCCCATACATTGGAGAGACTGCTCGGTCTAGAAATACAACTATAAATATGGACTTCTATTAGCTGGGCCGCCCGATGGAGGATGGGTTCCCTTTTGAGTCTTGGTCCTCCCAAGGTTTCCTCCTAATCCCTGCCTAGGGAGTTTTTGCTTTCCACGGTCGTCCCTGGCTTGCTCATTGGGGATCTGGACCCATGTGCTTGTAAAGCAGTTGTGACAAAATGTAGTGTAAAAAGCACTATATAAATAAAATTGATTTGACTAAATCACCTAGCAATCAGATCACTTTGTACTTGTATCTTCTAATAAAACAGATATTTGGTGCATCAACTAACAGCTGTCTAGGCTGCTGCTGTTTCTCAGTAGCCTATTTACTATGTCAACACCTTCCCCCATACCTCATGAATTACAAATGATATGAACGGGCTGAGTGATATTGAACCAGCCAGCAAGGCTCAGCGCTGCAGTTTAGAGCAGAAGAAAGCGGAGTTGATTCAAATAGCTGCCTTATCAAGAGGTTTCAAACTGCTGTTCTCTATGACAAAGTCCTACAGACTTTCCATTCTTCTAAAAGTTAAGTGCATTAATAAATATGCTAATGTGCCACCTTAATTGATCACTGAATTACCAGTGATTACAAAATCCATGACTGCATTTAGAATCAAGGTGTAAATTTGAGGACCATTGCCAAATTCATTTAAACTCAATGGTAATTCTACCCGCTTGTGCTATATGCAAAGTTAGTAACATGTAGCTTACTATTTATATCTACAAATGACCTCCCTGGCAACAATATCAAACATGTTTTGTTTAGACCAGGATATAAAATGTAAATTTCCACTGCTAGTGGTGATGCCAATTGAATGAATGGAGCTTACTGTACACTTCCTGTCGCACAAATTAGACTGCTGAGTCTTTAAAGGCAGATGGAAATGCTAATTTTCAAATTATTCTTAACATGTTAAGAGAAAAGGTTTTTGGTTTATTGCCCATAAGTATATGACATTTCTAGCCTCAAACAGTGACAAGCTCTACTTCTAGGGATATGTAGTAGGACAGGACCACACACCCTCTCTCCAACACCCATCTAAACTAATAGAAGACCCCAAACCAAGAACCAATCCTAATATAATTCACCCATCAAGTTAATGTACGCTTTTAGAAGCATCTCGTTTGTTGATTAGGTAATTATGATTTGTTAATATTCTCAAGGGGCCGCTACACGATAGATGTCACATGCCTCATGTCACTTGCGTATTACTGAGTGAAAACTGGCAGCACTATTTTTCTGCATATGATCAGAGAAATGTACCAAAGGCCACATGTTGTTTTTACTAAGCAGAGTTAAAATAATCACATCGTTTCAAATCTAGGCCACTTTCTTACGTGAACCTCGAGTGGATTCATATCTGACGCATGTGACCTCAATAAGTACTGTCGTCCATTACGACACTGCACTGGGCTGATGCGTCCCTCAGCACAGAATAAACAATCTATGCTAAAACAACAGTTTCATTTTTGCCACTTTTAAATAAACTCTGTAGTGTTATGTTATTGCTTTTATAAATGTGCACCTATGGGTTTTTTAAGGGCAGGGCGGTCTGTCGGCACTGAAAACACACATTACACAAACATTAACCTATCAAGGCCCCTAATAGTATGAGATTAGATCAACTGTACAGGAGGTCAGTAGGCCAATCCTATCAATTTGACCCAAAGTACCTTGGTAAATCTGGGGAAAAAAACTTTTCAATGTTTTAAAATCATGTGCTGTTAGTCCTCTGTGTCGAGACATCCGTCTTCTTCACACGGACAGCAGTACGAACATCATACCGCCTTTTGAAACGTAAGCCTCAGTTTTTTCCAGCCGTTTTTCGCCCCGTTTTTCATCACTTCTGCTAAAATTAGGTTAAGTCACTGAGTAATGTAGGTCGAGGGTTAGGACTAAAGATATGGGTAGAAACAGGGGTAAAGTTCACTGTCATTACAGTGCTACAATCACACTTACACACTTAACTGACTGTTATTCATCGTTTGAACAACTCACGAGACAGACGACGCCACACTTACCCACGGCGGCAGCTCTGAAGTCGGTAAACTCTGATATATTTCTCTCTCTTCGTGCTGGAAAAACGCCAGGGCTCGGTTCACTTGCTGAAACCTCGTTCCCTGGTTTCGTTTGAGCCAAAACAACACTGCCAATCCGACAAGAATCCAACTGAAGCTGAACTCGAAATAACCCAGCACGTAAATTGGGAGGACCAACAGGAACGTCTTGGCGAATTTAATCCCCGTGTGTTTTGCATCTTCCACCGCAGAAGGAGACTCGTTGTCCGGTTCCAGATCAGTAAATGTCTCCGTTTTGGAGTTCAGGTGCGGATTCGTGCCCGGTCCGTCCTGCTTGGGCGCTGTTTCTGCTTTGGGCTCCACTCCATTTACTGCTGCACACATTTCCGAATAGTATAAACTTCCACGAGAAGAAAAACCGAACTAACGCGTCTCAGAAGCATCCACAAGCCAAATGAAGTAAAGGGACCATCACTTCAAACAAACGACAAAAAATGTGTTTTCACTTCTAACCACCGCGCAGTATTTTGAGGACCTTGAACGCACTTCCTGAGATTGCAGCTGACTGAATCACTTTTGTGTTTAAAGAGAAACTGCGTCTCACAACGCTCCCGTCCGACCTTGACTTAAACGGAATGCTTTTCCCTACCCAGCTAATAAACAATTCTTCATAAACTTTCCACTGCCATTTCACTGCGCGCTTGCCACGTCTTAGTAACTGACCTACACAGCTGCTTTTCGCACGGAAGCTCTAAGCTGGTCTGGTATGGCGCCTCCCTCTGGCCGTGTAGGGTAGTGCGTGTCGACGTCCTGCCGCGGACGCGCGCTTTGCCCGTGCCCACAAATACACACACGTACGCTCGCGGTCGGGGCGCAGACGAGAACACTCACACACTCCCACTACACATTAATAGACCAGCCCCTTCTCTTAATGCAGAAACGAAACGCCGAAAGCCGATATGAGCTTTTCACTGCGGTTAACAGGCGCCACCATGTGGGGACGACGGCTAAAATCAAGCATTAAACTCGGTGCTCTATGGTAGTAATAATGTTGCAAAACGTGAGAACGTAAATGACCTAATGTGTGAACTTGTGAAACAAAATATGTACTTATAATACAATATCTGAACGACAGTATTAAAATTTTTCTCACAGAAAATGTACACAAGCCCAATTTGGCTATACAACCACAAATTTGAGGTCCAAACCTTTTAAGTTAACAGCAGAACTTCAAATCTGCTCGCCTCGACTTCTGCAGCACATATCTCACATATCTTGGTCAAACCTTGAGGCAGATGGGCTACAGCAGCAGAAGACCACAGCAGGTGCCACTCCTGTCCGCTAAGAACAAGAAACTGAGGCTACAATTCGCACAGACTCACCAAAATTGAACAATAGAAAATTGGAAAAACTTTGCCTGGTCTGATGAGTACCAATTTCTGCTATGACATTGGGATGGTAGGGTCAGAATTTAACATCAACAACATGAAAGCATGGATCCATCCTGCTTTGTATTAACAGTTCAGGCTGGTGGTGGTGGTGGGGGATATTTTTCTGGCAAACAGTGGGCCCATTAGTACCAACTGAGCATTGTATCAACTCCACAGCCTACCTGAGTATTGTTGCTGACTATGTCCATCCCTTTATGACCAGTGTACCCATCTTGTGATGGCTACTTCCAGTAGCATAACGTGCCGTGTCATAAAGCATGAATCATCTCAGACTGGTTTCTTGAACACGACTGGCCTCCACAGTCACCAGATCCCAGTCCAATAGAGCACCTTTGGGATGTGGTGGAATGGGAGATTCACATCATGGATGTGTAGCTGACATATCTGCAGCAACTGCGTGATGCTATCATGTCAATATGGACCAGACTCTCTGAGGAATGTTTCCAGTACCTTGTTGAATCTATGCCACGAAGGATTAAGGCAGTTCTGAAGGCAAAAGGGGGTCCAACCCAGTACTAGCAAGGTGTACCTAATAAAGTGGCCGGTAAGTGCATATACCCTGTGTTGAGTGTATATAACAGTATAGGTAATAAGATGGAAAACTAGGAAAAGATGGAAAAAAAGACGAGGCTGGTTCCAAACAGACAGGAGTGAACATCTGAAATGACAACAAGAGTACATGGAAAATGTAAACAAAACACAAGCGTAAGTAACACAGAAACAACGAGACATGACTGACAGCTGGGAGCAGGGCTAAGCATGACAGTTGTAGTGTGGTTGCATTTTGAAGTACACTGTATGTGGTGGTGGATGCTGTGTTAGTCAAGATTCACAATTAGGTGTGTAACGGTACACCAACTTCACGGTTCGGTTCACACCACAGTATGGACCCCCCAGTTCGGTACGAATTTGGAATGGTTGGGGGGATCAAAAGGAAGAGGTTTTGTTCTAAACAGCCTACTACATACTATTACAGCCTACTACATACTACTCACATACTGATTGGGCTCCAAATTAGTATCTAGTATACAACCAAAATTATTTTTTCCAGTGAGCAAAAGATCAGCGGATGGTGTACAATATCTACAAAATATTCCAATACACGAAGATGTACTTTCATATAAATATATCAAAAAGCATCTGCTCACTTGATTTACTCACCGTTTTAAAATAAGAAAACCCAGTAACCACACTTAGATAATAATTCCATGGGGTTCCAAGCGTGTAGACCAGTTCTTGTTCTTTGAATTTTCTCATTTCATCCTGCCATAGCAGGAACTGGCTTTGCTAATAGACATATTGTTAATATAACGTCCATTTGTATTAAAATGCCTTGACACTGGAAATTACATCCTTAATCCTGATGGTCAGAAGGTGTTCAACAAACCCATCAGCAAGTCTTCTCCTGGTTTCTCCAATATAAAGATCATTATAGGTAGTACAGTAGTCAACTCCTGCTGTGGCGCATGAGGATGAACGGGCGATGACGGATGATGCTTTTGTGCCGGTTATTTTAGTGGTTGTGTTAAGGTCGTGTAAAGGTCATGTTCTCAAGTGAGTTTCAGCGTTGAACACTTTCTGAATGAGGCACAATTCAGAGCAGCCAATCAATTCTGAGGGGACACGACCTACACTGATGAACTAACGGCAGCTGTGAGAGATTGATGACCATCTTCTGTCAACTAAATGCTGCACCTTGTCACCTGTATTTACACATTCACCTGTATCCTGTTTCTGGTGTAAAAGAAAATGACTCCCACACCAAGAGGCATGCAGTGTGTCTCTAGACAAGGGATAAATATCAGATTTGGAAAATGGTCATCTTAAAATTAATTATGACTTTTAGAACATGAATTCATACAAACATCCTAAGTGAGATTAAGGACCAATACAAGACTGTGGGATGTGAGTGCTCTTCTCTTCCTGTGTGAAGCACTCTGAATCGCCGCTGTGTATGAAAGATGCTGTTTAAACTTGCCTTGCGTTGTCCTCCAGTTAAGCACATAACAGCAACCGCCCGTATATTTATTATGAATTTTGTTCATGTCATAGATGCACATACTAGCAGTTCAGCTGATCCAGGGTAGACACGAGCCTCTTTTCGCGATGCACAATAGCCTAGGTTGCCATCCTTGGTGCGGACATCGACTTGTCTGAGGTATAAATGTTCACTCTCAACAAGATGCTTGGTTTTAATGGCAAGAATAATTGAAAATATTTTATTAACATTTTAAAAGACAGCTATTTGATGTTGCCATTGTGACAGGACCCCTTGAAAAGTGCTCAAAGCCCTGCAGGAAATATTCAAAGCAAAAATAAAACTAAACAGGATATCCACACTGCATGGCGCCACTCTGGGCTGGTTCTTCACACCTTTAGCAGTCCAGCGTTTCAGTGAGTTCATCTGGCAATCATTAATCCTCTTTTCTGCAGTCGTATTTTCTGTCCCAGCTGCAGTAACTGTGAGGAAGCTTTATGTGATCTTAATGAACACAAGAAGTATCTAATACAGATCTAAATATCTGCTCCTGATCACACTGTTGACACAATATAATACAAATTCGTATATATTAGACAGATAAAACTATAATAGAAACAAAATGAGAAATTAAATTAAAACAAAATAAAATATACTGCAGTGTTTGTAGTCAGATTGCAATTTTATGCTAATGAGGGAAATGAAAGCGTGGATCATGGATTAACTCCTCCACCAATCACATTTCAAAAGCATTAAAGGAAATAACTAAAAATGCTGGGATACGTCATTGTATAAAACAGCTACTTTAGTGATACCACATATGAAAGAGTAAAATGTTAAATAATATTTCCTGTGTCAAACTTTGCGTATATCTTAATATCTTATAAAATTCCCTGACTTGAAAATATTGTAGACTAAAAAAATAAGCAATGCTAGCAAAACAGTGAACAATGAAATACACGTGAACAAAACATACCAACACCAAATAGTTTAAGATATGGTTGTCTGCAAGTCCCTTATATACACACATGCTCCATGGCCAACATGTTTGTGTCCTCACATAATAAATCTGCTCTGTAAACCCATCAAAACAGAGTAACCACACTTCCTGATCACAGGGTTGCAAACTTCGAACAAAACAATGAACAAGAGAGTCTATTTTAGCACACTGTTAAAACACAATTCTGGGTTGTTTTCACATTGTACATGATTTCTTGCATGTAACGGGTTATTTCATTTTTATATGTGGTAAACAGAATTGTAGACATTAAATGCATTTCTTTTTTTCTAGAACGATAAATGCATGGAGAAAATGGCAAGTCCAGTCTGACTTTTACTGCAGGAGTAGGAGGAGCCCTGTGATCAACATTCCTTACAAGTTTGTGTGTGCGCGTGTGTGTGTGCATGTGTGTGTGTGCGTGTGTGTGTGTGATATAGTTCAACAATTTGCAACTGTCATATTCTGATAGTTTTCCATCCGTTAGTGCTGCTACTTGCAAATGTGAAGGTGTGTGTTTGAGTTTTACATACTGTAATATTTAGCAAGAGCGTGTGCTTGCAAAAGTGCATGTTTGTATGAATGGGTTTCTACACATGGATGGATGGATGGATGGATGTGATAGAGTGCATTCGTATTTCTACATTATCTAAGCCTTGCGTACGAGGCAAAATGTGCGTGTTTTTTCCCTACATGTTGTAAGCCACGTATATGGGGTCGAGCTGGTCGGCGAGGAAACCGTCTCTCAGGTGCATGCGCTGCTTCTCTCCACGCGAGTTGATGGGAATCACGCCCGTATCTACGACGACCACCACACCCACGATGAGGTAGTGCTCCTCCAGGACTACGTTGGTTACCATGGGAACCAGATCCAAAGCCTCCTGCTCTGATCCGTCCAGCTCAACCACCACCACCAGGAGTTTAGTCCAGGTGAACACAGCACTACGGAGGAGACGTACATCCACGCTTCAGCACATGAACATGCGCGCCGAAGCTCTCTGTTACCGACGCACAAGCCACACCCCTTTCCCATGCTGCCTAGCAACCTCTCCCTGCATGTAATCAATCTCTCTGCTGACCAATAAGTGACTGAACTTCGATCTGAACTTCGACCTGTCAAATAAGAGACGACGTGACATTTGCCTTTTAAGCACTATTTCATTCATCATTCAAAAAATAAAGGCAGACAAAACCTCTCAGTATAGAAGCTGAGAAAGTTGTCAATCAATGAAAGTCCATACTTAAATCTTTAGTATTTAATAATTTTTATGGGATTACTGTAAATGTTCAGTGTTCACAATGGGAATATTTTAAATTGTCCCAATATCTGCAGTAATCCAATGAATTATCACTATCCCTATCCTGCGTAGCTATGTGCGTTATAAAAAGGGTTACTTTGTGTCTTTCTGCACGTGTCTAAGTGTGTGTAGATGTGGATGAGAAGGTGTGCACAGGTGTGGGTATTCACCACTCTGTGATGCTCTTGTGGGTCCTGATGATGGAGGTCTCTATGTCGATGGGATGGTATCGCATGCCTCTCAGCTCCATGGCCTCATCCAGTGCTCCCACCACGTAGAGAGCATCATGCCTCTCTGAGACAACACACACCGTTACTGCAAACGTTCTCGCTCACGCACACAAACATACTATCCGGATATACGCGTCGCCTCAAAATGCAGTATAAACACAGGTTCAGACGTTTGACGCACGCTGCCACGTGCATCCTCCCACGTAAGAACGTGCACATGCGCACATACACACACCTCCACTGGCATCAGTGAGATCTGTTCTGCGGAGAAAACCGAGGTATCCGGTTCTGGCCCAGAGCGTCTGTGTGTCCCCGAAACTAAGCCTGGCGTTGAAGTGATCTGAGCGGACGTTCTCCTCGCCAAACACAGAGAAATATCCACTTGCGTTCTGGCTGCTGTGCACCCAGATCTGCAGCGCACACAACACCGAAACAAAAACACCGAAACACAAACACCATTACATTATCTCTCCACTGATCCCTCCCCACACATACTCATAATATTTAATTTAATTTTTTTTTATATTTGACCTCTCCTAGATGTGAATCTCCAATTGGTCCCTTCGTCTCTGGGTTTGCAATGATGATGCGGACGCCTGGTAAGATCTGCATATCAAAGTAAAGAAGTTGGTCATGTTTTATTGAGGTCCATATAAAACTTATAAACCATGTATGTAATTATTACCCACCTTGCCCGACTCCATCAGAGGAAGACTGTGTGGAGACCCTCTTTCAACTAATCGCACTCTGAACACACACACACACACACACACACACACACACACACACACACACACACACACACACACACACACAATTAATGATCAAATCTATTCCTTGCCAGAAACACAAAGAAGTGTTTATTTAATCCGAGACTAAAGTTTGTGTGTGTTGAGAGAGATTTCTGGAGACTACATGTGGACATTTCAGCTGAGTGTGACACCTGTCATGTCTCAGTGCCCTCATGTCCACGTAAACTGTGGTGGGGTCTGGACCAGAGGTCCCCTACAAGAAAAATAAAACCCAACATGAACCAACCTGAAGTTTCAACCTGAAGGCATTCACACACTCATTCCCACACTTACGACTTTCCAATACACAATTTTGAGCTGGTTTGTGTGTGTGTGTAAGCATGTACCTGCAGACACACGGCGAGGTTGACCCTGCAGCCGAAGGCCGTGCTGACCGCACGGGGGTGCAGTCCCACGTCCTTAAACAGTTTGGAGAATGACTGAGTGAGAGCAATCCGCGGCCGCTCTTCCGCCACCACCACGCACGTCCGTACACGTGACAGATCTAGCCCCCGAGCCTGACACACACAATTACACACACACACAATTAATAAAACGTGAATAGAAGGAAACGGTAGAATAAACTCACATGACTTAGGAGTTTTCTGAGCTTTGTGAGGTTATGTACCTTTTTATAATATGTCGGTAGCACAAACTGTGCAAATCTAACATGCACGTCCATGCTGCCTATTGTTATGCATGAGTAATACTGTAGATTGCATATGCACAAGAGAGCCTGTGTGAAGTGGGTCTTCCCTCATGGCTGTGTGCAAGCTCACCATTAGAGATCCAGTGTGGGATGGTCTTCCCTTGTGTGTGTGTAAGCTCACCATTAGAGATCCAGTGTGGGATGGTCCTCCCTCGTGTGTGTGCAAGCTCACCATTAGAGAGCCTGTGTGGGGTGGTCTTCCCTCGTGTGTGTGTGTGTGTGTGTGTGCAAGCTCACCATTAGAGAGTCTGTGTGGGGTGGTGTTCCCTCGTGTGTGTGTGCAAGCTCACCATTAGAGAGCCTGTGTGGGGTGGTCTTCCCTCGTGTGTGTGTGTGTGTGTGCAAGCTCACCATTAGAGAGTCTGTGTGGGGTGGTGTTCCCTCGTGTGTGTGCAAGCTCACCATTAGAGAGTCTGTGTGGGATGGTCTTCCCTCGTGTGTGTGTGCGCAAGCTCACCATTAGAGAGCCTGTGTGGGATGGTCTTCCCTCGTGTGTGTGTGTGTGTGCAAGCTCACAATTAGAGAGCCTGTGTGGGGTGGTCTTCCCTCGTGTGTGTGTGTGTGTGCAAGCTCACAATTAGAGAGTCTGTGTGGGGTGGTCTTCCCTCGTGTGCATGCAAGCTCACCTTGAGTGAATCGGTGACGCTGCCGACGGTTCTGGTGCAGAGTTCCATGACGGAGTAGGAGCAGAATGTGTCTCTCAGTCTCAGCGTGCTGACAGACAGGAGCCAGAGGGCTGGGTTCACCTCCAGCTCCGCCGGGGGGAAGAGTACTGACTGATGCCCTGCGTACACACTGCATACACATGTACACATCCACACACACATCCTCATGCTTAGTTCAGGGGGCTACACTGAACCCTTGTAACTCAGCTACTTACCATGTATACGTCTACATCAAGTCAACAACAGTTGTTGGAACTGAGCTCTGGTGGACACAAAGGTGCTTTAGTTCTTTAGATCTACATACCTGCAAAGGCACCAGACTACAAAGCCCAGTCCACAATATGGGTCCAGACACACAGCCACCTCACGGGACGGATAGAGCTCACACTGCAACTTTATAGAACGGCACAGTGCACTGGTAGCACTGTGAGACATCTATGGGAGAGTGATAGAGTGAGTGAGTGAGAGAGAGAGAGAGAGAGAGAGAGAGAGAGAGAAAGAGAGAGAGAGTGGTAGACAGGAAGGGAGAGAAGAGTTTAGATTAAACATCAACTGAATGTGTGAACTAGAATAAAACAGCATTTTGGAGAATTATACCATTTTCGCTGCTTCGGCTCTGTACTATAGGGATTAGGGATTGGCTCCGCTGTTTGGCAACGTCTCTGGTGTGTTACCTGTATTTACACTTTTATGTTTGTTTGTTACTTTGGGTGGTCAGGTCCATGCTGTGCTTATTACCTACGATCGCAGGACGTTGTTTAGCATTCGTGCTAGAATTAGTGCTTTCTCTTTGCTGGAGAGAAAGAAGCGTGATGTCCTTCTCCATAACCTCTACGGTTTCTACCAGCAGTGTTGGAGTTGTGTGGCTCTCAACGTTGCACACTACATTGTAATGGACGGAAAAGAACGGCGTAGGAAACGAGGAAAGAGAGGTGGCCTGTTGCTCTGGTTGCGGGGCCGGTATAAAATCAGATCCTTATCGGAAAAAGCGTTCACTATGCCAGAATTTGTCTCTTCCCATCGCATAGATTTTCTGTTTTTAGTAGAGACTTGGCTTAAACCTGGTGAGAACTGGCACTTACGCAAAAAGTGAACTATTCCTGTTTGATTTCGAAGCGAGTCGTTTTAAAGACTCGTTTACATGTTTGGAAGTCAATATGGGGATCTTTGAAATGATGCCATTTCAAGTGCTTGGCGACAACCCAGTATTTTGTGCTGTGATTTATCGCCCCCTCTCCAAGTCTCAAAATGGTTTTGTCTGAATTTTCAGACTTTCTGTCCTCCCTAGTTTTAATAATGTTGCCGGATGATTTTAATTTCCATATTAATGATACATCTGATGGAACTGCATTAGAATTTATCAACACTGGAATCTTTTAATTTTGTGCAGCATGTGATCAGTCTGATCCAAAATCAAGGATATATGTTGCACCTGGTGTTGGGGTTAGGGTTAGTTGGGGCTGTGTGTTGTTCCTGTAATTGATCTCTTTATATCTGACCATAAGTGTTTAACTGTAGCTAAACACTGCGTACATTCACATATTTTTAACAATGATTAACAATTTTTAACAATGATTAAATATATGTTTAAATGTTTTGCAACGTTGCCCCAGTAAGATTGAAAATGAAAACTCTGGTGAACTCTGCTCTGTGGATAGATTATGATATCTGGCACTTAAGGATGTGCAGGAGGGTAGAGCAGGCATGGAAGAAACCAGCTTCATGTCCTTTATTTATTTATATCTAAAGGAATTATGGTCTGTTTTTAACAATATATTGTGGGATGCTAGAACGAAATATTTTAATGAGTTAATAGCTGCAAATGTACACATCCCAAGGTTGTCATTTTCCAGGATTGACAGTTTAGTGAATGGAGTGGCCATGAACTCGACTACTTCCAAGATTGACCCCGATCAGTGGTTCCTCGGAATGTGGGGGAGGAAAATTTTAATCACTTTAATAACATCTTCCTAAAGGATTTTAAAAAGTGGTGCATTGTTTGCATCCAACTACATATATACTGCCAGCTTCATTTGTTAAAATGGTTTTTGATTCGATGAGAAAGCATTTGCAATTAATAGTGAACTTATCACTTAGCATTTTCTTTAAAAACCTGACCTGTGGAAATTACAGAACAACATAAAAATTACCTTTCCTTTCAGAAATGCTGGAAAAAGTAGTTGCAAAACAGCTATTAACCTTTTAAAAAGCAAACAAAATATCTGAGAAATTTAAGCAGAAACACTGCACAGAGACGGCACTTGTTAAAATTGTAAATGATTTCTTGCTGAATGCTGATGCCGGCGAAGTATCTGTTTTAGTTTTGTTAGACATAATTGCAGCTTTTGACACTGTTGACCACAGTATTTTGATTGCGATGATGTAGCAGTGGGTTGGGATATCTGAATTTGCTTTAGACTGGTTGGTCTCATACCTATCCAATAGATCATTTAGGGTCTGTACTGGAGATAGGTCGTCTTCATGCACTGATCTTTAGTGTGGAATTCCACAGGGGTCCACAGGGGTCCACAGGGGTCCTGTGTACCTTCACTCTTATGTAGATATGTGTGTGTGTATGTGTGTGTGTGTGCGTGTGTGTGTGTGTGTGAGAGAGAGAGTGTGCATACCTTCACTCTTATGTCATGTGTGTGCATGAGAGAGTGAGAGTATGAGTACCTTCACTCTTATGTAGATGTGTGTGTGTGAGAGAGTGAGAGTGTGAGTACCTTCACTCTTATGTAGATGTGTGTGTGTGTGAGAGAGTGAGAGTGTGAGTACTTTCACTCTTATGTAGATGTGTGTGTGTGAGAGAGTGAGAGTATGAGTACCTTCACTCATATGTAGATGTGTGTGTGTGTGAGAGAGTGAGAGTATGAGTACCTTCACTCATATGTAGATGTGTGTGTGTGAGAGAGTGAGAGTGCGAGTACCTTCACTCTTATGTAGATGTGTGTGTGTGTGAGAGAGTGAGAGTGTGAGTACTTTCACTCTTATGTAGATGTGTGTGTGTGTGAGAGAGTGAGTACCTTCACTCTTATGTAGATGTGTGTGTGTGAGAGAGTGAGAGTGTGAGTACCTTCACTCTTATGTAGATGTGTGTGTGTGAGAGAGTGAGAGTGTGAGTATTTTCACTCATATGTAGATGTGTGTGTGTGAGAGAGTGAGAGTGCGAGTACCTTCACTCCAGCTAACATGCCCGTGGTGGACACACTAAAGTCCAGGTAGGCCAGAGAGTCTGGATCACATGGCTTGAATAGCAGTGCTGAGCGTCTTTTTGGCAAATCATCTTAAACACATACAGACACACATACACAAAAAGGTTTTACTTTTTTACTCATTTGGATGAAGCAGATGGAAACACCAAAATTTTATATTCTCTGTCTTCCTTTCTTTCACACACGCACGCACGCACGCACGCACGCACGCACACGCACACACACACACACACACACACACACACACAGACACACACACACACAGACACACACACACACACACACACACACAGACACACACACACAGACACACACACACAGACACACACACACAGACACACACACACACCTGTGTCGAGAACAGGAGGCCATGATCGCAGGTCCACAGCTGCTGATGCTTCTTTGGACCTCAGAAGCTTACAGATCCCCTGGGTGGTCATAACACACACCGAACGACTCACCTGCACAAAAGTGCAAATGTTTAAGTGAGTGAGTGTGTGTGCATGCATGTATTTGTGTATATGAGCCTATGTATGTTTGTGCAGCGTGTGTGTGTGTGTGTGTGTGTGTGTGTGTGTGTGTGTGTATGTCCACTTACTTCTACAATCATTTTCACAGTTGGCAGAGTGGTTGAGATGTTTTGGGGATGAGGTGGTCTCACTGTAATAGGGATGCAGCCAGCATACAAACAGCCATAAAACGCAGCAATCAGATCCAAACCTGTAAAACAGACATACGCATGCATACAAACGTGAAGGGTGCACTTCTGTTTCATGGCCAGAACTGCAAAACAAAAGAATTCTCAGATAGTTTGGACAAGCAATAGCATGGCTGAGTGAGTCAGGAGCAGTGTTGCGAATAACGTCGTCATTTTGTCAGTAACGGGATAATATAATTAATTACTTTTCCTGTCGTTACAACGCCGTTTACGTTACTGGTCATTAAAAGCGGTGCGTTACTATATATTGATATACTAATGCGAGCAGACCGCTGCCCAGGCTAGTGAGGAGTAACAGATCCCGATAAGTCACAGTTCTCGGTGTAACGATAGCCAATCAGAGCCAGTGTTTTTACACGCGCGCCGAAGCACGCGAGTGACACGACACAAACGGAGAAGAGGCCGAAATGGCGTCAGGTGCAAGCCGAAGAAAACTAGAACTTTAAAGGCGATATAAACATTATTTAAGAAAATACTTGAAGTTCCCGAATGTCTACCAGACTGGGTATTTGATTTATTTAATTAAGAATAGAGGTTTTATTGTTAAGTTTACTTCTGTTGTAAACAAACCAGTTGTCTCAGGTTGAGAGAATTTAATTTAATTTCATAGATGTAAATGCACTTTATATAGTGTAACTGTTTACTTTTGCTTTTTTTTCCCCAAAGATTTTGGGATTTTAAAGGATTTTATCCTGCACTGGTCTGTGGATGTGCAATAAATATCAAAAGTTAAACAATTTTCTGATCTACTCATTTCAACTGACTGTGAAAACTGCTTAAAAAAAAAACTTAATTAATTGGCATATAACCTTTTTTTAACTGTAACGCAAATAGTTACTTTCCCTGGTAACGAGTTACTTTTATTATAGAGTAATCCAGTTACTAACTCAGTTACTTTTTTGAACAAGTAGTGAGTAACTATAACTAATTACTTTTTTAAAGTAACGTTCCCAACACTGGTCAGGAGTCAGGAGGTATTAGGATTACTGATCCCCGAGAAACATAAACCTCGGTCCCTGTGTGCTGTCAGACATGGCAGTCCTGAACAGGCTAAACAGCTGATTTTCTATTTAGCTATTTAGAACCTTCAGTTTTGGATTTCTAATGAATTAATGCAATAAAAGATAAACACCTGTAAGAGAAACAGATAAGAGAAACACCTGTAAAAATTTAAAGATACCTGGTGGATACACTAATGCTACATGGTCACCATCACGCAGTTGTCCTCGCTCATACAGCAAGGCGGAGATCTTCTCTGCTCTTTTATGGAGCTGCAAACATGTTAGAGAACTCCCTACCACTCCCTAGATCACCCACGCAAATACACACACACACAATTTGTCAACAAACAATCATTAACGTCAATGAGAAATTGTTCAAATTTTTTTGTGTTTCTCTCTGTAATTGTGACTGTGGTTTGTGTCTCACCCTTGAGTTAATGAGCGTGTAGATTATGTGTTCAGGGGTGGTTTGGGCTCTCCACTGTAACACTTCTGACAAGAAGAGAAACTGGATCCCAGGAAACAGGAGGGAATAATAAAAGTCACACATTAAACACGTTTATTACTTTAATACATTCATAAAAGAAAACACAGGTCAAATGCAAATGAGCTCACACACCTGGTCATTTTCTTCCTGACTCAGGTCTCGTCCACTTGCCTGTGCCATCCGTTTACCTGCCACCAGATTCCCCACCATTACAGAGGCGGGACCAACCTCTACACACACACACACACACACACACACACACACACACACACACGCGCACGCACGCAGATTAGCACTGTTCTTCTGTTCCATATCTGTATGAAAGTATTGTTGTCATGTTGGAAGAATACACAAAGTGCAAACCAGGTTGTTTCTGCCTAGGTTTGGGGAGGTTGGTGACACAGGAATGGGGGCACATGAGCACATTGCAGGGATGCAGCGCCCCCTCCTGGTAGAGCTGCTTTGTCTCAGACAGGTGAATCCCCCCAAGAGGAGTTTTGGGCAGGGTGTTGGAAGGAACCAGCAGCAAGCAGTACACACCAACCTGATGGATACCATCTATAGCCTACACATATACGCACACGTATACGCACACATATACGCACACAGAAGGACAGAAAACATAAAATGACGTTTTGCTTGCTTTGGAGTAAAAAGAGGAGGCACTACAGACTTTTCACACATGCCTCTGCTATCTGTAATACCTGATTTATCTGCCTAAAAGCTCGATACCTGTGATACTCTACTAATCCATTGAAAGGTGCGTGTGTGTGTGTGTGTGTGTACCTGTAGTACTCTGCTCATCCACTGAAAACTCTCCTCTTCTGTAGAGTCTGGTCTTTGCTCTGCCACCACGACTACCCTCTCATCATGAAGTACCGTAATAGAGAACACTGCTATCCTACACTCACACACACACACACACAAGCACATTCACAGTTACATGCTCATCTATAAAAGGATATAAAAAAAACAAACAAATAAAAGTTTACTTATGACAGTTGTTGTTGTTGAACCTAAACAAAAATCCTTAATTAAACTGTCCTTAATATACGTTTTGATATATATAATATACATTTTAATCTATGAAATGTGTTTTTACAGATGCATTTTCGAATTTTTTTTTTTTTTGATAATCAAATACACCCACATCCCCCCACACACAACCACCCCCATTCCCACCTCGCCTAAACACACCCACACCCCCCCAAACACCCACCCCACCCACACATACCCCCCACAGCCACACCCACATACCTTCCTCTGTACACAAACTTCATTGGCTCAACAGCAAGTGCAGTGGCAACGATGTCATCGGCGTTGTGTCTCCTCCCCCCCACCTGCATCAGTCCATCCATCTTTCCTGTGACATAAACGGCTCCACCCGGGCCTACAAACCCCAACAGGCCAGAGCGCACAAACACACACTCACTCGCTGATGTGCCGCTGCTAGACAAGGGACACACCTACACGATGGGAGGGACAGAGAGAGGACAGAGAGGGGACAGGGGAGGACAGAGAGGGGACAGAGAGAGAGTTGGAGGGAACATACATAAAAAAGCTTCATTTAACAGATCACACTTGATAAAGTAGTAGTGGAGTACTACAAAAGAATATTGCAGTTTAGTATTCCATTTTCTATTTTATTAAAGTAAAAATTTAATAATAGAAATGCTATAACAAAATACATTTGATATTGAGTGAACATACACTGATATCTGATAGAACCTTTGAGAAAGATCTTGAATTAATTGTAAAGTACTTTATCAAGTACTTCACAAAGTGAGAGTACTTGTTTAGAGAATTTAGCTAAAACTATAACATTATATAAAGTCCTTTATTAAAATGTGGTAGTGTGATACCACTTTATTAAAGCACTAGTAATGTACAGATGAGCAAGGTGTGTCACACCTCAAACGTGTTCTTGGTCATGCCTGTCAGACCATAGTAGGACGTTCCCGTGGCGATGGATGATACACAGATTTCTCCAATCTCATCAGTTTTGCATAACACAGGAAGACTGTCCAACTTCACCACGCACACTAATGCTGTGAAACAGAACGTTGTTATACCGCTAGTCAAACACATGCATGTGTTTAGGAGATCGGTCCATGACATCTGTCTGGCATCCGTGACACAGCTCTATTGAGTCGCACACACTATACCTCCAGGCATGGGCGTGCCACAGTCCTGCAGAGTGAGCACAGACAGCTTCTCCCCCGTGTCCACCCTGATGACACCGTGACTCAGTGAAGTCATGCCGAGGAGGCCTCTGCCCGTCACCTTCAACCCGCCCTCGCTCGGCCTGGGGGGGCACCACGCAAAGCATCTCAATCAGTGGTGGAGACAGGTGCGTCACTGATAGCAGTTTGCTAACCTGGACTGACTATCTGGCCTATAAACTATTGCTAAGTGCAAGATGTTTCTTGAGCATGACAGGAGCAAACACATGTGAAGACATCCATACCATCCCCATCCCCATCATTGGGGAGATTGTGTCACATTTACTACAACTGTATTGAGAACTAAAAATATTTTGTCGATCTACAATTGGCATGTGTCCACAGATCTTTAAGCCTTGTAAATACTACGCTCACTTCATAGTCCCAGAACCAGTCTCAGCCTCCAGAGTAAACAGAACATATCATCCTTTGGTAACGCAATTAATATATACCCCATGGCAGAACTGCTTGTCCAAACCCGGTTTTGTCTGTGTGAGTTTAACTGTGAGCGTGTATGTGTGTCTACCTCCTCACAGCTACAGTCAGGGCTTCTGGTGAGCTGGCGCACGGACAGATGACTTCCGACTTTAAGCCCATACTCTGAAACACGTTCAGGAATGCGTCACACGAAGATATGGACCCTAGAAAAGAAGAGAGAGAGAGAGAGATTCTGGTATTCTGAGAAAGAAGCATTCGTGGGTAAGAAGAACTTTTGAGCTGGCAGCGGTCAATAAAACATGAGAAGAAAAATGTCCACTACCCCACATACCAGTAACAAAGACGTTTGCAGCAGTTTGAATATACAGGGTCATTTAACATTATACTAGATTAAATGGATTGTTAGAATTAGATTAAGGAACTCATTGATACACCTAGTAAGTAACTTATTAGCTGTGACTATAATCACCCTTTATTGAGTCTGCTAAATTTCATTATCTTCATCGATTTTAGTTTTTCTTTTCTTCTGGACACTGCAAACCCAGGTAGTGTATAGAGGATCCGATTTACCATCCAGACCAGTAAATGGTTGAAAGAGACTTCACAAGCATCCAACAAGCTTCAAACACACTGGTGGATGCAAATGCTGCTTTTAGCAACGGTAAATTATGTTTTTGTTACACACAACACGAGGTGACATCTGCCTGGAAAATCAAGGATATTTGAAATATAATCAAGCAGCACCTGTAAAAGAAGGAATTAGTCAAAGTCTTCGTTTAAAATTTAAATTGTATAGCGCTTGTTACAACAGCGGTGCAATGGTGATGTCACGGTAGGCTGGCCACAAGCCGTGAGGGAGACGCCCACTCACACGCCCACTCATACACACCCCTCCCTCCTTCCCAATCACCAGTTTACTGATCACTGCTATATTACCTGCACCTCTTCCCAATCCCCTCTGCACACGATTTAAAGGCCGTAGGTCTGCTCTTCCAGTATATTGTACTCATCCACTCCTTGACAGGTGAGTTCATTTCAGAGTGTAGGACAGGTCTGTATTGACTAGACACACCTGCCCACACTGCAACACCATCCCCACCACCAAAGGCTCGTCTGGTGACAACAATGGCTGGTGCATAGCGGTGTCCTTGATGTCTCTAACATCATTTCTGCTCAGCTTGAATAGACTTTCATCAGTGAACAGCACTGAGGCCACTGGTCCACCGTCCAGTGTAATATGCCGTTAAGCCATTTGCTAGGGAACAGCAAGTTGTGCTAAAAGTAATGAAACATGGAACAGAGGGAAATGTGCATTCAAAAGTTTAGAGAAAGCTACATTAACTTCACCTGTAAAGATCACAGTGCATTTTAGGTTCATCCTGAAATTTCTCCCGAAAGCCAAATATCCCTAACTGTATGTGAGTAGTGCATGTCTGAGTCAAGCTCCCAGGGAGCAAGCTGAAGGCAACAGTGGCAAGCAAAAACTCCCGAGAGCATGAGGCAGAAACCTTAAGAGGAACCAAGACTCAAAGGAGAGACCTGTCCTCCTCTGGTCAGCAACGGACTCCGTAATAACAACAACGCAAATGTTAAGCAGCAAACAGCAAAATAAGTGAAGATTACTTAAATTAGCCCTGAACCATCTGTAAATTTACTCCATTCTGAATAGAATTTTGAACACTATCAGCACTACACAAACACATGTTGCTGTATATGAATATGTATATTACTACCGCAAAGATGCTTTTTCAATCACCCTGTTGTTTTTTCATGGACATAACAGGGAAGTGAATTAATCTGTGAAACAATCATTTGTCAGTCTTTGAATTCTGTGAACAGGTTGTGTGGCCAGGTTTGACATGCTGCCTCACTTTTGTGAGGAGGGCCATCCTTATTTTGTTGTCATTTTTAAGATGGAATATTCCCATATTCACGATTCCTCTGCTCTCCAGTCACTTCACGCTTGCCGAAGCTCATTTAAAACTGAGCCAGGGTCATTACCCTCAAACATCAGCAAAGCAAACATTACACCTATATACAGAACTGTCATCACTGCCAGCATCGTCATTAAAGAGACACATTCCTATTTGCCAGATCAAATAACCATTTGCTTTATAAAAGTATTAATTTTCCCCCAAATGCTGGAATAGTACTTGTCACTTCCGTGTGTGTGTGTGACTTCCGTGTGTGTGTGTGTGTTGTTTGTGTTATTCATTATGTGCTGCACTCGTATCTTGTTGTCATCAATGTACAGTAATTGTGCGTGTTGTCTGTTGTCAGTCTATGTTTGACTTTGTTTATCTTTGTGCCATCGCTGTGTTCCAAGATGTCAATGAATCTATAATAAAGGTATAGAAAGACTCTCAAGCCTGGCTGTACAGTACTGATTTCAAACTGTAGCACTGCGTTACCATTTCAGTACCAGGAAACAGTGCAATACTAGTAGAAAAGATTCAAATGCATTAAAAATTACTAAACACTTTCAAAGGACAGAAACACAATTTTTAAAAAATACAATGATTATACTGAAGAGGCAAGGCTGTCGACAGAGATTTAATGGAGATAGAAATAAAAAATGTTATTTACCCTTTATATACCCAAATGTAAATTAATAACATGCATTTTTGGAAGAAGTTGAAAAGATTAACAATGCCTTCAGTTTTCTTTATGAGCAAGTGATAAAACGCTGAGAAGCTGAAACAATCATCGAAGCAGCTAAGTATCTCAGCTCTGTATCACTTTAGTGGGGATATTTAAGAAATTTTATCATTTCTATTATTTCTCTTCATTTCATTTTCTTTATTCATCTGTTATTTTAAAGCTTTTTTGCTTATTTTTGGATTTACTTATCTTTAAAATAGTAATATTATACTATAAATAGTATACAATTTCTTTATCATCTTTTTACGTCACTTCATTTTTTATACTGCTTTGGCAAGTTTTATAATTACAAAAATCATGCCAATAAAGCACTGTGAAATGAAAATGACATGAAATGGAAAACAGAGTCAGATCCAGACAGACAAATGCCTGTTTGACTGTATTTTAACAATGTCGTATCCAATACTTGTAAAAGGTAAAGTTTGATTAACCCTTTTCCCAACAAACACACACACACACACACACACACACACACACACACTCACATGGGTTGGCGCCATCAGCAACCAGCAGCATCCGTAGGGAGCTCAGGTTGAGGTCACTCTGATCTCTGTGTGCCACCAGAGCCCAGTGGAGGTCCCTACTTTTCACACATGCCACTTTAGCTACACACACAAATGCAGAATAGGGCCACACACACACACACACACGCACGCACACACAATACAGGAAGAAGGACAGTAAAGTATCTTATTTCAATTTCTACATTTGTCAAGACTGGTGTTAATGAACAATTACTATGTGAATGTGTGGTTGTTTACCTTTGTACTGACAAACTTTCTGTATCCAGGACAACGGATTCACCTTCATTAAAGCATAAGGAACGCTAACCACATGGAGCATATTAAGTACACTCTAGAGAGAGGGGGGGGGGGGGAGAGAGGGAGAGAGAGAGAGAGGGAGGGAGAGAGAGAGAGAGAGAGAGAGAGAGAGAGGTGTAAAGACATTACCCAAAAAAGACGTATGTGTGATGATAAAAACTATTTTTCATATGAATCACCATATGAATGCCATGCCACAGTCCCACGTCTTTCTTGAAGTCCAACACATTCACCAACGTCTCAGCTGCAGTAAACACAAATACGTTAAAGATATGCCTTTCTTTCCACCGTGCCTGCTAATGTGTGAGAGTGCGTGGCTGTGTCTTACCCTCCTTATACCCACAGGTGTGGGTGAGTGTTTGGCAATGAGTCAGCATGGACATCCTTGTCACTGTCACCCCGAGGACACTTCCATCCTTACACGTCTTGTACTGGAATTGAATGAATGAATCACTCAATTAACCAATCACCAACTACTCATTTCAAACTCACGTTATTTTATAATAAAAAAATAATTTAAATTAAAACACACCAACACCCCTCAAATTCCGTAGACCCCCCCGCCCCACACACACACCCCCACACTCTTACCTCAATATATGCAGTTTCATTGTTGGCATCTTTAATTAAAGGGTACCACTCTCTGGGTGGTTTAGATAAATGCTTAGAATCTGTCACCACCCACAGCAACTTTGGCCAGCCTAAGAACACAAAAAACACAGACATGTAAGCAAATAAACAAACACAGCTATCATAATGCATTCAGAAGATATTCTGTTTACTTAAGTTCTGTGGTGTATGTTTGATATATCACAACAACGTTTTGTGTAATGTGAAAAGAAATAAGAAAATAAATCTATTTTGCAAAATAAAATAAAAAGTATTTGAGTGAACACAAACAGGGTATTCTATGCACAAAGGAAAGAAAATACCTAAAATTAGATTTAAAAAAATCAGAGCTATTTATGCATATAAAAAAAAAATCCCCAGTTGAGCTCTGACCTTTGAACTGCATAATGTCACCACCGAGGCTCTTGGGAAGACCTTTGTGGCACGCATCACTGGTAAGTGCCACAGCAACTCCGCAGCTGCCCAACAGGAAACCAATCTGCTGACTCCCAGCATCCTTTGGGAGGACAGCAAGCGAGATACAGAGGAAAGAGAGGCAGAGGAAAGATGGAAAGAGAAAGTGACAGAGGTGAAGAGATAGAACATTATTGTTTGATCAGTGTAAATCTTCAATCTTCTGAATATTTGTCAGTATTCTGGCTGTTGAATTTTGCACCACTTGCAGTCTTTCAACTGCCTAAGGTATCCAGTGAAAGAGCATTACAGTAACCTGTGCAATAAAACATGAGTCAACTTCTTAGCATTTTGCAGGGGAAAGTAGTGCCTAACTCAATGTTCCTAAAAAATCTCAAGAAGGCAGTCTTAGTAACATTACCAATGTGTGATTTAAAATTCAGGTCAGACTCCAGGATTACACCAAGATTCCTCATCTCAGGTTTTATCTGTAAAGCCAGATTTCCCAGCAGAGTTAATAATTTCTCCCTTTTAACTAGTTCTAATAAGTAAAATCTTATCTTCATTTAATTTGATTAATGTATTATTATTCCAGTTTACAATGTTAAAAAGACATTTACAAGTTGTTTTTAGAGCACTGACATTATGTAGTGCTTCAGATATGTACTGTACACCTGTCCATCACCTGCATAGCTATGGAAGTTGACCTCATGGTCCATTATAATTTTTCCAAATAGTAGCATGTACAAGGAAAACAGGATGAATGTTTTGCCTTCTTTCATAAGCACTAATGCTAACAACATGATGAAAATGTGCTAAACCAATTTAAGACTCAAGGAAGACCAAACAACTTTTAAGTGCAATTTAAGTATATTATCTATAGTGTTCAAAGTTGCACATGAGTCTCAAATCATTTACTAATTTTAACTGTGCTTTTACTTTTTAACCCCCCCCCCTTTCCTCTAAAAATGTTTACATTAAGAACTCATTCATTTTTATGATTAATTAGTAAGAGCACAGATTAACAGGGGGTTGACCAGTAATTTAAATGCATCTGGATTTGCACAGTAATTTAAGTACATTTACAGTTTAATGGTAATCAACCTTTGCAAATAATATCCTCATTTCAATTTTCACATAATTTAGAGAATGCAAAGAATGCTTAGTCTTTATGTATTTGCTTATTAATGAATGTATCATCTGTTGTAAATACAATTTGTTTGTGTTTGTTATATTCTAGACACACTATTCTTTTGTCTATGGCACAACCTTTTTATCTGATATCTGCATTTGTTTTTGTACAGAAGCAAAAAGCAATAACATTGTGCTTGAAAATCATTGTAAAATTGCTCACATCTAAAATTCATAACCTAATATGCAAATTATAAACTTAAGTCTGCTCCTTTATTATAATGAATCTCATTCAACATCGCCAAATTATCCAAAGTGAAATAATGAATTTCAGAACATGATCCCACATATAATCTGTTAACATTCTCTACAAAATAAAATAAATGCAGATGCTGAATTCCATAGCATTCAGTCAGAGCTGTTATGAGCTGTTGACATCTCAATAAGAAAATCAAAGCAATCAATCAGTACTAAAAATGTGCATCAGGCCTTTTATGGCAGACATTTTAATATTTTTTTTTTATATTTATGAAAAGTCTTTTGGTAACATGCTGTGTGGGCATTACCTTTTTGGTGAGTGGCACCTCAATGGGAACTGGCACAACTTCAGCTAACAGACACCCATAAAATGCTACCATGAAAGCAGCTGGGTCATTATTGGGGTACACCAGCGCCACCTAATGCAAACACAACCATATACATGCATCCAAATTAAGATCTGGTAAAAAAGTATATCAGCAAAGATACACACAACACCAACTCCACCAACTCAGAACCAATAAAATACTACCTTGTAAAATAAAACACACTACATGTTATACAGCCATAAAAATAATAATAAACAAAAAGTTGAAACAATCAAAATCATTTACTCAAAAATATGTAAACCCTTTCATTCAGTACTTTGTGGAACCTGATTTATTGATATTTAAATTTTATTTGTCTTAAAAGTTTTAATTAAAGCTAATGTTGTATTCCAACTAAAATTAGCTTCTAGTTAGGTCTGCAGAAACCCCAGTATTGGTATCTAAACTTGTTGAGGCAGCAAAATGATTTGTATGTGTATTCATGTAAAAGGACATCCATGTTGGAAAATGGGGTAAGGGTTAATGAACATTAATGAGTGGACAAAATGCGCTGCTAACTATGGAGGTAATGTCACACTAGGAGCTAACAAAGCTAACAGTGGTGCTAACTCGTGACAAATCTTACTGGCTGCAAAAATGGGAGAGGCCTAACAGCCTTTTCTTTATCAAGAGCAGATGCAGTTCAAAACAGTCACAAGGTCTGAAGATATACCTACTTCTACACTGACAACAACAGGTTAAGTACACTGTCAACAACAGGTTAAGTACACTACCAACAACAGGTTAAGTAGGCTACACTACCAACAACAGGTTAAGTGCACTACCAACAACAGGTTAAGTGCACTACCAACAACAGGTTAAGTAGGCTACATTACCAACAACAGGTTAAGTGCACTACCAACAGGTTAAGTACACTGTCAACAGGTTAAGTACACTGTCAACAACAGGTTAAGTACACTACCCACTGGTTAAGGCCAAACAAGCTCTGCTGTGTCTTCTAAGTTGTAATAGTGGCACAGCAACTTTGCCAGAATAGATATAAATATCACTTTCTTTATTTCTCCAGTGTGATGTCTGCAACCACAAGACACACCGGATGACTGCAGTGAGCAGATTTAACACAGGCAGATGTTCTTCCAGTAAAACAAACTCCACATATTACAGGTCCAATAGGAAAATTACTTTCTAACCCTAGAAAGTGAACCATCCTCATCTGGACAGAATTAATACTAATTTAATACAAGAGCAGCGACTTAAGAAATAACTGACAATCAACTGGCAGAGATATTCAGGTTAAACGAGAACTAAATTATCAGTTCTAGTCAGAATCCAGACAGGATACAGATGAGCACAGTTCAGCAGGAGTTCAGAGGGAGGTGCGTATGGGCTACTCAATAAACAGAAAACATGACCAAACCAAATACCGACTTGAGTTCTGTTGTTAATTTACTCTTGTGTTTTGCATCAGTGTTCAATGACTCCTCATTCAAGACACATGAGCACAGACACTATGAAGTGTGAAACGCCTGCAGAGCCACAACTGCAACTCTGGTGTTTGTTGTGTTACATAGTGCTCTGTTTCTTTAGCCTGTGGAGGACTAAAGACCCAATATCTGTTTAGGCCTAATCTTTTGGTCTTGGTGACCATAAATCATAATTTTTTTTTACTGCAATTGTTCACTTATCAGGATAGAATTGCATCATACCGCATGCATTACAACAGAATTAAAGTTCTTTCAGGCCTTGAAGTGTATTATACACGAGTCAAGGATAATTAATGTAAAGGTTATAATATACCATGATGCTTTCAAGCATTTGTTAAAAAAAATATATGGTAACAGAAATGCCCGTGTTCCCAATGAGTATTTACTCATTACATATCACCACCATTTATGGGAACACAAATGACTGTGTTCCCAATGACACATACTCTTTACATATCACCACATCAAGATCAGATCACATTTTAGGACATATTCATGCACACATCCAGTTAATTTCAAAGTGCTCACAACCTTTTTCGTATAAATGCACTTTTTACTTTTAGATGGATTATTTTTCCTACACCTGCATCATTTTTCAAATGTTTCAATAAGGTACAGTTAAAAATGTCACAGTATACAGAGTGGAATAAAGCCAACTCTGGATAGTTTGTGAAATAAAGCTAGTTAGGCTGCATCTAAGCATCACTAATGAAGAATTAGTCATACCCTATCTCCTGGATGGACGATGGGTTCCTGCTTGGTTCCAAGTTTGTGGAGAATGTAGTAGGCCACCCTCACACTCCGGGACCAGAGCTTACCTACACGTACACACACACATGCACACACATGCACACACACACACACACACACACACACACACACACACACACACACACACACACACACACACACACACACACACACACACACACACAGATGAACTCACTGTACACTGAACCCATTATTCTGCTGTTTACATACACACTTTTTAGGCCCTGAGTGAGTATAGAGGACACAGTGAATGAGCTGCAATGTTTCCATACAATTATGCCAAGTCATACAGTGCAAGGTTGGCAGGAATTCATTTTGGGTGCATGGGTGTTTGGGAAGGGTCCTTTACTTCTGCTGATGACCTACATCACACACACACACGAACATGCACACACACACACACACACACACACACACACACACACACACACACACACACACACACACACACACACACACGAACATGCACACACAGGGTACCCCATGTTTCCACTGTGACAAACCATAACTGTTGATGTACCCTTGATTCAATGTGATATTAAAGTGACCCATTTTACCAAAATGAAAAGCAGGTCTGTCTGGTACTGTACAACCTGATTTAGTGAGATAGAAAGCATAGCTGCATTTGAGTGTGTGCGTGTGTGTGTGAGAAAGGGGGGGGGGGGGGCAGAGAGGGAGGGACAGAGAGAGGGAGAGAGAGAGAGAATGTATGTGTATTTATATCTGTAACATGAGAATATGACTGGGTCAGTGTATAAATAAAAAGCTGCAGCAGTGAGAAATGGAGATGCTAACAGAGACATCCCATAATAACCCAGAACTGTGATGTCATGCTCAAGAAAAAAAAAACGAGAAACGTCATTAACCTCCAGCTCTGATTATTGTGGCATCGGTTCATTATTCAAATAACCATCTCAGCTTACACAGTATTACACAATATTCATCAGTACTGTTGGAATAGATATATCATCTTCAAGTGCTGGAGAGTTCAGACTCCTACAGTGTTTTCTAATGGGGACTTTCACAAAGTACTCTGAAGGTGTGCTTGTGCCCATACCGTATGTGAGTGTGTATGGTTGTTTAGTATTGGCATGTGTGATGGTCAGACACGGTGCTTTTGGGGCAATGGCACCCCATCGCTGAAGGGCCGCTTCCATGGAGGCGGGGCAGTTCTTGAATCTACACAGCTCGTCTCCTTGTGCTATTGTTGACTCTGTTCCCTCTGCGCGGGGTAGAGATGGATCAGGCTGTTGTACTGCAAGGAAAATATTAGGAAAATGTTACTGCCAACACTTTCTTAAAACAACACAATATTACCATTACCTAAACCTAGCAATAACCCACATACAACACACAACATAAATACATTCCAATCCAAAACAATCAGATTAAATGTATACATGAATGTATGCTTAATTCATTCATTAAAACGGATCATACTAACATAAACCACATAATTGTTATTGGTATTTGAGACAGGATACCCTCCAACAGTTCCTCAAAGTCATCAACGAAGAACTCTCTCAGCGGACGTCTCTTTGGCCTTTTGAGTGTGTTCACCAGCTGCTGGATCTTAGCGGATACACGGCTACTCACTGGCACTCCTACACACACACAAACAAACAAATAAACATTCATTACACACACTCAACCAGACACGTAGGCATTATTTTTCCAGTGATGGGTCATGCTGTTGGTGGCTTGAAGTGTCACAGCCCATCTGTTTTTATTATTGCACACACAATCACTTTTAACTCACCATCCCCCGTCTCCATGAGCTCAGCATTGCCGTATCTGGGTGAAGGTTTGGTTAGCATGGCGACGTGCGGGTGCTGCACAGCGTGGTGTGGGTCTGATGTGTAGCTGGTGATGTCAGGAGGGGCAGGGTGACTGTCTGTAAATAGAAAAAAATCATTCATACAAACATGCAACAAACTTTATTGCTATTTTTTATAAATATTTATTTATTTATTTATTAAGTTGTAATTTGCAGAGCCTCCTCTTGTTGATGCACATGCACAAAACAACAACAACATATTCCATTAAATACTCTAGACCTCTGAGCCCTCTTACCACAAAAATATCAAAAGACAAGTTTATGCAAGTGACAAATACATCTGAAAACCATCTAAAATGACTGTACTATCAACCTCAAACCATGCTGGGTAGCTTTGAAATGTCCCAGAAACTCGTGTGGGGTGAAATGCACTGTTCACAAATCCTCACGATTCCCCCATGTTGTTTTTTCCCAAACCGTCACCCACATGAGACACAGAACTCCACCCACCACCAGAGGCCTTTTTCTGACAAACTCAAATGTAGTTGAAAACTGTCCCGCATTACTTCATGAATTCAACAACTGCCCTTAGGTTCCCAGTAAGTGTGTTTTCAGTCCACAAATTTGTGAACTCAACATCACTCAATAGCTACACTCAAAAAATGTGTTGTGTATAGTGTTTACTTGGTATTTAGTTCAGTATGAGATTTTGCCCATAACCTGGGGGAGTTTATACTACAGTTTACACTACAGTATACTGACCCTCTGAATCCAGTGATGACCAAGGGCGGTCAGACTGGTCATATGAGCGCCGGCCCATGTTACCATTCTCTAAGGACACGCCCATTTCACGTAAGCCCCGCCTCTTCAGGGACAGATGAGAAATTGGGCCAACTTATGGGAGAAAGAAAGACAGACAAAAGAGAAAGAAAGAATACATTTGTGGTGCCTTTTGTGTGTTTAGGGTGCTCTTGTTGCCTAGGTTGTCCTGATTACAGGCCAGTAAGTTTCTCTCTCATTACCGAGACATAACTCATTCTCTGACATCACTCCCTCTCTATCTCTCTCGAACATCAACAATCTGATATTCTGACTGGCCTGACACTGATAATGAGTTAGCTTCTCATTAACAGCTACTTTTAATAGTTTGCCATGCCAACCTACCATAATACCTTAAACGTAAGCAAATTACAATTCCCTGAATTCTAATACTAACCTTTAACCTTGTCCCTTGGCAATTCACTTCTAAACTGAGCTTGATTTAGTATATTTAGTATGTGGGTTGACATTCCCGGTGGTTCACCACGGAATGTGACAGTAGAGTGTAAAGCATTAGGAAAGTATTAGTTAAGAGCGAAGAGTTACAGGTGTGGTTTTACTTAGACATGTCAGTTAGTGCACTAATCACTGCTTTATCTTTGTTTTATATGTGTGCGTTTGCTTAAGGGTGTGAGTAAATGTGTGTGTGCTCACTGTAAGTGTGTGCACTATTCTCTGCCAGACGTGCTGCGTTGGCAGATCCATTACTGTGCGACGATGATGATGATGTGGTTGATGAAGATGATCCGCGAATTGCTCTGCTGATCCAAGCCTCCACCCCGGCACCTGCGGCCCTCCCAAGGGATCCTTCTGCCTCTGAACCTGATGAGGAGTCTATCAGCAATGGGAGAGAGCAGGAAAATAGCCAGTGTCTCAACAGTATCTCAACAGTGTCTCAACAATGGTGTCAACCATTGGTGTCAACAACTGTGGCATGAAGGCCAATCATACAAATGTCTGACATCAGCACTTGTATAAAACACACATGCATACTCACACACCAGATTTTCTTCCTTGTGTGTGTGTGTGTGTCAAGTGTAAACAGAGGGAAAACTGTCCGTTTTGGTCCGTTGGCATGTGGAGGTGTGTGTTTGCACTGTGCAAGTGCAAAGGAATGTCATTTACATTTACAACCTCTATGATTAGGCTTTAGTACAGGCAATACCAACACACACACACACACACTCACACTCACACACACACACACACACACACTCACACTCACACACAGACTTTATATAGTCACATGGAACCTCTTTGTGAAACCCAACAGCCACCCACCCCCATCATAGTGACCTGGGGGTGTATATGCCTCCATAGATGTTTGGACAACAAGAGAGCGTCGTTTCGAGGGCATGGGGACAGCCATCTTCCTCTCACACTGACGCTCCAAAGCAGCCTGCACTGCCTCGGAGTGCACGTCTGAGACAGAAGAGAGAAAGAGAATGATAGAGAGATGAAAGAGGGGGAGGAAGGGAGAGAGTAAGAATGAAGGTATAATTATATTATTGTTAATATGGCTATTATTACGGTATAATATGGCGGTAATTCTATTATCATAACTCATCATTATCATATTATTATTATTATTATCATTATCATCACACTTGAAAAAGCTCAGGCACATTCTGCAATCTATTACTGGATGTAATAAGAAACAGGTTAGCTGAGTTTGTCTGTGTGCGCTCGTGTTTGTGTATGCACACTGGTGCTTGCATGCATATTACCTGAGCGATATCTTTCATCCCGAGAGCCAGCGGAGCGTCGCCGTTGGTATCGAGATGATGATGATGATGATGATGAAGGCGTGACAGGGGCTCGAGATTCTGCCCCTACTGTAAACACAAACAGTGCCAAACACTTAATGACTTCTCAGGTGAAACTGCAAAGGTCAGCCAATCACTGTCTGTAAAGTGTATATCCCACAAAAGGAGGTGATGTATGAGAATGTCTCTCTCTCTCTCTCTGTTTGTTACCTGGTACATGGGGTAAGTAGGCTCGAATAAGTTTTGCCCTTTTCTTCTCGTAACCCTTCTGTGTAATGTCCCCTGTCAAAGAGAACAGGAGCAATACTCAATACTACAGCTATGATGGACTACAATAATGCACCACAAACAACTAAATGAACTACAGCTGATATTCACTCAAAGCCTTTTAGGGTGACAAAGACATTGCCTCACATTTCCCCAATGTCAAAAAGCATGTGGATATGTCTAAATAGTCTTCATCAAAATAACAAGAAATGGACAACCAAACCATAAACACAAACCGCACAACTTTCTTCTTAGAAAGAGATCCAGGAAACTAACCAAGACTTCACCAAAAGTTTAGCAATCAGATTTCCTTCAGATATTAGCCAAATTGTTACTTTTCCGTTGATATTGTAACACTGAGATTTTCTTAAGGAATTATATGGTTTCTTTCTTTCTTTTTGTTTACTTTAATAAAAAAATGAAAGGTAAATAAAAAGGTGAAATTAGCAATGACACCCAATATTTAAAGTTCTGTAATTCATTGACATAACTGGAGTGAAGGAAGAGGAAACTATTTTTTGCTCAATTAATCTTTAGCTTTATTTACTTTCAAATTTTACTGCTACCCCGATGTAACTGAATGTTTTCAAGCCCAACCATGCCACATCCCAGAATACTGCAACCATGACGACAGTAAAGGAGGAAATGAGGACAGGGATGAGTTTTTCCCCCAGAGATCATGTCCCTTAACACTAATGAGAGAAACAGAGAAAGTAAGAGAGCGAGAGAGTCCAAGAACAAGAGGAGGGGAGGGATAGTGAGTCTATCCAGATATTTTCCTTGAACTCACAATCCAACTATTTTCAAATACAGCAGTTAAACAACTCATAAAATAATGCCTATTTTCTTATGACTGTCACACATGCATAAAAATTACAGACATGCAGGCAAACAATGAACAGACGGTCGTGTCAAATCTCACGTTCCCCAAACTGGGTTACTGGGTCTTCAAAGAGATGAACACAAACAGTAGGCATGCGCGCACGCACACACACACACACACACACACACACCCCCACACACATTTAAACACATTTATATGAAGAAATTGATTATATAATAATAACCCTGGTCCAATCAACCATATATGATTTCATATATGAGAGAAAGAGAAGAACCGTTTCATTCTGGTTGAAATCAAGGTCTTAAATCTCTGACCTGTGACAGTGATTCATTGTAACTACAATTTTTCAAACAATTTACCATGACTTGAATTCTCCAGTTAATCACAATGAGTTTCACAATTTAATTTGATCAAATTATCAATTCGGTGCTCTTTGAAATTTGGACTTGCTATGTCAGGAAGAACTAATGGTACAATGAGCACACATAAATCTGCTCACCTGTGTTCCACATGGATCTGTCAATGAGCAGATCCACACTGAACTTAAAGGATTTTTATATTTTGTAAAAGACAAAATGATTCAATATTGAATTTTGTCCAAGACATGAGCACATGGTTATGGAATATTCAGGCACATTTAGTCTTCCCTCTCTAATGCACCACCAGGCACTCTGGTAAGAACAAGTTACAGATGAATACTCTGTATTACTTCATTTATCATCACAGAGAGCCAAAGTCACAACAACTGACCTAAAATGCAACTGGAAAGAACTTTGTTAGGACTGTGGAGTAAAAATGCTAAAAGGTTACGGTTTTGTTAACACATCTGGTTTTGTTAACACATCTGTCACATAATAAAGTCTTCACTCAGGTTACAATTCAACATCAGATGTGCAGGAAGTATTTCATATTCAAGAAACCATGTAACAGCTGACCGAGTTTAGAAATATCTCAAATCATCAAGCAAATGCTTCTGTTTCAACAACGAAACCATCTCGTGTGTGTGGATGATGGACGCACACTGATCTTTATGACTTTATTAAAGGCAACAGGAGTCATGACTGTGACTATACGTGTAGCCAAGCTGTACGTCTCAGTTCATTGAGGCCTTAAGGAGAGCGAGTCTGATCATTTATTTGTCTGTGGTTATTCAGTTTGAATTAATTTGCTGTCTTGGGTTTGATACATTCAGACCCTCCCCAATCTGGAGGGCTTATTATGGACCACAGTTGAGAAAAAGGCATATATTTAGATATTTTAGTGTGTTGTCCTCATAGTTATTATGCTGCATGTCTTCTTGGTATCCATGGGAATGTCTGTTTGCAGGCCATGTTGCCAGGTTGCGCCATGAGCAAACCTCCACCTGAAGATATGTGGCTGCAGAGAACCATCCACAACTTACACTTTAAGTGTCGGTGAGCACTTACACTTGAATGAGATGTTGCAGAATGAACTCTGATAAACACACACACACACACACACACACACACACACACACACACACACACACACATTTCTTTGTGCTTCAGAAAGACTGGGCTTTGCACAAGAACATGCAGACAGACTGTATCCAATAACGCTGCCAATATTCTTACACTTCTAGGGCACGACACAAACATTCTCTAAAAGAAGACAGAAACAATCGCACACATCCAGCCAAAACCAACAGATCATATCCGCCTCATACTACCTTTTCCTCTCCTTCTGTCCGACACACACACACTGCTTTACAATCTATCCAGCAGCTCTTTCCAGAACATGTTGTGATATGAGATAATAAAACTGAATGTAGGTCACAGGCTTATTCACTCTGTCAATTACTCTACACCTACAGACACACACCGATATTATAACTTTAATGATATCTAAAAAGCCACATTAATCATTAAACATCTTATATCTGCAGTGTGTATGTAGTGTGTAACTTTACGTGCATGCACACACACACACACACACACACACACACACACAGAGCATAAGGTCAGCGATGGTCCTATTTTGAGAAAACGCTGAGCACTAGTTTCACAGGAGTTGTCGTAACATCCAGCTCCCTGTTTGTGTCCTTAAGAGTCTGAAAGTGCCCAACAATGACAATAACAGCTTGGCCCAACTTTAGAAAACCACACCTCCACTACATTTTTGCTCACCATTAGGATTTCCTAAAATGTGCCATTTTTGGAAACATAAAAGCAGAGAATACCACATCCCTGCGAAGACGAAGCACGCAGCACCATTTCAGTTCACTCCGTATTCTCGTTATGTCCATGGTCACACCACACCTGAGCCAGGTGACTTTGTTATGTAAACCCACCTGGCTGAGGTAGGTGAACTTGGAGTGAAACAGAGCGGTAGTGCAGATTGATTAGGAGACCTGAGGACTGGATCAGTAACCACTGAACTGCATATGGCTGGAATGCTGAATGGGGCCTTGGAGTGTCTACTCCATTCACATACTTCAGAATAAATTAAAAATAGCAACACACGTTGTTTGACAGCTGCAGTCATACAATGAGTAACCTGAGCCCAAGAATACAGCCTCCTTCCCCATCGCCTTGGTGT
Organism: Brachyhypopomus gauderio; assembly: GCF_052324685.1. Taxonomy (NCBI): domain Eukaryota; kingdom Metazoa; phylum Chordata; class Actinopteri; order Gymnotiformes; family Hypopomidae; genus Brachyhypopomus; species Brachyhypopomus gauderio. Next base: position 8,910,570 of record NC_135229.1, read on the forward strand.
TACTCTGCTAGTACTGTTCAGGACATGCACATGTACATAATGGGAGGTTGTTGTGTATATAAACATATCCAGTCTGAATAACCAATAGAAGACATGGTCACATGACCGAGGCTAGAAATAACCCATTGCTTGTTCTTTCTGCTTCTCTTGTAGGTCTGATTCACATATAACGGATTATGTTTATTCTATTCAATTAAGAAAACACAAACATGCAATAAACAACGCACATCCAAACACCCACGCCATCATAGAAGCGAAAGTAGGTGAGTTCTCCAGAACTCTCTCCGTTTATGGCAACACAAATGCAAATACACATTATGGATGAATATGTAAATTTAATGTAAATACAAAATATTAATTTATGACTGGATGTAGCTAGGCTCGGACAGTAGGAGGTGGGAAAGAGTACTACGTATGTTCACACATAAGCACCCACACAGAAGTGTGTGTGTGTGTGTGCAATTGTTTATTAAAACTACCCGAACAGCACCTGTCCTGTAGCAACACACCTGGTAACACATCCATCATAGCAGCCTCTGTCTCTCACGCACACACATACGCACACACAATCTTCATATCTCAGACAGAGAAATAGATACATAAAGACAGAGCTCGCAAACACTCATTTAAGAGAATTCTGAGACATAGTCTTACACTGCACACAACTAAGTGGAAATGTGAGAAAATAGGTACATTATTCAAATGTTGGTCAAATCAAACATTGCTAAAACAAACAGAGCAGCACAGGGTGTGTCTACTTAAGGAAAACAGACTGCACAGGAGACTGCATGGCAAAATATTGACTGCATATTACGTTAAAGAAACAGTAAATAAAGAAATGGACATGTATGTGTATGCAAAGACAGATCCATGTTCACATTGAACATTCAGGTGGTTTTAATCTTCCAACAAGTGTCTTATGAACCTACAAGCTTTTGTCCCCTCAACCAATCAGATTACAGAACAATAACACTTAAACCAATCAGAAGGAAGTACAGAAACTGGGTAAAAACCAGCACACTACAGAAAAACAATGAAACCAACATTACTGGCCAGGTTATGAAGTCAACATTACTGGCCAGGTTACAAAGTTATCAGATAAACATTCCCACAGGGTTTGTAATGGACAGACATATAAACCGTAAAAAAACAAAATCTCTGAAAGGTTAACATTCTAACACACATGCACTAAATTATGCAGTAGTACATTATAATTTAGCCATATCCATGGCAGTCACTTTCAAACTGGTTTTCCTTTTTATGTCAGGTCCTTTGTGTCTTCACCCTCTAAACATATGCAATTATTCTTTTTTTCCCTCAACATCTAAACCTCTTTTTCTTTGTCTCACTCTTTCACACACACAAACACACAAATGCACACAGAAAGCTACAGATTGTACGCTCAAGTGATCATTGACTGCACAGAAAGAGGCTAAAACCACCAAGTAAAAACTTCTACCTTTGTGCTTAATGGAATGATGCAATGAATATGAAACGGGTCTCGTAGTGATTGTGCCTGAACGTGACCCATACCCCTGCTTCTCAATCTTTACTCACACATAGCCAAGCCACATTTCTGCGCATTTGCTCCACAGTATGATCATCCCAGGCCAAAATAACCGTCATTGCTCCAACAACGGAACAATTAAAATGTCAACACTGAGGCTGTAGAAGACGCACATGGTGTATGTGAGAGACCTGCGCCTTTAGCACCGTCCTGTGCCCTCTTTACGCGCCAAACGCACCGCCGACTGCGCGAAGCAGCAGCGCCATAAACACTTGAAATAGCGAGAAAAACAAAAACCCAGTTACACCCACAGCGCCTGACTGGAGCGCCGAGGGGCGCTTATGTAGACCTCCTAGACCTGTCAAAGAGGAGACAGACGGGGTGATTGTGAATACTGTGTATGCTTGAGACAGGGCGAGAGAAATCTTCAGAATGAAAAAGTAATTGTATGGTGAACCCCAGACTCCACTGGACGTGTCGTCCAAGGTCACTGGGACCGTGTGTGCCGTTGTCCGAATAGGACATTACAGCACGGCGCGCATAAACACCGCACAGCCCCGTGTAAATACGCAAAAGAGCGGCCCGTGCAGATTTAACCTACGCTGCGTTGGATTTGGGTCCTCCGCGCCGATATGCTCCTCTCAATCCCCAAACCTCCTCTCGTACCACCGGAGACGCCGTATCGCACGCACACAAAACCCGGGAGAACCGCGTCTCACCTTCCGATAGCTCCAGTTCCAGCTCGGCCAGCCGCGCTCGTATCTCCAGGGGCAGCGGTAACGTATCACGGTCCGCCATTCCCACCAAGACGCACCCGAGCCCAGAATCAAACACGGTTCGTCCTCTGGACCCAAACGGGCTGCATGAGTGTGAGCTAGGGTCCAACTGGAAACGGAAAGAGAGATATCAGATGCCAAGTTTTTCAACGGTTCACCAGGGAAGACATGAGAGCCGGTAAACGGAAGGGAACGGCTCCGGTGGAGTAGGATGCTTGTGATCCCAGTGATTTGCAATACGAAACGGTGAAGTCACTCTGGCTAGAGCGAAGCCCCGTGCGCGCTCCTGTGGTTTCGCGTGCACGCGATCTCCGCGCGCTCCTGTGGTTTCGCGTTCACGTGATCTCCGTGCGCGCTCACTCCCGGAGGAGGGCGGCAGAGCGCAAATACCGTCTGTAACGGAAATCTGCAGCTGTCCGAAGCAAATGAATTTTCCATTTATGTTGAGGGGGTGTGTAATGATTATCGTGCATTCCGGGCTCAGTTTTTGTACAACATATAACAGCAACAACAACAACAAAAAGTCTTTATTTTTGTTTTAAAATCACATTTATTGATTTTGAGAGAAAGAACACGTACGTATATAGTCCAACCGCATTTTTTTAAAATGGGAAAAATGGCCTTGTTTGTTGGAGCCTCACAGCGGCACAGACACGGCGCCTATTTTTCCACCTGTTTTCTATTTAAGAAAATCAGAAAGATATCCAGAAGTTGTCATTTCTTGTTTCGCATGAAAGTTTCAAGGACAATTCAGACAGGTGGGAAAATCCTGAGCAAACTACAAATTCGTATGATACGTTTTGATATCAGTGTTAACAGTTCTTTATTTGCTGTTAAAGCTTTATTTTAAATATAGCTACAGATTACCAGGCCTGGAGCGTAATAAAAAGACATTTAATATTTTTTAATTATTTAATATAAACAGCTTTCTGACACCCCCCCCCCCACACACACACACACACACACACACGTGACCCATGATATTGTACACATCTGGCCAAGCTTATGCTGAAAAAATTATATAAAGCATGATAAGGTGATTTTCAGATGTCATTTTACTAAAATAGTAATTTCATGGTATACAGAAAGTGCCAAAACAACTTACACCCCAGAGAGTTAAATTAGAAAAAATATTTTCCAGGCTCCTAAAGGTAGGTTTAGTTCATGTCTAAAGTATAGTTTTTATTTAAATAGTTGTTTCACATTCATGACTATATTGAGGTTTTGATTTTCAAAAGGATTTGAAGGCTTTACCAATTGCCCTTTAGAATGTGTTTACACCCAGTGTTACGGAACAGCTCCGGACCCTTCCCTGTGGGCGTGCCGTTACGTTGTCTGCGTGTCGTTATGTCCATGTTTGTACTTCCGTGGGTGTGGGTTGTCTGTGAGCGTGTTCGTTAGTTACACCTGTGCCTTGTCTCGAGGTCACGTGGGTCTGTGTTATTCACCTATTTAATGTGCGTTCGCGCAGTGTCGTGTGCTCGTCTTTGTCTAAAGTTCATGCCTGTGTGAGCAGTGCTTACACTGTCTGTGCTGGGCTTTCTGTTTCGTGTCCTAATAAATTATATGTTCCACTACGATCGTCGTTGTGCCTGCCTCCTCCACAACGCGTCACATAAAGACGAGCCGTAAGATGCCAGGGTACACCTCCACGCGCAAGAAGGGAAAGAAGAAGGCAAAGCGCCGTCACGTCTCTTCCCCGGTGCGTCGTCCCGAGGTGCAAGAACCAGAGATGCTACGGGACCCGGTATGCGCGAGCCTGCTGCGCAAAGCCCAGGCGGCCCAGGATGAGAAAGGAGCGGAATGCTTCCGCCTGGCCGCCGCGAGGTTCTGGAGCGAGAGCCCCTACGCTCCAGCCCTGGCTCTCCCAGAGGAGGAATATGGGGAGCCCCTAGTGGTGGGTGTAGGCGCCATCGCCCTCACCCCTCCCGAACACGAGTCCGGGAGTGAAGACCCCGAAGAGGAGTCGGATGCACCGCTGTACTTGAGCGTGGGCTCACTCGTCATGACAACCCCCGAGGATGAGTTCGGGAGCGGTGAGTCCGTGGAGGAGGGGAGTGAGGGCGAAGACAGCTGCCCTTCCCCCAAGTCTGCGGCTCCCCAGAAGTCGGACGAGGAAAAGCCTGAGGAAGAAGCGGACAGCCCCATCCCGTCGGTCCACCCGGCGTTCACCGAGTGCTCCGGTGAGAGGGAGGAGGAGGTCAGCCCTCCCCCTTCCGTTTACTCTGCTCCGACGGTGTACTACGGTGAGGGGGGGGGGGGGGGGGGGGGGAGGAAGCCCGTCCGCCCTCATCCGTCCGTTCGGATTCCGGTACGGAGGACGACGTCAGCCCTCCCCCTTCCATCTACACGGCACCTACCGTGTACTACGGGGAGGAAGACGACGTTAACCGCCCTCCGTCCCTTTGCTCTTCGCCGTCGGAGCCGGATAAAGAGAGCGAAGAGGACATGAGCGACGCTCGGTGCTCGGACGGCACCGTGCAGTCCGCAAAGGACTTTCCTCGGGGCACCTCAGAGGGAAGCAGTATGGACTGCTCCCGCTGCCCGATCCAGGAGGAGCCCATGTCGCTTGGCCGGAGCATATCCGAGAGCGAGGAGGAGATGGAGACGTCAGGGGGCGAGGCGACTGCATCTCCAGGAGCGCGTGGGGGTCCTGGTGTAGCCAGCAGTCCGAGGTGGGTGCACCGAGCGCCCTTGGAGTCGCCGCGGACACCAGCCAGCGCGCGGCAAAAAGTCAGGACTCCGGCCACGCCCAGAAGGAGGGGCGAAGCTCCCCGAGGGAGACCACTGGGAGCACGGCCAGTGGGAGTCCCGAGCAGCGCACCGCGCGCGCGGAGTCGCAACCCTAAGAACGGAGGGACTCCGCCGCCGGTACCGCCCGCTGCATCTGCGCCCCCAGGAGGGACCGCGCCTCCGCTTGCACCGTGGCAAGCAGCCGGAGCTACGCCATGGCTGCCAGTCCCTATATGTTTGTCTATCCCCGTATGTCTCCCTAATCTCCTTTTCCCGTTCGTGCCTCTTGTGTTTCATGTTCCTGTGTGCGTGTTTGTGCTTGTGCCCGTGTTTAATGTTTTCTCCCCTGTCTTCCCAGGGAGGGTGTGCTAGGGCTGTTCGCGGCGGTTCCCGCCGTCGGGGGTGACTGCTCTCGGAGGCTCGTGATCCCGGCGGCTCCGGTCGGTGTTGGTTCGGAGCTTTCCAGCTGCGCGGGACGCTCCAGGAGTAGCGAGCCCCTGGTGGGGGGTTCTGTTACGGAACAGCTCCGGACCCTTCCCTGTGGGCGTGCCGTTACGTTGTCTGCGTGTCGTTATGTCCATGTTTGTACTTCCGTGGGTGTGGGTTGTCTGTGAGCGTGTTCGTTAGTTACACCTGTGCCTTGTCTCGAGGTCACGTGGGTCTGTGTAAATCACCTATTTAATGTGCGTTCGCGCAGTGTCGTGTGCTCGTCTTTGTCTAAAGTTCATGCCTGTGTGAGCAGTGCTTACACTGTCTGTGCTGGGCTTTCTGTTTCGTGTCCTAATAAATTATATGTTCCACTACGATCGTCGTTGTGCCTGCCTCCTCCACAACGCGTCACACCAAGCAGCAGGGGAACAATATATATATATATATATATATATATATATATATATATATATATATATATATATGTTGCCGTTGAGCCCTCTGGAGGTGTCGTGGGCCTTTCAACGAAACACCAAAGAAGGAGGGTGCCCACCTGAAGACCCCTGTGAAGCGATTACCCCTCAAGCCCTAACCCCTCACCAAGTGCTGATTATTTAAGGGATTGTTCTACCTAGTCCTATAAGCTAAACCCAATACTAATCCTGTCAGTGGGGCTGCAATGCAGTTGGGTCATTCCACCGAATGGGTGCCATTTGCATGTTGGAACTCTTCCAAATGAAACTTAATTTTGTATCTTTTTTTAAGTCTGGATCTAATAACACATATATTTAACTATTCAAAACATGTATTGGTCAATCTCAGACAGCTGTATTTTATTTTTTACAAGGTTTCTAACCCGAAGATGGTTACATTTTTCTCAGTCCTGTTACCAAAACTTGTGTGACATTTAAAAAGCCTGTTTAAAAGAATGCCAGCTAATTTCTTTGATTTTCCCTCAAGAAAGTGTTTATTTTAAAGAAATTGTCGACTACATGTTCAAATAATTTATATTTATGACTAAAACATCACTATATATGCACACGTTATATTTTTGGAAAAGATGCAAAGCCATTTTTATCTTTTCAAGAAGACTCAAACCTGAAATTAATATTTTTTTATATCATGTAATTTATTAAACAAATAGATAAATGATGGACCAAACATAACTGGAAGTGGTTTATCTTTTATTTTTTTTAAAAGAATAATCAAGTAACAGGAATGAAGACTGGGTAACAGGAATGAACACTGAGTAACAGGGACATGTGCCATGTGTGTGTGTGAACTTCTCTGGCCTTTTCTAAGACATCTTCTCTAATCTGGCCCAGAGCTCAGGAAGTGACATCACACCACTCTGGGGTAGGACTATAAAAGGCCTGATGTGAATTGTTTGGGAAGAGAGGTTTTTTTTCCCTGGTGGAAGAGCAGGTAATGCTAAAAGTAGCAAGTATCTTGATGATTGAACTGACAATTGATTTGAGTCTTTTGTGAACTATCACATTTAGTTTTTTGTATGTCTTAGTTTGTTTCTGTAAATAGTTTTCTTGCCTCTATATGGGGATTAAATAAACACCACTACTTCTTTGCACCCTATTTGAACCAGACCCTGTGCCTTGTCTGCCGGTCACTCACAGATGGAATTGGTGGAATATCATTGGGCATCTCCAAAACATTCTAAAATGTGGTTGTTGCTAGGTAACACCATTTTATTGACAACTGAAGTCTAGTTCTGCTTGACATTTCTGCCTTCAATGTTTGCAACACTATGCACAACATTTTCACATTCCAACAAATATACACACTTGCCCTATAGCCTCCCTTGCACATTTTCTTGGACACTTGATGCAAAAAATGCAAAAAAAAATTATTACTGTAGAATTTTAATAATGATATTCCATGGTAAAGTGTATAGTTAGAGAGTGGGGACATTTAACAAATGGTCTTTTTTCAGTGTTCTAGGTTATTTTTATTAATGTTTTTAATTATATACCTTAAATTTGCCATTATGCCAATGTACAAGTCATTATGAATTATAATAAAATGTATTTTACTGTTTGTGCCCATTTATACATGTAATTGCCTGGGGACGGAAATGGCACAGATTCGGCGGAATATACCAGTTATAAATTATGGAAAACAGCTTTAGTGCACCATAGGTTGAATAACAGCAAAACTGTCCTAACTGTCCTAAGGTTCACTTGAGTAATTCAGAGCAGTACCTCTAACTACTGCAAAGAGCCAAACAACTGACAGTTTTGCTCATGCCCAGAAACAATCAAAAGAACAGCAACATACTGGTGAGAAGCACTGACGTCAGTGAGTCAGAACCATAACATCCTGGTGAGGCACACCGCACAATCAGTGAGTCAGAATGGTAACATCCTGGTGAGACGCACCGCACCACCAGTGAGTCAGAACCGTAACATCCTGGTGAGACGCACCACACCACCAGTGAGTCCGAACTGTTTGCAAACACTGTTACAGTTTTTAGCTGTTTTCTCAATTGCTAAAACACTAAACTATTGAAATGCTCAACTTTAGGCAGAACCTTAAGCACTTTTCATCTAAATGAACACAACTTGCAAACATTTTCACCCAATAAAACACATTTTGCACTGTGATACACTTTGGTTGTATAATGGTAAGCACAAATAGCACATGTGAAACTCAAATTTGATCACACATGTGGCCACACTTCAGATGAAATATGGGCAACTGTAAAAGACCATGTCCACAGTTTGACAATGAAGGACAACGGGAGTTCAGCCCAACCTAAGTTGATTTGCTGTGTCTACCATAGTCTAGAGATTCAGAGAGGAGAACATGTAATTGCTTTTTTAATTATGTACATGTTTACAGTATGACTCAAGTGTGGATCCGGCATACAAGGAGTTTTTTCCCCATGATACCGGGCCAGGGAGAATGTGACTTGTGGTGTAGGCCTAGATGATGTCCTGTGGCCTATCCCAGCACGTCGACATGATGGTGTAGATACTCTGTGTGTGTGTGTGTGTGTGTGTGTGTGTATACACATGTTGTTGACACCAAATTCTGACTCTACCATCCGAATGTCGCAGCAGAAATCGAGACTCATTAGACCAGGCAACGTTTTTGCAATCTTCTATTGTACAATTTTGGTGAGCCTGTGTGAATTGTAGCTTCAGTTTCATAGCCGACAGGAGTGGCACCCGGTGTGGTCTTCTGCTGTTGTAGTCCATCCACCTCAAGGTTTGACCTGTTGTGCTTTCAGAGACGCTCTTCTGTATGTCTTGCGTTTTAACAACTGGTTATTTGAATTACTGTTGTTGTTTTATCAGCTCGAACCAGTCTGGCCATTCTCCTCTGACCTCTGGCATCAATAAGGCATTTGCACCAACAGAACTTCTGCTAACTGGATATTTTCTCTTTTTCTGACCATTCTCTGTAAACCTTAGAGATGGTTGTGTGTGGAAAATCCCAGTAGATCAGCAGTTTATGAAATACTCAGATCAGCCCGTCCAGCGCCACCAACAATGCCACATTCAAAGTCACTTAAATCACCTTTCTTCCCCATTCTGATGCTCGGTTTGAACTGCAGCAGATCATTTTGGCCACATCTACATGCCTAAATGCATTGAGTTGCTGCCATGTGATTGGCTGATTTTACATTTGCGTTATGAGCAGTTGGTCAGGTGTACCTAATAAAGTGGCCGGTGAGTGTATATATACTAGAGGTGTGCCAAAAAATCGATTCATATATCAAAAATCGATTCTCATTTACTACGATTCAGAATAGATTTTAAATGTCCCAAAATCGATTCTAAGTCGTGGTGAAGTCTCGCGTTATGTAATTACAAAATTACGTGAGACTTTACGCAGCCTGTTCTGGGACACACTCATGCGCGGAAAAGGTTCAAAACACATGGAGGAAAGAGATATTCAACCTGTCCGGTCTTCATTTAAGGCAAAAATATGGGTTCATTTTGGTTTTTACCGAATGCCGGGGAAGACCGAACTGGACACAATGTAGCTCGTGTGCAAGGCGTGTGTAACGCGGTGAGCACGGGAGCGTTAATATAGAGAAGGGTGAGAAATAATATAGAGAAGGGTGGACCCATGTGCCGGCTCGCAAGAGCAAGACGTTTCACATGTCAAATGTATTAGCAAGAGGGAAACGCGCACAGCGACCCAGAACGAACAAACAAAACAACACGGAAGACTCAACGCGCAAGAGAATAGAAAGCAAAACCGTGAGGGCACGGAGTGAATATAAACAAAAAACCAATACGGAAAATACAACGCGTGAAAAATAACACTCAACCGTAGTAAGACGGTAGGAAGAAACAAAACAACAACAGTAACTAAAAAACAGCGCGGATAAATGCAACGCGAAAACGAAACCAAGGACACCAGCAGAAGTAACTGGCAAAAAACGCTGCAGCAAAATAAAACCCTTCCCAAAAATAAAGGTAAAACGAATAGGAAGACATACAGGAATGGGAAAACTTGAGATGGGTCAGAAAGCGACGCATGAGATACCCGAATAAGTAAAGAGAAAGCATAACAGAGGGAGGTGGCGAGACACCATTAAACGATAAGCAATCACAGAGAAAGCAAAGACTGGCTGAGAACGTACGGTTACGTTGGTTTAGTCTGGGACTGACTCTGGTGCCCCTAGCGACGGCTGGGGGAACTGCATCCGAGCCAGCCCTGACAGCTCGCAAAATGAAGCTCAAGAATTTTGGTAACAACAAAAACCATTTTATTTTACCAAAGCACTTAATTTTTGTTAATTAAATGTGAAAGACACTTAATTTTCTGTATTTGTCGTTCTGTCTTGCAAAGCAGACTGTAGTAGATCATGCAGATTTTATAGACTGAAGCAGACATTTTTATAAATCAAATCGTTTTTTGAATCGAAAATCATTTTGAATCGAATTGCGGCCCCCAAAATCGGAATAGAATCGAATCGTGAGATAGTAAACGATTCCCACCCATAATATATACACATATACATATACACACAACCATTACAGGTGAATAACTGCAGCACAAAAGATATGTAGAGATATCAAAAATTGTATCAAAGTACTAAAGTGAGAGAGCTCTGTATTTTTGCATGGAAGAATGGCATTAGCACAAACTTCCCCTTTTACACTGTTACCAAAGTTTCACACAAGAATACAGAAGTGAAACACAAAGAACTTTTTTGCAGCACTTCAGACTGTGAGCCTAAAAACTATGCAGTTCTTATATTGATACTGTAAAGCCTGCTGCCTCATGGGGCAATAAGGCGGACACAAACGCTGAGAAGAGCCAGAATTAGGGCATTCGATAAGAAGGGTCGTGAAGACAGGCTTGGGTCAAATCCATTAGAGAATCAGAACATGAAACAAAACCAACGTGCAACTACATACTCAACAAATAGACACTAACCGTGATATAACACTTAATATGAACCGTAATATAACAAGATAACATGAACATGAAAGTACATAATTGAAACAATGATCAGCAACACAAAAGACCAATAGACAAGACCAAACAAGCAACACATGATTACAATAACGAGAAGGCTGTTACAAAATACAAGGAGAGACTATGGCTGCATCTCAATTCAGGGGCTGCAGCCTACGTAGACCGCGTAGACCGCAGCCCACGGTGGCCACACACTTCAATGGCCGGGTAGGCTGCATCTCACGGCTGTTAAATGAGACAGTCTTGTCTTCGTAAGACGTATGTTTGCGTGACCACGCTCTGCCCCGTTTCATGCGTTACATACGTGTTAGTGAGCTGTCCGACAAATATCACATCACCCACAAATGCCTAAAAGAAAATGCGTTGAACATGTATTCACGTTTGACGGGAAGTATAACTTCATAACAAAATTCGATGTATTTTTATAAACGTTACTTTTACGTTACTTTTACGTATAAACGTTTAGTAAATACTCAAAGCACATGTTTACCTGCAATATCATTAATAACTGGCATGTTATTTAGCATCTCATTGCAGTATAAATGTCCATATTTAAAAAATACCGACATTTAAAAACGAATTCTTCGGCCCGTACACTAGACTCCGCCTGTTTATTGTTCATAGAGCAATGAATCCTGGGATATGGTGGGACGCGAAGGATACTCAGATGCATCCTTCGTTTTCGGGGTTTTGAAGGCTACATTCGTCGGCCGCATAAGAAGGAGTCCACGAATTGGGACAGCCTCGTCGCGGCGCAGTGACGTAACCGGCCTACAAATGCGCACTGAATTGAGAAACAGCCTATGAACGCACGACTACCTACTACTATACAAAACATCCGGGTAATTTTCGCTTACTGTTAATGCATACTGTGTATTCTGACATACTACCTACTAGCGCGTACTGCTTTGAGTACTGAATAGGAGAGAAATACGGCATTTCGGCCGGAACCACAAACGGTTCTCGCATACTTGGTATAAAGTACGCACTTTCGTACGTCTGTCTGGCGTGCTTCTGCTTCATCACGACTATGCTGTTTGAGACTCAGCTTACCGGAGAGTTTAGGTGGTTTCACAAAGTTCCGCCTATAGCGCGCAGGAAGAACTGAATGACACTTTCAGTTTCAATTTTACAGCTATAAGCCACCGCCTTGTGCATGAGTTTGTGCTTCGTGTTTATTCGCGAATACTGTCCACTGTAGGTTAGATACAAGAGCATACAACGTATTTTTATACAATGACACCTAAATCCTCGTGTTTCTGCTTTATGTTCTTTAGTTTGTTTAGTTTAATTCAGTGCGTTACAAGGACATACTATATCGCAATTCGAGAACAATATTGGAATTACGATCTCACTGGACGAAATCTAATCAATGGCGACGATATTAATAATGACAAGTAAGTTAAACAGTCCAGTATATTTCACGAAATGATTACAGTAGTAGCAAACATTGTAACTGATATCAAGTAACAATAATTATTAACGACAAAAGAAGAAACATTTGACAAAGGTCTGTAGACTGCCACTGTCATTTGTTCTTGTGGCAACCGTGACTAAACTCAGACATGCACTCGGTTGTCGGTAAACATTTAAGATGTAAGAATTACAGGTTAAGATTAATATTCCGTTTAGTCATGCTAAACTAGACCAGTAACCGTGGGGTAATGCTGTGTAGATGTGAACCTGATACACTTGTTTCATTGTTATGCCATATACTAAAGCTGAATTACACATGTAGAGATCTGATTAGTGTTATCGGGTAAGGAGGTACAGTGGGGGTAGGGGAACAGTACAAGATAAAGAGGGAACAATAAGGAGACGAGAAGTTCTACGTGAGGGGCAGACACACGGATAGCTAATATACACTCACTAATGTTCAACCAATAAGTGATAATATGACTCAATGTGGGTATGAACGACACAAGCTTCTTCAATTCGGTCGCATTTATATATAAAGGCAATTCATATGCTTTTAATGGCAACACAGCAACGTTAACTACGGTCAATCCAGCCTACACTTCGGCCCACGTTGTTTTGAGGAGCGAGTACCTATATATTAGACATTACGGTAAGCGAGTGACAAAGCAGTCTTTACAGGACAGTCCAACCGATACTGTAGCCTTTGGCACGCAGATAATGTGTGTCAATCAGTCAGTTATAAATTAAATAAAACTAATTATAAAAAACAAACCCTTATTCAGGGGCGATATTGCATTTATTTTATTTTAGAACCTGAGATGTTGGATGTGGCTCACTGTGTTACTCAGTAAATATTACAATTATTACAACATGAAAGCCCTCATAAATATCACATATGCTTCCTCTGAATTGAGATTAGGATCCAGGGGTGCTCATTACGTCGATCGCGATCGACCGGTCGATCGCGAAGGAAGTGTCGGTCGATCGCGAAGGAATGTGCGTAGATCGCGTCACCACCCCCCCCCCCCCCCTCGCTCTACAAATTACGTTCGCCGCCACCCCGGTAGATCTTTCTGACTTGGTCATCTTATAAGTAGCTCGCAAGCTGAAAACTGTGGGTACCCCTGGATTAGACCATCCAATTAAAATACAGTTACAATGATTGGTCTTGATGAGACAAAAGCATGGATCACACGTGTGTGTCAGGTGAAGGATGAGAATCAATAGTGTCACCTAAGCTTTTTGTGGTAGATTTAGGTGTTACTGAAAAACCATCTAGGGTTAGAGGAATCTTAGACCAATTGCTTCTTGCAGCTTTGGGTCCAATCAGTAACAACTCAGTCTTATTGGAATTTAGAAGAAAAATATACTCAATCAGTTTGTTTCCTGGACGCAGTTCTCAATTTTGGGAGTATTCTTGACATATCCCATTTGTCATCAGATTTTAAAAGATTACGCCTTAGTCACTGTCTAACTACACCGACCAATAGCAGAGTTTCAAATAGAGACAGGAGATTGAGAGAATGAGGAAATGAGACTTATTAGCTAGTTACATCGTAGACACAAATGTACAAAAGCAGGCCAAAAAGAAACAGGATAATAAATACAAAAATACATGACATGAAAATGAGAAGTAAGGTAGCTTTTTGACTAACAGACTAACAGATGATGTTAAAAATATTTATATAATGAACACTTCCTGCATTCCAGTTTGAAAGTATTTCAGTTTGATCTGGTGTTCTGGAACTGGCCACACACTCTCAGAACACAAAAGGTCTCAATTACAATGTTTGTCTGATGCATGACTGTCTAAATCAGAAATGTAGTTAACATAAATAAACAGAAAGAAGAAACATTATATGGTAATCAACCACACCATTCTCCATCTCTTTTCTCTAAGGCATGCCTCTACATTTCTGAAACGTGGCCCTCAGCGTATTGGAAGTGTATATAAAAAGGCTGTGTATAGGCAGTACACAGATGAGAGTTTCTCCACTGAGATCTCTAAGCCACAATGGCTGGGCTTTCTTGGACCTGTGATCCGAGCAGAAGTGGGTGATGACATTGTGGTGCACATGAAGAACTTTGCATCTCGGCCTTATTCACTTCATCCACATGGAGTATTTTATGAGAAGGACTCTGAAGGTAAGCTGTGCCTTTCCCCTCGTCTGCCTCCCTCCGAGATTGAGATAATGGGAATGCTCAAACAGGGTACGCTCACTTTTGTGAGATACAAAGTCTCCTGTACTGTGTTGGTGGAAGTGCCCAATAGCAAATTAACTTTAAATCAAATCTGTTGATTTTGTCTAATTTCTTTAATCTCTAATTTCTCTGACTTTCTCAACTGCAGTAAATGCTGCCACTGTGCTTAATATAAAGATAAAAAGGAGGGCATCATTAGATGATGAGAGCCACCATAGCAGACAGCTTGAGACTCAGTAGCAGCATGACATCTGGAGAGAAAAGTTTATTAGGCATGTCTAAGTACAGAGAAGTGTAAATTAAAGGGTTTTGTTGTGCAAGGATGGACTCGGGCAGATCTATATGTGGCAGCGCAGCTATAAGGGTGGAGACAAAAGACAGCATGGACACGAGGGCGCGCTTGGGGATCAGAACTAGAACACTCGGCCTCATAAAAAACACTTACTCTAATATATCCACTTCCACATGACTAAAATATTATTACAAAGACTGTTCTGCAGAAAATGATGTAACTGTGCTTTGAGTTAGAATTCCTTCATGTGCAATTTCTACTAATAACACTGATATTAAAAATGCTGTAATGATTTTACACAAATGTATGCACCCACACCCCATGTTTTAAAATTCATAGAGAAATTGTACAAAAAAAATAGAGTTCTATAGTTTATCAGCGTTTGTGGCTACAGTGACTACAGCATACATACAGCCACAGCCAGGGAACATAAGGTTGCATTCTCACTGCTTCTCTGACACTAACAGAATGATCAGGAGTTGTGTTTTCCCACCTCTGAAATGTCCTTATAACCTAGACGTCCTGTCCCTGGCTGTACAGTTCGCCAGTTTACAGCTCTTCCTTTGTAGCTTTTATTCACAGCCAGGGAGAAATACATTTATTCAGCATAAACCATCTCCAAAGAGGACACTTAACATGGGTGTTGTCAGCTTTCATTGGAGAAAAACATGACACCCAATTGGCCACAAAAAGCTATATTCAATACTAATTTACATTTCTGCCTAGTCACAAACAGGTGTGTTACTGGATATCAGTCCTTGCATTATCTCTTTTCCAGTACATTAAAGGTTAGGTTCATCATAACAGGGAGCGCCCCTAAGCAATGGCTGGAACAGAAGCTCTCTGCAACAAACACAACCAGAGCAAGAACGTTTCATGATAACGCTTGGCTTGAATAAAATAATACATGAATGAAATCTAAAAGTATCACTACCATACTATCACTATCCCATGACTACTGTATCATATCACTCACTCTGACACTGTGCACTAGGTGCACTGTATCCGGATGGTACATCCGGTCAGAACAAGAAAGACGATGCCGTGGCTCCGGGTGACACCTACAAGTACACATGGAAGGTGAAAGCAGACTTTGCCCCCTTAGAACACGACTCTTCCTGCCTCACTTGGATTTACCATTCGCATGTTGATGCACCTAAAGACATTGCAGCTGGACTCATTGGTGTACTGCTCACCTGCAAGGAGGGTAACTACCACTTGAGCTTACATACATTCATACATGTATTTACATATGCATATATATGCGTTTTACAATTTTTGCAATTTTGCAATTTTGCTATTTTTGGTGGCAATAGAGAATGAAGTAAAAAATACAACTAAGCCACTTTTAGGCCATTTGTTTGTGCTTTTAAATTACTTCGAAATATGTATTTTTGATGAAGAGAAATGAGATTTTGGACAGCACAAATAGAGGTTTACAGAAGGCAGCTGTGCTTCTTGTGCACAAAGTTCTCTCTGTTTTTATTTGCAGGAGTTCTGGACAGCTCTGGACTTAAGCCATCTGATGTGGATAGAGAATTCTTTCTAATGTTCAGTGTGGTGGATGAAAATCTCAGTTGGTATCTTGATGACAACATAAACAGATTCCTCATTGATACTAATAATCTGGATGAAGATGCATTTCATGAGTCCAACCTACTGCACTGTAAGATTCTCATTAATTAAAATACAAGTGATCTTTCATGCTAGAGAACTAGAGAGCTCATATGTATACCTGTTGGCTTGAAAATAGCTGCTATCTCCAACAAAGCCATGACGTAAGGTTCTTTAACCTCCGTAGCCACAGCTACAGTTCACTGCCACCCCCTTTCTGTCCAGGCCGTTAAGAGACCAGAGTCAGTTATAGTCAGAGCATCTCTGGCGTATTAGTAGCAATGGGATGGTATTTGTAGGGTTGAGGTATGTGTGCGGAGGAAGCAGGTGATACAGGCGGGGAACACGGGGTCAGAAGGGAGTTCAGGAGAATTAAGGGAACTGGAAGCAGCTGGATTTGCTATTGGTGCCATTAGTTCATATGGGGGAGGGCAGTCCAGCTCACGATAACCCCATCTTTTGCATTGCAGTTCCCACTCTGATGCACCTTGTGTTTCGTTTCTCGTTTCCATGTTTGTGTGTTGCTTCTGTTGCCACGCTCATTTAGTTCTCCCTGCTTCAGTCTCATGTAAGTGTTCACAACCGTGACTAGTTTTGTTCTTGCATGTAGTGTCCTGACCTCCTGGTTGTTGGCCTTTGAGAGTATTCTTGTTCCCAGTCTCTAGCCAGTTTGGTATTTCTCTGTCTTGTTTTCATTTTTGATATTCATACTTGTGCTTCCCCAGGACTTTGTTAGATATTAGTTCTCTGTCCATAGTCCTAGTCCTCATTACAATCCATGGTCTGAAACAAACATGATCATCTTCTTCAATGACTAACAGAGTAATTTGCGTCTAACAACAAGAATCTTTTCTTACACATAGACTATTTGTGAAATAAAAAATTATTGCATGTATTACACCTCTGTAACTTCTTACCTAATTACATAAATAATGGAATGACATTAATAATTATAACACTATAGCTGCCCTGGCATTGCATTAGAAACAGAATGACCACAGATCATATCATGTGTCATGTATGTCCCTTTAGTGAGAGTTTCGTTTATGTCACGGTGAGGTGGCCCCCTACCGGTCGCCTCCGTCTACAGCGGCTGTTGTTGTTGTTGTTTTGTTACGTTGTGTGCGTTCCTCAGGTGGGCGGAGCCCGTGATCCGTCTCACCTGAGGGTTGTTTGTTTGCCTATATATGTCTTGTCTTTGTACCAGTTGACCGCTGGTCATTATATCCTTAATTCGGATCTACTCACGGGTTTTTGGTTTGCGCACTTCTTCATTAAACCATCCTTTTTCCTTGAGACTTGGCGTGATCACTTCCTTTTTGTTCGCACTCCCTGCCCGTCACAGTTTGTTTGGGTACCTTGTGTCCGGTTTTTCCCCTGCCTTGTTCTTGTTCCTTAGCTAATTTTCTCCGTGTGTATTTTACTTTGCTTCCCGGTTTGTTGTGACATTTATCTTCCTCTCCCAGTGCCTTTAGTTTTGTCGTTGTATGTTTAGTTGAATCGTATCTCTTGTTACCCAATTTGTCAATTGTGATTTTCACCCCAATCAGAATTTGTCCTCCGCATTTAACACATCCATGCAGTGAGAGCGCACACACACACACACACACACACACACACACACACACACACACACACACACACACACACACACACACACACACACACACACACACACACACACACAACCTAGTGAACACTAGGGGCTGTGAATGCACACTTACCTGGAGAGGTAGTTAATTTGGGGTTGTCTGTCATGGTGCCATGTTAAGTTTACTATGCCTCACCGTTCCTGTTGACTCATTGTCTCTAGACCCAGTATGTTTTGTTTGGTTGTCCCTTGTCTGTTCCCCTTATGATGTAAACCCTGATACTGCTAATAAACTCAGTCTTAGCTGCTGTGTCTGCATCCCTCGCAATGAGTCCCAATAGTTACAATATGGAGCTAAATGTCACAGGAACTGCAGTGTGAATGGAGGAAACTGCGACAAGCCCAAGCAATTCAATGTAAAATCAGACCTCCAGCCTCCCAAGAATAGCTAGAATATTTGAGAACTTTGAGATTGGCAGAAGAACCAGATTCCTTAAAACTAATTATCTAGTTAACGTTTTGGGGATCATACTTAATCTGTGGTATATATACAGTATAAAAGCACAATCGTCGCATCATCCACGACTGAATTAGAGCCACTTGATTTGCAAGTGCTCCCTTTCCTAAACTTTGTGCTCTCTACATTTCACAAATTCACTTGGTTTGATGGTTTTCTGGTGACATGGTTTTATGACACTGGACAAGTCATTCAAATAGATCATCACAGAAATATCATTAGAGATGTGATTAATGTTCTTTTTAGAATATATTTGATTATTTTATCCCATTTTAGATTGAACATAAAAGAATTGCACATCACACCTTTTAGAAGGTTTTGCTTCTTTAACAGTGATCACTTATATTTGTTTGATTGTTTCCTCTAGCAATAAATGGCTTCGTTTACGGAAACTTGCCAACACTAGATATGTGTGTTGGAGACACTGTATCCTGGCATCTGTTTGGCATTGGAAACGAAGTTGACATTCACTCCGCCTACTTTCATGGCCACACCCTCCTCGACCGTGGCCACCGCACCGATGTGCTCAGCCTGTTTCCTGCCACGTTTGTCACTGCAAAAATGATTCCCACGAAAACAGGAAAGTGGCTGCTTAGTTGCCATGTTGGTGATCACATGCAAGGTAATCATTCTATCTGTTTCTGAAAAAAACGTAAAAGAAAAGGTATGATGCATTAAGTATTATATATAACATCAATATATAATATATATATGCCTCTACCATATAAAGTAGAAGCACATTTGAAGTTTTCATGTTTTGTCCTGCATTTTATTGTGTTACACTGATATACCTGTGGTATATATGTATATATATACCACAGGTGTATAACACAGTAATGTTATATAACTGTGATGTTCATTAGAAAAATGTGTCTCACACTGTTTCTTTTGTCTCTTTGCTTCCTTACTGCTGCATTGAGTAGCAGGTATGCAGGGCTTCTATCAGGTGTCTATGTGTGGGACTAAAACGGGACCCACAGCGCCCCCTGGCCGAGAGAGACATTACTACATCGCAGCAGAGGAGGAGCTGTGGGACTATGCCCCCTTTGGGAGAAATGAATTTACCAATGAACTGCTAACTGCAGCCAGGTAAACATCTACATTCAGGTTTTATTTTGTGAAATACTGTATATAAACCCTAACCCTACAGATAATCAAGGAAGCAAACACATCGTAACTAAATATTCAATAAACAATTAATCAATGTTGCATGTAAACAAAGGCCTTTGCTAAAAGTAAATATGCATATACACATTATTAAACTACTACTACTATTAATAAGGTTTGCTTTAATGTAGTATAACATAACCCGATGTCAATGTGTCAGGTCAGCTACATGCTAACTAGCTCATTTGTGTTAGTAAACAAACTGTTGTGTTAAGCTGATGAGCATTTTTATGAAACTTAAGAATGAGATTCCCATTCTTGTATAAAAGACAAGATTGCTTTATCCTTTATGGGCAAATGATTAGGGTGAATGTAATATAGGCTACTTCTGAAACTGTCAGCCTTTTACCACCACTCAACAAACATAACATAAAACACAATATATTGTTCAATGTATGTTAATGTTAAAGATATTTATATTTTCTCCCACTTTTGTAGTTACTCTAAAGAATTCTTTGGTACAGAAGATGGTAAACTGGGTGGAAAGTATTGGAAGGTCAGATACGTTGCTTATAAAGATGACACATTTACCACAAAGATAGAGCAACATGGCTCAGAACATCACCTTGGCATTCTGGGTAAAACCTTTACTGATGTTTTAATTGTCACTGTCTGTCCTATTGAATACTCAATGAAATAGTATGACACCTATTTTATTGATAGGATTTCAGTTTTTCTCATTTTATTCTTATCATGTTTAATTTCTCATTTATCATGGTCATGATTTACTCTCCCATGGGCCCACCACCTGTGGGAGAGGTAGTACTAGGGGTTTGGTGCATTGTAGATCGGGCGGGGCCTTGGCGTACCGATCCTCAGTTACTGAAGCTGGCTCTTGGGACATGGAACGTAACCTCTCTGGTTGGGAAGGAGCCTGAGCTGGTGTACGAGGCTGAGAGATACCAACTATATATAGTTGGGCTCACCTCGACACACAGTTTGGGTTCTGGAACCAATCCTTTTGAATAACTTTTGATCAGCTCTTAGAAGATTCTGGCAAACTGTCAGGCAACTCAGGAGGGGAAAGCGGTTCCTGACTAAAACTGTACACAGTGGGGCTGGAGATCTGCTGACCTTAACTGGGGATGTCATTAAATGGTGGAAGGAATTCTTTGAAGATCTTCTCAATCCCACCATCACACCTTCCACAGAGAATGCAGAACTGGAGGACTCGGACAGGGCTTTGCCCATCACTCGGGCTGAGGTGACCAGGGTAGATATGAAACTCCTTGGCGGCAAGACTCCAGGGACGAGATCCGCCCTGAGTTCCAACATCCTCTGGATGTTGTGGGACTGTCCTGGCTGACACGTCTTTGCAACATCGCATGTACATCGGGGGCAGTGCCTCTGGACTGGCAAACCGGGGTGGCGGTTCCCCTTTTTAAGAAAGGGGACCGGAGGGTGTGCTCCAACTATTGAGGGATCACATTCCTCAGCCTCCCTGGTAAGGTCTATGCAGGGGTTCTGGAGAAGAGAGTCCGGTCGATAGTCGAATCTCAGTTACAAGAGGAATAATGTGGTTTCTGTCCTAGTCGTGGAACAGTGGACCAGCTTTTCATGCTTGCGAATGTCCACGAGGGTGCATGGGAGTTTGCTCAACCAGTCCACATGTTTTGTGGATTTGGAGAAGGCATTCGACTGTGTTCCTTGGGGGTTCTCCTGAAGAGAGAGCTGAGGCAAAGCTCTTGATTTACGGGTCGATTTACGTTCCGACTCTTACCTATGGTCACAAGCTCCGGGTAGTGACCAAAAGAATGAGATCGTGAATACAAGCGGCTGAAATGAGTTTTCTCCGCAGGGTGTCCGGGCTCTCCCTCAGAGATAAGATACGGAGCTCGGTCATCCGAGAAAGACTCGGAGTAGAGTCGTTGCTCCTCCAAAGAGAGAGAAGACATGATTCACATGAGTTGTAGGTCAGGGGAATATACTAAAATGTCAGCGATGTAAGCAGTCACACATTTACCAAGTGTGAAGGACATCGTTAAGTCAATATACCTTTAAAATAAAATGCATTAAGCTTTGATGTATGTGGATTCCTTAAGGGTACGCTCATCTGGGAAAGACTCGAGTAAAGTTGTTGCTCTTCCAAAGAGAGGAGACAGTTGAGGTGGAACATATTTTTGAAAGTTAGAAAACAGTGTGGTTAAAAAAATGCCCACAGTGTCCACGAAACATTTGTGTTTTCACATTTTGTGTTCTTTTTCTCTGATCTTTTCCCATTTACTACAGGTCCTGTCATTAGGGCAGAAACTGGAGATACCGTTGTGGTAACATTTAAGAACAATGCTAAACATAACTTCAGTATGCAGCCTCATGGTGTCCAGTATGATAAAGCTTATGAGGGAGCTGTGTATCAAGATGGTGAGGCATGTGCACATTCACACGTGCATGCACAAAACCCTTTTAACTCACTTTTTTTCAGCTCAAATATGCATTACTCTATATATGAATACTGCTTTCAATAAACCCCAGTAATGAAGACAAATTATTAAAACAAATTCATATGAATAAAAAGACATTAATAAAACATCCTCTTTAAATTCTCATATAATTATACTTATTATGTTCTTGTCTATTCAGGTGTTCGGAAACATGGGAACATTGTACCTCCTGGTCAGACGTTCACCTATCGCTGGCGAGTGACAGAAGGGCCCTCGCCCAGCGACCCAGACTGCCTGTCATTCCTATATTACTCTGCTACAGATCCTGTTCGTGACACCAATTCCGGCCTGGTGGGGCCTTTACAGGTGTGCAAGAAAGGAATTCTGGATGACAGTGGCCGACAGGTAACACCCCCTCCCCATGTATCAATTTAACTTTAAGTGTAAGTATTTATTTGTGTGTCAGTTTTTTCAAATGAAATTGCAGCATATTCATTAGAGCTGATTAATAACCTAGAATTATGTATGTACTATTATGTACTATTCTGCATATGACATTAGCATAGTTGTTTGAGCACAGTTAATAGTAGAACCTTTGTGGGTAATAGGCTTGTGTGGTTATCAGGTACAGTGGTGTTGCTAAGGTTTATAGGCGTCATTGTCTTTGCTGTGCTGAGAGGGGTCCTCCATCCCATAATATCCTGATTGTAAGGGCTAGAGGAAAACACTAACATATAGCAACAGACTGCACGCCTGTAAAAAGTAATATTTCATAATAATACAAAATAAAGTTTAATTTTTCATAATAATACAAAAAATTACAATTAAAAGTATAATATTGTAAGGGACTACACACAGCACTAGCCTGCCACCAACAGGGGGAGGCAAAGTGCAACAATCTAGTCATCAACATGATTGCAAGTAACATCGATTTAGATTAAAGTTACATCGATGAGTTAGGTGATCATCTGCATTAAGATGACATAAATGATGATATAAAGCATTTAGATGATATAAATGCTTCTCAATGGCTACATTAGCATAACAGTATGTGAAATGTGTTCTTGCTTTTGATTTTTCTTCTCTTTTTGCTTTTGACTTCTCCCATCTTTTCTCTGGTGGAGATACTATAACTTTACAACATCATTAGTCCTCCTCATCTCCTCTGTGGTGCAGCGTTTAGAGCACTTATAGCCCCAAAACTGGCAAACCCTGTACCGTGTTTGATAATAGCAGAAGAATAAGTGTATTACAGCTTGTTGGCGTATTAATATATAGTTAAAATATATGCTACTTTGGTTTGCTCCGGTAGATAGTTTAGCAACCAAGCTAGAATATATAAAGCAAAGATGAGTCAGTTAACTAGAGTTTTGTGGCTGTACATTACTACACTGTCAGAGATCATGACAGAAATCATGACACTTCACAGGAGACTGTTCTCTAAATTAAATTAGCATCTGCTTAATTATACAAGGTTTTGCTCTAACGTACTTAGAGAGGGTCTGGCAGACATGATTGACATGAGTTGAAGGTCAGGGGAATATACTAAAATGTCAGTGATGTAAGCAGTCAAAAATTTACCAAGTGTGAAGGACATACAGTTGTGCTCAAAAGTTTACATACCCCGGCAGAATTTTTGCTTTCTTGGCCTTTTCTCAGAGAATATTAATGATAACACACAAACCTTTTTTCCACTCATAGTTAGTAGTTGGGTGAAGCCATTTATTGTCCAACCACTGTGTTTTCTCTTTTTTAATTATAATGACAACCAAACACAGCCAAATGACCCTGATCAAAAGTTTACATACCCTGGTGATTTTGGCCTGATAACATGCACAGAAGGTGATACAAATGGGTTTGAATGGCTACTAAAGGTAATATCCTCACCTGTGACCTGTTTGCTTGTAATCAGTGTGTGTGCATAAAAGCTGAGTGAGTTTCTGGGATCCAGACAGACTCTTGCATCTTTCATCCAGCCACTGACGTTTCTGGATTGTGAGTCATGGGGAAAGCAAAAGAATTGTCAATGGATCTATGGGAAAAGGTAGTTGAACTGTATAAAATAGGAAAGGGATACAAAAAGATATCCAAGGAATTGATAATGCCAGTCAGCAGTGTTCAAACTGTGATAAACAAATGGAAAATCAGGGGCTCTGTAAAAACCAAACCACGGTCAGGTAGACCAACAAAAATTTCAGCCACAACTGCCAGGAAAATTGTTCGGGATGCAAAGAAAAACCCACAAATAACATCCGTGGAAATCCAGGACTCTCTGAAAACTAGCGGTGTGGCTGTTTCAAGATGCACAGTAAGGAGGCACCTGAAGAAAATGGTCTGCATGGTCGAGTGGCCAGAAGAAAGCCATTACTGCGCAAATTCCACAAAGTGTCTCGTCTACAATACGCCAAACAACACAGAGACAAGCCCCAAAACTTCTGGAACAATGTAATTTGGAGTGATGAGACCAAAATTGAACTTTTTGGCCACAACCATAAACGTTACATTTGGAGAGGTGTCAACAAGGCTTATGATGAAAGGAACACCATTCCTACTGTAAAGTATGGAGGTGGATCGCTGATGTTATGGGGATGTGTGAGCTACAAAGGCACAGGAAACTTGGTCAAAGTTCAAGGAAAGATGAATGCAGCACGTTATCAGCAAATACTGGAAGCAAATTTGCACTCATCAGCCCGGAAGCTGCGCATGGGACGCACTTGGACGTTCCAACATGACAACCATGCAAAACACAAGGCCAAGTCGACGTGTCATTGGCTACAGCAGAACAAAGTGAAGGTTCTGGAGTGGCCATCTCAGTCTCCTGACCTCAACATCATTGAGTCACTCTGGGGAGATCTCAAGCATGCAGTTCATGCAAGACAGCCCAGGAATTTACAGGAACTGGAGGCTTTTTGCCAAGAAGAATGGGCAGCGTTGCCATCTGAGAAAATAAAGAGCCTCATCCACAACTACCACAAAAGACTTCAAGCTGTCATTGATGTTAGAGGGGGCAATACACAGTATTAAGAACTGGGGTATGTAAACTTTTGATCAGGGTCATTTGGATGTGTTTGGTTGTCATTATAATTTAAAAACCGAAAACACAGTGGTTGGACAATAAATGGCTTCACCCAACCACTAACCATGAGTGGAAAAAAGGTTTGTGTGTTATCATTAATATTCTCTGAGAAAAGGCCAAGAAAGCAAAAATTCTGCCAGGGTATGTAAACTTGTGAGCACAACTGTAAAGTCAATATACCCTTTAAACAAAATGCTTTGATTTATGTGGATTCATTAAGGCAAGAAAATTTTATAGCGTTTAATTATGAAAAAAAATTGTAATTAATTTATTAACAATCTAAATGTGAATTTTCATTACTTAAACATGAAATCTTAAACTGGTCTGTGTGTAAGAACCATTTCTAAATTAGGCCCCCAGTAAAGAGTCTGGAACTTGTGACTGTAGCAGTAGTTGCATTTTGTAATAAACACAAAATGTAACAGCAGGCCAATATAATGTTACAATAGTATGGCTAATACAGTCAAAATACAGACCTGCATTCTGCATGTATATATGTAGGTAATGGTAAAAACACAATACACAACCACACAACACAAAATTAAAATGGGCAAATGTATTCATATAAAGTTATGCACAAAATTAGTGTAGAATTTAAACAGAAATATCACTACTACTGAATTAATGCAGAATTAGTTAGTTGATGACAAATACCCAGTGTCTGTTTTCATATATGTGTTTGTATTTATGTAGCTTGAAGGGTCGGAAGTACAGAAGGAGTTTTTTCTACTCTTCACTGTGTTGGATGAGAATGAAAGCTGGTATCTGCAGCAAAACATTGAGGAGTTTGGCAGTGAAGAGACAGACTCTGAAAGTCCAGGATTTCAAGAGAGCAATAAAATGCACTGTAAGCATGAGGGGAAAGTACAGATTTATTTCTGTTTATGAAGTTCTGTGTTCAACCCACCTGTGTGTTTTATGTTTGTGTGTATTCTTTCAGCGATTAATGGCCGCATGTATGGAAACCTTGTTGGGCTGGATTTGTGTAAGGAGGACCATGTCGTCTGGCACATGTTGGGTTTGGGCACAGAGGTGGACATCCATGGAGTTTATTTCCAGGGCAACACATTTAAGCAGAACAGCGCCACACGTGACACACTCAGTCTCTTTCCTCATACCAGTGTCACTGTTTCCATGAAACCCGATAATAATGGTGAGTGGTTCAACCCTGAAGTTAGCGGTGAAATGTTAGACTGAAATGTTAGAGCTCAAACAAAAATGAAATTAGTAACAGCTAAGTAACAGCTATGAGATCTCTGGAAGGCTCATGTTTTTTTTGCTTATATATGTTTTGGATCATATTCAGTGACTTCATTCAGCTGAATTCTCTGGTACATTAAACACTGTTGTCTCAGTGATTCCTGAAACAACACAGCCAAATCTAACTCCTGTTGTAAAACTTCACCTTTCAGCTATGACATAATTATTCTCTTTAGAGAACGTATTGGATTTCCATTAAACATATCTGACTTGGCAGCCAGTCACTGGGACATTGCAATGACGGGGGCTGGAATGTGAAGCATTTGATTTGATTTTGAAGGCAAATGTAGACAAATCATTTGATCCTCTTTTGACCTTTAATGATGTTTGCATCCAGGTGCTTTTGAGCTCAGCTGTCGTACAACTGATCACTACCGCGCAGGTATGCGGCAGCAGTATACTGTCAAATCCTGCTCACAGGACCTAAGCCCTAGATCAGAGGACACAGACTTTCAGCCTGATGTGATTTACTACTTAGCTGCAGTAGAAGTTAAGTGGGATTATGCCCCCAACCGGACATGGGAGCTGCAGAGACATAATGCAAGTCCGGAGGACAGGTCAGTGCTAATCATTAAAGTTAAACATCTCCACACACTTAGTCAGGAAATACCATGCAAATTACTTGAACCATAGTGCACACTGGCACTTTTCAGCCATCCAGAAATTATAGAACTCAAAAGTTATTCCCTTGTTCTGTGTCACACAAACATTTTTGTTCTAATGCTATTGTTTCTCTTTCAGCTATGGAAATGTTTATCTCAGTAAATCAGATAATCGTATTGGCTCTGAATACAAGAAAGTGGTGTTCCAGCAGTACACAGATCACACGTTCACGAAGAAGAAGATTAGACTCCCTGAGGAAGAGCATCTGGGGATCATGGGTATGAAACAAAACTGAAACACTCAAGTGTGAGCTGTAGTGTTTATACCTTATATACATGGGAAATGTGGGAAGAGGAAGGAGGAGGAAGATGAAGAGTTTAGGGAGGGGTGGGATGAAGGTGAGGAGGAAGAGGAGTTTAAGGAGGTATGTGTGAGGGCATTTGGGGGAATCAACATGGGGGAGGGGGGGTTGATCGTCATCACCTTAGGGTGGAGACCTCAAAGGATCACACAAAGGCGGGAGGTGTTGGTTCTATGCAAAGATGGGCAAGAAACAATACTTTTCAGGGATTTAATGGTTGCTATATTAGGGGGTTGATTGTGTTATCTCATGGTTGGTAGGCAGGCATCAGATAAAGAGTAATCTCCATAGAGACAAAGGACCAAGGCGTAACTGACAGGAACGGAAAAACACCAGCACATGGGTAAAAAAACAAGGAAGTTCTAGGGGAAAGGCTGGGTGGAGCTAAAAGGAACCAAACAGCAGGAATGACTGGAGGGGGCGGAGCTAGGCATGGCTCTGATAATGCTCACTTTGGACAAAATGAATTTAGCCTACTGTTTAATAAATTATTTAAACTATTCCATAACGAACTATTCCATAACTGAGGGGCTTTACAGGAGAGTTCTGAGTTAGGGCTCTGGCTGCAGCATTCTGAGTTGGAGTTTACTTAGGGACTTTTTAGATCATCCAATTAAAAGACCGTAACAGAAGTCCAATGTTGATGAGACAAAAGCATGGACCAGTTTCTCTACGTATGATTAGAAACGTAACTGTCTCAGCATGGCAATATTACGTAAATAGAAAATCCAGCTTCTGTGACGTTGCATGTGTGTGTTAAATGAAAAATCTGAATCAATTGTGACACCTAAAGCTTTTTATGATTAGATTTAATAAAATATGTTGCTGAAAACCATTTAGAGTGAGAGGAATACTAGGCATATTGCTTCTTGCAGCTTTGGGTCCAAGAAGTAACACCTCAATCTTAGCAGAATTTAGAACACCATTCAGTTTTTTATTTCCAGGGCGTTCAATTTTGGTGGTATTGGCAGCATCTGGATTAAATTATATATACAACTGAGAATCATCTGTATACCAATGAATGCTAATACCATGCCTACAAATAATTGTGCCTAATTATTAGCATAATGAGAATAATATGGGTCCCAATACAGATCCTTGTGGGACACCATATTTTACCTTTGTACGTTCTGAACATTCGTTATTTACAAATACAAGTACAAATTTTAATGTTAAAATGGTGTTAACCCTAACCCTAGGGTTGATGTTTATTGAAATACTCATTCTGAGTGCTTTGCGATGTTACTGTAGTGTTCTACAAAAAAGTAAAATGAATGCAAGGAAATGTTTAGTGAGCTTAAGCGCTCAAAAGGGAAAGTGCAGTGGAGTAGCATTCATTAAGATTCAATTAATGAATTAGCATTCAATTAAGAATTAAAGTAGCATATGTTAATTTAAAAGTTACAGCCAGTTTATATTTTTAAACAACTTGAGCAAGCTGCACTTAGGAAAATGTGTCCATATTTTGTGAAGGATCAGAAGCCTGAGTTTGGTTAATTATGGTTTAGTATGTGGTTTGATTTATAAAAACAAGCAATATATGACATGACCGTTTCTGTCAATGTGACTTGTGTGTTTTTTGCAGGTCCCATACTTAGAATGGAGGTTGGTGAAAGGGTTCAAGTTGTGTTTAAGAACAGTGCAACTAAGTCATTCTCGGTCAATGCTCATGGTGTGAAGACCAGTGAGGCTCACCTGTCACCTGTTCCCCCAGGCATGCAGACAAATGCCAATCAAACACAACACCATGCTGAGGAATGTTATTATGAAGGCTCTTTTGTGTAGAATGTATTTCTATATTTGTATGTTTTTCCAGGTGAGGTGATGCGCTATAATTGGACCATCAGTGCAGAGCCTGGCCCCTCTGAGCCCAATTGTATAACATTTGCTTACTACTCATCAGTGGACTTTGTCAAGGTACGGAACATTCAGACAACACTGTGACCTGTGACATATAACTGTGACATATACCTGCGACATAAACCTGCAACATATACAGTTGGTGTATTTTTGAATGGATAAACTTCAAAGATATGCAGATGAGTAGGTTTCATATGCATGTAATGCCTGTTTCTCTGGATAGCATTTGAGTATCTCTTTCTGTATGATTGTAGTGTAATACCCATATATTGTCAACAATGTTCACATTACCAACATGAAGTGACACAAATCAAGTTTTTGCCATGAAGATATGAATCAGGGGTGGGTTTCCCGAAACGTTCGTAACTCTAAGTACTTCGTAACCTCGTACTTACGAATATTCTTAAATTTACGAGTGTTTCCCGAAACTCTTCGTAACTTACGTCGTTCTTATAGTCGTTCGTAAGTTAAGAATCTCCGGACCCATTCGTAACTCACTAAGTACTTCTTAACTCGAAGTTCTCGTGCAGTTCTTCTTCAAAAAGGATAGAGGCGCTAATTTCACTCGCGCTGGTTTTAATCACGGCATTACTACATTTGCGTTTATGTGTATAATTAGCCTAGTAGCCTATTTTCTTTTGAAGTATTTACATCGCATATACCACAATGTGTCAACAGAAATCAAATGTACTACTTTGAATTATTTAGCATTAGTTTATATCTTCCCGATTTAATTAAGTCTCTCCGTTCGTCATCGTGCAGTCAACAGCGTTTCAGACTCAAAATTAATGTATTCTTTGCAAAGAAATGGATTCAAGTTGGCCTATTAAGCTTGTTTTAACTTAACCAATAAAATTGATTGATTAATCGGTAGCACATATAAGTAACTTGGATTAAGGCTAGCAATTGTGCTCGTGTGATGAACATAGCAGCTCTTCAGAGTACTGGCTTTGAATAGAAGACATAATTTAAGAAGACGACGTAATCCACGAAGCCATGTAGTTCGCCTGAATACAGAATTTTGCCCTTAGCTCCACGACGCAGTTACTGATCGCCCTCCGATTTTATGCCACAGACTCTTCTGCAGACTGTTGGTGATGCCCACGGACTAAGCAAAGCTGACATCTAAATGTGTGCATGCTGTTACTAAAGCATTGCTTCGCCATGCAGCAAAAAGATATATATATATATATATATATATATATATATATATATATATATATATATATATATATATACACACTAGCTGACAGTGGGTATCCACTCTGAAGCTTGTATCAAATCCCCTGGTGTCCCTTCAGTAGCTGTGGGGCCCAGTATCCCCAGTGCCTTCTCCTCCTCAACAGTGAAGGCACTTGTGGACATTGACCTCCACCAGTCTTAGCCCTCTCCTTTCTGAGTCCTGCCCCCTTATTTTTGACTTGACTACAGTTTTTTTTTTTTTTTTTTAATTCGAGGAAGAATTTGATGAACTTCCTCGAGCTATTGAAAACAGTAGGCTATACGTTTGTTTTTAGCTCAGTTCACTCGACAGAAAGTTTCATTTTCTCTGCTTGTTTGCCATGGTTTTGAATAACGTGTGAAAGGTTAATTGTGTGCCCTATTTATAGCCTTGATAAAAGCCTACGATCGGTCAGAATTGCAAAGGTAATAATATGTTCTACTCATTTTTTCCTTATACTTGAAATGTCAACACTTATTAGTTGTTAGTTTTTATGATTGTTATTTTGCCAATGATGCTTTTGCGGCGTAATTATGAAAAAATTTATGTAAATCGGTGGTTCGGTTTTCGACTAGCGGAGATTTTCCAGTGCAGCTGCAGAGGCGGAGTCAACTAAGAACTACTTAGAACTCGTTCGTAAATTTGGAAACTACGAAGGCTTTTGGGAAACACTCGTAAATTTGGCGTTCTTAAAGTTACGTCGTTCTTAAAGTTGTTCGTAACGTTCTAAGATCGTTCGTTATCGGGAAACCCACCCCAGATTTGTGTCAGATTTGAGTCACTTTAGTATGCATCAGATTTGTATCCAATTCACAGCCACGCTCCTTGAATGAGTCAAATTAAATTCAAGTAGCTTTTTACCCATGTGCTTACGCTTAGCACTCTTGTCATTAGCCGGCACCTGCAGCATGGCAAATCAACAACGCAGGAAGTAACAGCAGTGATTGCAATATCTGTGAAAACAGCAAAAGCTGACACATTTTCTCCACCTAATTGTGTATGCCTGACGAACTGTTTGGTGCCCTCCAAAACAAAATGCAAATGAGTTACTGGCATGTCCATTTTTCTGACTTTGTTGTGGTGTACATTGTATGAATGTACATACTGTGGAGGCAGATTAATACACAGTACAGGCAATTATAGGTCACTGTCTGAACAAAAATGTGTACTTGAACAATGAGGGTTGTGATGTAATCATAGTCATTATGTGTGCATTTCTATATGTGCTTTAGGACCTAGCGAGTGGTTTGGTTGGACCATTGCTCGTGTGCCGTAAAGGGACACTGGATAAAGAAAGAAAACGAAAAGATGTGGATAAAGAATTTGCTCTGCTGTTTATGGTATTTGATGAAAACGAATCCTGGTACCTGGATGAGAATATCAGAAATTACGTGAACAATAAAGACACTTTCAACAGGGATGATCCGCACTTTGTGGAGGGGAACATGATGTATGGTTAGTTGCTCACAAATTCTACATTTTTACCTGCATACCCAGTTCAAATGCAGCGATGATAATAGTGCCATGAAATGAAGTGTCACTACTATATGGTAAAATTCTTGTGTATATATATATATATATATATATATATATATATATATATATATATATATAACACTAAGTGTATTAATGTTCTCTTTCTCATTGATCAGGTATTAATGGAAAGGTGTACGGGAACTTGCATGGTCTGATCATGCAGGAAGGAGATCACACTGAGTGGTATCTGATAGGTCTGGGGAATGAGATGGACATGCACACAGTGCATTTCCATGCTCAGAGCTTCATATATAAGGTACATTGATGTATTCATGCAGGTATATAGACAACAAGACTGCTAAACGTTCAGGTGTTTCACTCGGCCCCTCCCTCTCTCAGGTGGACCACGCCCACAGAGCTGATGTGTATGACCTGTTCCCTGGAACCTTCCAGACAATAGAACTACTAGCAGGAAATCCTGGAATATGGCTCCTACACTGCCATGTTACAGACCACATTCACGCTGGCATGGAAACCACCTTCACGATCCTGAAAAAAGGTTAATAAGCGCCTACAAATCTCACAAAGTTTTTTTTGTTTATAGCTGGTCTAAAGCTCTGCTTTAAAATCATTTCCTGACATTTCAGCATTCATTTTAAGTAAAAGTAGGACTAGAGATTTGAATACCATTTTGCTGGCACAGACTCTTTGCTTAGATGACAAATATATGTTGTTTCTCACATCTTATAGTGAGAAGGAGAACTAATTGGTAGGATGGGGGCAGGGCGGAAGCACGATGTACATCTGGAGTATCTTTATTCTCAATACCACACAAACAACACAATGTTGAGCTGGTGAAAGCAAATGAAAATTGAGTAGTACTGGTAGGCACAGGCACACAGTGGAGAAAAAAAATCTGAGCAGAGAGCAGGCAACAAACGCAGGGTTTCTGAGCAAAAGGAATAACACGCAGCACTGAAACGGCCTTTCCTGAGGAGTTAAATGAAAGGGAAAACAAAGAAGCAATCAAGGTGCAGGTTCAGAAATTCAGTAATCAGGAGACTGAGAGCACGGCAGGTGTGAGGATGTGTATGTATCAGTAGTGTATCAGTAGCAAAGCAAGGAAACGGAAACTATTACAAAATACGTTTTGAGTTCTTTGTTAAATTCAGACTACTTTAATCAACACCTCCCCCCTCCCCTCTCAAGGCCTTCTCACAGAAACCAGAGACAAGGGATCTAATAGCAGTGGTACGATTGATTCATTTCCTCATAATAAACCATATCATTAATAATAGAGACTTTCTTTTTACACTTATATGTAACGTTTGTCCCTTGCTGCAGGTCACACATGTTTCCAGGGTTTCTGGCTGGTGCTGCTGTGCTTCACAGTTTCCGTATGTTTCCAGCGATGATGTGCAAGAGACCAGGATTACACTGCAACGTCACTACCAGAGATCACAATGCACTAAACACGAGGCCTTACACAAAAACAAGCAAGACAAAAATGTAGCAAAAGAATTCAGATTCAGGAAGGATTCATTTTTTTCTGAGTAGAATTACTTTTAACCGTCACTTGCTCTGTGAGAACATGGACCATGGTCCAAGAGGGAATTCACATACAAGGGTTAGGGATTACATAAAGGAAAACAGCACAAATACACCAGAGCAGAGGAGTGGAGGCTACAGACTGGATTGCTCAGAATTAAGGTGCTAGGCACTTTGCAAGTAAAGTCACCAAATCCAAGATTCTGAGATCAATGCATGCTAGATGTTGACCAGAGTATGTAGTGTCCTAGTATCCAGTTTCACACTGATCAACATGTTTTAGAATAGAAGCAAGAACACTCATTTTTAAACTACGGAAATTATTAGCAGTACTACAGTGAATCAGAAATTTCAATAAAAAGTTATATTTGTTTTTATAACTTTGATTGAATGTGTGCAATGTTGTCACATACACTGAATTTAGTGATGGGCAAATGGCACAGAGTCTTCGGGGAGTGTGTCACTCTTCCTGAAACTGAGTGATTTGAAACGCTGTGTCAGAGCTTGTGTCGAAACACCAGTGTCACGTGACTGATGACGTCTGAAGCTGTTTCGCTTTGCGCTTCATTGAATCTAAATGTTTCGAAGCTTTTCACTGGCTCATAGTCTTTCAGTGTGTGGCATTGGCTCACAGCGTTTCAATGCCTTCTGAGCCAATGACAGTTTGACAGATTTGAGAAATTTGAGTGATACCATACCAGCTATATAAAATGCATCATTACACATCACCCTTAACCAACATTTAGCCCTTAATGTAATTTTTATTTATTCAATGGGTTAATCTGAAATGTGTTACAATATGGAATAGAGCATATTTAATTGTAATGACAATATAATAATTATTTGGTATGAATCAACAAAACACTTGAATGACCACTCAGACTTTTCTGAACTTTTATTGCTGTGATAAGATTGAAACAGTGCTATTGCTTCAGTGATGCTCTTTAGAGGTTGCAATGGCTTCAGTTGTCCACCAGATGGCACCGTCACTGAAGTTTTGAAGCTTTTTGGCACAATTGTTAGTAAAGCCTGAGTGCTTCATGAAGCTTCACTTGCCCATCACTAACTGAAATATTAGAGATATTATAGATTGAACTCTTGAAACACTGTGTAAAAAAATATGTGATTATTTACTCATGAACTGTGACTTTTAACTTACCACACAATAAATCGCATGAGGGCGGAGGAATATACAAGATGTTTTCTAAGCCCATCCTTTGATGTTGATACTGTGCAACCAATGTTCAATTTGACAGGCTTAATTGAAAATAGATGTATGAAATGTTCTTTAATGCATTTATTAAAGCCAAGATTTCTTCTATTTTATAGTTTATTAAACCTGCACTCGGAGATTGTGTCTGGAAATTTGTGTTATTGCACAAAAAGTCCAAAAGAACAACATGGGTTATGTTACAGTCCATTTCCCCAAACAAATTTATCAGTATTTGTAATCATATCAGTATAATGTAGTAATATTGAATCATATAAGTATAATCTCGTATAAGTGTAGGGGTTTTAAGTCATAATATTGAACCTGCTACCTGCTTACTGTGATGTTTTTTGTGATGAAGTGAGCAAGCAAATAAAGGTATTTATCAACATTCCCTCTACTGTTTGAACGTGTGATACTGATGCTTTGATAGTAAATTAATTTTAGGTGACAAAACAGTCATCTTACATAGTCAATCTGCCTTTTAAATGGACATTGTTTACAACAAGAACTTGCAAGCCAGATTTCTCGTGAATGGCTGCATGTAGATCAGGGGTAATCAATTAAATCTTTCCGCGGTCCATTTTTGGCAGATAGCTCAGACCTTAGGTCCGGGTCCGCGGTGGCGAACGAAAGTTGTTGAGCGGGGGGCGAAACTAACACTCAAATGGGTGGTGAACGTAACACTCGTCTGAAAATAAATTCTACGGTTTAAAATATAGTCTCCCGTTAAAATTTTTTTGGCATTTGGGTCCGTATCCAGTTAATCAGGAATGTGATTGGGTCCGGACAGGACGGCGTTCGGGTCCGGATCCGGACCGCGGTCCGCCATTTGGTGATACCTGATGTAGATGGTTGAGAATCGGTATGTATGTAGATGGGATAGAAAAATTCAATGTATCTGGTTCGTTTGAAGAGATTTCAATGTTTAATACATGATTTTACATCAAATTTGTGCTTCTGCACAATGGGGTAAAAAAGAGCACCAGAGCATGTGCTCCAACTATCTTACACTATGTGTAAGACTCCTCAGCCTCTCCGGTACGGTCTGTGAAGGGGTTCTGGAGAAGAGAATGTGCTCAATAACAGAATCTCAAGAGGAACAATGCGGGTTCTGTCCTGGTCGTGGAACGCTGGACCAGATATTGACCCTGGTGAGGGTCCTAGAGGGATGGGAGTCCACATGTGTCTTGTGGATTTGGAGAAGGCATTCGTCTTTATTAACATATACTGAACATGTGTAAGACCAATCGCATGTTGATTATTGCATGCTTTACTTGGTTGTAGGCTCTGTGTGTGTGTCTGTCTCTCGGTGTGTGTATCTGTGTCTGTCTGTGTGTCTGTATGTGTCTGTGTGTGTGTGTGTGTGTGTGTGTGTGTATGGTATATGTGAACACCCTTTAAAATTTGAAGACAGACATTCCTGAATGTAGTCTGCCAGTAGATAAGGACGCCTTGTATCTGCATGATAGCACATCTGGTGAACCTGAGGAGCCTTGGCTCGATGACCCTGGAGGGGAGGGGTCATGCTCACCTCATCAGGGCCAACAATGAGGCCTAAAGTCCATAACTCGCCACTGAATTATGATATAAATTTGTTATAGTTCTCAAAATACTGGCTATTGGTCTTCACAAGCAAACCACAGTTCAACAGCAATTTAAGCACCAAATGTCTAGCAGAACTCCAGTTCAAGTTTTCTCTCATAACATACAGGCTTTGCAGTCATACTTGAAATGTGGTCTGAACACAAGTCTGTCCAGGCCAGCTATTCCTTAAACTGGCCTCAGGTCTGGAGTTTGTGCCCAGTTTGGTCCAGTCTTTCCAGGTTTGGAGTTATTTGCCCAGTTTGAGCCAGACTCTCCAGGGTGACTGAACTGATGAGGGGCTAGGTTTGGGTGTGCAGGTGGGTGAGGCCCTCTTTGTCTTGTGAAGGAGAGAGAGGCGTCCTGAACGTGTCCTCTCAGACTGCTGCTGCTCTGTCTGGTGCTGGTTCTTCAGCTGCTGGTTGATAATTATCTGGACGTCTTCCTTTAGAACATATGCAATATGTGTCAAGGACTCTGAGGATTTTTCATTTTTTACATCATATAACATGGTACAAAATCAAGAGCATTGTACTCTCTTAATTTTGAATTTTTAAAACAGGGAATGATTTAATGTTGCTCATATGCATTGTGGCCAGCAGAGGGAGACAGAAGCAGTGAAATGAAACCAAACTGCCTTATTGCCACAGTGATGAACCAGACAGGGTCCTAACCAAGACAATTACCTTCCATTAGGAGGGGTGGACAGATGAAGAACTTCCACTAGCGTTTTATCTTTATTTACAGTAGGCACCCACAGACTTGCTCCAAATATCATCTCATTGTACTAGTACAGTCATGATTAAAGATATCTGCCAACATGGCTGCTAACTGAAATTGCAGGAAATGTTGAATGCCATTTGCCTTCAATTGTTTGTCTCTCTCTTTCAGTATCTAGCGCAATACTGAATGTAAGCCCAGTCCTGTATTTTGTCATTTTTGATAGCTGAGGAAACGGTTAATATAACAGTATTCAAAAAAGGGGTTTAGGCTTAAGTGCTTAGAGTTAAGAGTTTGGGATTAGGATTAGGGTCAGCGATGCGCTTACCAGGTCTCCAGTTAGGGTAGTTTAGGGTTAAGGGATTGGGGTTAGGATTAGGGTCTCGGAGACTGACGCACCTGCCAGGTCTCCAGTTAAGGTAGTTTAGGGTTAAAGGATTGGCATTAGGATTAGGGTCTCGGAGACTGACGCACCTGCCAGGTCTCCAGTTAAGGTAGTTTAGGGTTAAAGGATTGGGATTAGGATTAGGGTCTCTGAGACTGACGCACCTGCCAGGTCTCCAGTTAAGGTAGTTTAGGGTTAAAGGATTGGGATTAGGATTAGGGTCTCGGAGACTGACGCACCTGCCAGGCCTCCAGTTAAGGTAGTTTAAGGTTAAGGGATTGGGATTAGGATTAGGGTCTCGGAGACTGATGCACCTGCCAGGCCTCCAGTTAAGGTAGTTTAAGGTTAAGGGATTGGGATTAGGGTCTCGGAGACTGACGCACCTGCCAGGCCTCCAGTTAAGGTAGTTTAAGGTTAAGGGATTGGGATTAGGATTAGGGTCTCGGAGAGCGACGTACCTGCCAGGCCTCCAGTTCCTGCGAGAGCTGCAGTTTGTGTTGCACGGCCTCCAGCAACTGGTTGTTCAGACACATCATGTCACTTTTGGTCCGCACCAGCTCTGCCTCCATTGCAGTTTTTCTGCCATAAAGAGGAATTATAAAAAGGCAGCACTCAAATAGATATCTTTGTTTTCTTCAGTCACAAATGTTGTAGGACAACACCATGAAGGTGTATGATTGTTGGGGAGTATGTATCGAAACCTCCCAAATTATTTAAAATATTAAAATCATGGAGAGTGTGTTGTGCTGTCTGATATTTTGGAAGCTTTACAGAGCGCTACTCCTAAATCACTTTCATCCACGAGTTAAGACGTCACACATGGACGAATGACTCCGACACATACTTGGCAATGGCATCATCTCTGTCCTTGATAGCACGCTGAACAATCTCTTCATCCAATCTGCTGGTGACTTTCAGGTGGCGTTCAGTGTTCTCTTCCATGATCTGTGCATTCTGACAGAGATGAGGAACAGTCATCTCCGTCATTCAACACCGACAATTAACTCTGCTAGATGTAATTCTTTCTTTTGGTTTATTAATCATGGGAGGGTTCTTTGCTGTAGTTGATTTATCAAATCAAATCAAATCAAATCAAAGTTTATTTGTATAGCGCTTTTCACAACACATGTTGTCACAAAGCGCTTTACAGGATTTAAAAGGTTAACAATACTATGGGTCCAGATCTTTTGTTTTGGCGGTTGTAAATAATTGTATATCTATGTATACCATATCACCTTTATATAAATGTTTAAAAACCACTTATCACTTCTTGCCTGTGTAGAAATTGTTATTGCTTAGTAGTTAATATATATTAATTAAAACAGGGTGTCCAAAATGCGTTAGGAGTGATCTGTCAACATTGCTCTGGCCTTTTGTCCCTACATTTTTTCCCTCTACTTGGTCACCAGCAGCAAGCATCCCTAAATGTCTCCCCCCCCCTGTTGTTACCTGATCACTAAGCTCCTGTATCTGTACTGTGTTGTCACAGGACCAACTCCCTCCCCCCTCAATGGGCTCCTTCAGGTCCTGGAAACACAACACAGAGATTTTCTCTCTGGCCTGAGGAGACTGTGAGATGGTCCCATTGTTAGTGGCCTATTGGGTACAGACCTGGGATCAGGTAACACATATGAATGGATTTCTTTGTTGTTCTCATTCACTTCCTCATGATATTATCTGACGTTCCCAAACCAAGATGACAGCCTCTTAGGGAGCTGACAGAGCCCAGTGCTCATATGTACTGAATGGACCAAAATGACAAAGCATCAGAGACTTCTCAATATAAAATGGAATATACATTATATATAATATATATATATATATATATATATATATATATATATATATATATATATATATATATATATATATATATGTAATATGGTTGGCTCATATTTGACTGTGTCATGACACATCATACAGCATGCTAAACAAAAGGGATTTTAGAAAAAGACAATAGCAGTGTAACAACGAAACAATGAATATTCAACTGAAAAATTCTTCTATGCATTAATATAACCTTTCCATTATACCATATCTGTCACGTAGGGCAACGCCCCCTCTCATAGCTGTCACTCTGGGTTCCCTCATGTCTGTGTTCCCTGCCTGTTTGTCCCGCCCTGCTCGTTTATTTTGATTCCTCGTTTGTTACCACGCCCCTGTGTCATTGTCACCACCTGTCCCTAGTTTGGTTCTATGTATATAAGTCCCGTCATTCCCCAGTCGTGTCATCCGTGATTTTGTCTTTCCATTTGTTCATGCTGTCGCTTTGTGCTTTTCTGTTCGCTGTATTCATCTTGCTCGTGAGTTGTCTTTGTTCCCCCGTCGTGTTCAGTATGCCTGTGTTCCTCTGTTATTCGGACTGCCCTCCTGTGATCGACCCTGCCTGGCTTTCTGACGACGAGAATGGTATTCCCTTTAATAAATCTCGCTCCTCTCAGCATTTGTGTCCGTCTCCTCGCTACGCAGCGCGAGAATCGTTACAATATCCCTGTTTGGGACCAGCTGCTATGTGAGATGATGGCACCGTTTAGACAGATTCAAATTCCAGACAGTACTGAAAAAGGCAACTTGAAAAGATGGTCAGCCATTGTTCATGGCATTGTTTGTGTGTCACAGTGTGTGTGTGTGTGTGTGTGTGTGTGTGTGTGTGTGTGTGGCCTCTAGTCTCACCTGTACTGTCTGATTGTGCACAATCCTTTCTGCTATACTCCTCAGATGTCCCAGCATGCTTTGCAGGGTGTTGTTTTGGTTGTGGGGAGCATCTGAGCCATGGGAAACAGGAAGCAGCATGTCCAGGATGGAGCTTACTTCCTGTGTGACCTAAAAATTTAGAAAACAAGAGTCTCCAGTCTTTGTGACTAGACTCTCTCTCTCAGCTGTGCTGCATATAGGTCTGGGTGATGGACAATGCTTCATAATATTACTCTGTGTTACTCTTAATTTATAAATGATATTTAAGTTTTATTTACTACATTAATTTTACTTAAGATAGCGCAAATAAATGCTAAACTGACATCATTAGTCAAAATATAATAGCCCATATCTTTGTTGTTTTAAGAAAATCTACTTACAAAATTCTAATTTCAGGCTTAATTCTTTGATTGAAATTATTCTTATTCTATAAATGTCTCAAATCAAGCAATTTAAGCAACTACAAAAACATGACTCATGTTTATTAAAGTTATATAATATTTATCTTAAAACAGGCTTCCATTCCAATGGCATTACTGTAACAATCTTCATTAGAGCTTCCACAAGTAAAACATTCACAGTAAACATTCAGCAATAAACAGATGAAAAACATTGTGCGTGTATGTTTGTGCGCATGCGTGTGAATTAGGACCGTACCAGCTGGGTCTGCGCACTGTTTTGCTGCTCCTGCCGGGCCAAGCGTGTTTGTAGGGAGGACAGGCTGTCTCTCAGGGCTGCATTCTCCTCACACACCACTGCCAAGCTCTGTTTAAGGTCTTGCTCCTGTTGCGTTAGTCGTTCAACCTTAACACACACACACACACACACACACACACACACACACCTTCCATCATGGTGTTTTGGAGCCAACTGTGCATTCGTGAGCTATACACACATGTACCTACACATCTTAGCATAGTTTTAGGAAGCTTCACTTTCAGGAATAATGCTGACACAGACATCACAATCATGTCAGAAAGCACAGTAGTATTTTTTTTGTATGGTATTTACTGGGTTTGTATCCTATTGTTTGTATTATGGTGTGTCTGAGGACGTGTGTGTGTGCACTATCTTACCTGCTCTTTAAGTGCACCAAGCAGCCCCACATTCTGTGGTCCAGAATAACCCGTGTCCCTCAGCTCCTGCCGTAGGCGCTGGAGATCTGTGGTGACTACTTGCTCCATCTCCGTTGCCTACACACACACAAGCACATAAGGCATCATTCGTTTTGAGGGTGAATCTTCAAGGTTCAGGATTAGTCTTCAAGATGGAATTCTTGTCTACCCTAAAACAATAGTGTCTGTCTGGATAGCCTGGTCCTCTGCAGTGGGACTGGGCACTCTTTAGGCTCTCCTGTGAGAACCAGTCACCTACAATCACCGGAGGATCCCATCATATGGTCACCTCGACCCTGGCAGCGACATCATCATATTGCTTTAATGCCACAGAGGAATGTACTGTTGTGGCCCTAGAGACAGGGGTGCGGACTTGTAAATCTGCTATCAGGGTTGGCCTAAGGAGTATCTGAAATCAACTCGTGACCAATTAAATACATTAATTTATGCTTTAAGTTTTGAATCATCCAATGGCCTTTGAGAGATACAAAAGGATGGTATGAGCTCCAAAATATCTCAATCAGGGTTTTACTTTTTGCTTGAATGTCTGCTTAGGAATCAGCTCGATTGTACAAATATGAGGATGTTGGGTTAAGGTTTCCATGGAGACAACAAAAGAAATTCTGCATGCTGCAATGTGCAAAAGGACCTGCAAACTATAATAAACTCAACGTAGAAGAATCTGCAACAACAGACACGACCAATGTTGGTGAACATCTCTGTTGGTGAACACCGTGCCATGTGTCAGTCTCAGCAACTGACACTGAACACTGACAGATCACAATGCAGGGTGAACTTGATGTTTCTCTTACTTTATGATGTACTGACAAAGCTATTTCTTCATATTACATTTCCTTTCAACTCAGGAACAGCACGACTCTAATTTACTGATTAAAACAACCAGGAAATCAAACTGCGGTCTTGTAGATTAAGTTCCCTTAAGGATTTATTTGTCACATAAGATATGGCAGGAAACCTCACTGAATGTCACTTAAAATCCATTGGTGACTGCACAAGCTGCTCATTCCCCACACTATAAATCTGGATGGATAAATATTCCTCAGTGCTTTGAGCACATGTGAAATTTCTCAGTTGAAATAGAGAGGTTTGTTTTTGACTAACTAGCAAACATCTGGCCATGTGTTTCCAGTCACCTGTCCCTTTAACACACGACGCATTACATTACCAGATTTTGAAAGATCGAGTCATTAATGCAGGATTATAGAAAACTGATTTATAGCTAATTATAGCACATAATTCTCTCTCATACACACAAGCAGCACGGCACCTCCAAGGAAATCCCTTTACATCAACATGCATTTAATAGCATGTCTGGAATGACACAGGCCTATTATATCAATAACGTAATTAGTATCATTTCTCTCTGTTTGAACCAGAGTTCTGAGTGTAATGAGGCGGCATAAGTATGTGTGTTGCGTCTGGAGGCCAGGGGGACCGATACAGCCCAGCCCAGCTGTACTGGCATGCCTGTTGCTTCCTACCATTTCTCCTGTTCTGTAACTGCAACAAAACCAGGCGACCATCTCCTGTCCTCTTGGACTCCACAGCAAAACAATTGCCACAACATTGGCCTTGGCATTGGCCACAACAAGAAAGCTTGAAGGAGTTGGTACACAGAAACACTCACCGTTTCAGGTGCTGGGTTCTTAGAAGCAGAGGGGCTTCCATTCACCACATCTGGCAGGGATGGATCACCAAACCAGCCATGTGGCTCCACTGCCTCCAACCCCCCCGGCCCACTGCTGTCCAATCCTGCTTTTACTCCAAAACCGAGACAATCCATGACGCGAGCCGCAATGTAACGAGCTCTCCTTCCCTGCACAAACACTTCCTGCTCCTTGAGAGCGGAGATGGGACGATAATCACTGTAAACACAGTGCTTTAAAAAAAAGTTTAAAAATTTCCTCTGAACTTTGGTTGCTCAGAAAAGCCTGTTGTAGTGGTCAGCTGTCTAGCACAGGACAGGAGGAGGGTGAGGGTGTGGCTCCTCCCCATGGAGAGGGCAGAGTTAGATATCACACCAGCCAAGGAGCAAAGCACAACGCAGGGCCTTGGCATCTGCTGCAGTTATTGCACCATTCTGATTGCTCGTAATAAAACAGATAAGAAGTCCTCACCAGTAACTCTGTGTTCATGGGGACTCTGCAGGAGTCGACCTTGTTGAGCTCGGACTCGGGAGATTAGATTAGAAGCAAGGAGAGAGCTATGAACGCAGAGAGAACCTTCACTGCCTGCAACGTGACAGAAGCGTTTGCCATACTATCTAAACAAAACATGCTTGTTTAAATGCCATGTAGTCTTTAAGTTTAAGTAATTAAATAAGTTCAATCTGCAAAAGTTCATTGGAATCCCTTCAGTAGAACTGAAGCAGATTAGAAGTAGAACCAGTAGAACTGGTGTTTCCCAGGGTCATATCTCTCCTCTCAGTCAGGAACTGCTGCTGGTTCAGTTCTGTCAGTGTGTCCAGACAGCTCCACCCACTTTGTGTTTAGCTGTTGTTTTCCTGTCCTGGTCACAGACTGTGCGCTCAGCACACACACTCTGACTCAGGAAGGAAGGAGGAAGAGGAGTAATACTACCTATGGTGGAATCATGCATGGTTTCT
Organism: Brachyhypopomus gauderio; assembly: GCF_052324685.1. Lineage (NCBI taxonomy): Eukaryota > Metazoa > Chordata > Actinopteri > Gymnotiformes > Hypopomidae > Brachyhypopomus > Brachyhypopomus gauderio. The sequence goes on from NC_135229.1 coordinate 8,954,392, forward strand.
TTTTAAAAACATGTACAGTACATGTGACTGGCTGCACTGGACAAAACTACACTTTTACTACATTATTTGGACAGTTATGTAGATCTGAGTTCAGGAAAAATTTACCTACATCTTATTACATATTTCTATTAAAAAAACTGTTAATATCCACTGTTAAGTACTTACAATTTACATTTACTACAGCTAATTTGACTTGAGAAATGCCACTCCTGGTCAAATATTTGCTTTCATTTTTAACACAGAAGGCTTGCATTAAATTTTGCAACAAAAAATTATTTAGGAGCCCTGTGTATCTTTAGCCACACGATGGCTGGATTAACTAAGGGAAGTCAATTCTGAGTCAGTGCTTTTACTCCAAGTCTCATGATTCTCACATGTTCTTGGAGTTGCTTTCTGGAATAAAAGATCTAGAACCAGTTTTTGAGGTTAAGATCACCACAGTCAGGGGCATAACCAGTCTCAGTTACTTAAAAAATGATAATCCCTCACCGCGTCAAGGGTAATCCCTCACCGCGTCAAGGGTAATCCCTCACCGCGTCAAGGGTAATCCCTCACCGCGTCAAGGGTAATCCCTCACCGTGTTGAGCTTCTGCCGGAGATGCTGATTCAGCTGGCCATGCTGTTGTTCCATGTGGCTCTTCTCCCGCTGTGCCTGGGCCAGGGCCTTGGTCAGGACCTGCACGTGAGCACTCAGCTCCCGCACGTCACGCTCCAGCTCAGCCTCCTGGCTCTCCCACTGAACCTGGCTGCCTCGCAACTTCATATGCAGCATGTGTCTGTCCTGCTCCAGGGCCTGTGCAAGAGATCACACACTTAACAGAGGCAGGCACCCCCCACCCTTAACAGAGGCAGGCACCCCCCACCCTTAACAGAGGCAGGCACCCCCCACCCTTAACAGGGGCAGGCACCCCCCCCCCCCCCCCCCCCCCCCCAACAGAGGCAGGTACCCCCCCTTAACAGAGGCAGACACCCTACTTAACAGTGGCAGGTATCCCTCCTTAACAGAGGCAGACACCCCCTTTAACAGAGGCAGGTACTGAGACATCAGTCAACTTCCAGCAAGGTTGTTGTCTTTAGAATGGTAGAAGAGTGAGTGTTTGCAGAGTTAAACCTGTACCCTTGTAGGACTTTCACTTATTACGGAGACATAATAGAAATGAAAGAAAGAAAGACAGTCAATCACTACAGACATCCAAACTTTATGTGGCCTTCAGATTAGCTCAAGAATAGTGCACAAAGAGCTTGTGATGAATGGTTAAAAATCCCCATAAACACACTCCTAATCCTTGTGGACAGCCTTTCCAGAAGAGCTGAAGCTCCTCTATCTGCTCGTGACCGTCTGTTATAATCCGGGAACTAAACTCGCTCCTCTGCTGTTTCACTGCCGTTCGGATACGAGAGTATCAGAGGAGGGTGGACCGACATCATATTGAACCCTGTGGATTAGGAATGGGATGTCATTTACTATAAACTCATATGTGAGTCAAGGAAGGTGAGTGAATACTTTTAGCAATATATAGTTTGAATCTGCACATTAGTCTCTGTAGGATGTAGCCAGTGTCCTTTTGTGTTTTTCTATACATGGCCGTTGGGGTGCCTCTAGCCATATTTGGGATTAAATTACCATGGAGTACTGAGGTAAATTCTCTCTTTCATTTCCATCCAAATCCACCACGTCTGTGTTTTCCCCCAAACGTCCTCTAGGGAAATCACAGGCTGAATTATCTACCGTTTTTCACTGAACTCGCAAGTCGTCTGAATTTTTAATCCTGTCCGGATTTAAATTGCGCGTGTTTCCATAGATACATCCAGAAAACATTTTCCGAGCTCGTGACCGTCTGTTATAATCCGGGAACTAAACTCGCTCCTCTGCTGTTTCACTGCCGTTCGGATACGAGAGTATCAGAGGAGGGAATTAAAATGTGTATTACAGACTTCCCCTGAAATGCCATATTGGTTGGATTGGATTAGTTTGTGTTCATTTTACAGTCCTAAAATTGTTTTCATTTATCATAAATCTTTCTAACAGATGTTGTCTTCAAGTCATGTAAAATAGCAATTAGTTAACATTGCTTTTGCATTGCTTTTGCATGGGTTTTCTTTCTTTTTTCTGATGCAGTGTATACTCCATGGATATTGTATTTTACCCCATTCTGATTAATAAAGGCTTTAAATAAATGCTCACCTTGTTTCATAAAGATCGTTATTTATTAGTTTAATATTAAGGTAAGGTAAAGTACAATTTACTCAAAACCTCACTTGTAACACGTGGATATTTTTTGGGTGCACTTTTTTAGTGTACTAACTACAGGAATCAATGCCAATACATAGAATTGAAAGCAAACATGCTTAATAAATAGATAAGAAATGCTATCTGCAGTGTTGGTGTTCAAGTACTCAACAAACTGGTGAACACGTTGGAAGACGTCCGAAGCAAAGACTAAAACGCGCACAGTAAAACCAATCTGAGATCAAACTGGTTTTATTCGTTAAACGTATCCGTAAAACTGCAGCACGAAGTTAACAGTCATAGCTGATGAGCTGAATTGGAAAGATGGTAGAAACCTCCACCTGTCCTACATCGCATCACCTCACCTCAATCCTGTCTGCGTACTGCTGGTGGAGTTGACTTCTCTCTTCTTTCAGCTGACTATTTTCCAAAAGCAGCGCCTTTCCGAGCTGAGCAGCAAGAATAACATCTTCCTCTTTTTGTTGAAGTGCAACAATTAGTTCATCGCTCTCGTGGTAGACGGGCAAGTCTTCGGGCTCCAATTCATACGAGTACAAATTCTCCTCCAATTCAGTTCTTCGAGATTTTAAACGCATTTCATCTTCTTGACTCATTGTTATCCAAATAAGCAAGACTTTTTCTTGTTTGAGAATTCGTAATTGTTCATTATGCGCATTTATTTAGATCTTTCTGCAGCTTCTGTCCAACATTAGACTTCATGTCTAACTCCAGGGATGAATGAGCTTGCAGGAGGTAACGTTCCTCAATCACATCACTAATGAATAAAGCGGGCTGGGTCTGTCATCTGCAGCTGGACCTCCTGGCCCGTTTAAACCACGCTGTTGTGCTGTAAATACACTTTCATCGAATAAATGTAATTTTTCTCAGTTAGCTGCACAAAAATTGCACCCTTAGATTGTTAGCTGAGTCCGTCTAACGCAGATTGTCTATTGTAAAAAATGTAAGCCTGTCTACGGCAGCCTTCTTCAGTTAGCCATTAAATATGTTATTTATAATCGTTGTGTGGAAGAAACCTGAAAAAAAGTCACTAACCTAACGGAGGCTTAAATCCATAGTTTAAGTGTGAATAAGTTTCTGGGTTTAATTAAACCTGCATCGTGTCCTGATCCTATAAAAAGTACCAATGCCTGTTTCACTCGTTATCCTGCGATCTTAAACGCAGACGTGTAGTCTGTTGTAGGCGGATAAAGCGGGTCAGGGGTCAGGGTAGAAAAAGCTGCTCATGAGAAGAGCCATCGGGGTGTGGATGCGGTGGAGATGGCGTCTCTCTCGTTTTGATCAAAAGAACTCACAGATGGCGCGGGGACAGTAACGCCCAGCGTGAAAGCCTGGACATCAAGAGCTGTCCGGTGTCCACGCCCTTCACATTGTCCTTATAAGTTTACAGTTTTAAAACGAAAAGAGACGCGTGCTTTACAAACGCTTCACGTATGACGTGGGGCCAGAGACGGTACGTCAAACAACAATCTCACTGCACTAACTGCACCTTCATAACGCATGACACACTTCATAACATATGTCCTATAGCGCCCACTGCACAACAGGGACCCTCAAGGCGGTTCATCAGTGCACATGTAAGTTTGGTCTTTAAGACAAAGTAGTTTATAAATTGCTTACAATGAGTAAAATGATCATTTGTATCTTATTTTTGCAACTGTAGACAGAACAGTGTTAGAGGCTGTGAGAGAGATGGACCTGAAGATTACTTACCTCACATCACTTGTTGAGTCTCTTGTGGGTGGCCAGCAAATTTTGTCCCCACAACAGGTCCAGGATGAGGAGGAAATTAAAGTTTTCCCACTAAATTCAATGGAGGCCCTAGAAGAAAAGAGAAAAGATTGTTAGACAATGGGCTGAAGCAGAGGATGGTAAGTTAATTCATAGATGATTTCCCATTACAGTCTTTCTCAGTCGATTTGGTTCATTTCTCAGATCAGAATTGAAATTCTCAAAACTGTTCATTCAGTCTCCACATCTCCTTGTCACTTGTGCACATCATAATTGCATTTCTCCTTGTGTTTCACATTTTGCAAATGCTTTTGTACATTTTGAAAATGGACATGGACAGTTGTCTGTTGTTTTTTACATTATCAATTGCTTATGTTATGTTTATTTACATTTACATTTATGGCATTTAGCAGACGCTCTTATCCAGAGCGACTTACAAAAGTGCTAAGTGTTTGGTCAGAATATGCATCTCTATCTAGTATAAACAGGTTTAAGTCCAAACTACTCGAGCTCAAGCACTGCCATAAACAGTTGCCAGTGCTGATACCTAGAAAGAAGACAACAAAATATAAGATTAGACATAGAGCACTACCTAGCAGGACTGAAATACCTACAAGACTACATTAGCAAGTGTTCCCAGAGATAAAGTGCAATTACGATTTATACCAATGCTTCAGTAGATTAGTGCTTATAAGTGCCTTACAAAGAGATGGGTCTTCAGTCTGCATTTGAAAACCGTGAGAATGTTCGCTGTTCGGATAGCCAGTGGAAGTTCGTTCCACCATCTGGGAGCCAGAACAGAGAAGCATCTTGTCGCGTGTCTTCCATGAATCTTGAGGGATGGCGGGTCAAGCTGAGCTGTAATTGAAGCGCAAAGGGCTCGAGGTGCGGATCGACTCTTGACCATTGCCATAAGGTATGAAGGAGCTGGTCCATTCTTGGCTTTGTAGGCAAGCATCAGAATTTTAAACTGTATGCGAGCAACCACGGGAAGCCAGTGAAGGGAGCGCAGCAGTGGAGTGACATGAGTGAACTTGGGTAGATTGAAAACAAGCCTTGCTGCTGCATTCTGGATCAGTTGCAAGGGCCTGATGGCCTGCAGAGGAAGACCAGCCAGGAGAGAGTTGCAGTAGTCGAGCCTTGAAATGACAAGAGACTGGACAAGCACCTGGGAGGCCTCCTGAGAGAGGAAGGGTCGGATACGTCGGATGTTGTAGAGAAAGTATCTGCATGACCGAGTCCGGTTTGTAATATGGGCAGAGAATGACAACTGGTCATCCAGAGTCACCCCAAGGTTTCTTGCATCTTTAGACGGAACAGTCAAAGAGTTCTCAAATGAGATGGCAAGATCCTGCTGAGGACCTGTAGCTCCAGGTATGAACAGCAGCTCAGTCTTGCTGGGATTGAGCTTTAGATGGTGAGCTGCCATCCATGAAGAGATGTCAGTCAGACATGCAGAGATACGGCTGCAAACCTGAGTATCAGATGGTGGGAAGGAAAGCATTAGTTGAGTGTCATCAGCATAGCAGTGGTACGCTTGGTATTTATCAAATGGTATTTATCAAATATGAATTGTCTTACTCTCCAAAACATTTAGTCTTTAGGTCATCACCTTGGTCATTGCATGCAAAAGTGCTGAACATGTCATAATCTCTAAGGCATCATTTTACTTTTTTTGTTGTTGTTGTTACATTTTGGTAATTTTATCCTAACTTGATTTAATTATTCGCATGTGAACATTCAGTTACAGTAAGAAAGGGAATTTGTGAAGGTTTAGATCAACCAATGGTCTCAACCACAGGCCAGAGGTGCGTCTCATAAACCTATACTGTAATTGGCAAACATTTATAGATGCTAAACACTGCAGTATCACAAAATCTCATAATGGAAACACGAGGCCATGTACAGGGTGAACAGCCAAGAAGAGGAGTAAGACTATGTGGTGTAGAGGAGTAAGACTGTGTGGTGTAGATGAGTAAGACTGTGTGGTGTAGAGGAGTAAGACTATGTGGTGTAGAGGAGTAAGACTGTGTGGTGTAGAGGAGTAAGACTATGTGGTGTAGAGGAGTAAGACTGTGTGGTGTAGAGGAGTAAGACTGTGTGGTGTAGAGGAGTAAGACTATGTGGTGTAGAGGAGTAAGACTGTGTGGTGTAGAGGAGTAAGACTGCGTGGTGTAGAGGAGTAAGACTGCGTGGTGTAGAGGAGTAAGACTGTGTGGTGTAGAGGAGTAAGACTATGTGGTGTAGAGGAGTAAGACTATGTGGTGTAGAGGAGTAAGACTGTGTGGTGTAGAGGAGTAAGACTGTGTGGTGTAGAGGAGTAAGACTGTGTGGTGTAGAGGAGTAAGACTATGTGGTGTAGAGGAGTAAGACTGTGGTGTAGAGGAGTAAGACTGTGTGGTGTAGAGGGGTAAGACTGTGTGGTGTAGAGGAGTAAGACTGTGTGGTGTAGAGGAGTAAGACTGCGTGGTGTAGAGGAGTAAGACTGTGTGGTGTAGAGGAGTAAGACTATGTGGTGTAGAGGAGTAAGACTGTGTGGTGTAGAGGAGTAAGACTATGTGGTGTAGAGGGGTAAGACTGTGTGGTGTAGAGGGGTAAGACTGTGTGGTGTAGAGGGGTAAGACTGCGTGGTGTAGAGGAGTAAGACTGTGTGGTGTAGAGGAGTAAGACTGCGTGGTGTAGAGGGGTAACACTGTGTGGTGTAGAGGAGTAAGACTGTGGTGTAGAGGAGTAAGACTGTGGTGTAGAGGAGTAAGACTGCGTGGTGTAGAGGAGTAAGACTGTGGTGTAGAGGGGTAAGACTGTGGTGTAGAGGGGTAAGACTGTGTGGTGTAGAGGAGTAAGACTGTGTGGTGTAGAGGAGTAAGACTATGTGGTGTAGAGGAGTAAGACTGCGTGGTGTAGAGGAGTAAGACTGTGTGGTGTAGAGGAGTAAGACTGCGTGGTGTAGAGGAGTAAGACTGTGTGGTGTAGAGGAGTAAGACTATGTGGTGTAGAGGAGTAAGACTGTGTGGTGTAGAGGAGTAAGACTATGTGGTGTAGAGGAGTAAGACTGTGTGGTGTAGAGGGGTAAGACTGTGTGGTGTAGAGGGGTAAGACTGTGTGGTGTAGAGGAGTAAGACTGTGTGGTGTAGAGGGGTAAGACTGTGTGGTGTAGAGGAGTAAGACTGTGTGGTGTAGAGGAGTAAGACTGCGTGGTGTAGAGGGGTAAGACTGTGTGGTGTAGAGGAGTAAGACTGTGGTGTAGAGGAGTAAGACTGCGTGGTGTAGAGGAGTAAGACTGCGTGGTGTAGAGGAGTAAGACTGTGGTGTAGAGGGGTAAGACTGTGTGGTGTAGAGGAGTAAGACTGTGTGGTGTAGAGGAGTAAGACTATGTGGTGTAGAGGAGTAAGACTGTGTGGTGTAGAGGAGTAAGACTGCGTGGTGTAGAGGAGTAAGACTGCGTGGTGTAGAGGAGTAAGACTATGTGGTGTAGAGGAGTAAGACTGTGTGGTGTAGAGGAGTAAGACTGTGTGGTGTAGAGGAGTAAGACTGTGTGGTGTAGAGGGGTAAGACTGTGTGGTGTAGAGGAGTAAGACTATGTGGTGTAGAGGAGTAAGACTGTGTGGTGTAGAGGAGTAAGACTGTGTGGTGTAGAGGGGTAAGACTGTGTGGTGTAGAGGGGTAAGACTGTGTGGTGTAGAGGAGTAAGACTGTGTGGTGTAGAGGGGTAAGACTGTGTGGTGTAGAGGAGTAAGACTGTGTGGTGTAGAGGGGTAAGACTGTGTGGTGTAGAGGGGTAAGACTGTGTGGTGTAGAGGAGTAAGACTGTGTGGTGTAGAGGAGTAAGACTGTGTGGTGTAGAGGAGTAAGACTATGTGGTGTAGAGGAGTAAGACTGTGTGGTGTAGAGGGGTAAGACTGTGTGGTGTAGAGGAGTAAGACTGTGTGGTGTAAGGCTGAGGGGACAAAACAGTGAAAGAAGGGCAACAATTGTGGACCATGTTTTACATGTAAGTCATGTTCTCACAATGGCTGAAGCTGGTCGCTGGGTGCAGCTGAATATTGGAAGAACAACTGTGTCTGTGTTCAATCGTTCAGGTGAGAGTGGGCCGGCTGGGGAGCCGCATGAAACCAGGCAAAGAGCCGCAGGTTGGCCACTCCTGATATAGGACATCAAAATTAGCTATATATAGGGGTGACAGAGGTTCCATTTTCTGTATTTTCCCTGGAGGCTGTATGTGCTCAGGTTGTTTTGAATGTGTAGAGTAAGTTTCTAATTTTGCAGTTTTTCCAGTCAGCTGTCTGTCTTTTCTGAATTTCAATCAAATTTTTTTTGTCAACAAATTGTAGTGCAAACAATACAGTCAAACAATATTGCTATACTTGATTCCAGGCCAATTTCTTTCTATCAGTCTCCCACATACAGTCATGTGTAACTTTGTCTTCTGTGTAACTTTGTATTTTGTGTGTAATGTATTGTTTCATTTGATTTACCACAGAATATCGACTGAGAAAAACTGTAAATCAAATCTAGCTACCACCAACTCTCTGTCTCCACAAATATGGACTTGTGCTAATGGACCACCCAATGGAGGATGGGTTACCGTTGGGTATATATATATATATCTGCAGAAATGGGCGGAGGTTCACCAATCTGTCAATATCTAAACATTTTCTAAAAAGATGTGCAAATATTTTAGCCAAGACTGTATACAGTTTTATATTATTAGTCAAAAACTTCTAATCACTTACTGTGACGTTCGGGCGCAGCCAAGGACGAGACACAGAATCCTTGGGTTGCGAAGCAAACGTTACTTTAATGACAACAGGAATTGCGCAATAGCGCACGAGGAACAGCAAACTTGACACGTAACGTGTAAACATTAGACAACGACGAGCACAGGACACTGCGCGAGCGCACATTAAATAGACAGACCACATTAGCCCCATGCGATTACGAGACGATTCACAGGTGAGACAGATTATCACGCGACATAGCCCTCACCACGGAGTTTCACAGACGCAGACAAAGCACGTGGACTACGTATACACACGCCCAAAAGGGAGGGGCCGGGGTCCTCAACGTGACAGACACCCCCTCCAAGGGCACTACCCGTCCCGGGGTGCCAACAGGACCGAGTGCCCCGAACCCACGATGATGGGCAGATCCGACGCGCTCAGTCCTGCGTCTGGGAGGTGACCGCCCTCGGTGAAGCGTCCCCCATGGACCACCTAGAACACCCTCCCTGGGAACACAGGGGAAAAGACGTTAGACAACGGCACGGTCACAAACACACAAACAGGCACGCTTACACACATAGACACAAACGGGAAGAGGGGGTTAGGTACACATATGGGTAGACTTACGAACACAGGCACACACACATACGAAACAGGCGCCAGGCTGCGCGCCAGGAGGAGAGCGATGAGGGAAGTGAGATCGGGAGCCACTGGTGCTGCAGGCGCTGCGATGGGCGGTGCTCCTCCTGCCCTTGCTGCAAACCCTCCACCGGGCGCAGCGTGGCTGGCAGACGCGCCAGGTGCAGCGCGGTTGGCCGACGCGCAAGGTGCAGCGTGGTTGGCCGACGCGCAAGGTGCAGCGTGGTTGGCCGACGCGCCAGGTGCAGCGCGGTTGGCCCCTCTCCTCGGTGGGCCGTACGGGAAACCCTCCTCGCCCGAGGATCTCCCTCCGGACCTGGCAGTGGGAGTGGCTTTCTCCGCTTCCATCTCCTCTTCACTGCCATGGCTCCAGCTCATGGGCTGTCCCGAGCTGCCACCCCGGGAACAGTCCATGTCGCTGGCTGGGGAGCGCTCGGGGGATGAGCCCGCCTCTGGACTCCTCCTCCTCTTAACCGTCTCGACTGACAGTTCCGAGGGGGGAGGGCTTTCCTCCTCGGTAAAGGAGCCCTCGGACAGAGGGTAATCCCCGTTTTCCTCTTCTTCCCCACCGTCTTCCTCGGGGTAAGCAGAGCACTCCGACGGGGGGTACTCCTCCTCGCCGTACTCTTGCTCCTCGCCTTCCTCCACGGTGGTAGAGGGACCTACGGGCGGAGGGAGGTAGTCCTCTTCCTCGGACTCCTCCTCCTCCTCTTCCCCATAGTCCACCGTGGAGGCGTCGTATAACGACGGAGGGTAAGCTTCCTCCTCGTCCTCTTGCTCCTCCTCCTCGCCTGAGGAATCCCCCTCCCCAAACTCGCTCTCGGGGGTCCTTTCCACCCCGCAGAGCGCGAAGGAGCCTACCCGCAGGGGTGAGGGCTCCCTGGACGTAGAGGGGTTGTACTCCCTCCAAAGCCACACCGCCTCCTGGCGGAGCTTCTCCGCCGCCTCGGGGTCGTGGTGCACCCGCGCCTGTCGCAGCAGGGACGCACAGACTGGGTCTGTCTCCAGCTGCTCCTGCGTGGGTCCGATCTTGTGGCGCGGGGAGGAGTCCCCCTCGAGCTCGCCATTTGTTGTCGTCCCTGTCCCGTATAGCTCGGGGACGTTAACCCGTATGGGCGAGAGCTCCCGTGGAGGCGCGGAGTGTCTCTCTTGCCACACCCGCGCCGCTGTCTTGCGGTACTCCTCCGCCAACTCTGGTATGGAGGTCTCCCGAGGCGCGCACAGTAGGTAGGCGCACTCGGGGTCCCGCTTCAGCTGCGCCAGAGTTGGCGTAGAGTCGCAGCGCGGGGGGAGGACGAAGCGCGGTGACGCCACTTACTCGGGCGAGTTGCCTTCTTCGGCCGGGTTGCGTAGCCCGGCATGGTCCTGGTGTCTCTGGACGGCTCGTCGTTCTGTGACATTCGGGCGCAGCCAAGGACGAGACACAGAATCCTTGGGTTGCGAAGCAAAAGTTACTTTAATGACAACAGGAATTGCACAATAGCGCACGAGGAACAGCAAACTTGACACGTAACGTGTAAACATTAGACAACGACGAGCACAGGACACTGCGCGAGCGCACATTAAATAGACAGACCACATTAGCCCCATGTGATTACGAGACGATTCACAGGTGAGACAGATTATCACCCGACATAGCCCTCACCACGGAGTTTCACAGACGCAGACAAAGCACGTGGACTACGTATACACACGCCCAAAAGGGAGGGGCCAGGGTCCTCAACGTGACACTTACTTTAAGTCAATACAATAAATAAGATATTAACTGATTTTAAATAAGAACCCTGATTACTAAATGCAAAACAGAATGTACACTGAAAAAAATAAAGCATTGGCTCAATGTAATAAAATTGAATTAATCAATCACACAAATTTTTTTTCATTGACTCAATCCAAAAAACTTAATTCATGACTAAATGAATTTAGTTTTTTGGATTGATTCAATGAAAAAAAATTTGTGTGATTGATTAATTCAATTTTATTACATTGAGCCAATGCTTTATTTTTTTCAGTGTACATGTCCTACACTGAAAAAAATAAAGCATTGGCTCAATGTAATAAAATTGAATTAATCAATCACACAAATTTTTTTTCATTGACTCAATTCAAAAAACTAAATTCATGACTAAATGCGCGCGGTGTCGATTCGCGAGGTCGTACACAATTTGTAACTTCGCGCGCCACTCCTCAGCGCAATGAACAGTCGTGTTTGCAGGGTTCATACACCTTTATAAGTTGGAATTCAAGCATTTGTACGTCACTTTCAAGGTCCATTTCAATATTTCCCAGCATGTTAAACTTAATAATCGAAATAATTCACTTTTTATCACATTATTTAATGGTGGTTTATTTTCAAAACGCCCAATCTTAACGTCTTCACGATCTCTCATGTTTCGTCCTGGAATTACAAGAGGCTCACGTAATACAAGAGAACTATTCAGTCAGACAGCTATTTGTTGTGAAACGAAGTAGTTACAATTTCAACATTTTAAAGTACTTTAGCCTAAATTCCAGCACTTTTCAAACCTGAAACACACTGAAACACAAAGCAACATTAAAATTCGTCTGGTAAATGAATTTCAGATCAAGGAAGCTGGCTGATTAAGTGTAAACAAGTGTGCACATAAAGGGAAACATAATGTACTAAATTTATATACAAATATATAATCAACCGTTTACTATCACATTAGGACACAGTCACTCGTGAAGCTTCACCGGGTTCCTCCCTTTTTAGCATGTTCACAAAAACACTAATATGATTTTGAAAATTACTAAATTGCTAATCATGAATGAGGCGTTAAAATTTAGCTCCACAAGGTACATCAAATCTAAAACGTCTTGGGATAACATAGTTTACAAGCACTTGATTAATCAATCGCATGTCTTCATTTTCTCTACTACAGACTAAAGGTGGGCCAGCAGATGAGCTTCCTGCTGAGGTTTCTGACGTGTCTGCCCCAAGCTCAAAGACAGAGGAAGCCCAAAGTACAGGGTTTTCAGGTGAGATTTAGTGTGTTAATATTTTACCAAATACCTAATGTGTTACAGTTATTCATTGCTCTCAGTATAATATTCTATAATTGATCATTTTCTATAATTGATCAAATTAGATTTGATTGATGGGGTGAATGATGAAGATGCTCTGCATAGTGACACACAGGCAGCAGACGTGAGGCTCGAGTGTCTTAAGCTCAGATCCAAGGTATCTGTTTTATTCTTTAAAATGTCTTCGATTTATTCCCAGTCACGCTGTTCGCTGTAGATTTTGCTCTTTTGAATGTTCAATTGTACATTTGTTATTGTCAGAATCATATGTTGAATGGTTGTAATCTAATTATCTCCTCTCTGTAAAGAAAGGGACAAACAATCTGCGTGTTCACACAGAGGACGAGACAGTTGTCATATTTATTCCAGATGGTACTTGTTAATATTTTACTGTTCTAACTTGTGCAATGTTGTAGTGTAAGCATGACCTACTAACAGGTTTATCTGAGATGGTCTAAAGGAGTAAATAAGTAGGGGACCATTTTGTCAGCATAGTTCATAGTTGCAGCATGAAGGATAAAAAACTTTTACACCCAAATCCCTCTTTCTCAGTCCTATGGCCTTTAAACATCATGTCTTATGCTATTTTTCTGTACAACTTTCATCTTTTACAGATGTCCAGTCTCCCAGTGTTGAGACAGTCGCCTCCGTCCACAGCGGCTGTTGTTGTTGTTGTTGTTTTGTGACGTCGTGTGCGTCCCTCAGGTGGGCGGAGCCCGTGATCCGTCTCACCTGAGGGTCGTTTGTTTGCCTATATATGTCTTGTCTTTGTACCAGTTGACCGCTGGTCATTATATCCTTAATTTGGATCTATTGCACGGGTTTTGGTTTGCACACTTTCTATTAAACCATCCTTTTCCCCTGAGCCTTGGCGTGATCGCTTCCTTTTTGGTTCGCACACCCTGCCCGTCACACAGTAGGGCTTGCCTCAGCTTTCTCAAGGATCTGTGGGATGTGTTTTGAAAATCATCTTTGCTTAGCTGCAGACTTGGCAACAATATATTTTGCTTAGTAATAAACTTGATACTGATATATCAACTTGATATGAAATGGTTTTCTACATCTATGGAAGCGAAGATTACTAAAAGAGTAGGTGGATGGGAGAAGAAGCGACATATAAGCTTGGAGTGCAACAGTTATTTTCAGATCTCTGGTCTCTACCACGTGTGCCCGTTTGCTCAGCTAGTTGCTCACTGTGTGCGGGGGCTTTAGGGTGGGGAGCATATACATGCATTGTATGTGTGCGGTCTCCTAAGATATCTTGGTACAACCATGACAGTAAAGTTGAGAAAAAACGGTACATTTCCCTTCTTTTGTAGCTGGTCAAATGAAAACAGTCACCCTTTGAAGAGCTCTGTTAGAGTTACAATGCTCGAGTTACCCCCTACCTACCCTGGGTGGCGCACACACACACATACAAGCTACCTCCACCCCTGTGCTCCGACACCCCCACCTACACCACCCCTGCCTTTGCCCACAAAATCTCACTATGCACCGAAATCAAAACGTCAGAGCCCTGATGAGTGATCAATTTCATATCGGTTCTGATCCATCATTTGTTTTTAATTTGTTTACGCCCCCCTCAATTTTTTTTGCACCAGCCGCCAGTGGTGGTTAGACCCTTTCAAGTTTCCCAACCGAGTATGTAAGGCAATTGACGTATGTTTTTGACTATTTGTCACAATAAAACGAATCAGTTGCTATGAATACATATGAGTAGACAATTCTCTACTCTCAATAACTTTATCTTTCAAGAACAAAATAGCAACATTTATTAAAAACCCAAAGTCATTATGGAGGTTTATATTTTATCTTTTTAAAAACAGGTCTTAGGTTTGTTTCTCTGTAGCTACAATCTAAAAATGTGTAAAGTTAAAATGCTGCTTGCATGGCGTATGATCTCAAGAACCAGTTTCTTTCCACAGATCTGAACTAACTGCAATATTTTATTTTGGCACTGCTAATATGTAAAACTGATTCATAGTTTTATCTGTACCTGGAAAATGTTTTTATTTGCTTTAAAGATGTGTATTATGCAATATTTTGTGCTCATCACCCACTACAGCATTCCTTTTCTGTCATTCTATTTCAGTGTTTATTTTATTGTCAACCCCTTGTGCTGTAGTGTTCATTATGTCTTTCATAATGTTAATAACTCAGCCCTGCCATCTAGTGATTCATTTTGGGCACTCATTTCACTCCTGTTAAATGTCACAAAAAACGAAAGTGGAATGTGTGTGTGTGTATATATATATATATATATATATATATATATATATATATATATACACTATTCATCGATGTGTCAAAGACTATTTGTAACATAACTGTACGAAATGAAAATGAATGAAGTTACATAATAAGAACAAATTAACTGGAATGTCCAATCCAAATCACAAAAGGTTCATAATACGCAGTCAATGGATTCACAAAGTTTGTACAGTATGTATCAAAAAACAGCTCACAAACCACCAATGGTTTAGTGCAACACTCGTTTACTTCAGGTTTCATTTATAAATAGAAACTGTCAAAATCCAAACACTGTGAATGAAGACTTTTTAAAACACGTAGAGAAGAGGTTCTGCTTCACCTCAGAAGTGGAGCTCCAGAGGTTGACGACTTCATGACAGCGATAGAGACTCCCTGATCTCCCCTCATCTGTGCCTTTGAATATGACACACTGACCCAGAACACACCCATTTTTGACTAGTCCAATCTCTCCTCATCTGTCTGAGTCCATAGATATGAAGTGGTGTCCTCGTAAATTATGGCCAGTGTCTCGCCCGTGTCTGATACAGCTGCACTGGTTTGCAAGTACGCCTAAAGGTCACAGGAGACAAAAATGAAGATAAAACACAACATAATCACACAAACACGCTTTTCAACATAATATAAAGGCCAAAAATCCCAAAATACACTGAATAAAGAAATTATATATAAATATCCAACCAATATCACCATTAAATTCAAACCATTAATTTAAATAAGAAAATGTAACATTTTAAAACATTACACTTATGTCTGGAAGTGACCAGATGATTTCCATGGAGACTTGGTCATGCATGGATTCTTAGAGCCTTGTCTAAACAAACAAGTTTGATCTGATAAGGAACTGAAATAAATAAATCCAAGATCTCTAAACAAATCAAACATTCTGACTAAACACAGCCCTAGAATGGCATTTGAAATCACACAATTTTCATCAGCAGTAGTCTGATGTGTCTCTAAAAATCTGCACATCTTGATGCAGCAATGCAGAAACCGATTGACTGTTTGAAGGCTAATACTGATTAAGCTGGTGGAATCAGGTGTCACGCCGGCTGGATTGGGATGAAAAACTGCAGTCACACATCCTTCAAGGATTGAAAACACCTGATTTATATTCATCCATTTAGCATTGCACCTCTCAGATATATTCTTACAGGTATTTCACCAAACAGGCTTAGAACTATCTGGACAACCGTGCCAAATAAAACCTGAAACAACACTTTCCCCCCATGAAACTTCAGCTGTGTTCGAAATAGCCAATTATATTATACTATTCATACTATATAATATGATCGTACTTATGCATCCTTATTGGGCTAGGGTTAGCCTAACCCTAACCATACTACATATGACTCATAGTATTTGGGCATAGTATTTGAGTTTTACTACTCGGGTACTTATTGGGTCCCAAATGCAACCAAAATCTATTTTTTCAGTAAAAAGATTCTTAGATGACATACCACTTCTGCCAAATATTTCAGAATGCGAACACAGCTATCTTCGTGATGTACTGCATCCTGTCGTCTAACACGAAACATTTCGACACCTAATACGTAAAAATAAACAAACAAAAAAACCCCTGGTGGATGCCAGTACAGAGAGATGATTACACTGTAATCATATAAATTGGGTATCACTGCAGTAAACTGACCATTGTTTATTGGTAGGGACATATTATATTAGAGGTGGGAAAAAAACAAAAGGTATTTGAGTAAGTTCACGCCAGGTAGAGGGAACCTAATTTGTATTTTTACAATACGTATGAAACAACCTGTATATCGTAGGCTATTTCGAACATAGTCTTCATGTTCCAGACCTGTGTTGTTTGTGTTTTTATTAAGCATGGACGTCAGGGAAACTAGGAAATCTTGCTTGGTGAAATACCCACTGTGGTGCCTCAGCAGAGCACCCAGAACGTGCTGCCAGTAGATGAGCTCTGGCCCCACGGTACCTTCTCCATCAGCTGGAGGCGCTCCTCCAGGAGCAGGTTGCTCTGTTGGAGCTGGGCGGCCACGCTCTCCAACCCCAGCAGCTTGTCCAGGTGTCGCCGGTGCCTCTGCTGCAGAACCTTCACTCTCTTCTGCAGCTCAGAGACTATCGCCCCCAGCTGCCCCTCACTCAGTCTGCTCGGGTGGCATCTGTGGGCAGTGGGGTGGGGGCCATGCAGAGGAGATAAAACACTGCAGCTACTGTAAGAAATGGTTTCGTATGTAGGACCTTTTCCATTCCTGTTATTGATGCTCTCAATGGGCAGCACCGTTTCTTACTGACCACTTTGCAATAAAGGTACTGTACATGAGAGATCCTACCAATACAAGTGAGTATTCTTAAAGGTCAAAGATCTACAAATGCAGTGGTTACAGACAACTAAATCCTCACCGGTGTTCCTCTGACTGGCTGCCCTGCTGGGCCTCCTTGATGTTCTTGAGTCCTTCTACAGTCACAGACACCAGCTTCTCAAGGGTGAGGACCAAAGAAACAGGAGAGGGGCGGTCGCACAAACCAGGAGGCACAGCACACACGGGCATGGAATTGAGACGCGGAGGGATACTGGGAATCCTCTCGAAATAGGCTACAACTTGGACCTCACCACCCTCTTGGACCTCACCATTCTCCTGGACCTTACCACCCTCCTGGACCTGGTCACCCTCCTGGACCTGGTCACCCTCCTGGACCTCACCACCCTCCTGAT
Source organism: Brachyhypopomus gauderio (assembly GCF_052324685.1). Lineage (NCBI taxonomy): Eukaryota > Metazoa > Chordata > Actinopteri > Gymnotiformes > Hypopomidae > Brachyhypopomus > Brachyhypopomus gauderio. The sequence continues at coordinate 8,971,736 of NC_135229.1, forward strand.
TGTGAGGCTGCTCGTCCACCCTTATCTCTGTGTCCATGATTACATGTGCTGCAGTGTCTAAGCAGACTTCACCAACATCTGATGATGGATCATCAAACACCACCACCACCTTTCGCTCTGCGTCTCTGCAGCACACCAACTCCCTGGTTGTTTGTTGGAGTGTGCCTGCTGATTCAGTGCCAGCGGTCAGGACTAACTGTTCATTCCCAGTCCCACTCAGAGCTGGGAGCTCCAGATACTCAGAAGGCGTTGATGACTTCACAGTGATGGCGTACAGCTTCACAGGACCTGCATCTCCGTCAGACTGAGTTGCAGTTTGTTGTCGTTTTGCTCTCCTCTCCAGACGGTCAGCATGTTTCCTCTTCTGTCAATGTAAATTTTATTAGAATTAATTTTAAGAGGAAATATAATCTGTAATTAAGATCATACAGGAAGAGTCTCAACATTATTGGTGTTGTAACTGAACTAATCTCGTCTTTGATAGAACAAACTTAAGCTTAGAGCTTGAGAAACAACACATTAATATATTTTAGAGTCTAAGTATCTTCAGCAGATTTGAGTGTGTATGGTAGGTTCCTTTCTTTTTTAACCCTTTATGTCTGACTTAAGGCTGTCTTACTTTGTTGTGCTCTGACAGGTCAAAGATGGTTGGCACGGCATTGTTGTCCAGGTAACGCATTCCCCAGCGTGAGGTAAAGCACGAGGGCATAAAGTGCTCGTGGCACAGGTACTGGTGACAAGATGGCGTCCAGTCTTCACGGCCCATGTTATGTAGCCACAGCTTTAACCTCTCTGGATCGTTAAGTGGATACCTGAGGGAGCAGGTAATGACATGAGCCAACAAGGGCCCAGTGTAGTAATTCACTCTAGGGTGGATTTACCATATTGTACCATAGTGTATGTAATTATATATATATTACATATACAATATACTGCTCCACACTCCCTGTTGTAACTAACAGTTAAGTTTATTCGCTGTGCGCTGCGTGCACAATTTATGATTGATTCCACTGTTATTGTTAGACTTTTAGTTTTGAAGGACCTTGTAAAATCCAAATGCCTGTGTATATGCATCATAATTCTGTAAGAATAAAACCACAATGTACATTCTTGTTATACAGGTGCATATTAATTAGAATATTAGAATAATGTTACCTTATACTACCTAACAAAGTTGTCAAAAGTATTCACATTCATTACTCAGGTTGTATAGATAGTAGGCTATAGATACTGCAGTTAAAAAAAATACAAAAAAGTATCAACTCAAGCTTTTTACTAAGTGTAATACTGTTTTTAAAACTACTTAAAGTATAAAAGTAAAAGTAATGTAAGGGGGAAAATGCCATTGTGTTGGCTGAAAAATATTTACTCAAGAAAAGTTTAGATAACCAAAATAAGTAAGGTAAATTCGTTACTTGACAGCTCTGCTGACATACTGATTGGGACCCCAAATCAGTATACGACCAAAATAAATGTTTGAAGTCCGTCAGATATTCCAGCACAATTCATCCCGTGTGCAGTGGGGGCGGAGTCTTTGTGGTTTGGGTTTATCACACAGTGCATACTGCATACTACGACGCGGACCAGTATTCAGTATGCAGTATTTAGTAGGCTATTTCGGTTTGTTTACATAGTTTGAAAGGATAAGTTAGCCAGCTAGCTGTCGTCTATTCGCACAAGAGCCAAAACTACGTTTCTTCCATTAGGCCAATTTATCAGGCGTCTTTAATTAGATTTTTTTTGTTAACACATAGCAAAAAATAAAGGTTTTGGTACAACAACTAGATAGAATAGTTTAAATAGACATGATAGCTAAGCTAGTTGAGATATCAAGAGACAAGTGTTGTTTGCTCGAGAAACTTTACGTACATACACAAACTCGCTGGTAAATTCGCAAAATTATCTAAGCTAGCTGCTATTATTGTACTTACTTGTAGAAGCTCTTCCTTACGTTTCTTGTGCTACTAGATCCATTTTTGCAATTCGGTGCAGTGCAGTATTTCGGCATAATCCCTTTGAGACAGATGCTGTTAGAATTAACCTTAACTTGCCAAAACACTTTAATATGGCATATTTGTCTTATAAAAATATATTCCAACCTCTGTTGCTAGGTATCTACCTAGCTTGCTAAGTAAATGATTGTCGATTAAAGTGGTACCTATTTTTTTTTCAAAATAAAAGTACGCCGTCTCAAAACAAATCCGTACCCGTATCCCTCTCTTAAATATCAATATTGAAAAACATTTTTCAGCTTATAAAGGATGCAATAATAATAATAAAAGAGACAGCCAAGCATTAAACTTCATCCTCAAACATACACAGGGATTTTAATGTTACAGTATATACTGTATATACATACACATTTGTGTATATAACATTAAAAAAAATCAAGGGCATATGGGTATGGCTGCTGTGCATTTTAAGAGAGGGAGATGGGGGTTTCTGAACATATTCCATGTTCTGTCACAAATTCACATGGAGACCTTAGCTAAACAAACATACAGGGGGCGTACTGTCCACATCTCCAGTACACTTCAGTCAAGCGAGCTGCGATAGAAGCGTGTGTGTGAGACCTGCCAACAGGTTGAAGCATTACCATCAGCTACTGCGCTTCACAATACTGTAACATCCCCATTTAACCAAAGGTGGAGTTCATCCACCTTGAATACAGTTACATTGCATGTAATCTGTACAATGGTTCAAGTTTACTACATTTATATGAAGGACTACAGTGTGAATACAAGACATTAATAGACGCATGAAGTGGCTGACTATGTAAGCAGCTCAGATTCAAGTCATGGCTACAGTATCATAGAAACACAGCGTCACCACTTCCACCCAAGGTCCCCGGGGTGGATGTTAGGGGACAAAGCAGATCTGTTTACAGGGGGACAGCCTCTCCTCTCCAACTCACAGGACCCGAGAGCATCAAGCGTCTCAGTTAAGAGTCATTCTGATGGCAAACGTAATAACACAAAACTACGATCCTCGTTCTCAGAGACGTTTGGCACAAAGGGCCCCAGGTCTTTGGTACATCCGGTTCCTTGTGTCTTACAGATGAGGAATCAACTGCTCATAAATTAAAAACCCTAGCAGCTCTATGGGACGGGTTGGGGAGCTTAATCTGAGACAGAAACCTGTCAAAGAGCAAGCAGGTGATGAACAGGAGATTCCTGTTGTTTTTTTTCTTTCAAACAGTGCTCTCTGAGAATACCAGAGAGTATTCGCCACAATAGGCCAAATACTGCTTGTGTGACCAAGAGAAAGAGACAAGTCACATATGCAAATCCGGAATGAGAAGAGTGTGTGTGTGTGAGTGTGAGTGTGTGTGTGTGTGTGTGTGTCATGTCTGAAGAGAAGGGTGTGTGAGAAAAGTCTGGAGATCCACTGCCGCTACATCATTCCCAACTGCAGGAGAGAGTTTGCGTAGACCATGGGCTTAACGTTAGGATGAGGCTGCAGACACACAGGAAGAACACGCAGTTATTAGTCTGATTTGTAGCCACAATTTTGTATAGTACTGTACCCATCATGGCCAGTAATGGTGCACATATGGGACTTTTTATAGACTGGAAATTAAGGGAAATATCTGAAACCACACTGTTTAAAGACATTAGCATTAATAATCCACGTTTGCCTTAACAAAAGTAAAACGGTCAATTGCCAGGTCATATAAGTATAATCTTATCATACTGTGAACTTTATGTATGTGCACAGTCATGGCCAACATTTTTGAGAATGGCTCAAATTTTGGTTTTCACAAAGCTTGCTACCTCAATTTTGTTTTAGAACCTTTTGTTCAAAAGAACCTTTTGTTCATATGTTTATATGGTATAATGAAGTACAATTATAAGCATGCCACACATTTTTTAATTGACCAATATATCCACAAGAATTAATATTTACAGTGTTGACCCTTCTTTAAGACTTCTGCAATTCTCCTCGGCATGAGTAATGGTTGCCTAATCAGTGCTTGGAGTTGATCGGTTTCTGGGTTTTTGTCCACCCTCTTTTAAGGACTGACCACAGGTTCTGGGATTTAGATCTGGGGAGTTTCCTGTCCATCGACCCAAATTTCACCGTTTTGTTCACAGAGTCACTTGGTCATCACCTTTGTCTTGTGACATGGTGCTCCATCATGCTGGATAAACCATTGATCATCTACACACTGCTCCTAGATCGTTGGGAGAAGTTGCTCTTTCAGTGTTATTAGGCGTTGAAGATGTTGAGTGAACCCCACTCCCCTGGATGAGAAGAGCCTCACACATGAAGATATCCAGATATCTCAAACCGTCTGAAGGGGCTTCGTCAGAGAGAATAACTTCACCCCAGTTCTCTGCAGTCCAGTCCCTGAACTTCATGTAGAGTGTCAGGTTGTCCTTGATGTTTTCCTTGGAGACAAGTGGCTTCTTTGCTGTACTTCTGGACACCAACCCATCCTCCAAAAGCCTTGTCTGACTGTGTGTTCAGATGCACTCACACCTACCTTCTTACCAGTCCTGAACTCTGCACTGGTGGTGAACCCATATCGTAGCTCCATCCTCTATATAAGACGGTCCTGACGCTTGCTTGACATTCTTGGGCGCCCTAAAAACGTGAACCACTCTCCTCTAGTTCAGGGGTGCCCACAAATTTTCAGGTTGCGAGCTACTTATAAGATGACCAATTCAGAAAGATCTACATCGCCCCGAGTGTAATTTGTTGACGAGGGCGGGCGAACATAAATTGTTACCGGGGCGGTGTATATATACAACCGTCAGAGCAGATGGACGATATCCTGTCATTTATCCACTACTTTTTAATGTCATGCGATCTACCCGCATTCCTTCGCGATCGACCGACACTTCCTTCGTGATCGACGTAATGGGCACCCCTGCTCTAGTTGATTTCATAAACGGTTGATTGGGATGCTGTCTCACAAGCAGCAATGTCCTCGGCTGTGAAACCCTTTGGATGTAAAGACGACTGCACATGTTTCCTTGGAGGTAACCATGGTTAACAGTAGAAATCTTTTAAAAGCAGCACTACCTTTTTAAAGCAACCTGTCTGCTCTTCTAGTCAACATGACAGAACAGCTGTCTTGTCCTTGTTTACCTTATGTTGAGCTAAGGAGATAATCACTCAAATGATGATGGGACTTTAGTAGGGCTAAAATGCTGTCTGGAATGCAGTAATTTTTGTGACAAGGGAATGACTTTGCAATTAACTGCAATTAATTTAATCACTCTTTACAACCTAGAGGTAATAAAAAAATAATAAAAAACCATAAAAAGTGAGGCAGCAAACTTTGTGAAAACCACAATTTGTACCATTCTCAAAACCTTCGGCCACAACTCATCAAATCACCCAACACATATAATAAACTTAAATTATTCCCTAAGAATGGCTAGAAAATACTATTAGCCATATTCCAAAAAAGGCATTTACTAGAGAGTGAAGATACTGACCACAGCAGTGAACTGGTGGAATTCAGGCTTGAGGTCAGATCCCCTGAGATGAATATAAGCTCCTTTATTACCCATCTGGTCACTATAAGGAAAAGAAAGAAGGTAGACAGAGGATATAATCTGTGTGCTCGTGTCCGATTTCATATAATAATTTTTTATTAAACATGCCGGTTTTGAAATGTTCGTTTCGGTTTACTAATGGCGTGCATGATCATGCTGACGTACGGAGCATGACGTACCAGTAGTTGGGCGCTGAGAACACTGTGATGCACTTCCCTGAGTGGGTGATGTCATAACCCTCCGCTTTCACCTCGTGACTGCGTACGATGTACTGAAGCTTGTTCTGCTCCAGGAAGCGCTGGGTGACATCTGGCCCGAACTGACAGCTCACGCCACGCTTACTGATAGAGCGGCCATTCTGACGGAGATTCAAGAGGGTTACTACACTGATTCAATGACCAAGAATGCAACGAAAGCCTGAGAAGCCAGAAACAGGTTATTGTGAAGTCCCCTATTCAACATAGTCCACATATTCAACATTCAACACTTAATTCTCCATTGACTCAAGAGAAAGGAGAAATATACAAGAATCTTTAAATACAAGGAAACACGGTCAAGAGAGAAGAAGGAAACAAGGTCAGAGGAGAGGGAAACAAGGTCAGAAGAGAAGGAAACATGGTCAGAAGAGAAGGAAACAAGGTCAGAGGAGAGGGAAACAAGGTCAGAAGAGAAGGAAACAAGGTCAGAGGAGAGGGAAACAAGGTCAGAAGAGAAGGAAACATGGTCAGAAGAGAAGGAAACATGGTCAGAGGAGAAGGAAACAAGGTCAGAGGAGAGGGAAACAAGGTCAGAGGAGAGGGAAACAAGGTCAGAGGAGAGGGAAACAAGGTCAGAGGAGAGGGAAACAAGGTCAGAAGAGAAGGAAACAAGGTCAGAGGAGAGGGAAACAAGGTCAGAAGAGAAGGAAACAAGGTCAGAAGAGAAGGAAACAAGGTCAGAGGAGAGGGAAACAAGGTCAGAGGAGAGGGAAACAAGGTCAGAGGAGAAGGAAACATGGTCAGAAGAGAAGGAAACATGGTCAGAAGAGAAGGAAACATGGTCAGAAGAGAAGGAAACATGGTCAGAAGAGAAGGGAAAGGGATTCCAAAGTTACAAAGTTCTATTCACTTACATTAAATTCATGCAGTTTGTGTTCAACAAAATAAATGTATCTAACTTTCTTTCAAACTCGCAACGCTTCCTTCATAACTGGCTCACTTAGAAACAAAACGAACACGGGCTTAACTGCAGAGGCACAAACCTGGGGCTGAGGGTCTGACCACAGGAGATCACACATGGGTCCTGGGCAGGCGGAAATGACCCAGACAGAAGGGGAGAGATGAAATAGGGAGAGTGAAGAGTTAATGTGGAGGAAGGAGCTCCCATGTAATTATTTAGTCACTAAAGGTTCAGTTCTTTTTTCCCCTCCACCGGAGACAATTTCAAATAAAATTTATACAACTTTATTCTGCATAAGTAGGGAGGTTTCCTACCCGAGTCAGGAGGCTGTCTGTTTCTGTCAATCTTCTTAAGATCATCTAAGGTCACACCATCCTCACTGAATAGTCCACCATGCATTACCTGAAATGCAGACAGATGTAGATACAGATGTAGATGTGCATCAATGTCATGCAGAGGCCCAGAACATTTCCAGACCCTATATAATATCCTACTGTAGTTTTATCCATGTATTGCTGTACTAATGCAACAACTGCAGGACAAAATATAGCATCTCTAGGGTTAGGGTCTCTGGAATAGTTAATCATAGAAAAGGGTTAGGGGTTAGGGAGTAGGGGTTAGGGTTATGTGCAGCAGAGCCACACTCACCAGCACTTGGCTGTTAATGCACAGGGTGAGCGGAAGCCACTGGAAGACCTCGCTGAACAGCTGGAACATCTGTGCTGTGTACTTGGCCTTGACCTCGCCTTCAAAACCATACATCTGATTCATATTGTCAGTCTCGTGGTTACCTGGGGGTTAAAAGTGGGAACTTACTCTCTGGTCTGAGAGGGCCGTGTGTGTGTGTGTGTGTAGTGCCGGGGTGCGACCCTGAATGCTGTGCTCACCCCTCAGTAGATGGAAGTTGTCTGGGTACAGCAGCTTGAAGCCAAAGAGCGTGAGAATCACTTCCACTGAAAAAGAGCCACGGTCTACAAAGTCCCCGTTGAAAAGCTTTAGGGTGAGGTCAAGGGTCATGTACACAATGGCAGGCTTGAGCTCAACACCCACAGAGAGCAAGAATGAGGGTCCGAACGCAGAAGATATGTTCATGTGATTTAGGTATCATTTCTGAAGACAAACCTCTCGTGTTTAGTGCATCGTCAGGGTTCATGGACATTCTTTCTAAATCTTACAGCATCTGCCCCAACAAGCTGTTCAAAAAACCTTTTAAACTTTTAAAACCAACAGAGGTCTTAAAAAAAAGTGTAACAGTTTCTTGCTGAGTTTTAAATACTAATCCTAACCTTTTCAGGCAGTAACATTCCACAGTTACAGAAAGGATACATATGGATTTGTCTGCGATGGCAAACCATTCAACTCAAAAATGTTTAGAAGGTCATAGTATTGGCCATGTGTGTCTCCACAAATAGTCATTTTCTCTGTCTGGAAATATAGCACAAACAGAGATCAAACATCTGATTTACTTGAAGAAGAAAAACAAACAAACAAAAACATCCAACTCTGGTCTCTTACCTCTTTTAAAGTAATTTCAACAAGGCTTGGGAGTTTGGATAAAAGCTCTTTTACTTCAACCAGCATCTGAAAAGGACATTATGTGAGAATGCAGCCCTAACCAGTGAAAGATTTAAAGAGTCTGAAAGGGAAGCAATGACCAGTCAGAGCTAGGGTTAGTTTAACCAGTCTAACCCTAGGGTTACCAGTCTAACCCTAACCCTAGGGTTACCAGTCTAGCCCTAGGGTTACCAGTCTAACCAGTCTAACCCTAGCCCTAAACCTTACCTGATAAGCACACTTTCTGTGCAGTTTCTTCTGGTCCTTGAACCAGTCCATCAGCTCCTTCATGAACTTCAGTGTTACTTTACCATCCTCTAGTTTGGGGCCAGTGTAGTCATCCTCAATTGCTGATGGGGGGGAGATTTCAGTTATTCAACTCAGTAAAGAAAGTTTATATGTGTCTTGTATATTGTCCAAAACAAAAAAAGGATACTCTCTAATGCAGCGCTTGTGTGCCACCACTGCATTGTACACTCACTCATGTTCTCGATGTCTAAAGAATCCACGACGGATCTTTTCAGCTCGTCGCTGGCGATGGCTCTCTCGAAGGCCTTCTGCTTGACAATTTTGTTGCACTCCTGATACTTCATCTTGGCGTCCTTGTCATTGGGACGCACCCTCACTACCTGTTCACATCACAGAGGAGGACAAAACACAATCCAGTCCATTTAACTCCATACAGTGTGCCAGCAGACCGGGGCTGAACATCTTAGTGTTTGATCACAAATACATTTTAAACACTTAAATGAATAAGTGTTTATGGTGGCAGCTTTTCATAACTGCAAACTGTGCAAGAAATTAAGGTTGTTTTAGGGGCCTATGGAGTTCTGCCATTCTGTCTTTTGGTGGTAGGTTTCAAGGCAGAAGCTAGGGTTGGGTTGGGTTAACCTTAATCCTTAACCCCTATAACCCTAATCCCTTAACCCCTAACCTTAATCCTTAACCCCTATAACCCTAATCCCTTAACCCCTAACCTTAATCCTTAACCCCTATAACCTTAATCCTTAACCCCTAACCTTAATCCTTAACCCCTAACCTTAATCCTTAACCCCTAACCTTAATCCTTAACCCCTAACCCTAACCAACAGGTGTTTTTTTGAAGACCAACCCTTTCCAATCCTTACTGTTTCACACATTATCATCTCTCTAAAGTCCACACCGCATCACCTAGAAATATATTCAGGGTTGTACCCATATCACATTGATACATTGATTACCAACAACCTGCTAATTGAATCAAAACCATTTAAAGATGCTTGTACTTGTAACTACAAGTAGTCCCGGGAGATAATGCTACATAATGTATAAGGTTTAAACGCATGCTGAAGCAGACACAGGGCTTACCGTCTCATAATCTTTGAGGGCAGCCTTGAACTTGCCCAGGGCCATGTTGGAGGTGGCCCGCCGGTAGTAGCCCTTGATGTAGTTCTTGTCGATCTCCAGAGCACGGGTGGCGTCTGCCAAAGCATAGCCATAGCACTCTGTGCGCAGGTACGCCAGGCTGCGGTTGCTGAAGTAGATGGCATTGGAAGGGTTCAGCTCCAGGGCCTCTGTGTAATACCGGATCGCATTCTCGTAATCCTTTTCTGAAATGAAGATAAGAATATTTCAGCAGGACAGAAACTCCCAAGAGATAAAAAAAAAACGCCTGTACCCTTACGTACAGATTTCATCTGATGCATTGTGTAACCACAACACTAGCGATATTATGAGTAAATATTGACCATTTTGATGAAAGGTGTATAATGTAACCAGCATTCAACTGCCTCTGAACCAATGTACTGTAAGGCTTAGAAAGAAAGGCACTGTAAGGAAGAAAAAATATGAATGCTAATGTTCTCATGACTTATGTCAGACTAGTGCAACAGTATTGCTTTATGACAGCATGCTAAAATCAGCAAGCACCAATTTATACTTGCTAGTGAACTACAATTTTAACAACGTTTTGATCTTTTTATACACTATTTCCAACCTCACACGAAAAATTCGAGAATTTCTGTAGGTGGAACATGAAACAACAAACAACATGAACCAACATACAAGCAACATGAAACAACAAAAGGCCAAAACACCAAATACTCTGACCAAAAAGATGTTAAAGTAACAGTTAATCATCACAGTATAACGCAACGTCAATGAAACCTCAGGGTTCTCAGTCTGTCCAGTTAGGAGGTGTAAAAGATCAGTACACGCTGCCTAGACCTGATCTCAGTCGTGTCCTGATCCAGGTATGGGAGGAGATCCCCCAGGAGACCATTCACCACCTCATCAGGAGAGCACACAGGAAGTTGGGAGCTATACACACAACTGAATCACATTATGAGCTGCCGTGATGAAATACAAGCTAATAGGATCAGCACGATTTCAATTTCTTACTTTGATTCTTACTTTTTGATTTGTAGTGTTTTTTAATCCAGTCCTCAGTGGATTGATTACTTTGGTTTACACTGACCTTCACTGCAACATTTTGTTCTCAACGAAGAACACGATTTATGTCAGTGAAGGTTTTCAACTTTATAACATAACTTATTTTTACAGCGGTAACTGCATTTAACAATACAAACATTTTCAATTACTGTTAAGAATAATAATAATTCTACATGAACTTTTTATTTTAGAAAACAAAAAATGTGCTATGGCTAATTTTTAACTGAAACTCAGTTACAGATGTGAGAGAAACACGAACATCACCAACCCCACACCAACTTGACCAACACAAACCTCCCCATCCTCACCAACCCAACACCAACCTCACCATCACGTACCTCATCATCCTCACCAACATGAACCTCACCATCCTCCCCAACACCAACCTCACCAACCCAACACCAACCTCACCAACCCAACACCAACCTCACCAACACGTACCTCACCATCCTCACCAACCCCACACCAACACGTACCTCACCATCCTCATCAACCCCACACCAACACGAACCTCACCATCCTCCCCAACCCCACACCAACCTCACCAACACGTACCTCACCATCCTCATCAACCCCACACCAACACGAACCTCACCATCCTCCCCAACCCCACACCAACCTCTCCAACACGTACCTCACCATCCTCATCAACCCCACACCAACACGAACCTCACCATCCTCCCAACCCAACACCAACCTCACCATCACGTACCTCATCATCCTCACCAACACAAACCTCACCATCCTCCCCAACACCAACCTCACCAACACGTACCTCACCATCCTCACCAACCCCACACCAACACAAACCTCACCATCTTCACCAACCCCACACCAACCTCACCATCCTCATCAACCCCACACCAACCTCACCAACCCCACCAACACGTACATCACCATCCTCATCAACCCCACACCAACACAAACCTCACCAACCTCCCCAACACCAACCTCATCAACATGTACCTCACCATCTTCACCAACCCCACACCAACCTCACCATCCTCATCAACCCCACACCAACACGAACCTCACCATCCTCACCAACCCAACACGTACCTCACCATCCACACCGCGCTGCCTCAACGACCTACAGGCTCGTTTCACAGCACAAACAATTGTCTAAAACGACTACAACACGACTAACTTGACTAATAACATGAAGACTGCTATCGACCTCGCTAGCTAATAACAGCAGGCACTAGCTGCTCATCACCCACAGCGTAACTAACCACTAACCCTAAACACTATCCCTAAACCCTAAACCACTATCCTTAACCCCTAACCGTAGTACTGGGACACACCACAGCAGCCATGTGATCCACCACGAGAACCTCAAACTTGCTAAGGGAAAGCGTGAGAGGCAGAACCCTAACCCTATAACCCTAAAACAATAAAAGCATAAAGCCCTATAACCCTAAAACATACCCCTAAACCCTAAACCCTAACCACTAGCTGCGAATAGGGAGTCCATTAGCTACCCAGCTAGCTACCGGCTTCAGGAGTTCAGATGGACTGGCTATCTAGCGAGCTAACTCAATATTCTACCCAACTGTAGTGTCCTGGTGCTCGATACAGGTATCGTACTGCAACGGCCAACACAACTAAACAAGGTTTAACGTATGTATTCTTTTCAATGACCCCTCTTTTGCCTTTACCTTTAAAGTAATTATTCGCCTTCTCCTTGAGTTTCTCAGCCTTGGCATTCCGTTCCTCCTCCGCCATCTTCTCACTGCCGAAATCCGTCACGCATGTCGTCAGAGCTCAGGCTGGTGTCGTAAAATTACTGACTTTACGACCTTTTTCAAACCAGGTTGAATAGTTACTTAACGGTAAGCCTATTCTAGAGCTACATTCTACAAATTTATTTAAAAAAATAATATCTTGTGCATGCAGTTATTTTTCGTTATAGTAATAATGATGTTAATTTTTAATATTTTCTTGCTTTGCAATGTTTTGCTCTTGCCTGCAGGAGGCGACCCATCGCTGCTAGATACAGTGAATGTCATGGGCTTCCTGTGGTTGTGTGGTTTCATGAACTTTTTTTTCTTTATCAACATGTGCTAATAACTGCTCAGACATTTTTGTCAGTAACAAACAAGCATTCTCAGTTAGATATGATACATTTTTCTTGGCTTCCTTGTTTCCTATGCTTTCCTATGCTTCTTTGTGCTTCCTGTAGAACAGGTTTGAGCACGTGCACTTCTGGGAAATAAAAACCAGCTATATGGATCAGGGGAACACGAGCATCACAGGTGTCACACACACACACACACACACACACACACACACACACACACACACACACACACACACACACACACACACACACACACACACACACACACACACAATCAAACAAACAAAAACAAAATAAAATCCCCAATTCAAATTAGACGATTTGCCCTTTGAATCATTTGCAGCTAATCAATGTCACATCTCCTGGACTTGTGTTGTCTGATAAATAATCAGAGGGTGGACAGGTGCAACGTATTAAAAGGGAATCAGCTCCTGTACTGTTGCAGCCTAAACACATTCAGCCTGTCTGAAACTGGACTGATTTCACGATTCAGAGTAAGACGAACTTGACAGAGTCACACACATGATTCAGTGTACGATGGACTTGACACAGTCATCCACACAGAAGGACTGTTGGTGTTTGTAGGGGGTAAGGAAGGGGACTGACTCACTGGAGGAGAAACAGACCAGCCACCAGGAGTGAATCACCAACCTCATCAAACCACCTAAAACAACCGTTCAAGTGAAGGGAACTTTCACTCCCTGGGGTTTGAGGAGTGAGCCATCAGATACTGGCTTTCATTTCTGGTACGTTTCTGGGGCCTTGGTGCAGGTGAGGAACAGGAAGAGAGGAGTGAGTAGAATCAAACCCTCCTATTGGTGGTAGGCTACACCAATACATATCTATAATAAAAAAAAAAATTTTAAGGTTAAAATGTAAAAAAAGGAACATGTCTTTAACTGTAGTTATTAAATGTTTAGCCACTATAAATTCATATTATTGTGTAGCAATAAAAAGGCACATTATTCTTTTCAAGTATGTGTTATCAACATTTAATAATCATTTAATGAGCGAATACATTTTATATATATATATATATTTTTTTTTTTTTTATTTTGCTTTGGAGGTTTTTTAAATTACAAATGACACACACATATGGTTTCTATTTTCAGGCATTCTGCTCTATTCCACTACAGACTGTTCCCGCAGTTTTATTACAGAACAGAGTGTTTTCTGTTACACTAATGCAAATGATCACTCTTTGTGTCTGTCTGAGTGTCTGTATGTGTGTGTGTGTGTCTGTCTGTCTTTCTCTCTGTATATGATTGTCTCTGTTTGTGTGTATGTCTCTAAATGAAATGAAAGTTAAATTGCCGATACTGGCAAGTGATTTTCAACTGCTTAATTACGGAATGATTTTTGTTAATTCAATAAAATATAGGCTTTAGCTTTGGTAGTGGTTATTACATTTAAGTTTTCAAGGAAGCCTATTAAATGTTCTGTTGCTCAGGATGTTTAGCTGTAGCAGTGTCTCTAACTCCAGATGTTATGAGGTTTGCACCTTCAATAGAATTTCCTCGTAAAAATGAGGGTGAATAAAATGATGGATGTTCCTTTAATGAGGGAAACAGGGGCTCGATCCCACCTGCTCGTGTGTGTGTGTGTGTGTGTGTGTGTGTGTGTGTGTGCGTGTGTGTGCTTAACCCAATTACAAAAGGTGACACAACAAATTATTTAATTAAGCTAGACCTTTATTTAAGAACATGTATGCTGCTATTCTAACTGAAAATTTCCCTTTGAACCTGGGAACTACAACTCTCACATTTGACACTCTATATAAACACCTGGAGTTTCCCCACATGAGTAATTTAAATATTTTCTTTTCCATCAAATCCAAAGCCAGGCAAGGGCCTTCCCACCTACAGCCTGCAACACATCCCCGATGAGTCGCGGAACAAACGTATTCTACACTTGAACACATGTACTTGGATTCTGACTGTACTGTCTCTGTAAACATCACACATGTTTCAGTGTGGTGTTATTTGCTGGAATAACTGACCATGGTTTGAAACTGGTGTATGACAACATAGGCATGAGTTCTCTGAGTGATTACTGCATGTCACGGGAGGCTGGTCCCAGCACACAGGGGAAGTAGTGGGGGCCCAGGGCCCGAGTAGGGAGAGGGCCCATTTTGCTCATGTGCCTCATTTACTGGCATTTATAGGGGCCCACTGGCATTGAGAGTGTACAGGGCCCAGAATTTGCTGCTACACCGCTGACACCCACTCATTCTCAGACACACCCCCATTCTACCCCACTCCGCCACTCACAATCTCCCACTTACTAGCCACACCCACTTATTTTCCCTCTCACCTGTCCCGTTTATTCCTCATCACCCCTCCCTCTCCTTCCAAGACACTGAAAAAGTGCCACTCCTGTTGTCCTGTACGTTTTGGGGGGGTGGGGGGGGGGGTGGTGTTTGGTAAGGGGGTAAGTGGACATGTATTATAAGCATATGTGTTTTTAAATGGGGCGTCAGAGGGTGGGGCCCAGCAGAGAGGGGCACTTCAAAAGGAATCAGAGATAAGTCACCGTTTGAGTAAATAAATACTGATCTGTCGTGTCACTCCCTTCCACTAAACACCCCCCTCCCCCCCCCTACCCCTTCCCCCCCCCCCCCCCCCCCCCCCACCACCTCTCACTTTCCCTCATCACTTCCTTCCTCATCCAGGACCCCGAGCTCTGGAGCATGACTACACAGGGGGAGGGGTCATCCTCGCTGTGCCCTTTTTGACCTTTTAATGGCACTTAGTTAGATGGTCTTTCAATAACCGAGACACAGTGTCAGTCTATGTGTGGAATGCCGTGTATATTTGTCTGCGTGGAATGAATAGATTGCATGTAAATCAGTGAATCGGAACTGCAACTTTACAACTCACCGGAGTTGTCTGAATGTTTATGAATGCAAAAATGAAAACTGATGTAGTTGAAAAAAAACGATATCATGCCGACCTGACTGAAAAGACCGCCTTTTTAACTTTCATAATTTCATTGCACGCACACACACAAAAACACACACACTAACAGAAACCCTGACTGAGAGAGACAGTCTGAAATGGAAGGAGAGAGAGAGAGAGAGAGCATGTTTACAGTTTCTCAAGCATCTGTTTACATTTCTCATGGAGCAGTTTAAGATGCAGGGTATTTACCCTCAGTGGACATGCTGAAGATTTCTAAACTGACCAAAGCCCAGTGGGGTTTACACACCCATTACAGCACTCGGATAAATAGGCAGTTCTTCAAGTGGCAGATGTAGCAGATAGACCGGTGATTAAGATATGTCTTAACTAGAAGTAGATTTTAATTTATTTGGATTTAGGACCAATTTAGGACCCTTTCCTGCTACTTAAACCACAGACCTGACTCAAGGTGTTTCTGTCAGCAACACTAGTTTAATATTTTGTCAGAATTGCTTGATGCATATAAAATCCTGGCAGTCAAAGTTTCATATTTGCCATGAGAATCAATAAGATGTATTTCTGGAGCGGAAATATTTAGAATATACAAAGAAGGAAGTCTCTTAGAAACAACGTTTCTACCATTCATTACGTTCATTATGATGTTTCGAATACCAAAGCTCAATTCAATTAGTAAAGCGAAATTAGTAAAATGGATGGACAGTTATATGGTATCATACACTGAAATCTTGATGCTGCTAAAATGTATCACATCTTTTTATATTTGCCTTCAACATCCTGTGAGGTGAATTCTCTTATTAGGTCCTAGTGACCACCAGCAGACCACTAACCACACAAAATGAAAAGCACAATTTAATGAGGAGGCATCTTGACTGTTATGAGTTTCAGGAGAAGATTGTGGTGACACTGAAGCCACCTTATAGGAGGAGAAGTCCAGCCTTACACCAAGACCCAGGCATCATTTTTTCAGATTTATGAGTTCATCTTTCCACTATTGAAATATTGAAGAAGCTAACAAAAACAACATGTTCCTCTGCTCATGCAAACTCTCATAGCTTGGCTTCTCATGTCCTTCATTTTGGTGAGTCTCCCTGGACTTGTAAACTGTCCAATGGGACACTGTCCTGCTCAGGGCAACGGGCTGGACATCCTGGCCCCACTAAGTCCCAGAACTATGCTTGTGTATATGTTTGACCATATAGGGTCCTCTTAAACCATAGAGTGTTCTGTAGAGTGTAAAGAGTGCAAAGGATTACTGCGGTATTTAATGAAATATAGTACGACGGATTATGAACACAATGTATATATACATATATATATATGCATGCATGATGCTTGTTTTCCACACTCACCCTTTCCCCTCTCACCCTTTGCCCTGCTCTCACTCTTTCCCTTCTCTCACCCTTTGCCCCCTCTCACCCTTCCACTTGCTCTCATGTTTCATCAGCGCCTCTCACATTCTCCCACTTCATTTCCTTCCTGCCTCCCCCGGGACGCTTCCGGCACTACTGGTATCTCTCCCCAATTCCCAGAATTCTACTGGGTTATCACACTTTCCCTTTTTCTGCTGCCTGTTCCACTCAGAGTTGACGGCCTGCCTTCGTATCTTGGTCTGAGGGCTAAGTGTGTTAGGGTAGGATTAGGTTATGTTCCACAGCCCTTGAAATAGGGACTGAGAACTTGGAGAGGATCACATCTTGGCCACGAGGACATATGTGCATGTCCACGCATGTTTTGTGCAAGAGCCCAGTGGGGGGGGGGTGGGGGGGGGGGGACAGACAGTGAGAGGGAAAGAGAGAGAGAGGGAGAGGGAGAAAGAGACAGAGGGGAAATTAACATGCACAGGGGGCTGGGAGAGAAGACAAAAAATACCAGAAAGAAGTGTCCACTAACACAGAGAGGCCATGTGTGAGTCCAATAGAATTGGAGCCCGCCTGGACTCACACTGCCCCTCACAGAAACCCTAAACTCTAACCCATACTCTAATAGAAACGCTAAACTCTAACCCTAACTCTAATAGAAACCCTAACTCTAACCCTAATGAGAGATACAGCACCACCAGTTTGTCCTTCTCAGGCTCTTTAAATTGGTACATGCTGTGGTAGGTGGTGGATGCCTCCCACTCAGATGCCTCTATTATTTGTTTAAAAGCGATGATCGGTGGCAAAGGCGCATATGGTCCGTCCAGCCCGCGGTGAGAACCACATGTGAGTGAGTCAGGCCGCACCTCTGTGTGCACTTTTTGAGACATCTCCCAGAGAAATTTGACGTCTCCTAGAGAAATGTGCAGTATGACGCGATGAGACGAAGAAAAGGTGTATGGATGTTTTTAATACCATAAAATCTATTCTCCTTCTCACTTTCTCTGTCTCTCTCCTCTCTGTCTCTCTTCTATTTCTCACTCTTTCTGTCTCTTTTTTACACACACACACACACACACAAACACACACACACACACACACACACACACACACACACACACACACACACACACACACACACACACACACACACACACACACACACCCAGTAACACTTATGTCCCTTGTGATGCATAAATATGCAGTATTTAGTGTACAGAATATTAGTATGGAGGTTACTTCTTCCTGTTTCTTCTTATGGATCCTCCTGTTTCAACAGGCTAGAACTCTCACCCAACTCTTAAGAGATCTCCATCTCCCCCAAATGTAATACATCTGTGTGTGTGTGTGCAAGTGTGTGTAAGTGTGTGCTTGTGCCTGTGTGTGTGTGTGTGTGTGTGTGCACATGTACGTTTGTGCATATGCATGTGTGTGTGTCTGTGAGTGTGTGTGCATGCATGTGTGTGTGTGTGTGTGTGTGTGTGCACATGGTTGGGAGCTCAGTGGGGGAGTGGACTGCTCCACTTGCTCAGCGCTGACTGGCCTGAGTTAACGGTCTGGATCCACTTTGCTCCTTCACCTTCTGTATGTGTGTGTGGGCGTGAGAGATGGAGAAGGAGATGGACCACTTATCTCTACATATTTATCTTTAATACTTAAAATTATGCAATCATGGCTTCGTACATCACGGTTTATTTATAAAACCCTTTGCCATTGCATTTTTTATTTTCCATTTTGGCTTCAGGCTTTGGATATTCTGACTTGTCCACCTAGACCGTGTGCATGAGACTGCGTGTGTGAGACTGTGTGTGTGCGTGAGACTGTATGTACACGTGAGACTACGTGCGTGAGACTGTGTGCGTGCATGAGTTTTCACGTAGTGCCTTCCAGACAGCATTCTTCACAGGAAGTAGGCATCAGGAATGAGTCTGCCTGTGTGGCCCCCGAAGGGCAACTTTAATTAGACCCACTACTTATTTGTTTTTTAACTCTCTCTCACTCTTTCTCTCTTTTTAGTCTTTCTCCTACTTGTTCTCTCATTCATGCCCAGAAACACATGCTCTCTGTTTTCAAAGACTCAGAGCATTTGGCTTGACCCTCTCTCCTCCTCCACACCATTTCACTTTTCATATGTCACAGCAGGCAGGACAAGAAACTTCATACTGTTGTTTCATACCTGAGCAGGTATCAGAAAGTTCTCCCACACAACCTGATTGATGGAAGAGGCAGACACTAGATGGATGTTGTGATATGATATCCATCTATCCTGTACTTTTAAATTTAGAGTTTCTCAGCATACCTGTACATTTTTAATTTACCGAACATATACATATTCACACACTTAACCAACCACCCACACAGATGCTAAACATACACACACACCTGTACATAAATACATCATAAAAGAAGAACTTTAGTTCAGGGGTGTGTAAAGGTTCAGAAAAAGGGAGCAGCAGACAAACTCTTTTTAAACTTTTCATTGTTGTTTTTATTTTTAAACCTGAAGTTCCTGTACTCTCCAGGACCAAAGTACCACATCTTGCCCCTGTAGTGGGGATGCTCATACATGAGCCAGTGGCCGTCCATCACGTGACAGGACCCGCAGCCGCCGGACCAGTGGTAGCGATCTGTGAAGGACTCGCAGTCATCCATCACCTCCATCATCTAGCCCATGAAGTTCTCCTTGTCGTATATCCTCATTGTGTAGTTCCCTCTGTTTGGGGAGAGAACCGTGCACAGTGAAGTGCTGACACTGTTGTAACGAGTCTCTATAGGGCCTTGAGGAGTTTGCTTACCTGTGAAGTCAGAGCTAAACCCCAACCCTAACCTTAATCCTAAACCTAAACCTAACCCTAACCCCAACTCTAACCCTAACCCTAAACCTTGCAGATCTAACTCTAACCCTGCGGCTCTAACCCTAACCCTGCAGATGATGTTGAAGACAGTGACTGAGGGAGCAGACTGTAGCTCTGATGGAACGCCAGCCAGAAGGTCAAGGCAGAAAGTCAACCCAGAAGGTCCCCCCTGACCCCCTGACCCCCTGACCCCCTGACCCCATCCCAGCTGTGGTCAGCTTGTGTCCCCAGGAAGAGCAAGAGCAAAGAATGATTTAAAAATATTTACAGTCTCATCGAGGACAATTCCTCTCATGAGAGTGAGAGATGTAAGAATTGGGAGCGAGGGAGGGAGATGGAGAGAGAGAGAGAGCTGAAAAAGAGAGAGTGAGAGAATCTCCAGCTGCAAGGGAAGATAGATGGGAGGAGGTTGAATGAGAGACAGTCCCTCTACTGCTAAAACTGTGATCGTTCTTTTTATAGGTTGACTGTCTCACCAAGACCCAGCGGTTGAGTCATACTGGACACACACCACACTAGAAGGGTCAGACAAACCAAGACTGACTCACATGTCGAACACCAAATCCACTTAGGAAAATAGACACACGATAAACACTGGCTGAGGTGTCAGACACAATGTCTAATACAACATAACAGCACTGACATTCCTGACCCGGGGAGTCGCGTTCCCACACCACTACAGTCTCTGTCCAATGAGAACAATGAAGAACAGTCCTGGAGGGAAACAATACACTGAGCTCGGAGTATGTGGACTCAAATCCTCCGGCAGGTCTCTCTCTCTCTCTCTCTCTCTCTCTCTCTCACACACACACACACACACACACATTAACACTGCAAGCATTCTTTCTCTCCGATTTGCCCTTTGATATGAAAACTCTGGTTTCCTTTCTCCAAAGATCAAAGGCACAGCACTTTGATCTTTTAAGCATAAGAATCTGTAATATCTGCTGTGACTAACACAGACTGGCTATGAGGAATCTAATCTTCTACCCATTAACACAGTATTTGATGATTCATTCTAGGTTTCTGTCTAGTAAATCAAGAAAGAAAGATAAACAAATTTGCTGTGCTCATCTGGTGGAGGTGTGTGGTCCTGTCTTCTCAGTGGAGGTGTGTGTGGTCCTGACTCCTCTTTTCTCTTCCTTCCTATTCTCGTTCCTTGCTCATCCCCCATCATGCATTGTGTATAGAACACAAAGGGACAGGGAGTGTCTTCAAAGTGCTATACCTGCACTAAAGAGGGAGATACGATGTGCTCTACTAAGCAAATATGTGATAGCCATCTTTCCATGAAGTGTGCAGGTGTGAAGAGGACAAAGACAGGAGAGCGAGAGTAAAGAGAGAGAGATGGAATGTCCACAGGACAGAAGTGAATGAGAGAATGTCCACAGGACAGAAGTAAATGAGAGAATGTCCACAGGACAGAAGTAAATGAGAGAATGTCCACAGGACAGAAGTGAATGAGAGAATGTCCACAGGACAGAAGTGAATGAGAGAATGTCCACAGGACAGAAGTGAATGAGAGAATGTCCACAGGACAGAAGTGAATGAGAGAATGTCCACAGGACAGAAGTAAATGAGAGAATGTCCACAGGACAGAAGTAAATGAGAGGATGTCCACAGGACAGAAGTGAATGAGAGAATGTCCACAGGACAGAAGTGAATGAGAGAATGTCCACAGGACAGAAGTGAATGAGAGAATGTCCACAGGACAGAAGTGAATGAGAGAATGTCCACAGGACAGAAGTGAATGAGAGAATGTCCACAGGACAGAAGTAAATGAGAGAATGTCCACAGGACAGAAGTGAATGAGAGAATGTCCACAGGACAGAAGTGAATGAGAGAATGTCCACAGGACAGAAGTGAATGAGAGAATGTTCACAGGACAGAAGTGAATGAGAGAATGTCCACAGGCAGGGCCGGAGTGGGACACTTTTTCAGCCCGGGAGTTTCATGCACAAATACGGCCCAAAATTATTTTTCCCTCCCAATCGGCCCAAACTAGAGATTGACATGAGCCGGCCCATCGGGAATCCTCCCGAATCTCCCGATTAGCCACTCCGGCTCTGTCCACAGGACAGAAGTAAATGAGAGAATGTCCACAGGACAGAAGTAAATGAGAGAATGTCCACAGGACAGAAGTGAATGAGAGAATGTCCACAGGACAGAAGTGAATGAGAGAATGTCCACAGGACAGAAGTGAATGAGAGAATGTCCACAGGACAGAAGTAAATGAGAGAATGTCCACAGGACAGAAGTGAATGAGAGAATGTCCACAGGACAGAAGTGAATGAGAGAATGTCCACAGGACAGAAGTGAATGAGAGAATGTCCACAGGACAGAAGTAAATGAGAGAATGTCCACAGGACAGAAGTGAATGAGAGAATGTCCACAGGACAGAAGTGAATGAGAGAATGTCCACAGGACAGGAGTGAATCAGAGAATGTCCACAGGACAGAAGTGGCAAAGTGTTTGGGAAAAGTTTTTTGTTTACAAATCTCTTGCTTGGTTTGATGTGCACACTGATGAAATGGTGCTTCCAAAGCTAAAAGTGTAAAGTGACAGATTACACATTTTCACAGTTTATCAGAGTTTACATGTGCTTAACTGTCTCCATTTACATGAAAAATGGTTGTTAATTTGTCACATCAAATAAAAATTCTAGAGCTTTCCTGAAGGTCAACAAATAAACAAATAAATAAAATAAAATAAAAAATAAACTGATAAATGACAAATAATTTTTAAAATACTACTTCACTATTAACAGGCTCTATAGCCTACTGTCTATAGTCTGGAACATGTCTGTCCCAGACCTCACCAGTTTCTTCACAGAAACCATACGTGACTTGGACGTTTTTTGTCCAACCACAGAAAGGTGACCTTTACAATTTAATTTCTAGATGCTAAAATGTTTTGGATGGACATTGTAGTAGCAGTTCTGTTAAAAAATGAATAGTCCTAACATGAACAGTCCTGACACAAATGAATGAACAAATGAATGAGACTCATATTTCTGGAACATAATTTCAAGAGTTTGTGTAACGGTGTTAAGAAATTGTTAATTGAATTTAATGAATCCTGCATAAATGGGTTGAGACTTTTATTTTGTAATTGGACTATACCATTTTGCATTGTGGGATTTCAGCAGAGGGAAGAGAATTCCATTACTGCAGGTAGGTGGGACAATCATGGGTCTGAGAAAAGCTGTGTCTTGTATGTCATAAATCTCCCAAATTAAACACAATATATAAAATCACCTATAAATCACATTTGTGCAGTGTTTTGCATTGTAATGTTACTGTTATTTCATTTTGTATTTTTGTTGGCCTTAATATGTTCATAAGAGAAATTGCAATTTAAAATGCGGCATATGTTTAGTTTAGACGGACTCCACATATAATTCCACCCTAAATGCAATTTGATCAACCCATGTGCAGGTAATTGATTAGATTTGTACTTTAAGTTGTTTGTATTTTCTATGTTTTATGTGTACCTCGTGGTCCCCCTAGCACGTGTGATCCAGACTGAACCTCAAGAATGCGTTCCAGGTACAGAACCGGTACAGGCCGCAGGGTGTAGTTTACTTTTTCATTTGTGTAAAAAATGGATGATGGATGGATGAAGCAATGTTTTTCTTGTGGGATTTCTGCAGTGGGAAGAGAATTCCATTGCTGCAGGCGGAATCCACATATAATTCCACCCTAAGTGCAGTTTCATCAACCCATGTGCAAGAATAAATGGCTTCACCCATTTGAGTTTCCTCATTATTTACAACGCCATCGCAAAGTGAGTCAAACACCGACCAGGGACATTTGCATGCTTATTAGATGTTTTTAAGTTCTCGTCCCATTTATCTAACTCCAACAGAGCTGCTGCCAGTTGTGTTCTTGGATTCCTGGGTGGGGGGTAGAGGAGGAACCCTGAGGAACAGGAGACGTAGCATGTGATCCCACCTCCTGTACCTCCACCTCTGGGACAGCTCGGCTTGAAACAAGATGCTTCAAGTCTCATGATTGACGAGACTCTTCTTTGGCTCCTAGATGGTGGAACAAACTTCCCCTGGTTTTCCATAGACATTTGTCTTTTTGAGGACATTTAGATGGCCATTGATCCAGCATCTATGCAATTTCACACTACTGTTGAGTAACTGAAGCTTGGTGTTGTAATTGCTTTTATTTGGTATTGTCTGGTATTGTCAGGTATTGTTTGGTATTGTCTGGTTTTGTTTGTTATTGCCCTCTCTGTAGTCTGAAATAACTCAAGCTTATTCTGCACTTGTTCAGCAGTATCTTGAACTCTAACCAAGTTCATGTAATAGAAGTGGGCACATGAAAACAAGAAACACACTGTTCTCACCTCTCAGCACTGTGCTGAACTAACAGCTGAACATCTCAAAAGGCTGTACTGTAACCACACGGTAATCACGCTGAAGATGTTGTCTTTCAGGAAATGCAGGAAATCCAGACAGGATGACATGTTCACTTTTCATCCTTCCTTTTTAAAACAAAAAAGAGTGCAAATGTATTTAACAGTAAAAAAGAAATACTGTGTTCCATTTTAAGTTAGAAGCCAAGTACTGATTAGCTGCTAACTCAAAGATGTACCACTGCAAGCTGGTTTTGATATAAAGAAGATCTAAAATATGTATTTAGGCTAAATACTGTCATCAGTAATGCTTGTGAGTGAAGATTTCCTCGGGTTATAAAGAAGAAAATAAAGAAGAAATATTTCATACAACGCAGTCACTGTGTAATAAGAACCAGTTTGCTAATTCCAGATCTAAGATTGCCAAATACCCGAAGGGTTTCACCAGCCTGGTGAGGTATGTTTCCATCTTGAGAGGCCTGAAAAACGTTCAGGGCTCCACATTTGAACATTAACGCTCATTTTATTAGGAACATTTTGCTTAGTCTAATAAAATGCAGAGAAAAGTGCAAGAGCTTGTATAAAGATATAATTGAAGATGGGAATCAAGATCAGAATGAGAGAGTGTGTGTGTCTTGGGCTTATTCACTTCCCTTTGTGTGTGTGTGTGTGTGTGTGTGTGTATCAGGGCGTATTCACGTATTCACTTCCCTATGGCTTTGTGTGTGTGTGTGTCTGTGTGTGTAAGCCCTTCCTCCACAGAGGTTGTGCTAATCCCAGCCGCTGAGTGAAACAGGGTCGTGGTTGCTTTATCAGCTCAGCGGGGCTCCAATATTCGCACTCGGAAAGATTTACATGACACTTGACAATGTTGCTGCTTTCTCTCGTCGTTATCAGGAGAGCAACAGCAGGTGGTTAGCATGGAAAAGACCCTGCAGTGTCTCTCTGTCCAGCACGCCTGACTCTGTGGTGTCTCTCTGTCCAGCACACCTGACCCTGTGGTGTCTCTCTGTCCTGCACCCTTGACTCTGTGGTGTCTCTCTGTCCTGCACCCCTGACTCTGTGGTGTCTCTCTGTCCAGCACCACTGACCCTGCAGTGTCTCTCTGTCCAGCACCACCTACCCTGTGGTGTCTCTCTGTCCTGCACTGACCCTGCAGATGATTGAGTTGGTTCTGAACCAGGCCATGTGTGTGTGGTGCTCAGAGCTCACGCACAGGTGGAGGGAGGGTGTGTCTCTTTTTGGGAACATTAAAATATTTCCACTCATAAAGTGAACCCTGGCAGGGAGTAACAACTGCACACATATGTTGATTGTTTACACACACACACACACACACACACACACACACACACACGCACACACACACACACACACACACACACACACACACACACACACACACACACACACACACACACACACACACACACACACATTTTATACTGCTTTATCCTTTATCCTTTGACTGACCAGGCAAATCCTAACTCTATACTAATAACATGTTTTTTGACTGAGCATTTCTTATTACATTGCCAACAAGAGTAAAATCAACATGAAAGATAAATTAAAACAGACTTTTATCATTTTCTGGAAGCATCAAACTGGTAAAAATGGTTTATTTAAACTCTTTTGAGAGTAGATTCAATAAAATAAGTGCAAATATAAGACCAACAACAAACTCATCATGGACGAGCATAACATTGCTATGAAGACCTTTCCTGACTGCTCAGGGTTGAAATGAATATGGTTAGGGGTAAACAGATACACCACAATAGTTTCCTTTTTTCCACATTAATAACTAATAGCAATTACAGCCTGTTACAAACATGACAAAATATCAGTCTGTAATATTTTTTTATACTCCAAAAGATTGTAGGAGTGTGTTGGGTGTATCCTGAAATCCAATAGAACAACTGTAGTTTTCACCTCCTCTATGTCTGTTGGTAAGAGGCATGCAAACTGATGCCACTGTAAACACCCACACATATAAACATATAAACATGTGAACATATCAAGGACAAACCCAGAGGACAGACACCTTCTCCCTCACTACAGTGAACAGAACACACCCTCCACACCAACACAGACTGGACTAAACAGGAGATGCATGGAACGGCTCAGGGGGAAATGGTTTTTAGTTCATATTATGGACTGTGTCATTTCCTGAGTGCGTTTGGCCTAATCCTGTGTGCTACATTCTCCATACAAAGAGAATAAATGTGGAGAGGATGTGGACATCTTTGTAGATTAATCAAACACACCTGAATCAGAGGAATAAAGGAGAATGCTGAAACACACATATACATTCACACACGTTTACACACACAAAAGCACTCACATGTATTCACACATGCACTCACGTGCTCACACATGTACACCCATGGACTCACACGTGTTCACACATGCAGATACAATGTTTGAGTCTCATTGATTTTTTTTCCTAGTTTCTTGGATGATAGATCAGTGCTCTTTTTTGGCATCCACAGCTGTTCTCCAGTATACATGAAGATCCGAGTCCTCGTGTCTCTCTGAGCAGCTTTCTGAGGAACCATCTAGTCAGACATTCCTCCAGACTCTTCATGACATGACATGGCTATGCAGCGTACCACCTTCCCCACAACAATAAATTAATGAACATACACCACTGTAGGATTTGCAGAAAATGAAACGAAAGCATTTTACACTGACGTATGGGGTACTGTCCTTGGTGATATCATATAGAGGGACTGAAGATGAAATATGAAATGTGAGACAGAAGTCAAAGTCAACAGTGTCTTAACTCTCGGAGACTCGGAGTGTCTCCGCTCCTGTTCACTCCTGTTTTAGTTTCTGTCCATTTTCAGTCCACCTCTGCTCTTCGTGATCTCCCTCAGGGATGCTCTCTCTGAGTGTGTGTGTGTGTGTGTGTGTGTGTGTGTGTGTGTGTGTGTGTGTGTGTCTGTGTACATGTGTGTTTGTACATGTGTGTGTAAGTGTGCGTGTGTGAATACGACAGAGAGGATGATGGGAGATGAAGGTCACTTCTGCAGATTAACTGCACTTGCAGTTTCTCACCACCATGTTGGACAAGTGCTCCACCTGTAGAGAGGACACAACCAGTCAGAGCTGTTCCCTACGCTCAGATCAACCAGTCAGAGCTGTTCCCTACGCTCAGATCAACCAGTCAGAGCTGTTCCCTACGCTCAGATCAACCAGTCAGAGCTGTTCCCTACGCTCAGATCAACCAGTCAGAGCTGTTCCCTACGCTCAGATCAACCAGTCAGAGCTGTTCCCTACGCTCAGATCAACCAGTCAGAGCTGTTCCCTACGCTCAGATCAACCAGCCAGAGCTGTTCCCTACGCTCAGATCAACCAGTCAGAGCTGTTCCCTACGCTCAGATCAACCAGTCAGAGCTGTTCCCTACGCTCAGATCAACCAGTCAGAGCTGTTCCCTATGCTCAGATCAACTAGTCAGAGCTGTTCCCTACGCTCAGATCAACCAGTCAGAGCTGTTCCCTACGCTCAGATCAACTAGTCAGAGCTGTTCCCTACGCTCAGATCAACTAGTCAGAGCTGTTCCCTACGCTCAGATCAACCAGTCAGAGCTGTTCCCTACGCTCAGATCAACTAGTCAGAGCTGTTCCCTACGCTCAGATCAACCAGTCAGAGCTGTTCTCTACGCTCAGATCAACCAGTCAGAGCTGTTCCCTACGCTCAGATCAACCAGTCAGAGCTGTTCCCTACGCTCAGATCAACCAGTCAGAGCTGTTCCCTACGCTCAGATCAACTAGTCAGAGCTGTTCCCTACGCTCAGATCAACTAGTCAGAGCTGTTCCCTACGCTCAGATCAACTAGTCAGAGCTGTTCCCTACGCTCAGATCAACCAGTCAGAGCTGTTCCCTACGCTCAGATCAACTAGTCAGAGCTGTTCCCTACGCTCAGATCAACCAGTCAGAGCTGTTCCCTACGCTCAGATCAACCAGTCAGAGCTGTTCCCTACGCTCAGATCAACTAGTCAGAGCTGTTCCCTACGCTCAGATCAACTAGTCAGAGCTGTTCCCTACGCTCAGATCAACCAGTCAGAGCTGTTCCCTACGCTCAGATCAACCAGTCAGAGCTGTTCCCTACGCTCAGATCAACTAGTCAGAGCTGTTCCCTACGCTCAGATCAACTAGTCAGAGCTGTTCCCTACGCTCAGATCAGCGCATCAAACAGCACAGGAGGCTTCACCTTGTGTTGCCTGCCCACGTAATACAGGATTGGAAGGGGGTCCAGGACATGAGGCACACAGCAAGGCTGGGCAGACGCACCCGGGTTGTGGTGTTTGTACAGGGCTAAAATCTGCAAAACACACACACACACACACACACACACACACACACACACACACACACACAATTTTTCTTTAACCTTTTGGATCTAGGCACAATATAGGATGTTATCAGACAGGTCTGTGTGCATGGTCAATTGTAGATATGTTTGAGGCTGCTACCAGACTGCTAATTATTTATTTGTGGCAACAGGGATTTTTTTCAGACTGTTCTATTTTATGTTTATAAATAGATTCGGTTAGGGTTATAGTGGGTTATGGTTAGATTGGGTTTGGTTTAGATTGGGTTAGGATTAGATTGGGTTAAGGGTAGAGTGTGTTAGGGTTAGAGTTGCTAACTGAAATCTATATCTTTGCTTAAGGAAAATCATGTACTGTATGCTTGTTTCATTTTGTGTATTTTATTTTACATTTTCATTATTTGGCAACCGCTCTTCTCTAGAGAAACTACCTCTTTACCGAAGAGTATTATGTATTATTTAATTTATTGTGAGCACAAAGTGAATATGTCACTGGTCCTCTGGTCAGCTACTGTAATTGTCTCTCATCTCACAGCCAACAGTTCTCACTGACACTGTTGCTGTGGATGGTGTAAGGTTGCCATGGACATTTACAGTGGAACAATACAGTGTTCCAATTCATGTATTCACTCCAGTACACTTCAGTACTGGTGACTACTGGGATACTGGGAAGTGCAATCCAGTACACTCCAGTCCAGTTCTCTCCAGTACACTCCAGTGCGCATTAGAGATTTGGGCAGCTTCCTCTTGCACACCACACAAGGAACCCCGCCCACATTTCCTTAAACACACATTTCCTTAGACCTTTGCTATTATCCGTCATCAACAGCAGGGGGAAATTATGTTTCCAGTCTCTCAAAAACAAACTCTTGAACACTTTTCCAAAGCCGGCTCTGAGCATGCCTGCCCCAGGAACACCTCAGACAGGAAGTGGCATGAAGAAAAGTGAAGAAAGAAAGGGAAATGTGGTAGAATGTTGTGGGCAGTGTTCACTGGGTCACACTGAGACTTCCTACCTGGGAATATTTGTTCTCCGTATTCCAGATGTAGGTGCAGGAGCCCATGCAGTAGTTGGCATAGTAACCTTTGGGCTTGTGGATCCACTTCCAGCCCAGATCATCACGGAAGTCGATGTACAATTTCCGCATGCAGCAGCTCTCTGTTTTCCTGACAGGAAAAAGTACAGAAGAGGAAACAATTACAAAACAGCCAACTACACCCCTACACTCCTACACCCCTACACTCTTACACCCTACACCCCTACACTCTTACACCCTACACTCCTACACCCCTACTCTTACACCCTACACCCCTACACTACTACACTCCTACACCCCTACACTCTTACACCCTACACCCCTACACTCCTACACCCCTACACTTACACCCTACACCCCTACACTCTTACACCCTACACCCATACACTCCTACACCCCTACACACTTATACCCTACACCCCTACACTCCTATACCCCTACACCCCTACACACCTACACTCTTACACCCTACACCCCTACATTCCTACACCCCTACACTCTTACACCCTACACCCATACACTCCTACACCCCTACACTCTTATACCCTACACCCCTACACTCCTACACCCCTACACACCTACACTACTACACCCCTACACTCTTACACCCTACACCCCTACACTACTACATCCCTACACCACTACACTACTACATCCCTACACTCTTACACCCCTACATTACTATACTACTACACCCCTACACCCCTACACTCCTACACCCTACACTACTACATCCCTACACCCCTACACTCTTACACCCCTACACTACTATACTACTACACCCCTACACCCCTACACTACTACACCCCTACAACCCTACACTACTACACTACTACACCCCTACACTCCTACATCCCTACACTACTACACCCCTACACTACTACACCCCTACACTACTACACTCCTACACCCCTACACTCTTACACCCTACACCCCTACACTCCTACACCCCTACACTTACACCCTACACCCCTACACTCTTACACCCTACACCCCTACACTCTTACACCCCTACACTCCTACACTCTTACACCCTACATTCCTACACCCCTACACTACTACAATCCTACACCCCTACACTCTTACACCCTACACCCCTACACTCCTACACCCCTACACTCTTACACCCTACACCCCTACACTCTTACACCCTACACTCCTACACTACTACACCCATACACTCCTACACCCCTACACTCTTACACCCTACACCCCTACACTCCTACATCCCTACACCCCTACACTCCTACACCCCTACACTTACACCCTACACTCCTACACCCCTACACTCTTACACCCTACACCCCTACACTACTACATCCCTACACCCCTACACTACTATACTACTACACCCCTACACCCCTACACTACTATACTCCTACATTCTTACACCCTACACTCCTACACCCCTACACTCTTACACCCTACACCCCTACACTCCTACACCCCTACACTTCTACACCCTACACTCCTACACCCCTACACTCTTACACCCTACATCCCTACACTACTACACCCCTACATTCTTACACCCTACACTCCTACACCCCTACACTCTTACACCCTACACCCCTACACTCCTACACCCTACACTCCTACACCCCTACACTCTTACACCCTACACCCCTACACTACTACATCCCTACACCCCTACATTACTATACTACTACACCCCTACACCCCTACACTACTATACTCCTACATTCTTACACCCTGCACTCCTACACCCCTACACTCTTACACCCTACACCCCTACACTCCTACACCCTACATCCCTACACCCCTACACTACTACACTACTATACCACTACACCCCTACACTACTATACTCCTACACCCCTACACTCTTACACCCTACACCCCTACACTCCTACACCCCTACACTACTACAATCCTACACCCCTACACTCTTACACCCTACACCCCTACACTCCTACACCCCTACACTCTTACACCCTACACCCCTACACTCTTACACCCTACACTCCTACACTACTACACCCATACACTCCTACACCCCTATACCTCTACACTCATACACTCCTACACCCCTACACTCTTACACCCTACACCCCTACACTCCTACATCCCTACACCCCTACACTTACACCCTACACTCCTACACCCCTACACTCTTACACCCTACACCCCTACACTACTACATCCCTACACCCCTACACTACTATACTACTACACCCCTACACCCCTACACTACTATACTCCTACATTCTTACACCCTACACTCCTACACCCCTACACTCTTACACCCTACACCCCTACACTCCTACACCCCTACACTCCTACACCCTACACTCCTACACCCCTACACTCTTACACCCTACACCCCTACACTACTACACCCCTACATTCTTACACCCTACACTCCTACACCCCTACACTCTTACACCCTACACCCCTACACTCTTACACCCTACACCCCTACACTACTACATCCCTACACCCCTACACTACTATACTACTACACCCCTACACCCCTACACTACTATACTCCTACATTCTTACACCCTGCACTCCTACACCCCTACACTCTTACACCCTACACCCCTACACTCCTACACCCCACATCCCTACACCCCTACACTACTACACTACTATACCACTACACCCCTACACTACTATACTCCTACACCCCTACACTCTTACACCCTACACCCCTACACTCCTACACCCCTACACTACTACACTACTACACCCCTACACGCTTACACCTTACACCCCTAAACTCCTACACCCCTACACTACTACACTCCTACACTACTACACCCCTACACTCCTACACCCCTATACCCCCACATTCCGACACTCCTATACTCCTACACTCCAACACCCCTATACTCCTACACCCCTACACCCCTACACTCGTATACCCCTACACTCCTACACCGCATATACCCCTACACTCCTACACCACTACACCCCTACACTCCTATACCTCTACACTACTATACCCCTACACTCCTACACCCCATACACCCCTAGACTCCTATACCCCTACACTACTATACCCCTACACTCCTACACCCCTACACTCCTACACCATTAGCAGCAATTTTAAGAGGGATAGGACAGAAATGAAAGAGGAAAATACTTGAATAATAGAGGAATGGTAGGGAGAAAGAGATGGAGGGAGGGAGAGATAGAAAGAAATACTTACTCATCGCAAGTTTCTATACCAGTAGTAGATCGTTTTTTGCGTGATGAGGCGTGACTGTGGCTGTCAACAGGGACAGACATAGCCAGGATATACGGTTTGGCCATATTGTTAGAAAGATCTCCTTTGTCTCCTCTTAATTTACTAACACCTGAGAGCACAGACAGGTACACAAACACAGTTCAATTCAACAGTGTGTACAGGAATATTAAGTTATCATTATGCAAGTACTAAAGCTAATGAGACAAAATGCTGCATATATTATGAATCATCAAACCTGAGATCTGAAACTGCATCCTTTCCTCTGTTTTCCCACAGCCACAGTGAAGCCTCATCTCAAATCCTTGCTCCTCCTCTGTTCATCACAAAGACATTACATCAGTTTACAGTCAGAGCACACTGACGTTGATGCAGCCAACCAGGCTTAACACTTTCATTTCTCCACTGAGTACAACACAACACAGTACATCACAGTACAACACAGCACATCACAGTGAAACACAGCACAACACAGTACAACACAACCCCCCTAACCCTACACAAACCTTAACCCTAACCCCTAACCCTAGAATTCAGCCTCTTCACTAACCAGGAGACTGCAACCAATCTCTGAGTGTCGCTGTGACGTCGAAGGAAATCCATCGGTCAGCCAGGTCGTTGGAGATCATGTGGAAGCCCAGGTATTGTGCCTGCTCCCCCAGGCCCTGGTACAGCTCCAGTCTCTGCTCCGTGTTGGACGGGATGTTGGGGCTCTTGATTTTGAGGCGCAGCTCTGCCTGGGTCAGCAGCCTGTGGTCCGTGATGCTCTCGTTAATCTTCTTCAAGTTGAAGAACATCTGCTTCGTATCATTATCAGCTAGAAAGACAGAAACACAAGGACCTTTCAGTGCCGAGAAGCACCTGCCCCATCACTGTTTGCCTAAATTTTTTTTTGGATAAGTCATCGTCATGTCTAACTTTTAGATGAAAAACAACACAAAACACTATACTATACTATCTATATGCAAGTCTTAAATTTAATAATCCAGCAGTTATGCCTGAGGAGTCTATCTTCTTGTACACGTGGATGAGTATTGAGTTTGACTCTCATTCACATATAGAGAGAAATACAATTGTTGGCGTCGCGGTTCCCACGGCAATGCCCCTCGTGTCTGTCCTTGGTTTTGTTTTTGTGTTTGTTGTTTTGTTCACGCCCCCTTGCTATTTTTTTTCTCTTAGTTTTAAGATTTATCGTATTTAATCAAATTGCAACTTAAGTCTTTTTGCATTTTATTGTAATTTGGCGACAATTGTTCAATATTTTTGTGAATATCCTAGCGAATACCTGCTAAATAATATTTACTCGAGTGTTTCTAATGCATGGTGGTTCCAAATGTTTGCAAGTTTTTTTTACCCTTGCCAATAAAAAATGTCATGGCAAAAACCAGACATTTTGTCTGAAGGTTAGAAGAAACAACACTTGGACACAGGAAAGTGAAAAAAGAGAAAACAACATACTTTATTGCAACCACACAGGGTAACAACAAAGGAGTTGCCTAGACAACAACTGGCTTGCTCCTCTTTGTATTCCCTTTTTATCCTCATCCAAACAGTGAACGTGACCAATCATATCACTTTGTTTTTAGTCCACACCTTTTCTGAGAACTCACCATTATAATAACCTATTGGCTTTACCAGTGTTTTTAAGTCTGATGTAACTCTTTTAGAAAAATACGACCTCCCATTGGCCTTACTGGCTCCTTAGGGTCCATCCTGTAAGCTTCATTTCTTAGGGGTTTCCCCCCCTTCACACACTGGTATATGTATATGTATGATATATATTACGCCCATCCCCATATACAGTGACATATGGGCTGGCCGCTCTTTTCCTAGAAAAACTCAAGATTTATTACCCTTACCTCATACACTGAACCCACTGACCCATATAGTGGAGGTCTGAGGAAAACCTGCATGTGCCACATGTATCTTGTAAGTTACTGTAGGTTAAGGTGCTTAAGGAGTCCCCATAGAATCTCCTCCACAATAACCCCATCCTACACTACCTGATTTTAGTTGTTTGACCTTGAGAAGAGCACTTAACGCTTACCGTTCATTCAGTTTGTCTATCATACAGTTCTGATGAAGCACGTTCTGATGAAGGTAATATAGTTACAGGAGTCAGCAGTAAACTTGACAAAATTGTGCTGTATTAGCTTCCTATGAGCATTAGCTTCCTATATATACACGCTGCGATAGGACATTTTGACATGGTAACCTGAATCGACAGATATATCTATAAATTGGTGGTAGGGCTAAACACTGAGGTGAAAATAGTATGTGCAGTAGCCCTAGTTTGGACAGCTCGATGGGTAGCACTCATGTTTAACAACAGTGTTTTATTTTCCCTTCGTGTCCGGATTACCCAACATTTCCCTACTCCATGTCGCCTTGTTTGGTAGCTGCGTCTATTTGTTATCCATTGTTTGGTTAGGTGTTACGTCTTTTGAAGTTAGTCATTCTTGTCTTTGTTCGTTGTCTTTATTAAATATATTATCTCCTGCGTTTGCATCCAGCCGATCCTGCCTAAACATTACCGTTCACTTTCAACAGTCAACAAGGGCAGTGCTGAACTACTGAAACTGTGTCAGTGTCTGAAGTACCTACTGTACCTGACGTACTGTACCTACAGTAACTACCTGAAGTACCTATTGTACCTACTGTTCCTATTGTACCTGACGTACTCTACCTGTTGTATCTACGATAACTATCTGAATTCCCTACTGTATCTACTGTTCCTATTGTACCTGACATACTGTACCTACAATAACTACCTAAAGTACCTTCTGTACCTGACGTACTGTACCTACAGTAACTACCTGAAGTACCTACTGTGTCTACTGTTCCTATTGTACCTGACATACTGTACCTACAATAACTACCTAAAGTACCTACAGTACCTGACATACTGTACCAACAGTAACTACCTGAAGTACCTACTGTGTCTACTGTTCCTATTGTACCTGACATACTGTACCTACAATAACTACCTAAAGTACCTACAGTACCTGACATACTGTACCTACAGTAACTACCTGAAGTACCTACTGTGTCTACAGTTCCTATTGTACCTGACATACTCTACCTGTTGTATCTACGATAACTCTCTGAAGTACCTACTGTATCTACTGTTCCTATTGTACCTGACATACTGTACCTACAATAACTACCTAAAGTACCTACTGTACCTGATGTACTGTACCTACAGTAACTACCTGAAGTACCTACTGTGTCTACTGTTCCTATTGTACCTGACATACTCTACCTGTTGTATGTACGATAAGTCTCTGAAGTCCCTACTGTATCTACTGTTCCTATTGTACCTGACATACTGTACCTACAATAACTACCTAAAGTACCTACTGTACCTGACGTACTGTACCTACAGTAACTACCTGAAGTCCCTACTGTATCTACTGTTCCTATTGTACCTACTGATGTACTCCAGGACCACAGTGCTTCCCGTAGTCTATACTTACCACCTTATTATATTACTACCTATTATATTCACCATATTACTACATTTACTATATTACTACATATTATATTCACTCTATTATTATGTATTATGCACCATGCTACACTCCATGCAGGTAACTGTGTGTTTGTGTTGCTACTCAGGCTGTAGTTTAACGTAGTAAACCAACTGTAGTTTAACATAGTAAACCAGGAAGTGTTAGGCACTGGATTACAGCAACATGAGCTGAACTTGTGAAGAGGTTAAAGTGCAATGAACTTGGAAAAAATAAATATTGCCCAAGGAAATGCCCAACGTAGAAAGAGAAGGAATGTGAAAAACCTGGTCTTCAGAGTTTCAGAGGAATCTAATGTTGCATAATAGTGATGAGTTTTGAAGAGAGTTAGAAGAGCAAGAAAGAGAGAGAGAGAAAGGGCGAGAGAGAGAGAGAGAGAGAGAGAGAGAGAGAGAGAGAGAGAGGGGGGGGGTAGACTTGTTGCAAGTTCCTAGCCAAACATATGATGTAAAAGCATATTTTTGAATCCAGGGCTTGAAGACAGAATTCAGTATTCAGTTTAATGTGAAGGTATTGGACACAGGAGGAGGGAGAGCTAGGGTTTGCCCAACTCCAAACACATCTCTGTTCCAGCCTGTCTTCCTCTGAAATTATCCACACACGCACACACAGCTGAAACAGGCTACGCCTTTCTGCTCCAGAGAGTAATGCACATGTATAGTACATTAGCACATAGTATACATGTCATTATTCATGATCTGTACTTCTGATGAAAGCTGTGTCTCTCCTTGAAGACAGACACTAACCCTAACCAAACACAACCCTATCACAATTCAGAGACCAACATAACATGAGTTGTGTCAGAGTGAGGGAGTGGGACCCTAGAAAAGTCGAACCCTAACCCTTTGGGCTGTCAATTGGAAGGGTGTGGGTTTGAGGGTGTAGCCCCTGTTGGATCCTTAACCCTCTTGAGACTCATGCTGAGAGACTCCCACAAACCTGAGCCTCATGCTATCAGTCATTAGCGTCCTTTGATTTGTCTTCATTAAGATGGGGAGAATCCTGTCTGGCCAGAGCCCGTGTACTTCACACACACATACACACTCTCATGGAAAACTCATAGGCAAGAGGATACCAATGGAATTTTAACATATGAGAGATATTTGTGGCACACACTGATCTATAAATAAATTAGTTCTACATTGTAAAAATCTTCAGTGTAATTCAATAGTGACACAGTATAATCTTCCTGGAAGGCTGTAATATTATAATATTGCTTTGTTATGTACATTTGTGCATATGTGCTGATCATTATAAACTTTATCGTATGATGCCTGATGCATTTACACATGTGTACACATCATGGGATAAGAAAGTACCCAAAGCAGCCTAGCAGCCATGAAAAATGAACCACATGCTCCTTTAGAAATATCTTTAGGCATTAAATGGGCATTTCTCTTTGGCAAAAAAAAACTTCTCAGCCTTTTGACGCTACTGAGGCAGACGGAGTTGACAGCAGAAACATCAGAGTGACGAAGCTTGTGGAAGAATTAGGGCTAACCCTAATCCTAACCCCAACCTCAACCCTACAGACGGAGCCTGGCTAACCCTAACTCTAATCCTAACCCCAACCCCAACCTTACAGACGGACCCTGTGGAAGAGTTAGGGCTAACCCTA
Organism: Brachyhypopomus gauderio; assembly: GCF_052324685.1. Classification (NCBI taxonomy): domain Eukaryota; kingdom Metazoa; phylum Chordata; class Actinopteri; order Gymnotiformes; family Hypopomidae; genus Brachyhypopomus; species Brachyhypopomus gauderio. Next base: position 9,009,693 of record NC_135229.1, read on the forward strand.
ATCCTAGGCCTACCCTAATCCTGTGGAACAGTGATGCATGCGTACCGTACACAGTGAGCTGTTTTGTAAACGGCCATCCAGACACCACAGCCTGCGTAACACAGTCTTTATATACTTATCATACACTATCATTATATACACAGTCATTATGTATAGCAGAAGCCCTGACATGCAGCATTCCCTCAAATTCATTAGAATCCACAGTAATTGCAGAAGTTGTTTATCACCCAGACATGGCATGACTCACTGTGCAAGACTTGAGGTTGTCAGCTGTCAAACGAGAAGCCATGAGGATTTGGGTTGGGATGGAATTACACACACACACACACACGGCAAAGACAATGGAGCTTATGGCACATTCTGTCAACAAGTGATAGACAACACAGATCACCAGTCTGACATCTGAGGTATTCTATAAGGAACCATCTGGCCTGTTCGTGGACATACACAGAGCTCATTTGTCTCGACTGGGAAACAACTCCATGTGTCGTCTGCAGCAACACCTGCAGAGAGTTCACAGAAGACAGATAGCTTTTGTTAGTGCTGCTTATAATGGGAGTGTGGAGGGAGTGGTGTGTGTGTGTGTGTGTGTGTGTGTGTGTGTGTGTGTGTGTGTGTGTGTGTGTGTCTGTGTGTGTGTGCATGTGTGTGTAAGTCCACGATTCAGGTAAGCTCAGGACAGCTGTCCTAACAGGTATAGAGACAGGCCTATCATTACAGCCGTGTTCCAGCAGGCTTAAATACCACCTCCATAGTATACTGATCCTTCTGCTCATCCACCCATCTCTCCATCCTTCTGTTCATCCACCCATCTCTCTTCCCTATGAACTCAGATGCTAGTAATAACATAATAGAATAAACTGAGAAGCCTGCTAAAGGAAGTCTACACTGCCTCATTAATATTAATGAAGTTATGTGAACTCTTCATCAATATAATAATCCTCAGATTCACTCCGCTTTACGTATCAGCAGCTTTTCTTTAAGAGAATTTCTTTGTTCTGGTTTTTCTAGTTCTAGTTCTTCTACAGCAGAAGCAAAGATTGTGGAGATTGGTGTGTATTTTCTGCACGTTGATGACTCTTCGTGTGAGACACACTTCTTCCTGCTCTGCTCCTCCACCCCAGGACACCAGCCACCGCAATGAGTTATGGCCGCGTCTATTTTTGGTTGTCTATACTTATACAGAAAGGTATTTAATACTACAACCACTGACATGCACTAAAGCAGAGGAAGAATCCCAACACCAATTAAGGAGTCATTTGATATGCCTATACAAATGATCACACCTCCTCTCATTTCAAACACACTGTTAACTGCAGTGAGAGACAGTGATGTGTATTAAAGTATGTCCATCCCGACTTAAAGGAAAGCAGCGTTTTAATTAGAGCTGGGTTGTATCTGTAATGGCAGGAAAAGGACACAACACAAACTCTCTGAAGAAAGAGTTGAGATCAACAGTGCAGTGTTGCTCTGGAGCCCAGCGCTTCAAAGAGGAGAACGTCTACATGCCTACACTTCAATAGTTCACAGGATCCATGACACACACTAGCCAGCAAACTATCAGAACAGCATGAAGCAAAGTTGTCGAGGAACTGACAGGAATAAACTGGACGCTTGCGTGAATTGTAGAGGAGGACTGGAACACTAAACTAGGAAAGAGAGAGAGAGGGAAAGAGAGGGATAGAGAGGGTGAGAGTGGGGGAGGGAGAGGGAGGGAGGGAGAGAGAGAGAGAGAGAAGGAGAAAGCAATCTAGAGAGCATGCCCCTGGGAGGGGGACAGAGCAGGCAAGAGAGAGCGAGGGAGGGATAGAGAGAGCGAGGGAGGTATAGAGAAATCAAGGGAGGGATATAGAGAGCGAGGGAGGGATAGAGAGAGTGAGGGAGGGATAGAGAAAGCGAGGGAGGGATAGAGAGTGAGGAAGAAAGCACTTATTTGGTAATGACTATAGATGTGTGTCTGGAGGGCCTTATGACTTATGATGGGAGAATTTAGTGACGTGATAGTTTGTTGCCTCCAACCAAATGTAAAAGATATTTTCACACACACACACACACACACACACACACACACACACACACACACACACACACACACACACACACACACACACACACACACACACACACACGATGGGTAGATGATATTTTGTCTCTGAGAGTCATTGTCAGCAGGAAATTCATTGATCCTCCTGGGAGGATTTAACTGTGAGTCACACAGCAGGCACTACCAGCCACCCTTCCTGGCAAACACACGCATGCTATTCTGTCACACAAACACACACACACACACACACACACACACACACACACACACACACACACACACACACACACGAACACAATCATACCAGAGAGAGAGAGACGCACAGAGAGAGAGAGAGAGAGAGAGAGAGAGAGACAGAAATAAAGAGATCACAAAAGAGAAAGAGGGGAGACAGAAAGAGAAAAAAAAGACCCTAATGTGCCCAATGATCACATTACAGGAAACCCCCTCTCCCAGATGGGCCCAAAGAAGACCATGTAAGACAAAGATAAGACCAAAGGGGACAGAGAGAACTGGCTAGTCCACCCCTCCTTTACTGCCTCATGCCTCAACATTTTCCTCCCCCTTTGTGGACACTTTGGGGCTGAACTAAGCGTCTCCCTGGGCTTTGTTCACCATCGTACAGCTGTGATCAAGGGCCTCGTGGCGGCCTCTCCTTCGTTTGAAGTGGTTAAAGGGAGTAGAGCAAAGGGTGGTAAAAAGAAGGCGGGTGGTGGAGTTCAAACCCCAGTATTTACCTACCAACAGATGGGCTAAATCACTACCAGCAGGTCCGTGATGTGGAAGAGAAACTCAAAAACTACAGGGAAAAATCAAGTGCACCAAACCCAGCAGGGCCGTTAAACCAGCAGATGCTGAAGGACTCAAACGGCTTTGGCCAGCATCTCCGTAGCGGCCCGACACATGGGAGAACAAGAAACAGGGCAATAGAACAGCCCTGCACACCTCAGAGATCACGGGGCAATGATAACTGTGCTGCCACTGTATCTCTGTGAGGTGGAGGTGTGGAGAATGTGGTGGAGGAGCAGACATGAACAACGTGAGCTTCTTCTGAATGCTCCTCTGCTTGTGATCGATGGCCATTTTGAAGATATTCTCATGATTCAGTGTTTGTATCTAATAAGGGTGTGAGCATTGTTGTGATTTAAAGCATGTTATGATACACAAACGGTATTAGCCAATGGCACTGTTTATAATGGCAGAATTCACGTTGTGCAGTCTGTAAACACACACAGATTTATTGCGGTTAAAGCTTTGCTTAAGGCTCTGAGGCTGCAGGGTCGTGACGATGTTAAATGTCAACATTTGACAACCTAACCTAACCTCAGCTCTTAATAATCACATGTACCGCCCCTCCTCCGATCCTCCAGACAATCCCCATACCAGAGCTCTACACCACGGATCCTTACCACAGTACGGTCAACATATGACAGACACAATGGCTCTACACATGGTTCTCGTTTCTGCAGACTCTCAGCTGATGTGTCCCGTTCGGTCTCGGGTACTCACTCCTCGTCATGTCGAACTTGTGCATCTCCTTGGCGAAGTACTCTTCCTCGTCCTGGGGCAGGGCTTCCGGGCCGGGCCTGCTCTGACGTTCCTCGCTGAGCTCCACCGTGCTGTTGTAGAGCGAGTCGACGGCCTCCGGGATGACCTCGCCCACGTCCTCGTCCTCGGGCTCCTTGGCCATGCGAAGCTTGCTGAGGATCTGGCCGCGGATGGCCTCGATCCGCTTCTTCTTCACCACCTCCAGGTCCAGCGTCTTGCAGGTGGACATGCCGGCCGCTGCAGCCGCCAGGCACAGCGCGGTCAGGAGCCCCAGGAGCTTCATGGCCATGTGCTGCACACCTGAACCTTCGTCGGGGGGTGGGAGAAGATGTCAGTGCTGTCAGGCTGGTGAAACCGCTGCCAAACGTGTAAGGTGTGTGATAGTGACGCAACAGTCAGGATGATGGGATATGGCGTGGAGAGGCTGGATAGCTACCTGCTATACTTTTTGATGATGATGATGTCGTTGTTGGAAAGCACCTGGAAAAGTTGGCGTCAGTTCAGGAAGTCGTGCGCGTTGGCGGAGGGGAATCCCAGTGAGTCGTGTGTGTGTTGGCGGAGGGGAATCCCAGTACACCGTCTGTCTGCAGCTTCAGGCGACGGCGTGTTCGTCTGAGACTCACGCCCCTCCTCTACCGCACGATGAGCTCTGTATCTTTCTCCCACACACACCTGCTCACTAACGGTGAAAACACACAAACACGGAAGGCTCACCAGGGCTACACTCAGACAGCAACACACACCCACACGCACAGCCCCAAGAAGCAAGCTCAAGTTGTGAAAACACACTCCGATTCTGCTTCTGCAGGGCTGCTCAAGTTCTGTCCCAGTGCGGACTTTGCTGCTGCACACAGAGCCGCTTGTTCAACTCCACGAGTCTGGCAGGACGCTGAGGACTCCCCCTCTGTCCCCTCAAATCCGCCGCTGCCTCTGTGCTGAAGAACCTTCCCCTCACTCTGGCTCTGCCAAAGTAAACAGTGTAAGGCCAGGAGTAAAGTTGCTGTCCAGGCACAATGACACGCCTGTGTTGTCGTTCTGTACAGCTTCTGGGATCATGCCTAAGCTTCCCCTATGAGCTGTACCTTACTCCCATGACTTGACAGGTCGCCAGTCAGCATAACCCTGAAAAAGTCCTCCATTTCTATCCAACTACTGTCAATAGCTTAACTTCTGGTGCAAGTGGATGTGAATGTGTCTGTTGGTCTCTAAGAGACGGCAGCACACAACACACTCAACAACACTGACCTGTAGACACACAACACTGACCTGTAGACACACAACACCCACAACAACACTGACCTGTACATACACAACACACTCAACAACACTGACCTGTAGACACACAACACTGACCTGTAGATACACAACACCCTCAACAACACTGACCTGTAGATACACAACACACTCAACAACACTGACCTGTAGACACACAACACACTCAACAACACTGACCTGTAGGTACACAACACACTCAACAACACTGACCTGTAGGTACACAACACACTCAACACTGACCTGTAGACACACAACAAACTCAACAACACTGACCTGTAGGTACACAACACACTCAACTACACTGACCTGTAGACACACAACACTGACCTGTAGGTACACAACACACTCAACAACACTGACCTGTAGACACACAACACACCCAACAACACTGACCTGTAGGTACACAACACACTCAACACTGACCTGTAGGTACACAACACACTCAACAACACTGACCTGTAGACACACAACACTGACCTGTAGACACACAACACACTCAACAACACTGACCTGTAGGTACACAACACACTCAACAACACTGACCTGTAGACACACAACACACCCAACAACACTGACCTGTAGACACACAACACACTCAACAACACTGACCTGTAGGTACACAACACACTCAACAACACTGACCTGTAGACACACAACACTGACCTGTAGATACACAACACACTAAACAACACTGACCTGTAGACACACAACACACCGAACAACACTGACCTGTAGATACACAACACACTCAACACTGACCTGTAGATACACAACACAGGGGCAGAACCAGTACGGTCATACTGAGCAGCTCCAGTTAGACGGCACTCAATCCTAACATGCTAATAATAAAGTGAAAATAGGACTGTTCACACCTAAAACAGGGTGAAGAGAGAATGGAAATGCTGCCTCTTAACAGACATCAGGTGTGAAGTAAACATGAAGTCTTCCAAAAGATATGCTTCAACACAAAAGCACGGCGAATACCTCTTATCAGAAGCTGTCTTCAGCAGTGGACCACCATCACAGAACCATGTTGAAGAGTTAGGGTTAGCCTCATTAAGTCTCCTCACCACTTTGCCACGGCACGGTCCAGCACACGTTGCTTTTCACACACACCGCACGCACAAACACACTTTCACGACTCTATAGACGTAGGGAGGAACTGAAAGGAAACTGGATCCTCTTGGAAAATACCCTGAAGTTCATCAGCCTGCTGATGTAACGGGCGGCCTGATGTCAGCAGAGTCACAGTGGTGGAGAAGCAAAGAGGTCAGGAACAAAGCCAGCAGGGCAGAACGGTGGTGGTGGAGCCCGCAGGAGTGTGTGAGCTCTAGCTGAGCGCAGCACGCTGGGATCAGGAGTGTGTGAGCTCAAGCTGTGCGCAGCACGCTGAGATCAGGTTGCACACACTCCCTCCGCTTCTTCACTCGGGGTCTCCGTGCACTTCTACGCCTGCTGAGGAATCCCTTCACGCTTCCTCTTGTGCTCATTCACTTATTCTCTCACTCACTCACTCTGCCTCTTTCAGATACTTTTTAAACTATATCTGTCCCTCTCTCTCTTTCCTTCTCTCTGTCTCCAGAGCTGCTGGTGACAAAATGATCTGTTGAAGCCGTTTCACTTACTTCTCTCCCTCTCACTGTTTTTTTCTGGTTCCTGTTGCTGCTCTAATAGAGCAGAGAGCTCTCCGCCCAGGAAATGTGGGTAACGGACTCTGTGAAACATCTGCTCCTCACCCAGTTCACTACAGCCCAGACAGCCCAGAGCAAAGTAAGCTGGTGACAAATAGGGCAATAAGTCTCTCTCTTTCACACACACACACACACACACACACACACACACACACACACACACACACACACACACACACACACACACACACACACACACACACACACACACACACACACACACTAAAAAAACAGGACAGCCAGGTAAATAAGCTTGTGTGACAGTGATGTCTGGCCAAACTAACCACAATTTAGTGCCAAACTGTGACACCATGAAAATGTGCTGATGGTTGCCATGTTTGAGTACACACACACACACACACACACACACACACACACACACACACACACACAAAGTGTCGTCTCTGTTGACTTTATGAACTTCTTTTCACAATGTGTTATGAAAAATATGTGGAGCTCTAACAGTAAAACCACAGTTTCACATTTGTATAAAATAAGCATGAAAGGTCATGGGCCAAACTAGATCATATCAGTAATTATTACTGCAGTGACACATGACACATTAAACTGCATAAAACACTGTGGCTCTCTTCTAGGGATTGATAGATACATCTCGCCCCCTTGTGGACATGGAAAAGCTATGTAAAATGTATCATTACTTATTCTTTGAGCTTACTTTTGACACATTAAAAAATATATAAAATAAAGCATGTGAAAGAGTAATAGTATATATTGTTTATATTTAGGAGTAAACTCTTCATATAAGTTGACAAAAATCTGATTATCTAAATAAGATATCAGCCAAGTGCATTCTGAAACCATAGCCACCACTAGCTTCAACTCTGCAGCAAATACTCTGTGGGAGTATTGGTTACAGTGGTAACGGGCCGACAGCCAGTTCAGCATTTGTGCCTGTGGGTATAGACCACTAATCTGCAGTCTCTTTCACACCAGCAGGTGACTGGGACACCTGTGTGTAAGAGTGTTCAGGCCCTCTGTGCAGGAGCCAGAATGGTGAAAAGCGTTTCCAGAAACAACGAGTAGAATCACTATGTGTAGCGAAAACACCTTCACGATCTCCACTGCTGCTCTGCAGAATATGTGACCATTTGTGCTTGCAATGACACCAAAATGACCTTTAGATCATAGTTAGATCAAGTCCTGTGCATAAAGGTACGCATAAAATTTGACACTGGTTAGGGCCAACACTAAACCCAGCCCCAAACATAATAACTTTAACCAGAAATGCAAATTATTATCGAATAATCTTATTACAGATATGCGTTACAGTGTTATAACCATATTGTAGCTCTACAGAACCAACACCAACCAAAGGTGACCAGCATCCCTCCAGTTATCCAAGGTAGGATTAGGGTCAACCCAGTGTAGAGACCCATGTTGGGTTAGGATCAACCCAATGTAGACATGTGGTAGTATAAAGAAACACATCTCAAAAACCGGGGAAGGAATATTTACCTGACGAATTTTAATGTTGCTTTGTGTTCCAGGTTTGAAAAGTGTTGAAATTTAGGCTAAAGTACTTGAAAATGCTTGAAATAGTAACTACTTCGTTTCACAACAAATATCTGTCTGACTGAACAGTTCTCTTGTATTACATTAACAAATACGAGCCTCTTGTAATTCCAGGACGAAACATGAGAGAACGTGAAGACGTTAAGATTCGGCTTTTGAAAATAAACAACCATTAAATAATGTGAATAAAAAAGCGAATGATTTCGAATCGTTTCGAGTATATGTATAAATATTTAGCTTAATTAAGCTTAAGGTGCTGGAAAATATTGAAAACAGACAGCGCGCGACCAGGAGACCCTCGCGCAGGGGCGGAGCCACCGCGATTACGTCATTTTTGGCTCGCAGACACTCGCGACGCAAATATATAGAAGTATATAAGCCTTTACACTTATAAAGTGATGCGTGCAACATATTAGATGCCGCACCACTTGAAATTAACTCGCCATTAATGTATTGAACCAATATATATTTGTCTACTTATTTTTTTGCACTTTTTGTAATTTTTTTTTCTACTACTGGGATTATAACTAAAACAATTTGCTATATTTAATTTGCTCTTCGATTTAACCTATTTTACTGTACTTTGACCAACAAATGTTATTAATGTAACATTTACTGCCTGGTATGATTCGAAGCAGCTGTCACTTTTTTCTTGAGAGGGGGCGGTGACAGGATTAGGGTTTGAATGATATTCAAATATGCTGAACATGTTAAGCATATTTTATAAATATCTATTAGACTTTTTTTTAATTAAGTTTCTCTTGAACTGATGATTATATAAATCATGATATTGACTGATGAAGGGCAGTGTATGAAGCTTTGGATCACCCAGACCTTTTAAACAGCTCAGAGGTGCATCTTACAGTATGAACCTTCAACTGACAACATCTTTGGACATGAACAAGGGATTTTGAGTAAGTGACGGGTTTTAGCTGATAATCCATTGTGCGGTGCTGTTTGTATGACTTTGTTTTGAGAAATGCACTTACTATTGTGCAAATCTTCATGAAGATTAAAGAAATGCTCCAAAGCGCCTGAGGAAAACTGTAATACAAATAATATCCGTCTTTGTTCACACCGACGCCAACAAGCAAAGACACATAGGCCTATTCACACTCACACTCACACTCAAACTCACAATCACACTCATACATACATCGTCATACTCCTCTGACGTGTTGAGGGCGGTCCGTGACGTGGATCGGATGTAGCTCACGCGTTGCTAGATGCGTTGCTATGGTGCTTGTGCGACAGGTAGCGAGACAGGTCGAGTTTATTCTCAGCTGGATTACCTGGTCCGTCCAAAAATGTTTACGCGACTAGCCTCCATCAATCAGTTAACATTCACCACTGACGGTTGAATTCAATGTCTTTTAAATAAAGCTAGCTACCGGTAATATGTCCGGATGTCAGGTAATCGTTGCGTTTTGGAACAAACGTGCCGTATCTCACGGGTAGAGTCCTGGATTATAAAACAGGTCTGGACTGAAATTAAAGCTGAAACCAACGGAGCGAGAAAAGAAAGGGCCATACATTTAGTTTCTCGTTGTGCGTGTGGTATGAGGATGAAGCAGTCCTTACCTTTGGCATAATAATAATAATAATAATAATTCAGAAGGCTACTTTATACGGCATTTCAAACACTTATTTTTCGGGTAAGTGAAAAGAAAAACCCATACGATAAGATTATTTAAATTTCTTCTTAAAATGTAGTTACGTAACTGCTGTTCTAGTGTACGACGACGATCCAGTAGCCTTCACGTAGATATATATAATGTACTACATAGCTATATACTACTCTGAATTTCACATACCACCTATGTTCATTATACTCTCGGTGTCAGCTACTAATGGAATTTGCTCGACGTTATGGGGCATGTAGGCAGCTGAGCCCACTCTTTAAAAACCATTTAGCCAGCCCATTGAGTCGATGCATAGATAGTATTGGTGTGTGTATATATACACACACACACACACACACACACACACACACATACATATACATACATGCACGAAACACACACAAATTAATGGATAAAAAGCTGCACGATGTGTAATTAGAAAGCATGAAATTAAAGCCAGAAATCTAGGGTTAGAGATGGTTTTCTGATTAATTGTGTTGCTTTGTCAAATAATTGTAACGAAACGAGAATCAATAGCACTATATTGCCAAAAGTAGTTGCTCACCTTCCTTGATTCACATATGGGCTTACAGTAAGTGTCATCCCATTCTTAATTCATAGGGTTCAATATGACGTTGGTCCACCCTTTGCAGCTAGAATAGCTTCAACTCTTTTGGGAAGGCTGACCACAAGGTTTAGGAGTGTGTTTATGGGGATATTTGACCATTCTTCCAGAAGCACATTTGTGAGGTCTCCGCTCTAATTCACCCCAAAGGTGTTCTATCGGGTTGAGGTCAGGACTCTGTGCAGGCCAGTCAAGTTTATCCACACCAGAGTCTGCCATCCATGTCTTTACGGATCTTGCTGTGTGCACTGGTGCACAGTTATGTTGGAAGAGAAAGGGGCCAGCTCCAAACTGTTCCCACAAAGTTGAGAGCTTGAAATTTTCCAAAATGTCTTGGTATGCTGAAGCATTCAGACTTTCTTTCACTGGAACTAAGGGGCCAAGCCCAGCTCCTGAAAAACAACCCCACACCATAATCCCCCCTCCACCAAACTTTACACTTGGTCCAGTGCAGTCAGACAAGTACAGTTCTCCTGGCAACCACCAAACCCAGACTCATCCATCAGATTGCCAGAAGGAGAAGTGCGATTCGTCACTCCAGATAAAGCCCCTCCACTGCTCTAGAGTCCAGTGGTGGTGTGCGTTACACCACGGCATCCAACGCTTTGCATTGCACTTGGTGATGTATGGCTTGGATGCAGCTACTCGAACATGGAAACCCAATCTTTGAAGCTCTCTGAATTCCATGAAGCTTGACTGGATTTGTTGCACAAGTCGCATCCTATCACAGTTCCACACTGGAATTCACTGAAAGTGGCCCATTCTTTCACAAACGTTTGTAAAAACAGTCTGCATGCCTGCATGCCTATGTGCTTAGTTTTATACACCTGTGGCCATGGAAGTGATTGGAACACGTGATTCTGATAATTTGCATGAATGAGCTAATAATTTTGGTAACATAGTTTATCTCGATAGTTCTCGATATGCCATATCAAATAATGCTACCACTACAGAATCATATTATGTATTATCACCAATTTACTCCATTTGATGAAAAACAATAAATTACTCGGAGTATCCACTTTATGAAACGGTAGCTACCTAGATCCACTGGCCCCTGTTCTGGGTACACTTATCTTATAGTTTTATTTCAAATGTATTTATTTTTCAAATTTCAGACAGTTACACATCTGTTGGTAAGGACAATATATTAGTCTCCTCTACCCTGTTGATCACTATAGATGACAGCTCACTGGGTGGCTAACCATTCTCAACACTGAAGCGGAGATGTTGTGGTCAGTGTACATCGGCACGGTTAGGGACTGATGATTGATGACAACTAACGCCAACTGTGCATGGTGACTGATGCACATCAGCCTAACTGCACACCTGCGATGGTTCATTGTTATTTCTGAGTAGAGTAATGCAGCCTTGTATTGGCCTCTTTTTTTTTAGCTTTCATGAGCCAACATTTGTTATCCCTACAATGGAAAAGTATGAGAAGCTGGCTAAGATAGGAGAAGGCTCGTATGGGGTGGTGTTTAAATGCCGCAGCAGAGACACAGGTCAGATAGTGGCCATCAAGAAGTTTGTGGAGTCCGAGGATGACCCGGTTATCAAGAAGATAGCACTGAGGGAAATCAGAATGCTGAAGGTAACAGACTTCTCTGTAGGTCTCCTCTCCCTCTCTTTCTCTTCCCCCCTTCTCTCTCTCTCCCCCCCTCTCTCCCTCTCTCTTACGTTCTCTGGCTCTCTTTCTCCATTTGTCTGTTCTGTGCTTTATTATTCACTGATTGAACACTTCCACCAGGATGTCCAACTTTCATTGTGAATCTGACCCTGCAGCAGCTGAAGCATGTGAACCTGGTCAACCTTCTCGAGGTGTTCAGGAGGAAACGAAGACTGCACCTAGTGTTTGAGTTCTGTGAACAGACTGTCCTGAATGAACTGGAAAAGCACCCCAGAGGGTCAGTCTTTCTTCAAATGATATTTGTATTACTTTACCAGTGGTTTCTCCTTATGGTTGATATGTGGATTTCTGAACTCAGTGACCAGATCTGTGTGAATCTCTGTGGATCTGTGTGATGAACACACTTGCTCTGTAAGTGTCCTTTTCATTTGTCAGTGCTCTTGGAACTTTACATGTATTTAATAGGTTGTTCAAAAAACATTGTCAATTAACAAAATGCTGATTTAATTAACCCATTGCACAGACAGACAGACATTTAAGGGGACGTGTACAACACAGCAATAACATGAGACCTTTTCAAATGAATGACCTTGACAGTTTCTTCATCATAACTAATGAATGCTGCTGGCTAACTAGGAGAACCTTGGGATACCAAGAACTCACAGTCTTTAGTTCATCTGGCTGATCCTGTCTCTTGATTTGATTGTATGTCCGAAAAGTCCAGTAATTGCCTGATGACATCTGTCTGAAGTGCAAAAAGCGTCTGCTTTTGCATAGTAACCTTGGCTCTCTTTGAAAACAAAGGTGCCTGTTGCTATGGGAGAGGGATGTTTTGTTGCTAAGGGAGAAGGTGCTTCGTTGCCACAACAGTGTGTTTTTCTTCTAACACTACAAACACCTTTAAAAAAAAGAGGGAATAGAAATGAAGCTTTGATGTTTCCCGTTGGTGCTCCTGCATTCTCTGTCCTGACTACCATTCTCCGTCTTGTCCTGTGTCCTGCAGAGTCCCGGAGACCCAACTCAGAAGTATAATCTGGCAGACTCTTCAAGCTGTCAACTTCTGTCACAAACACAATGTCGGTCTCCCACCTTTCATGTTCAGTTATTACAAACCACACCTGAAAACTTTCATTAGTTTTTTACAGCATGCCGTAAAAACAGCTCTATCACTAGTGCTTCGTTAAACATTTCTTTAGCCCTATAGCATAACTACACATCACACTATATGTGACAGAGAGGGTGGGGTACTCAGCATTTGTCCTGGATTGATTTGGTCTGTCTGACTACAATGTAGTTTGTTTGCATGAAGGTATTATCATACAAACTAAATGTCCTACACACCTACACACGTGTGTGTCACGTGTGTGCAAGTAAACCCTGAAAAATGTTATTAGTGCTCAGTCCAAAATTGAGATGCCCACTCATTGACCCTGAGGTGTTCAGAAATTCTTGGCTAGTGGTAATTGAGTGCTCATTCAAATAATTACACAAATAGCTATGTGATCACATCTGAAATCTGATCACAGCTGTTGCATGCATGCCTTGTAATACCAGACAAACTTCAAGCTCTAAAAGTTGCATATTTTCTTTTCATATCTCATATGCCATTTGTATTTGTTTCAAATAGGGAGTTTAACTGGTAGTATGTGTATATATGCTCCAATGTGTCCAACAGTGTATTCATGTATATATGTATGTGTACAGTGTATTCATGTGTATATTTGTATGTGTACAGTGTATTCATCGGGATGTGAAACCAGAAAACATCTTGCTGACCAAGACGGGCGTCATTAAGCTGTGTGATTTTGGCTTTGCCCGCATCCTCAGTAGGTCCTTCCTCGTTCCCTCCGTCCTTCTATCTCTCCATCTCTGTTTGTGTCTCTCAGAGATGTTCAAAAGATATTGAGGGACGTCCATGTTTTCTTGAGTTACTAATGTCAACGTAAACAAAAATATTACGGAAAAAAGTTTTCTCATTAAGTCAAATGTGACACACATATCATTCCTTTAAAATTAATTGTTGTGAGTAAAATACTTACACACTGCCACAATTTATTTACAGTTAACTTAAAATGTCAATGGTTGTTTTGAAGTTTGTTTACAAATGGTTATTACGCTAATTGGGGCTACTATGCTAGCTGTAATGATGGCTATGTGGCTAATGTAAACAAAACAAACCTATCTGGGTGTGTTTTCAGGTGCCTTATGAGGTTCAAGTTTGATATGGTTGTTCCAGTGTCTTTAATTTGTTTCCCACATTCTTAACACATTGACTTCCTTCAGTTATGTCCAAGGACTTAACTCCCTGTAGCCAAAGGCTACTCAGTCGAAGCCATGGCAACCTCGTCTGTTTACATTTGACGCTTCTGTCCGATTTCCCTTGAGTGGCAAAATATAATGGGAAAATAAACACACAAAGAAAGTATTTTTTCTATAACTCTCACACAGCGTCTGGATTACGGACTGACGTTTATTGTCCGTAATTGAGTTGCTGTGAACGAGTCCAAGTTGAGTCATTAAGGACGAGTTTCAAGTCAAGTCTTTTTGTGACTTAGACTAGAATCACTCACTCGAGTGCCCATCTCTGGTATCTTTACCTCTCTGTTTATCTCTCTTCTCTCTATATATCTCTGTCACCTTGTCTCTCTCTTTCTGCCTCACTCTCCCTGTGCATTTATAAGCGTTTAGCATCCTCGCCTTGCTCATGACTTATTCATGCTGCCCACCTGTCACCTCTCATCACCTGTCATCAGCTATTGAGGGTGAACTCAAACTCTAACCCTAACTCTAATGCTAACTCTAACCCTTACCCTTACTCTAATGCTAACTCTAACCCCAACCTAACTCTAAGTGTACCAAAACCAGCCAGGATGTTAGTGCTGCCTGATCTCTGTTTACCTTCCTCATTCTAAGGTTTCAGTGTGTTGCTACCACAGGCTAACATAATCCATCATGAGCACATCACTTCATAATCCCCTCTGTTTGTAATGTGTGTATATACGTACATGTATTGTGTGTGTGTGCTCTGTGTGACAGCTGGTCCAGGTGATGACTACACAGACTATGTGGCCACACGCTGGTACCGAGCCCCAGAGCTGCTGGTAGGGGACACACAGTACGGTCCCCCTGTGGACATCTGGGCTCTGGGCTGCGTCTTTGCAGAGCTCCTGCATGGAAACCCCCTCTGGCCCGGGCGGTCTGACGTGGATCAGCTCTACCTCATCCGCAAGACACTGGGTACTATGTGTGTGTGTGTGTGTTTGTGTGTGTATGTGTGTGTGTGTGTGTGTGTGTGTGTGTGTGTGTGAGAGAGAGAGAGAGAGAGAGAGAGAGAGACTAGGTTAGCTTGGATAAATAAAGAAGGCACTGGGTGAAAGGGGAGATGACCTGATGGAGTTACAATACTAACCCTCACCCTGTTAGAGCAGCAAGAGATACAAGAGAGAGGGAGAGAGGAGAAACAGAAAGTTGGAGAGAAAGAGAGAGGGATATGGAGAAAGAGAGAGGGAGAGGGAGAAAGAGAGAGTGAAATGAAATATCTAAACATTTTTCAGGCACCTGTCCTGTTTCGTGCTTCACATGTAGCAGCAGACAATCGTGGTCAGTTTGCTTTCCGCAGCTTTAATATTTAAAAGGAAAAAGTTGTCAAAAGAATTGATGATTTTCTGCATGTGGTCGAATAAACAGGACAGAACAGTGTTATGTTGCTCACATGCTTCTCTCAAACTCAAAATATTTTTTTTAGCTCATGATAAACCAATAAGTGATTGGTCAGCTAATTTCCTGTCTATGAAGGGATTATGAAGCCTTTTACTTTTACTTCATGAAGCCTTTTTACTGTGACCTCTAGGTGACCTTATCCCTCGACACCAGCAGGTATTCCGCTCCAATGTCTTCTTCAGTGGTGTCAACATTCCTGAGCCAGACACAATGGTACACACACATATACAATCTCACACACACGCGCACACACACATATACAAACACACGCACACATATACAAACGCACACACACATATACAAATGCACACACACACATATACAATCACACACACATGCACACACACACATATACAAACACATACACACATATACAATCACACACACATGCGCACACACACATATACAAACACACACACACACACGCACACACACATATACAAACACACCCTTTATTATTGAAGAACATGAGGTTAGACTCCTGTTGCAAAGACAAAATAGTAGGAAAGCTGCAGGACCAGATCTTGTATCATCTGCCATCATGAAGTTCTGTGCTAATGAATTAACCTGTTTTTACTGATATTTTTAACTGGTCATTGAGGGAAAACAGGGTCCCTGCTTGTTTTGAATCTGCTATTGTTATTCCGGTGCCCAAGAAACCCATTATCAGATGCCTGAATGATTACAGACCGGTAGCTCTAACATCTGTGGTGATGAAGATCTTTGAGCGGCTAATATGCGACTGCCTGTCCAAAATGACCAGCCTGGACCCTGGTCAGTTTGAATACAGGGCAAATAGGTCGGTCGACGATGCTGTGTTCTTATGTTTACACTCCATCCTGCAGCACCTTGAGATCCCAGGCAACTATGCTAAGATTCTTTTTATAGACTATAGTTCGGCTTTTAATACAATCTTGCCCAGCAAGCTATTTTATAAGCTGCAGCAGATGGGAATTCAT